>NC_086283.1:50496148-51096148 GCF_021018805.1 Prinia subflava | reverse complement strand
GAAATCTGCTCTGCATACAATACAAATACCTTAAAACTTTGGCAGCACCACAGAAAGTGCAAAAAGCTAGCAAAGAATTTTTTTCAGATGTCTAGCGTAAGCAAATTATAACAACCATCATTTTATTGTCTTTATCAGTGCATTTGCCGCAACAGTTTCGCTACATGGATAAACTAAAACATTAATATCACTATAGCCCGGATTCCCCACAATGTGTCCTATAATGACCCCTCTCCTTTCACCACATTCTGCATTGTGATTTTATGAATGTTCTTGTATATTCCATTGAACATTTCCAAAACAACCATGTGGATATTTGTGTCATGACAAAAAACTGTATCAAACCAGTTCTATTCAGTCTTCTGTGCTTGCACTTGCATGTCAAGGAAGAAATTAGAACAGCTTCCTACACCTCAGGAAAGAGAAATAATCTACTGCCAAAGAGAGCTAATTCACACCAGTTAAGCTTAGAACAAGCAGGTTAAATGATTAGTCGAAAGTAAAGCTTGTTGGAACACCTGCTTTGATATTTGAGCATTAGTAATAAAAACAATAGTTACCAGCCCTACATTTTTAAATCAAGCAACCTTTTCAAAAAGGAGAAAGGGAACAAAACATCAAGAAATCTATGCCATTGCTTGAGGGGTTTGCCAGATTTATTGCCGCTGTAAAGATTAAAATCACCTACCATTAAGAATTCTATGTATTCATTGCATTCAAATGTCAAAAGTCTGAAAATTATGTGATCAAGAGAGTGGTTTCTAGGCAGATGATAAATAACGAATAGGATTAAAACAGAAAGTTTTAGAAACTCCCAAGAAGAATTACATGTAAAAGAGCAGACCATTGCTATAATTTCACTGTGATCACAGGAATAGGACTATGTTCAAAGTAGTCACAATAATACAAAAAGCCCTTTTCCTTGGTTTACAATAAAAACATCTCGGTTTACGATAAAAAAACTAAAGATAGGAAAATGAAACAAGGTCATCTGAAACTACCAAATTAACAGAAAGTAACCAGCTTGCAAACATTTTGCAAGAACTATGGTGTCAGCATGGGTGTCTTAAGCCTAGTAAGTAAATACTAAACAACTGCTATGAGCCTTGCAGTGAGGGGATTACTGGGGTGTTTTGGTGCACTACCAACACTTCTCTGCCTTTTATTAAAGGTAAAGTATTAACTAAAAACTGCACAACAGTTGACAATGACAACAACAACAGTTACCAGTGTGTAACAGCTGTGGCAAAGGGCAGCATGGGAACTTCCACCCATATTTCACATCTATACTCAGACTGAATCTGTTACAAGGTTTAGCATCTGCTAATGGGGTTAAAGCATTTATCTTTTTAAATTCCAGCTTTATGACAAAAGGACTAAAATATGTACATATCTGAATTTATGAATAAATTATGTGGTTCTATCCCCTCTTCCAAAAAAGACAGGTCTTGAAACATCCTTCAGATCTCCTGTATTTCCACTTTTACCTATGTTACAAGCATCAGATGTAAGGCAGAAGTAACACACATGACCACAAAAAAGCTCTTTGTCCCCACTAAGATTCTCAACTACCAGCTGTTTCCTTCAAGCTCCTACCAATATTGTCTTTGCAGTTTAATGCTGCAACATTAACAAGCAGGAACTAATCCAAGACATTGGCAAACTCTAGAGGTGCCTGTGTTTGTGTGTACAACTGCAAGCACAAACCTCTTCGGAGAGCTTTCCTATGCTCTTAGATTTTCTTATTAACCCACACTCCACAAAGAATGGCTCGACTCTCATTCACCAGTCAGAATTCTGTCAGGAAGATCAACTAGTATTCTACACCAAAATTAAATATACTATTAAGTATATACACACAGAAGCAGACACAAGCTGGGTAAGGAAGTGACAGCATAATATTTCTGATGGGAAAAATGCTCCCCCACATACATCAGTATATGATGCCTGCATCAATAAGTCCTGTATGTATGAGAAATCTGTGTTTAGGCATAAAACAGTCCAGTAAAGGAAATCCCCAGTCTATAGTGCTGATTCAATATGAATATACAGATTTGTCTTCAAGGAATTCTGTACTGTACTGTTTTTAAACTGAAACTTCACAAAGAAATATACTTTTTTTCTTGGGTTAAGATGAAGCAGTGATATGCAGAAAGGTTGAACTAAGCTATCACCCAAATAATGGAGTCCTATGCTGAATGACAATAATTATTTGGCAACTTTCAAACTTTATCAGTTTTGTTTATTTGTTCAGAAGAATTTTCTTTCAACTAAAATAAAATCAAACCAATAAATATGTAAAGAAATAGTTCTTCAGTTATTGTAGACAGCTGCTGGCAACTCTTGAACACAGACATTAGCCTAAGAATTGAAAAACTGGAAGAATTTCAATTGTAAACCTATTACTGTCCAGCCTCTTGTTGTCCTGGCCATTGCAGTGTCATGGCTTTATTTATTTATTTATCTGGAATGAAATTTGAAATAGTTCTAGTATCAAAGCAGAAACAGCAGTACAAGTATGCTATAAATACAGAAAGCATAAGCATAGCCATTATCAAACTGTTCTTCCCTAGAGGTATAAGGGCTGGCTGCATGAGAGGTTTGATGCTTATGTTACTGTCTTTGGGCAAGATTCTAATCAGACTCAAAACAGTTCATCAGCTTAGGACCTCTTGCCAGTCAAAAGCATATGCTGCATACAAATAAAAAAGAAAGGCAATACCAAAGCTGAAAAAGAGAAAAAAATAAAGCAAGAAATCCAATGTAGAAGATGAACACTTGAAATAATAGCATTACTTATCTGTGAAAAGGTTGCTCTTCACTGTTCTGAGGCCTTTAGGGATCCTCATACAGAGAAATAAAAGAAAATTATGCTCGTGCTTTATAACTATTTGAGAAAATGCTTAAAGCCTAGATCAGTACTTCACATGTGTGCATATGACTCTTGCTATTTCAGTGGGAGGGAGACATTCATGTATCTCAGACTAGAATTTTATTCTGATATTCACATCTACACAGCATTTAAACACATAAAGCTTTGGACAAGTTTATAATAGAAGTAAATTAAAAAGTCCAAGAATTGACCTGCCACGACAGACAACAGGCCCTCAATACCCAGATGCCAAATAAAAACGGAAGGCTCTGAATTGAGAAGATTCACTCATTGACCAGTAGTTCTCAGACAGATTAGTAAAAATGTGCCTCTTACCAAAAAAAGCTGTCTCCAACTATGATCTCATAGCATTAGCAGAATCTATTAAACAGTAGAAGATGAGACTTCCTAAAGAAGTATTCTTTCTCCACAGTGAATCAGATAACACATCACCAATTATTTCATAGCTTTCTATGAGAATTACCTCTAGCTGAAACTCAGCCAACTCCTTCTTATGTAATTCTATGAATCAAACAGTGGGAAAGCAGAGCCTGTACCATCTGGGTATAACAATGGGGAGGTGGGTATCTTCAGCATTCTGAGGACACAGGAGCATCTCAAACACTCCCTCACTCCGCCCAGACAAATATCACACACAGAAATTGCCACATTACAATACACACCCCACAAGTAAAAAAACCACCTCATTCCCTGGTATCTCATAAAGGAACATGTGATAGAAACTAATGCACTGAGTTTCATCGATGGCTCCTGGAGCAGCAGACTGCTCTCTGCAATTAGTAACATGCAAAAAAACCCCACACAATCCATCCTCATATGCAAGTTCCTTGTTAGTGAATGATCCAGGTTACATTCAGTTTAGACATTAAGTGGCAAGAAGCCATCAGGTGTTAGCCTTTGCCAGAGCCTCACGGTGTCTTTCTGATTTGCTCAAAGAAAATTAAGAGAGCAGATATTTTCAACGAAGTTGAGAACACCAACAATTTGAAAAGAAAAAAACCCAGCCTATTTGTAAAAGACAGTATGTGGCCACTCCTCAATCCAGTGAAAAGTTCTAATGAGCCTGTCAGTGTCACATCCGTATCTCTTCATTAACTTCTCTTAGTCGTAAGCAGCAACAGGTAATTCATGACCTAGAAAAGTAAATTATCTTGAGACTCTTTGTCTCTCTCTAGAGGAACTATAGAACTGTAACTTCAGATTATATCAGCACAATTCTTTCCATCTGAACGCAGGCTTTTTCTTCCTTTGAATAACGCACTTGGGAAAAGCCAGTTTGGTTTTAAAATGTTGCATATAATTCAACTTTCTGTTTGTCTAATTCCTGTGGAAAGCATGAAAGAGAATCATAAACAAAAGTATTGCTGGAGCACAATCACTTAGATTTAATGTAACACATGCATTTGCATACTATCCATATTCACAGGTTTTGCAAACTCAGATTTTAAAATACCACACAAAGTACAGATATTTATATTTGAGATTGTTTACAAACTTGTTTGTTTCGGGTTTTTTAAATTTACTTTCATCATCTTAGAAGAGAAGAAGCCACAGGATCTAGCCATCAACCTAGAAGCCACAGGACGCTTTATTAAGCAAAAGCCAGAATTGAGAGACACTAAAGAACGGAAGATGTGCACTGCTCTCCCTGCACTCAGTGCAGAGCACAAAAAACCCCTAGATAGGTAGAAGATACAGATTCTTTTGCCTAGAAAATGCTGTATCAGCTCAGCTGCACAGGTGCAATTACACTCCAAAGTGGAACATGTGTACTGATAGTCACTCAGAGGAGACACTATGTAATCTATTTCAAATCTGTATGACTTTTGACCTGAATCCTAAGAAGGCAGGCACTACCATCAACAAAATCCTGGATGCTACTTCTTTCTTTCCAGTCTCTCCTTCAGGAGTCCAAGGTCAGCTAGCTGTTCTTCTGGCACAAGTATTGAGACCCACAGGAGTGGGATGCCTAGGAGATCCAAGGGTTATTTCCAGATCACAGCACCACAGATTAGCCACACAGAGAAAATGCCTTAAGTAAGAATCATATTGCCAGACTACTCAAATGAACTCAACCAACTCAGGTGAAAGCCAGGGTCTTGAGGAAGCAGTTGAAACAAAATTTGCTAGTTTAGTCTAATGACAGGAAGTTGCACACAAGATGAAAAACCTTGGTCACTTGATACCAAATACAAAGAATACAAAATTGTCTCATCTACACTTTTCTCAATTATTTTGGAAATGAGAATATTAATAGATAAATGAATCAGATTGGAATTTAGCCATCTGATTTACTCAGGTTATCCATAATAAAATGCAATACGTAAGTTACCCATAACACAATATCATACTTATTAAAACAAGCAGATAATTTTGACCACATTACTCATATGTAGAAAAATATTTTATAAAATTATATAAAAATAAACAACAACGAAAAATCTCTTTCTTTTAGAGTTTTAACTTATTCCAAAAGCCCAGCTAACAGAAGTAGTACCCCTTTGGAGGAAGAAAGTGACGAAGCATTTTAACTGTTTAAAACACACACTGGACACATATAATGCAATCTTTTTCACTCTACATGCAATATTAGTCACAACTGTATGGACAGCACACATAAAGATATATGCAGAAGTAGAAACACTATATACTGCAAATCATGGATTCTTTTTCAATCAACTCAAAGAGACATAAAACTGATTATTCAAAAACTCACAGGGCAAAGTACCATACACATATGAAAATGCTAAAGTGAGGTGAGAAAGTGGCTAGTTATGATTTATGTCTCAGAGACTGTCAAGTCAAGAAGAGAAAAAGAAAAGATCAGTGTGATAACAGTTTATAAACATGAAGGATTTATTCCTGTATCTATATGAAATACTAAAAGCAAAATCTAATCTAAAGGAACAAGCTGGCAGACTAAGAAAACTTTAATATAATAACAGCCCTTTTAAAAATCTGATATTGTATCATTAACTTCAAAACAAGATTACAGCACAACAACATTACATTCAGACCTAGACTATTTGTGCTTAGCTATGTCTGGCTATGCAAAAAATATGAGATAGAAGGCAAGCTTTCTAGACCATCTATCCATTGACTGGTAGCAGTTTAATTCAGAGTTTGATTTCAGTTTGTTTTCTTTTTATCCAAGGAAGAGTTGTATTTATAAACTCATTGGGAATGCTCATATCTCTCTTATTTTTCCAAGTGCCAAGATCAACATCTGAAGTATGATTTGCATTTTCAGATATGTTAGATTAAGATATCTAAATCTACATGCATATTTATAGCCATTTCCCCCATGTCTCTCTATTAAGGTATTTCTCTGGCTCCGATAATCTTGAGTTCTGAACACTGATCCATATGTTATGTAGTTAAAAACAAACAATTACTCTGCATTTACGAAAGCATACCTCCTACTGGCATCAATATGAACTCTGTGAAGAAAAACTTATGCCTGAATGCAATGCAGAAACCATTACAAATAACATCACAAAGACCATATAAATCTAAGACCCATGGGTATCCTTCCCCCTCTTTGTAAGCATGCAATGTCCATTAAAATTAACAAGATGTAGGTGTTTCAAAAAAACAGGAATTACATCAAATCAAAGTTTCTTAGGCCAGTTACGTTTATGAAATTTCTTCTGGCTACAAAGCGTGTGGAGTGATCTGTGGAGGGCTGAGCACTTTCAGAAAAACAGAGAACATATGCAGTTGCAAGTGGCACACAGTAGAACAGTGGTCATGCCTCAGCCAGGCATTCAGGTAGCAATACTTTCAAAGACACCACACATGTATTACTCAAAATGTGAAGAATGCAAACTGTGGAGAATGTTGACTTTTTCATGAGACTGAGAAGTTATGCCAATTCTGAGAAAAACCTGTGGGAGTAATGATGACTAAATGTGAATAGACAGAGAAGAAGCAGACATCTAGAGACGGCAGGAGTTCTCTTCATGAAAATATAGCTATACGGTTATGTCATCCTCAGTGTGTGTCATGTCCATTTAACTTAAAATTAATCTATGTTAAAATTCATTTTAAGTAACAGTAAATCACAGACAAAAAAACCAGAAGTGAAACCCTCCTAATGTTTTAGCTTGCACAATTTTTAATGGTTTGCTATCACAATAATGTGATTTATGTGTGACACTATTTGTAAGTAGAAGGAAAATACAATGATGAATGTTTGGTATATTCACATGCATCAAGTAAAAAAATTGACAATTGTGTTATTTTCTACTTTCAACGTGGTTATTACTGGAAAGGTATTTTTTTGACATATTCAACATTCCTGTTAAGCAGTGTACTGTTTAGAAAATAATTTTGCATAGGAGTTCAAATATGTCCATTGGAAGTCAAATTATTACAACAGCCCACAAATATAAGCTCATAAACAAACGCTAATGGCATAAAAATACCCAAACTCCCTTCCTTACCTTCACAATGGATCATATTTAAGATAATATATGAATAAAAAGAAAAACACAAGTAAAAAACAAATTTGCTTTGAGATGGAGAAAAATATAAATAATTCCTGCTCTACGCTCCTGAAATACTATAATCAATTTAGAATACAAATGTAACAAATTTAGAGCATTTCAGACTTGTTATGCAAATGTTAATTAAAACTTCTTTTGCTGAGAGATGCCAGACGTTGCTAAGGATGAAGTATTTATCTGTTGGTTTCTATTTAAAAATAGCACCCATGCTCAGCCCCTAATGTCAAACAACTGAAAAATACCTCAGAAAAAGGGACTCTGTCTTTTGCATTAAGTAAACTGCTAACATTGATATTAATCACTGGAAAAGTTCTTTGCACATTTCTACAAAAAGTTGCCACCTATCTTCTCAGGTTTTAACAGAAGACCCAACAACTCCTCATTAAAAGAAAAATTTCAGAGTCTCTAGAATGTACTTGCTAATCTTGCCCAATACAGTTTGTCGTGGTTGGGGGGGGGAGGTAAATTTCTCTAGGGAGATGTGGGCAGTCTAATCAGTGATCAGCTTTTCTGCTGACACCTGGGTTAGTCACTCAGAAGTTTAGACACGCTTCTGAGGACACAAAGAGTTAAAAGCAAGAGTCTGGGGGGCTCGGCCTCTTTTCGGGTTCTAGTTTCAGCAGTAGAAACATCTCTTCTCCCCTGCTCAGCTCTAGGCTGAGTGGGGGAGGGGAGCCACGTAGCCAAGCTCAAGACAACCACGCGGTGAAACTAAAGTAAGCTAGGCCCCGGGGGGGGTGGGGAGAAGAAAATAGACAAGACTAGAACTGAGCTGCCCCGTCCAGGATGGAGGGGTGGAAAACTGTAGAAGTGCCTTCTGTGTGTGCTCACCCCCCTCCTCCCCCCCAAACTCCGGGAAAAGTTGCCCGAGCCACGTGGGAGTTTGCGGAGCCTAAGAGTGCTTCAGCCTGCACCCTGCCGAGAAGAAACTGTTAACCCTTGCTTAGCAAAAAGAAACTTTTCTTAAACATTGATTCTCATGACTAGTAGTTTTCAGAGAGAGGGAAGCGGCCTAAGACCGAGATGATAAAGCATGATTAGAAAGAACTCGATAGAAGAATGAGAAGAGTAGCCTTAGAGCTAGACTTTTCTTGCATAATGTCAGCCATAGACTGAACTTGAGTCTCTTTTAAACATAAACTGCATTTTTAGGTAGATACAGCTGCCCCTTGCTTTTGCTACAGTGACTGGCACTTAGAGAGTTAGAGCGAGCAGAGAAAAGAGGGGGAGGGTGAGGTGGTGCCCTCTGCCCTCAAGGCAGACCTGCTCCTAAAACCCTGGCCCCTAAGTAAAAAGGGAGAGAGCTCAACATGCAGCATCCTTAAAAAGCCCTGTATGTAGTTTTGGCCTATGAGACAGCAGTGAGAGCGCTAGACATAAAAAAAAAAAAAAGTGTCACCTTAGCAGACTTCTCCGGGCGGTGCTATGAGTGACATAGAAACACAT
Source organism: Prinia subflava (assembly GCF_021018805.1). Taxonomy (NCBI): domain Eukaryota; kingdom Metazoa; phylum Chordata; class Aves; order Passeriformes; family Cisticolidae; genus Prinia; species Prinia subflava. The sequence goes on along the minus strand of NC_086283.1, from coordinate 51,087,301 downwards.
AAGGGGTAGACCCGTGTTTTCTGAGGAACAGTCTGTGGTGCGAGAGAGACTCCTCTCTCCCTTGCTGAATTGAAAATTAGTTTGTTTTTGAGTAGTGATTGTTTAATCTAAAACCCAAGAGTTAGTCTTTGAAGAGTGATGGGTGGGGAGGTAGAAACTGGGAGAAGAAATGTTCTAAAAAGTTTTTATTTCTGTCTCTGTGTGTGTTTAAGAGTATTTCTGTCCCTGTTCTTATGTAATTAATAAAGTTTTAGTGAGTTTTTTTTTGTTTTCAAGATTTAAGCCTGCTCTGCTCTGTTCCTAATCACATCCCACAAGAGTTGTTAGAGAAAAAACATATATTCATAAGTGCACTAACATCTAGCCAGTGCAAACCCATAACACAGTTTCACACCAAATGTGCAATTGTATACAACAGCTTATACCTGTTACTAATTTAATGCATACATAATAGGTGGTAGCATGTTTTTGAAAACAAAAGCACAATGCAGAGTCACCTTAACACACCTCTTTTATTTAGTTTCATTAACTTCTGTAGTGCAACTACACAAGAAACAAACCATTTACCATTAAAGTCACTTTCTAAATGGGCTCTTGTTACATTACTGAGTTACCTATGAAGTCACTGGGCTGGTTTACATTCTGTTACACAACGTGTAAGGTTTGTATCAATGTATCCTAACAGCTTTGGTTAACTTTAGGAGCACTTTCCCCTTGAATACCAGTAAAGCACTAAAAAAGCAATGCTATCATAATGCAAGTACATAATTTATAAGAAAAGACTATCAAAATACACATAATTTTCAAATGACCATTGCTGCAATAACAACTGAGATAGCGTGCAGAGACTTGTACTGGTAAAACATGATTTTTCATAGTTTGACAACCGAAAAAAAGTTTTTGCCAGCTGCAGAAATGCTCATTTTTGCTGAGCTTTAAAGCATCATTAATAAATCAGCTTTAATCATAAGACAAAAATAAACTGCTACAGGACTCATAATCTTAATCTTTTAACAGTCTACATGTTTGAGAAATCCAGTCCTGGAAATATAGAGTCTATAAACAAAAGCTAATGACTGAACAGTACTGGTTTAAGTAACATACACAGAAAGTTTGGAAAGTCTTCTTCAAGCCTTACCACCCCAAAATCAATCAGATGTGTGAGGAGGACTAATTCAGTTGCCTTATCAAACTTACCAGATTTCAGGTGAGATAGCCTACTAAGAACAATCAAACTGGAAGCAAATTCGTATTTTATTTTATGTATTTTGTATTCTGTACGTATTTTATATATCACACTGGATTAAGTCATGTGACTAATCATGTGACTAACATTACATGTTAGTCACTAACATGTGACTAACATGTAACTAACATTGCACGTTGTTTCTTCTTTGATCCTTCCTCCAGGAAAAAAGCAAAAGCAAAGATGTTTCCTGTTTTGATAGGGTTTGGGGGTTTTACATGTATCTATATTGATACCTCTCTCTCTCTCTCTCTCGATATACATCTATTTCTATTAATATATGCAGTGTTAAATATTTATGATAAGCAAGCATGGGCAATGACATTTCTTTTGCTCGTGAGAGTAAGGTGGTACAGTACATCCTGCCTCCTATTTCCTGGAAGAATTCATGGGGCAAAATTGGAGCAACCTTACTGACATTTAATTCCCTGGATAAATGTCAGTGTTCCTCAGTTTTCCCCAGTGTTGCACGTCATCACAGGGTCTTTCAGGATTTTGTGCCCATATGACAGAGACACCAAAAGCCTTGAAACATTATCCAAATTCTGTTCCAAAAAACCCCAGAAAACTTCCTGTTTTACACAGTTCATACTGAATACAGGTGGATTGCACTGTCTAGCCAGAAAGTCACACAGGTGTGAACAGCTGAAATTCAGCCTTCACCTGTCAAGACAGGATGGTGTTTCCAGGCTAAGCAAGAAAACATTTCAGCCTTGATGAAATATGCCTTCCAGCAAACAACATAGCGTTAACAAAAAATGAAAAGCCAGAAAAAAAAGTGGCAGCCAGAACATAAAAGGAATGTCTGTCTTACTCCAAGCTTTCTGAAATCTTCCTCTACCTCACATATCTTAAAGCCGCTTCTATCAGTTCTCAAAGCACCAGTCAGTCTCATCCAGAGACCACTTCATGAAGGTTATGATATGGTACCCATGACTTATTTGGTAGATTCTACTGCTAACTAAAATGATACAGGAAAAGAGGGAGCTGGGAAGAAACTGAAAACTGCACATGCTGGACTTGAGCAAGGAAAACTTAGGAGGTCTGGTTAACCAGCTTCTTGGAGCTCATTTCTCCATCAATTATATCCTCTAACTAATTCTAAGGCAAAAATCTAAGTTACCAATTTCTCAGATCAAAGTTACTTGGCTCAAACACTGACCCAGATCTATGTGATGTGTCTAGCTCCTGCTGGTGCCAGCTCACAAGAAGTTTAATCATACCAAGCTGCTCTCAGGGAACAGACACTGCTTCAGAGTTTTACTAATCTAATTCTGCTACATCCTGCTCTCATGGTAAAATCCTTTCTTGGTACAGTCATTACACGTTTCTTAGATACAGGTATGCTATCAGCATGTCGATTTTCATTAAGTTTTTAGTTCAACACCTTTTCTCTGAGGTGTTACTTCTACACACTGACTTCTGCAAGAGTTCCAGTTAGTTGGACATAAATATAGTGAAGTCTTGTAGCCCTCAAAGCTGATTTGATTGTTGCCAAGCAAGAGGCTTTGTAAGCATTATTGGCTCATCACAACCAGGTTGTCGTGCTAGTTATGATATAGCCACATGTTCCATTATGGTTTCTTCTGTATTGTCTGAGTCTTCTGGGACCACACAGGCTCCTGAGTGGGCTTACTTAACTTAGTGGTATATATTCTTCAGAGAGAAAGTCTGTGTACTCTGCTGATCAGCATCTTTATCTTGCCGAGACAAGGCACAGGATTCAGAATGGCTCTGTACCTCCTCTCTGTATCTCCATGTGCCTTAAATACCTATAGATTATAAGGTTGTTACTGGCCTACATGTCCTGCCAAAAACTGTTCTGTTTCCACCACGGCCAAAAATTGTCACAAGATTTACCTTTTAACAAAACTTTTGTGAAAAAATATCAGAGAGAACAAAAACTAAGTAACAGAATGTAACATCTCATTAGTGTTTGATCTTTGGCAGGAGTAATGCTGAGAACCACAATAATATGCATGAATGGAGAATAAGTCGTAATGTTTGGGTATGAGAATACCTAGAGGAACACAAAGGGATACACGAGGTTCTCAGAATGTCCTGTGTTAATGGCACACAACTGAGCAGGTCATCAAGCTCCCAGGTCACTCAGGCTTCAAAAGGATATTCAAATCCAGAGATAAATAACGGTGATCAAAGCCTGACCACTCACAAAGAGGAAAATAATGAAAACACTGTTATCTCCAAAAAGGCAACCTACAAGTAAGAACTCAGAAGATGTCAGGACTTGAAGCAGTCCTTTGTGTCATGGCAACCAATCCACAGCCTAACGTCTGGACAAAAATATCATGGTGCCAGACTGTTGGACAGACTTCTTGGACATCGTACCCATTGTGGTGCCAGTGTGACAGTGAGCAAGTGAAATCTACTTTGTTTCAGGCTTTGTTTTAGATAAAACCACCTTTCCCACCTATAAGATATCCTCATTGCTGTTAACTACATGGTTAGTACATTTCAATAGTACAGTAAAACAGTATTCCACATAGTTTGTATGCAAACTACTTAGTTTGGTAACAGAGTTTATTGCTGACAATGATAATGGTTATGTCTCTATTAGTGTTTTCATTTGGATCAACAGTGTGTTTCTAAATCAAGTCCTTCAGTCATTCACATGTTCCAAACTTTTTCAGGGCTCAGGGAGATTTTGGTGCAGGCAAACTGGATTATTCCTTGTGGAAACTAGAGATGAATTTCTGTTCCAGTCATGCACCATTTCATTCCAAAAGTAACATAAATATGTGAAAAATAAGCACTCTTATGAAGAGCATCAATGCTGAGGAAGGAATATTTAGCTCAGGGTGCCAGACTAAATCAAGTAGAAAGTACATCTCTCCAACTGTACAGACTCTAGATGTAGGAGTCTCCATACTAACTATTATTCATCCAACACTGGCACTGTATAACTTGTTAACACAGTCAACTCCAGTAAAAGTGTGGGATTTTTAAGACTACTTTTTGAACAGGCAATACAATACAATACAAAACAAAGACACTTAGAAGAATTTCAGAACTTACTGATCTGAGTCTAAGCAAGCTGATCTATAAATTAGAAATTTATCTCAACACTGTCATTGTGAACATCTAACATTTGACACTGATTTCAATGCCAAACAGGTACATAACATACTGCCTAAAAGCTGGACTGACCTAAACCTATCATGAAAAATCACTTAACTCAACTGAATTTCTCAGGTTTATAGGCCTCCAGGACAAAACGTCTGTGACTCAAGTCAGCATCCATGGAGTTTATTTCAACAAAAGGCAGTACTAACTACATCCCTCCCCGTGTTGTTACAGGGAAAAAATAAAAAGAGAAGGCTGGCCAATCCTCTCAACACATACACTCCAGAAATAACAGAAAAGGATCATAAGATCTCTCTACAGTTGCTGGACCAAATGTTTCCTGTAGTATCTACCAAAATATGTGTACTTTGCTGAAAATGTAACACTGATCAAGCTATTCCTAGCAGTTCTGCCATCCATCAGGCCTTGTAAACAAACAGAATTTTTCATCTAAAAATAAAAAGCTTTCTTGTGGAAGTGTGATAAACCACCCAAACACTCATGTTCTTGCACAAACCAAATAAGCAGAAGGCTATTTAGGCTATTTAATGTCAAAACAAAACAAAACACACACAAAAACCCCCCCCCACACACACACACAAAAAAACCAAACCAAAACAAAAAACAACAAACAAACAAACAAAAAAAACCCAAACCAACAAACAAACAAACAAAAACCCAAACCCCCCCCCCAAAAAAAAAAAAAAAAAAAACACCACAAAGAAACCACCATACTGTACTACAGTGGTGTATAAAGCAACTGGAAGTGACACACAGTGGAAAGAAGTCAGATAGAAAGAAGAAATTATATTCCTTGGCAAAATAGGTCCCAAGCTGCCAGCATGTGATGGTGTGATGGTGGCAGTGTTGAAAAATAAGCACTGCACTCTTAACTAAACAGGATCAGCAGCTTATTGAATGTCACAATCACAGCTAAGCAGTGGATTCAGAAGCAAATTTAGGTAATGCAGCATTAAAATGTCAAAAGAGTAACACTAGCCAACAGACTGGATTAACTTTTCTAAAAGCACAGAACACATGACAGATGAAAATGATGCCTTTTGACACATGCTGGTGTCTCCTGAATACCATAGGCCAAATTCAGACCTGGAAGGGCCACTAGAACAGCTTGAAGCCCTCTACTGCCAAAATTAAAGGAAAACCTCAGACCTCACATGGCAAGGGAATATCAGAGCTTTGCTTAGACTCTAACTAGCAATGAATTGATCATGAGGCACTAAAAGTTTTCGCTATTACCTCTCATCAAAAGTAACTGAAATGTGACCTAGGCCCTTGAGAAGCCCCATTCTAGCACATGTTGGTGAGTACAGAAAGAAAGGGATTAGCAAAATGTGCAAGTAAAAAGCATCATTCTAAGTTCAAATATGCTCCTTAACAATACAAATTCAATAAAACTGTCCTTCAGGAATGAAGTCTCCCAAATGACAGATTGATATGACAGCAAAGAAATAGTAAGAATAGCAAATGCAGGAAGTATAGGATCCAAGTCATTAAGCAGAGGAAGACTTAACTGAATGGTCATGATCAAAGCTAGCACTAAATTACAATATAGAAGGAAAAGAGACTTAACTGTACAATAGCACAGTGGAGGTGAATATTATGGAACTGAGAAAAGAGACTTGCAGTAGCTGAAAAAAAGTGGGAAAAAAATCCAGAGTTCCAGTGCTATTAAAAAAGACACCTTGAGATAAGTTTTAAAAGAACTCAACCATAAATAAGATCTAAAACTAAACTGATATCTAGGAAGATAAAGTTACCAGTCAGAAGCAATGGGTATATCATGAAGTACTTGCAGAAGGTCTCAAAAAAACCACAAATATAAATAAAACCCCAACTGTGATGAGAGAGGCATTCCTAATCTCCTGATTTATAAAAAGTCAGATCTTTTACCACCAGATTGTGTTTGTATAAGAATTTACTGAAGAAACTGCTTAATTTTGGGAACAGAAACTAACCCTAAACTACTGGAAAACCAAAATATCCAAATCTCCACTGCAAAGGTGGAGAAGGCCACACTTAACTGCTATCGAACCACTTAGGACTCAATAAGGAAATATTAGTAATATCAAAACAAGAATCTTACAACTTCTGATGGTGGCTATAGAAGAAGAATTTTTCTTAATGATTCGACTAACTACAAAAGATGACAGTAGTCATAAGTTGCGGGAAGCCTTGTAGAGCAACATAGAAGAAATATATGGTCAGAAGAAAAACTATTACTTGCAAAGAAACACGTAATCTCCACCACTTTGTAGTGAATTTTTGTCTGGATTCTTTTGAGTTTACACTATGTTTTCCTCTGATTTGTCTTTCTTCTCAAGCTTTCTGGAAGGAAAAAAACCCAAATCCTTGAATCTCTGCCCCAGATTAAATAGTTTAGTATTTGTGTATTTCAAAAGATCTAAAAGCCCCTATACGTGTTGCTCACTTGAAATTACCTGACAATAGCACTTCTGGAAAAATACCAAAATCAGCCAGAAAAGACTGACTCACAGACTAAGAGAAATATAAAGCTAAGACAAATATCTGTAAACATTCCGTGGTCCTTCCACTTGCTTCACAACCAATTTAGCCTTGAATTGCCTCTTATCACAGCTTCTATTTTGAATTTAACTTCTGAGAAGGAAAAGGAACAATATGAAAAACAGGCTCTTCTAGCACCAGTTCATAGGAAATCCACTCAAACAAGCCCTGCTAGTAGAAGTGAAAAAAATCCTTTAATTTAGTGCAAAAATACATAAAGCTTTGGTAACCTGGTTTCACAGTTTTGGACAGGATTTTGGTTTTGTTCTTAATTGAAAGAACTTTCGGGTCAATTTCTTTTAAAAGACCCACAAAACAGGACACAAACTACTACTAATTACGAAATATTCAACAAGTTGCAAAATCAACCAACAACAACTACAACAACTGAATATGTTCATCTCTTTTGTCTACTGTTTCCTTCTGTCACTTCAGAATGTTACCAAGGACTCTCAGATCCCTAAAGAGCAATCCTAACATGCACACATTTCCAAATAAATGGAAGAGAAGCCTTCAACAGGGCAATAATCCAAGTCTCCAGAAATTATGGATTTACACAATGAAAAAATGTATTTGAAGCTTATCAAGTTTCAGAAAACAAGTACTGAAAACTGTAGTTTTCATTTTACAAGACCAAACAGAAAAGCACTCCATGGGAATTGTTTAGCAGGACTATGAAGTCCCTGCTCAAATTAGGCACTTTTAGAAGACTACTCCTTTACTGTGGCTTTCAGTCACTACATGAAATTAAAATAATAACAGCCAGAAATAACATTCACAAAGTGATACTGAAGCAACTTTAACTACTCAAAAAAAATTACCCTTCAGAGGTGTCAGACATAATTTGAAAGCTTAGAAACAAATTTCCTGGTTTTCACAAACCCGTGCAAAAACACACCTACTGATATGGTGTGCCTGGAATATGCTCACTAGCTAAATTTTCTGGCTTGCTCCCTCACAGTTCCTATGTCACTGCTCATTTCTATCAGTCTCCTCTCCCAAGTAACAAGCAATAGAACAAGAGGAAATGGCCTCAGGATGTGCCAGGGGACATTTAGATTGGAGATTAGGAAAAATTCCTTCACCAGAAGGGTTATTAAACAGCAGAACAGGCAGTGCAGAGAAGTGGTTGAGTTGCTACCCATGGAGTCATTTAAAAGATATGGAGATGTGACACTCAGTAGCATGGTTTAGTGGTGGACTTGGCAATGTTAGGGTAATGATTGGACTCAATGTCCTTAATAGTCTTTTCCAGTCTAAATGATTTTGTTATCCCCTCAGCTTATCCTCTCTCTGATCTTCTTCAAAACACATCTATTTCAGAACAATGGCTCTGCCTTTCTCCCCACTGCCTCCTGGCATTTTCTATACCCCCGTAACTGAAAGCAAGAGAGAACTGGCAATTAGGCCTCTTTCAAATCATTAACAAAATGTACTCAGAACACAGCATAACATACACTGGAATCAAGACACAGATGCAGTGAAGGGATAATTTCCATCCTTTTCTTTTTCTTCCATCTTTTTCTTCCATGTTTAAGAAGCAGTGATGCACATTATTAGCACTGCAGTGGAAACGTCTCAACACAGTCATTCACACCCCTCTCTAAAGAGCCAGTAGCTGATACACATATAGTAGAAAATTCAAGCTCTGTTTCCTGGTTTCATCTGATAGGCAAAAAGGGCTCAAGGTAAAGATGTTTAATTGAGATGTTCACAGAAAGTGACTTTGAATACAACTGACCAGTCACCCAACAAAGACAACATCTGTACAAATCACAGATAAGAGAACAAATTCCTATTCCAGTGTCCCAAAAGTTTTAAATAAAAAGATGAGGAAGTTGTCACTAGAATCAGCTTTTTATGCAACACACCCTAAACCATCCTGTAAATATGATTTGCACAAGAACTCCTATTTTCAACAATATCTCAGTATAAGTCATAAAAATTAGGAACAGTGTATAATACTCATGTCAACTAACAGCTGAAAAGCACAAGGACACCCACCTCTATATTTTTTTACAATTTAGCCATAAAATTTGAAGCTTCATAGACAAATTATGATCTCATGCACGTAGGACAGATCTACCCAGAACTTACTGGAATTACTCATGATTTACAGGAGCATTACAGGGACCATAACATTCATGGTAGTATATTAAGAAAAACTATCATCTGCATAGATTACCTGGTTGCTGAAGTTGTAATCATATGGGTAAAATTAAATTGCTTCTTTGGGCATATTAACAGGAAAACCAAATTAAAAACAGATTTAATCATAAACCACATCCTATGTTTGGAGAAGGAACAGATTTTGCACTCGTTTAGCCATTTAGATTACTTTTTAAATTATTTCATATAATTACATGTTCTAAAAGAAGTAAGTGATTTTTGGTCCATGGTTCCATATTTTTCCACAGACTTAACCATGAACACTTGTTGTAGAATTGAAGGAGAAAGAGGGGGCAAGAGGAGTTTGTTTGCTTGTTGCAATCTCAGGAAAAACAATCAAGCTTGAAGAGGCCTCTTCTCACTGCCTCCTGAGATGGAGGTTCCACAAGCTCACTGGACTACCTGTTCCAGTGCCTAACCACAATGACTGTGGTTCCTTGTATCTAGTCTGAAATCTATCAATACAAGTTGTGAATGCTGCTCCATATATTTTCCCTGCTTCTGAGAGAACTGTGGCTTTGCGTTTTTGCAACCACACCCTCAGGCAGCAGGAGACAGTGACTAGCCTCAGTAATACCTTTTCCCAGGCTGAACAAATCTAGGTCTATCAGTCTCTCCTCACACAGCATATTTTCCTACCTGCTAATAAAGCTAGCAGAGGCCTGATTCACTTTGTATCTCTGTCATAAACGTGCAGACCAAAACTGGGCACAGTATGGTGTCATCGGTGCAGACAAAACTATTGCTCCAGGCCAGGGGTAGGCAAGCAGAGCAGGGACAAACCAAAACTGCCTACAGAACTCTCTTTGACTAACCAAAAAGTTTCCCTGGCCAGAATCAAAAGACAGAGGTTAGGAATGGATCACTCACCTGCTCATACTCCTCACTACGACTTATAAGGACAGGATTGCATAGTTTTTGCTCAGCAACATCATGGTTTTTAGGAATGTGAATTTTCTTAGCCTTCTCTGAGCTTGTCACCAGCAAGTACTCAAACTACTACTCACACAAGAAAAGGGCTAGGGATCCTTAAACCAGACTCCTACTAGCAACAAAACAAACAAAACTACAGAAAGGAAAATAAAGCCACCAATTTGTTTGCATAGTTTTGTGGGGTTTGTTTAAACTTGAAATGAAGTCCACAGCAAAAAGACTGATATTAGCACCTGGCAATTGGTGCCAGAGGTCAAGTACTATGCATGGCTTTAATGATTTCTGTGTACTTCCATTTGTTTTACGTATCATTGGTCTTGCAGTCTACATTTAAAATCTAAAATCTACCTGGATTGGGCTCCTCCTAGGTGGGGCTGGTAAATTGCAGACTACTACTAATTATCATAGAGACTAAGAAAGCTTCACATACTTGGTATGGCAAGTCAGATCAGAGATAATTGCATGACAGAAGCCTGTGGCTGCTTTGAACACAGTCTTTCCTTCAGCCCTTTTAAAATTAGGCTTAAGGCTTCAAAACAATTGGCTGCATTTATTATCTTCTTTCTTGCCACTTACAGCATATACATGCAAATCTCTGCATCTATAAGCACTCTACTATTTATGTGATTCAGAAAATTAAGTGGAACAGTCTAGTGCTGCTGACTGAATATTAAGCAGTAGATAGACTATATTGCTACTGATCTACAAACAAAAGTAATTTTCAGTCATCTTATACATCTCTATTGGTGTATAGAGGAGAAAAAAATTGAGAGTCAGAGATAAAGTAAGACACAGGGAGAAAGAATTCTGAAAATTAATTTAAAAATTTCAAACCCAGTGTTCAATAATGACAATTAACTATTTCACTTCTCCATATCCTAGCTCTATATAAACAGGTCACTTTTGAGGGAAAATTATACTTTCACTTTATAAATGCCATGCAACTCATATGACAAAAATAATATCATTCTTATTACCTACACATACCTATCTATACATGTACATATAAAAAGGGCAGGTTTGGACATATATTGGGCATATACATATATACTATATATATAGATATACAAATACATGCATAAGAACATGCTGGCCTTTCACATATGTGTGTACAATAGGCACACCCACTTTTCCTAAGCCAAACCACTGAACAAGACTTTACAGTTACGAATCACTGAAATACAAGTTTATATTGGAAATGTTTAGGCACTCTTAACTATAATGATGTTAACAGGCTCTGCCACAATTCTAATCCTAGAATTTAAAAACATGCAGTTACTACTCTACAGTAGTATGAAAAGAGCACCACTACCTCTCCAGCTTCAATGACAAAAAGCCTATTTAAGAATTCATCTCACAACAAAAGAAGCGATTTTTAAACTCCTAAAACAATATTCTTTATTTGTCTCATAAAATTACAAATGGTAACAAAGTAAAGTTGCATTCTTGAAACACAAGTTAAGTCCACATATTCTAAAACAGTCTTTTCTGTATTAATTTTGGTCAGTAATGTCAGACTGAGATGTTATCTTCTTGTCATACCACCCTGTAAGAGAAGCATCTTATGACAGGCAAATACTGTACTACCTTGTCTTCCAATAGCACTGAGAAAGCTCTGTGGAAAACTATTAGAAATGCACAAGAAAATCCCCTGATACTGCACATATATGGCTTCCCTGTTAAAATGGCACTGGCTATGAGTTAATAGACCAAAAAGGCACATTAATAAGGAAATACATTATGCCTGAAGTACTCCAAATCCTGTTGTGATACCAAAATGACAACTGGATGAAGGACAGTGATTGCAGTGGTACGAAAGCATACTTCAGACTTCAGCAAATATCTTCAACAACAGTTGGGAGGAAAGGGTTAAAACCAAAAGATTTGGTGAGAAGGAAGGAATAGTTTCTCTCAAAGTAACCTTGCAGGTGGGAATGCTACAAGTGTCATTGTTGTAAAACTCCATTTATTATGCCTCATGTTCATCCTCTATCTGTTTGGAGAAATAGAATTCCTGTGTAGAGATAACACTCTTATAGACATGCTTGAGCCTCCTGCAGGGAGAGAGTGAGATCATAAAGACAGTGCCTTGTAATAAACTGTATGTGCATGAGATATATTGGAGCAGGCAGCAAGCACTGTGTACCAGGGCAAACTAAGCCTGGTAGAGCCTGTGCTCTCCTGGGTCTCTTTTCACTGGGATGAACTAAGCCTAACAGAGCCTGTGTTCCTGTGGGTCTCTGCCACAGTGGGTCAATGAAATAAATCCACTCCTTGCATTTCAGCTGCGCCTTGGTGGTTGCCCCAGTTACCTCTTTGTGTCAATTCACACAACTTCTAAATGCCACTAAGTCTGTATGCATGTGTTGTATAGCCACATACTCTGATTTACTGCTGTCACAGCTAAGACTCAATTTTTCTTTCACCATATTTTTATTTTTGTTTCAAATTTTGTACATGATTATTTCTGCGTGGATAACCAAACAATGATTTGTAAAAAATAAACTAAATGTTAAAGGATTACTCTTGCAAGTATTTTGTCAAATTAAAACAACTGGAAATGTGGACAAAAGTGTGTCTACAATTGTGTTGACTTAGAAAAGGCTTCTACAGTTGGATCAAATAGCAAAACACATTTCTGCAAGACTGAACAATATTAAAGGTTTCACATTTAACTTTGACATTTGAATGTTTTCCAGTAGTCCTGGTTGATTTTCTGTGGGCTTATCAGTTGTCATCATAACAGCCATACAGGACAGACAAATGGTGGCTACGGACGCACTGATCAAAGAGGCTGCTTCAGCCTTCTCCCTCTTCAATTTAAGAAGCTAACAACCTTGGTGACACAGACTGAGAAGACTCAAGATTTCTGCTGATATAACATTTTTTTAAGAAACTGATATTCTCTCTTTAAAGAAGAAAGGTGTATGTACCCAAGACAATTTTTTAACATGACAGGAGAAGAATGAACAAGATCTTTATGAAACAGGAATTGAATGCTGGGTTACTAAATCCATATTTAGTTTGCTATATAAGCTGACCTGATTTATAAATATTCCAAGCAGCCTCATCATCAAGCACCATTTGGATTTCAAAGGTGTCAGCACAGTTGAAAATAAGGCCACTAATTTTAGAGCCTAAACAGAATTCAAATAACATTAGGACCCTGAAAATACCAGAATCTTGCTCAGTTGTTCTTTGGTTCCACTAGCTTTGCTAGGCAAAATTGTCTGTAACTACAGATAAACTAGGTTTAAGGTTAAACTAGGTTAAACTAGGACCAAATGTTTATCTACCCCACAGTGCTACTAGTACTAAGAGTTTAAGGAAAAACTAGGAGTATGGTATACACCAAAGTGTATACAAATCCCAGTAACATGTGATGTACCTATAAAGGTTATTTATACATAGTACATGGATAAGAACATTCCCTTGTGCTAGCATTTACTATAAAACTAGTCCATTAACACATTAATTCAAACAGAAAAAGTAGTAATCTTATGTTATTATGTGCTGGAAACAAAAAAACCCTTTAAAATCCTTGTTTCAAAAAGAGAATTTCAACTGAATGCTAAGGCTTACAGTTATTAGGGGAGTATAATAAACATCAGCACATTTGCTCTGAAAAAGTAGAAAGCTGCTATGCAATTTCTAACACCACAGAATCACAAGAGATTGGTGTGACTGTCAAAAAGCTAAAGCAGTTAAACACTGCAAGAGAAGTCAAAGTCTCAAGTGCTCAGGTAGCACCGAAAGTTAGTTTCTATACTTGAAAGAATGTTTTTCCTCAGAGAATGAAAAAGAAAAAGGAATTCAGAGTCTCTTCAGGTTCTGAAAAAAGGAAATCAAGTTGTAGGTCAGTGAGAAGAAACATCAAAACACTAGGGTTTCAAATGGGATCAACAAAAACTGGATTGGGAGTGAACTGACTTGATGAGCCCAAACAACCAGTGAATATACAGACCCTACCTTTCATCTGAAATATTTCATTCAGCTCTGTTCATGTCAGTAACTGCTGGCTCATATGAGAGCACCTGCAACTGTGAAATACCTCTGATATTTAAATGCCAATGGGGTCGATAACTCCTCAGGAAGTACTATATCATCAACAGCATCAAAATATAGTACTACCTTTAATCTCCTGATTTTACCCTCTTAGTTTTCTGAGTGTATGAATGATATTCATCTTCCAGTGTAGTGTGTGGTCAGGGGTCTCTTCCATGAACAACCTAATTAGAAGCTCTAGAACCTTGTAGTCTGACACTACTCCTTTTACTTCAATTCGCTCTCTTCCGCTCCTGAAAGAACTTAAAATTAGATAACTAAATGCTGTTAGCTGTTCATGAGATTCTCAGCATTCTAGAGAAAGTGCTGAATCTCAGGCTTTTAAGCTATTGTGCTTTATGAATTTAATTTCTATACAGTTCAAAGTAATATCACCAACAAAGATGTGTAGGCCACATTGTTCTTCTACTAGCATGAATTTAGGGGAAGTTATACAGAATCACTTAAACTAAAATAGTATAAAACTAAAGTGTGCAAAACTAAATCATCCATCCACAAAGATCTGTAGGAATCAAGAGGAAATTATTGCAATTATTATATATTTCCATACATAAGTCCGTAGCAAATGAAAAACCACAGGAAAATATGAACAGAAAACACAAGTAAAATGAATATGCTTTCAACTACGGTTTTGCTCATAATGCATCTGTCAGACTTCAAGAGAAATGCAGCTGACCCACAGTAGCTGCCACTGAAATAGACAGTTTAAAACACCTAATTAGACAATTCTGTGCAAGAACTATCATAATTTCACACTGATCTAAAATGTTGGGAAAACATCCCTCCTAAATAAGAACAGGCATTTTGAGATGTGAAAAGCACAATAAGTATAATCAATGGAGGAACAAAGAAAAGCACCAAATGTTGTAAAGCCCTAATACTTCAGATAATGACTAAAATTCATGTCTGTTTCCTTCTGCGGTGGACAGGAGTCCAATTGGAGTTCTCATTACAACAGCTTCTATGTGCTGGCATGCTGTATTATGTTTGTACTGCTACAGATAGACTAGAAGATAATAAATACTACAGCAACCTTCTTAACCCAAAGTAATTGCTAACTTTTTTTTTTTGTATGGGTTTTGACATGGTTTTGCACACAGCTTATTGTTAGCTTAAGCAATTAATGCCATTATCATTGCATGCATAGGAATTAACCATTTAAGTTGCTTGCTATATACATAGAAGCTTTTATTGGAAAAATCACAAAAACAAGAACAAATGAGCTATTATGAGTCACTTAATAATCTCTTGTCCAAATGTAACCAGACACTTAAACATCTTAAATTAGTTGTTAAATTAGTTAAATTTTGAAAAATTGGAACGTATGTGGCTTGAGGCACTGTTAAATGACAGGCATCAGGAAGTATGCATGCCCCTTCTTTCATCCTTATTTTCAGTGATACGGATTGCTTGGAACTGACAGTGGTTAGATGAAGCACAGGGGGATAAAAGCACAGGTTTTTCTCATCTCCTTCTCAAAGAAAACACAATTATAGCATTTTGAACATGCAGTCTGGACTCAGATAATGACAGATGGTTTTGCAACAGAATTCCCTGCAGGTACCTTTTCCCTATAAATTCTGGGAAAGGTGCATGCAGGGAAGACACTGAAAATTTCCCAAAGAGCAATGGCATATCAACAACTAAATCTTGAAGATTTCTGCTACTGCTGTAATTTTGACCCAGACATCACTATCTGCTTTCTCTTTCATTTTGAACTATTTGTGCATCTTGTCTTTCACAGTTCCACAGATCCCTGCTCCTATCTCACAGCTAAGTCAAATGCTGGTTTCTTCCTCAATTGTAACAAGGCCCTGTGCCAACCCTTTAGTACCATGCCTTTGAAGTCACAGAGGACTGCTGAGCAGCAGCAAATTTCTTATGGCTTTGAGAATACAGCACACAGTACTACACCTCGCTACAAATCAAACCACTAGGCAAAGAACTGGAGAAGTTGTGGCAGATGCACAAACCAACTTTATGCTTCCATTGACTGAAGAACTATCATTGAAAATGCAGTAACCAGCAAAAATGATCAAAAAAGCAACAAGCCTTATATGACAGAGGAGGGTGACTGAATGTTTAAAATTGAAAGTTTTAAATTTTCTAGTTCTTAATGAAATAAAAAAAGGAAGCAAACTTCAAATAAAACTATACAATATATGTATAGTATACATATACCAATACAGTGTTAATGTGCCAACATAATTTTCTACTTTCAATCCAAAAGAGGACTGCAAGACGAAAGCTGTCAAAAAAACACCCTACAGCTTGAAAGGACCAGTCAAATCTGGCAAATCAGCTAAAGGTTATAGGACTGGTGCCACACCGGGAATCTGGCAACCTGGACCATGGGACTTGCTTTGCAAAACATGGCCTGCTGATGGGGTCCATCTGTCAGAGAAGGGTAAGAGCATCTTCAGTCCTAGGCTGGCCAGGCTGGCGAAGAGAGCTTTAAAATAAAGTTGCTGGGGAAGGGCAACCTCAATCCACCCCACTCATATGATGCCCAGAGCCTGGAGAGAGGTCACAGGTCAGCACAATGGCACCTGAAGTGCAGCACAAAGGAGTTCCAGACAGTAAGTCAGTTTCTTCAAGGGCCCAGCTTAAAAGCCTATATGCTAATGCATGCAGCATGGGGAATAAACATGGTCTGCAAGGCTGTGATCTTACTGGCATCAGTGAAGTTCCCACTGACTGGAAAAAAACCCCACAATCTCCATGTTTAGAAAGGTACACAGGGATGACCTGGGAAACTACAGGCCAGTCAGTCTCTACTCAAGGTCCAGCAAAAGTATGGAGCAGATCCTTCTGGAAACTATACGAAGACACATCAAAGATAAAGACGTGTTTGGTGACAGCCAGCATGGCTGCACTAATGACAAATCATGCCTGAGAAATTTGGTGGCCTTCTAAGATGAGGTTACAACAGTGATAGACAAGGGAAAAGAAATTGATGTCATCTACTTGAATGCAAAGTATTGGACACTGTCCTGCACAACACCTTTGGACATGGATTTAATGGAAGGACCACTCAGTGGATAAGGAATTGGTTGGATGGTCACACTCAAAAGGGTTGCAATGAATGGCACGTTGTCCAAGCGGAGACGAGTGTTATCCTCAGGGGTCAGTAATGGGACTGGCAAAGTTCAGTATCTTTTTAAGTGACACAGACAGTGGGACCAAATGCACACAGCCAGTTTGCTGATGATACCAATCCGAGTGGTACAGTCAAATTGCTGGAGAGAACAGATCCCATTTAAATGTACCTGGACAGGCTTGAGAGCCCTCACAATTCCATGAAGACTTGATAATATAATCACTAGTGTTTGACTTCAGCTCCTGAAGATAAGTGTTTGACTAGAAACTTATACATTGGAAATACTTATGAAGAAATTCTAGATCTCGATTTTAACATACTCCTATTCTGTCAAAAGAAGGCTAAAATCAATGCCAAAAGAAAACAAGACAATGTCATCAAGTATTTAGACCAACAGAACCAAAAGAACTTTAGTTTGACAAATGCAAAAATTCAGACCTACATTTCTAATAATCTTATATTTCCCTTCCCTTGGCCCTGTTAAAACTAAAATTAAAGATCAAAAAGGATGCAAACAAACCCACTCACATAAAATCAGACCAAGAGTTTTAAGCTTGGTTTAACAAAAATAGCACAGCAACTATATATTGACAGCAACTTGACACCGTTACCTAGCTGATAAGAAGGAATCTAACAAAATACAGCACATAGGATACTAAGAAGTTTCTTTACCTAGCCATTCCCAGGCTGGAAAAGTTGGAAGGAACTATCAGAACATCAAGCCTGGAAAAGGGATGGGTACCCAGTGTGGCATAAGCAGCTGAGAGACACTGAGGAATCAGCTGAAGCAAATATTCTTCGCAGCTTTCCATAAGGCACCAGGGAGCAAAGACTCTATAAGGAATGACTGCCTGCAACCTGGCAGCAGGATTTTGGAAACGGCAGGGATATTCCACATGACCACAGATTTCTTCACGCCATCTGACAATACAAAATAAACAAAACAATATTTAACTGTCATATCAGAAATGTTCACAATTGACTACGCTAAGACAAGGATAATCTATAGGTATCAGAATGACAGAATTAATTTCCATAGAATCAGCTCACTTGCATTCTCACCCTGTTCACACACGTGCAGCACTTTGAAACACTCACTACTACATCTGATTAGAACTCATAACTAAAGGGAGAGACTAGTCTCACCTTATTTTTACAACAGATATGCATCAAAAGAGTAGTGCTCAAAAGCTATGTACAGAGAACTAATAAGAATACAAAAATATTTACTCAGAGAATTTCTATTCAAACTTGGCTATAAAAATAAAATTCTATACACATTAACATAACATTAACACAAATATTTTAGGTGCAATTACAGTGTAAATTCCAGGAGGGATTTTTTCTGTAGTTGTTACTAAGATTCTCCAGAAACTTCAACTAAATTTTAAAATTATTATTATTAAGTAAAAAAACCCCAGTAGATGTCAATTCAGGCGTATCATGCTAGACATTTAATAATACCACGTAAGGCCAACCTTACTTTACAGTACTTTTACAGAATATTTAGAGCTCTAGCTGGAAGAAAGGAGGGGTAAATCAAATCCTGCTAAACACTGAGTCATATGCTTCACAATAAGTTATCTGCCCAAAGAAATTCTTATCTAAACAGAAATCAGCTTCATGTTTTCACCTGTTAGCGTATGTCCTTTCCAGCACACAGCTTCTCCTTGGTTTGTAACTTCAGTTTAAGTAATTTGGTTCTAATATGCCTCAACAGGCAAAGCACGTAGCATTGCCCAAAGCACTTATCCTTAGAAGATCATACTGACACAGAAAACAAAATGATGACATGTGGAAAAGGATGAGATTTTGCTAAAGTATTAACACTTTAGCACTTTACATAAGTCTTTCTGCCAAAGAAGTGGACTCTAAGTCCTGTCATTACCTACATATGTAAAGAAACCACATCTGTTGCTATGCAATTTTTTTTTTCTAAGAGTGGTTTAATCAAGTATATTTCTGCTCTAAAACAATGTCACTTAGTATTTTATATTCAGAGTTGAGATTAGGCAGAGACATGAAAGCTAGCACCATATCTCTTACAAAAATTGCCAATTCCTTAATGACCACTAGGACATAAAAAGTTATAGTCATTATAGCTCCATTTAACATTTAGTTTGATACAGCCTCCTTAGGTCAAAGTCACTGGCACCTGGATGAAAATTACATTACACATTTCAACGGCTTCTTTCAGAATTCCTTTCTTTTCCTGCTGCCCTGGATTTTATCTCCACCATCTTAGCTGAGACACAAGCTTAACATTTTTTTGTTTACCCATTTCACATCCTTTCCAGAAATGCTACTGTGAGTAATGTTAGTTTGGTTACCTGGTCTCACTGACCAAAATACACAACAATCTCTGATGTGCAAACTCCCAGCTAAAGATTAACTGGATATAGCTGTAAGAGTACATTTTTAAGGACACAGATTTTTACTGATTAGCTGCAAAACAACCTTGTACACTTAAGGTGTCTTTTTTTGTCTACATACAACAGATACCACATTTGCCGAGGATTTTTGGAATTTTTTTTGGTCACTTTTTTCTCAAGACACAGTAGTTCTGTTTCTTTCACTAACTGCTGCAGATACATCACACTATCTGTGCCAATTAACTTATCCAATAACCATCACATAGATAAACTCATAACTATAACCATCACACTGATTAAAACTCCCACTAATTTTTGCTACAAAAAATTGCAAAAATATTTCCCTCTTTTCAGAGATTTTACAAAAAACCCAGAAACTTTCGTTTGTTCTATCAACAGTGAGCCAGAATAATCTTTTGCACCAAAACCAATAAATCCCTATTATCAAATGTGCTGTACCTTTGAGAGAAGTATATCTACAGCTTATTTTTGCAGAGGTAGTCATATCATAAACATATATGTAGCAAACAAATAAATGCAAAGCAATTTCTAGAAATTCATCAAACTGATAGGCTATTTTAAAATGAGAACAGGCATTTCTGACTGATTCTACGTGAAGTATGAAAATCTCTATTCTCAACATTAATTAGCATTTTTAACCAAAATCAGCCAAGCTGCAAGCCATTAGAATCATTTAATTTTAAATTCCAAGAAAAAGAATCCATATTAAGTCTTCAAGTTCCAAGG
The DNA here is from genome assembly GCF_021018805.1 of Prinia subflava. Classification (NCBI taxonomy): domain Eukaryota; kingdom Metazoa; phylum Chordata; class Aves; order Passeriformes; family Cisticolidae; genus Prinia; species Prinia subflava. The sequence goes on along the minus strand of NC_086283.1, from coordinate 51,067,041 downwards.
ACTCAGCAGTTCCACTGTCTTAATGCTAACAAAGTATTATTCAAAAGAGTTGTCTAAAAGAGTTGTCTAAAAGACAAGTATTTTTTCAGCAAAGTTTCAAACTGAGTAACAGAAAAATGTTACATAAATATTCATAACCCAAATCACCTTGTGCAATAAGGTGATTATAAAATAACAATTCCTGTCAGTGCGGGTAGAGTCGTGGACCTTGTTTCCCTGGACTTTTGCAGAACATTCCTACATCCTGGACAAACTGGCAACGTACAAACTAGATACGTGGTCTGTAAGATGGGTACAAAACTGACGAACAGGCAAAACTCAGAGAGGGGTGATCAGTGGTTTTCACTAGGGTTGGCAGCCTGTCACAAGTGGAGTACCCCAAGAAACTATGTTGGGCCCCACACTCAACATTTTCACACACGTTCTGGATGACGGGTTTGGAAGCACCCTCACCATGTTAGCTCTTGAGGTGGACACATCAGAATGGAGAGCCATCTCAGAGACCTGGACAGGCTGGAAGGGTGTGGCTGCCAAGAGCAGTGCCTGGGGCAGCAGGGACAAGTGCACAGTGCTGCCCCTGGGGTGACACCACCACAGGGCCCAGTACAGGCTGTGCCTGCGTGTCTGGGGAGCAGCCCCGCTGAAAGGGACACGGAAATTCAGGGGACAATCGCTCGAGCACGAGTCACCGGTGTGACACTGCAGCTACGAGGGCAAATCGGCCCCTGGGCTGCAGCTGCAGGGGCACTGCAGGCACAGGGACAGAGGGGACACCGCCCTGAACAGAGCCTGTGGGGCAGCACCTGAGGGGCCGCGTCTCCTTCTGATCCTCACAGCTCAAGGAAGCCCCAAGAGGGTCTAAGGGAGGGCCAAAAATGAACAAAGGGCTGCAGAACCTCCCCTGTGAGGAAAGACAGGAGGAGTTAGGCCTTTTCAGGGAAGAGGAAAGAGTATTTCAGTACTTGAAGGGCGTCTACAAAGGGTACTCTTTACAAGGAGCCACATGGCCAAGACAAAAGCCAGTGGATGTCAGATATTTTCATCTAAGCTCCTTTCCATGAAAGAATGGACTAGATGAACATTCAAGGTCCCTTACAGCCTGGCTTGTTCTCTGATGCTATGATATGAAATTGAAAAGCTGAGAGTAATATATATGGAAATCAAGTCCCATGTCTGAAACTTCTGCCAACTAAGGTGAATACATGTGAAAACAAATGGTATTTTTCCAGAAACTTGTGTCCTACCTTCAAATCTTATTTTCACGCGTATGTTGTTTAGCTCATCCACCACTCTGTAATAATTCAAACTCAGTGAGTTTTGACCAGACTGGGAGAAGGAATAGATGTATCCAAAATAATTATATTTCTACTAGTTTGGCCAAAAAATGCTAAGAATCATTGGTCCGACTCTACTTTATGGGACCACTGTACTAGACCGTGCAGGTACCTGGTCATTACACATTACCCCAGGCAAACCATTGCACAGGCCAGCTGTAACTGTGCAATGAGACTGGAGCAGAATAAAAAGTAGGCAATATTGTAGCAGGAGTAATTAGGCATCCAGAATGGACTGAGTGTTTTAAGAAACAAGACAGCACCTAGCATCACTTCAGCAGAGTGTTAAGGATATAGGATACAAATCTAGCAGACAGTAGAATTTACAAACCCTGTTGCTCACTAAGCAGCTTGTTTTCACATAAAAAGAACCACTCCCATGAAATAATGCCTTTGGAATTATTTTCCTGTTAAGATTTTTCTGTTCAGATTAAACAAGTTCTATTTTGATTCCCATGCTAATATGACTCATTTTCATATTCCACAGAGTAAATGGAAATGCTACCCATATATCTATTTTTTCAACAATATTATAAACACCAACCTGAAATCAGTTTGTGGTGATGGCAAGGAAAACTCAGTGTTTGTTTCAATAGCAGTTGTTTGTTTGAAGGACTGCTGTTTAACTTCCTGCCAGCACCCCACAGCAATGGTGAAGGTGGATGCTGGCATTGGCATAGACACATAGTAGTACCAGCTCAAGACACCTGTAAACAAAAGAACATTTGTATAGACTCATGAGTCTTGCAGCACATGTTAGGTACTTGGCATTTTCATGTAATTGAGATTTTGGGCCAAACCTCCCACCTTACATCCTGGTATTTTTGTGGAGGAAATAAAAATAATTGCACTGAGACGTGATAAGAACAATTGTGTCTACCCATCATGGATTCTGTGTTCTAAGTACTGTTTACTTACACTTGCAATTTTGCTCTAACTGCTGATGTCTTTACCTGTAAATAAATCATTCATAAGTGGGATGTTATTAATGCAATGTAACATGATTGCACTGTTACTGCCCAAGAATTACATCAGACATGAAATACAGTAACACCTTTAAATACTTACACACACACACACACACACACAATATTAAAAATAAACTCTTTCAACCTCAATCTACTATCTTATGATTTTTTTCTTGTTTGTATTATCTCACACAATCCAAAACCTTTCCTTTGTGTTCTCGGCAGTACCAAACAGATAGGCAAGTTTTAACAAAAACCACTAAAGCTTGTGAATTGCACCCAGCTATTTGAGGTACACAATATGTCAATCATGCAGTAAGAAATCAAAGCTTAGACAAGATATTACCCAAGTCATTGGGTAATTACCCAAGTCATTACCCAAGCAATTTGGTCATGCTACCTCTCAAAGGTGCTAAAACAAGAGGAGAATCTTGTGGAAGGTAAAAATATCCTAAGCTTTATCACAATGGGAACACAATGTGGGAAGACAAAGAGTATGGTATAGGATTACTGTATGTACAAACATATTTTCATAAGGTTGAGGATGTTTTAGAACAGTATGTTTTAGAACTTTTCATTAATTCAAACATTGCTTAGATTTTCTGTTTCTCCCTTAAGAAAAGATATAGTTTAAGAATTACATCTATGTATTCATTTGGTCATAATACAGTTGCTACATCATACTAATAGATTAATTCTCTTGAAAAGAGCCTACCATGAGTTACAGTCTGATGAATCGTGTGCAAGTGACTGTAGCTAGGGAAACAGTGGAAACATACGAACTTCAGCTATTTTGAGAGAACCTTAGTACTTGTTCTTTTGCAGAAGTATTCCAACTAGGGCTATGGAACACTATCAAAAGGGGAAAAAAAAGAAAAAAAACACAACTAAGTGGAGACCACAAGGCACAGAGGAAGGGAAACAGACAGCTGCTGCAAAGCATCACTTGATTTCCTGCCCTAATGACCAAAGAAGGACAAAGAAAAAAATCTTTTTTTTTCTTTGAAAAAAAGCCTCAACAGGTTTTCCACCTTCTATTTAGTATGAAAAACAATACCATTTGTGCAGTCTGCTGAGAGGCAGATGAAATCTTTGCCTCTTATATGCACTGAAAACCAGTGATATTCCTTCACCCCATTCCACTTCAGGCAACATCCACCATCAAAAACTATTTTGTCAGTATTGCCAGGTGAACATATATTACTCCTGTATTTTTCCTAATCTCCTGTCAGTACATAAGCAGAATGGTCTTATTTGCTCCTAACACATTAAGAATAAGGAAGTAAGTTTGCCAAATTTCATTCTGCCTTTTTTTTTTTAATTAACTTAACAAAGCTACAAGTAAGCCAAGAAAAGCAAATGCAACCTTAAGAGAAAAAGGTCATCCAGGGCAGCAATAATACATTATTTCAGAATGCTGAATGCCTGATGCACAGAGTTTCATTGATAGACACTGTGCCAGAGGTCCAAGCCTGCACACACTGTAGTTAGTAACAACTATGCCATTAACTTACATACATACAGGACAAGGCTCAGAGGTTCTGTACTTAAGTGTTGCATCTAAATGCTATAAAGCATTACAAAATGCTCCATGTAGTTATGTTAATCGTAATATCTTAAGAATTAAATAGCATCAGAGAAAATTGTAATCAAAAACCTGTCATGTGTTTCTGACTATGTTCTGAAAAAAGCATTGAAGTCAAAAAGCATTTACGAAAAACTGTTCCAAATGGCACGAGCTATAAAGGAGAAAGCTCTCACAACCGTGAGATTGTCTAAAAGGAAAGGGTGTTGGCCTGTGCTAGGCAAACAGATCAGAGAGGGTTACAGTGAGAAACAAGTTTAGTAAGACAGGTTAGAGCAAGCAAGATGTATTTTTCTAAAAAACACTCCACAAACAGCTTGAACAGAATGTCTAAAAGGAATGGCAATCAGATTAGCAGTCTAGAGAGAAGAACAGCATGTACTGCACTCAGAAATTTATACAAATTAGCAATGAACACATGCTATTTAGAGCTGACTCAATGCAAAAAGAGTGAAGGTACCAAAGACCCTTTTATTTTGCAAGGATTTTAGAAATCATATGACCTATGGATCCTCCCAGAGCAAGATCTGAGTTTTATAATGTCTCTGCATATCTACCCAGAGCCCAGTCCGTTTCCTGCAGTGCTTTTTGATGTCTTCAGATTTCATACTCAAGAACTCTGTAGAATACCTGTATATTTATCCTGCAGGTGTTGATTGAAATCACACATATGGGCATGACAAGTGGGTTCTCTCTACAGAACCCCAGAATCCTTCAGGTTTGGAAATGGTGCATTTGCTGATCAGCAACTGAAAAGGTCTTTCTGTGGCAGAAGTTCCCTCTGGAGAGAACCATGAAGCACTGTTTCAAAGACAGCTTAACTAACTTATTGACCTTGTGTCTTCTTTCACTACTGGTAAGATTGTCTCCCAGCCTGACCTCTCTCATAACTTCACTTCCTTACACTGTCTTCACGTCAAAGGGCTTTGTTTAGTTTTCCTTCATCTCTATCCTACGATCTATCCCAGACTGGGATCACAAGCTTCACTCAATTCCTTTTGGCTGCACTGCTTTTCAGTGTCAACCTTGGAGACAGCTCCACCTCTAGGATAACAGAAAACAATGCAGGTGAAATGCGGACGTGGCTTTCCTTACCAAACACAGCATTTTCTACCATAAAAACATCTTCAGACTAAGCAGGAACACATTGAGAAAAACAAGAGCTTAAGCTGGAATTAGTCCATGAGAAAAACAGAAGTAGATCACCCCAGTTCTTCCACTTGTAATGTAATTTTAAAACAACTTGATTCCTACACACAATTCTTTTAGGCAATTAGAATATTTTCAAAACAGTTTGTTATTTTCTCTACCCGTAATTCTGAAATTTTTTTTTTTTCAGTTCTGCAAAGCAAATCTATTGTGTCATAACTGCACTAATCATGCAGCAACAATCACCTATTCTCTGAGTTAAAAGTGAAAAACTTTCCATGCAAGTGTTTAACAAGAGCAGGAAGTTTTAATCTATTTATAATTGTGCAACAGAACAATTTAAAGATAGTTTATTTCTCCTACTTGAAATAATAATTATGAATGATGTAATTACTTCCTAGAATTTTTAATGCATTCAGCTATGTTTGAAATCATTAAAATTGTTTGAGTCCTGTAGAGTTCATTATAACTGAAAAAAATGCCAAGGCTGTATCTGTTAATGCCAGAACATTATGAACATTTTTACTCAGAAGTGTATTTTTTGTCAAATAGTTTGCACTAACAAAAACACCACAAAATACAGCTGACTTGTACTCTACTAAAAGCCACAAAGTTCAACTACCTCTACGAAAAAGAGGAGATAGCCCCTCATAGCAACAGATATACAAGTAAGAGCTAGGGCTAATATATAGACGTGCAGCTAAATAAGTAGTTTTGTAAAAACTACTCTTTGGCTGGAGCACCAGCATTAAGAACCCTCCAGCTTTCTGAAACTCTTTGTAACTTGTAGGGATTTTTTATCTCATTTGAAAATCAGAACTTCCCACAGAGCTCCCTCACACTCATGCCAGAGCATTAGTTCAGCACTGGCTCAGAGCAATGAGCAGCACTTGACAAGCACTCAACTACCCTGCTGTAGTCCCTGATAAATGCTAGAGATAATCAACACAAGTACTGCACTCTTTTGTTTTGCCTTGTAGAAAGTGAGGAGCACAAGCCAAGGCAACTGTTGTTGCTGCTAACTACATCGCAGGAGCAGTGGCTCTTCTAGCACTGTATTCTTTCTCAGTACCAGTATACTCCCCACTTAGAGTGCAGATGTCAAAACAAGATCAAGGATTACATGGTAGAAGAGCAAGCCTATTTCACACCTAAAGCTGAATATCTACTTCTTGAATATGAATTGAACAAATAGAAAGGTGTTTGTGACTACATGCATTTGCAGCTTCTATGTGTTTTAGTAATGTGCTGAAGGAAAGTAAAACTGACAAGTGTAGAAAAACAAATCTAACGTTTAAATGGCTCACATTACACACACGTTGTGCTCACCATCAAGCTTCCTCCCAAAGGATATTATTAATTGCATTTTTCTGATTAACTGCTCTTCTCTGAGTACCCCATAAAGAATGCAGGACATTTTAGGCACTTTTGGTCATACTAAAATAGCTACCATTTCCATTTGTGTAAGTATTCTATCACTATTTTCATACAAACATAGCCTCCCTTTATTTCAAATGGCAGGATCAACCACAGTTTTGCAGGAGGCAGAATGCAAAAATGGCACATATGGGAGGAAACAGACCCTTGCCAAAACCTGCAAATAAAAGTGGTAAATGAGGAGTCTGCATATGAAAGTACATCTAGCCCAGCTATGCACTGGATTACTACATCTTTACATGTAGAGATGTGTGTCTGTGAAGCAGATCTCTAAACGCTTGAAGGAATCAACTTTGCTTAATGTTCTCTTACTGTCTGCCTGCACACTGGTTTTAAATATGACTTTTAAATTATTCAGCTAACTTGTTATTCTATTCATAATAAATTTATTCACAACTGCTTACCAAAATGCTAATTCTTTCCAATAAATAGCATTTTTAAAAATAGATTTTATTATTCTGCCAGTTATGTATGGTTTAATAAATATGTAGCACAGCAATAGCACACTGTATGTAAACAACGTGCCAAACTTATTTAAATTGAAGCTACCCTGAAAGGTTTTCTGGTGTGTGAAGACAAAATTTTAAGTTAGATACATTTCACATACATTCCAGAATTGCCAAGCAACAAGATCTATGTGGACAGGTTATTCAAAACAACAGGACATTTCAAAAGTCTTAACTCTTAAAAGTCCTATTAATTAAACTCATGAATTTGTATTCCTAAATTCATTAAGAATTTATTCAAGGCTTCCGATTAGCACTTAAATCGGGTTTACTTGGATTTTAAAACATTTCTCAGAATATTACTGGTTTCCTTTTTTGCCTCTGTATTAGTTTTGTAAATTTTTACAATTCCATACAGCTTCCTGGTTTTTCATTTCCAGCTGTATGTAAGCAAGACAATGAAGGTCTCTCAATGAACTAGTTAAATGCTGATGGAAAAGCTGCTATCCCAGTCTAAAGTCAAGAGTGTCCTTGCTTTCTTGATGCCGAGACAGGAATGCATTCTTTTCTAAGGGAGCTGAGCAGCTCATCGCAGCAGAGACAAGCCTTGAAAGAGGTCTCATATATGGCTCATATATATCTATAATATCTATATATATCTATATATATATATAAAACAATTCCATGAAAATGGAATTGGATTAACTGATGATTCTCAAATCAAGGAAATTTTCTCATTTTTTCCACTCAAGAATAAATCTGCCTATTTAAACAGGAACAGAAGATACTTTTACCCAGAAAAGCTTAATTCTAACCTTTTCTTATATGCTATTTCTCTTCAGAACTACTCACACTAGAAAATACTGACCCAGTTTGACAGATTATATCGAAACTCATGAGAACAAGATATATTTAATTATATGTAGAACTTACACAAGTCTCAAAAACTTCCTTCTCTATGCAGAAAGAAGTTTAGATAATAAAGTACAACCAACACAGAAGAAATGCTTATTTGCATACTGCTGAAAAAGGTATGGTTTATCAGTGCAAAAAAAACGGAGATCAGATTTTCAGGGCACTGATCTGATATTCTTCAGCTTCTTCAGCTATTCCATGTATTCCAGGCAGCAGATATGACACAATGGCTGCTCCTAATAACATGCTACACTCAGACTGCAGAACTAAAACTGAAAGATAATTATCTCCCAAGGCCTGAAGTTGTTGAAGCCTGATAAGGTACTTCATCTACAAAACTCGAGTGCAGTGTGATCAAAATAATGCAAATTTATGAAAAGTGAAGCTCAGGTTTGGAAACACAGAGGCAGAAAAAAAGTAAGCAACGCAGTTAAATGCAGAAATGTAGATACTTTGATTACTTTTGGAGTTATTCTTGAGTTGGTAACTTACCACAGAATGTCATGGAGATTACAAAAAGACAGAGAAGTATTTTTAAAGTTAGGAACTTCATTCTTTCACAAATCACGTGTTTACTAAGCTTGCTTTCTAATTATAAAAGTATTATAAATAATTCGCCTTGAAAAATACATTTCACCTTCTCGAAGCTGGACTGGTTCTGCTGAGTTTTCACCACTCATTAACACAACAAAGCCTGCAGCTGTTCGGACTGAGGCTTGCCATGTTGACAAGGCAATGGGTGGTTCTTGGCATGGAAAGAGGGCTCTGTTGTTTATTGGTGATCCCATTGTATAAACACATGGCCTAGATGGAAGGAAAAAAGATTGAAGGTGGAATTACAATAGGAAAGACAATTAAGTTCTACATAAAAAATCAAAGATGCCGTTGTACTCAGGTGGTTTCTCTCTTTAACTTCATCTCTGCAGGTTTCAAACCTGTATGGCATGAACCAAAGTCCAACCTAAGTCATTTAAGATAAGAAATATAAGATTACTACAATACCTTCAAACTAGAAAAGACTAACTCTAAAAAGACTAAAGTCTTTTCCCTCTCCTGCTTTTGCATGAGTCTACCAGCCTCATACAACAGCTTCCAGTTGAAACCATAAGGCCAAAGGAGGCTTCTGAGTATCTTCTGATTACAGGACTTCACCAACACCAGTGACACCCCCTTGCTATAATACCAGTAATGCTCTCACTATCATGAATCCAGACTCCTGAATTAGCAACCTGGAAGCTCATGCAAACTCAGCAGTAGATCTAGTTTTGAGTCTTCCTTAGTCCAAACCTCAATAAATCCTGACATCTTTACATTTAATCTTAGAGGTAATGCACCCTAGCTCATCTGCCTTTGGGAATTTTGACCACAGGGCATACAATAATTGATTTCTGTCAGCTCCAGCCTCCTTCTTGCTTCTTACATAGCCATCTTCCCTGTAATACTGCTGGTTTTGCAGTTACTCCAACCCTTTCCCCAGCAGAACCTCTTAGTCTACCACCCCTTTCCAATTTCAGCTGCAATATTTTATGCCACTAAATTTCTTATTAGCCATTTAGCCACAGGTGGGAAGGTAACAAGGCCTTTCATTACCTCCTTCTAACTTGCTCTTGTTGGTGGATGGATTTAATGATTTTTGGTTTACTTATTTTGTTGCATTTTGCAGTTTTATCTAAATTCCTACTACCTGTATAACAACACCACTTATCTTAAGGAAAAAAAAAAACAAATTTTTCAATTATAAATTATATAAAAAATCTACAGTCAATAGGTTTCTCCAGTAAAAGAAAGAAAATCCTGAAAGCATTACTTCACTACACTGAACTTTTTAAAACCTATGATATTTAAAGCTAAATGTTATGAGAGCAAAATACATTATTTTGTGAATGCTTGTTAGGGGTTGATTTGTTTCTTTTTCACTTTGAGAATTTTTTCCCATAAGTTGCTACAAGACTAATGACTGAATGCTTGACTAAAACAGAGAAGTGACCAAAAGGAGATGGCAGCACCAGGCTACACCTGCTGCTTTGGGGTCTGGGAGTTTCCCTCCCAGAGGGGGAAGATAACGCAAGTTTTGAGGGAGGTAAAGGACACAGCTGCGGGCAGTTTGTCTCTCTTGCTCTCAGCATTGGAGAGAGGATGGTTGGGCTGCTGCTTGCTGCACAAAGAGTTCACGGCCATCACTCTGCCTCGTCCTGGGATATCTACCATCATCTGCTCGTGTACCGGGAATCCTGAACTCGCTTTCTCCAGCCTCCCCCACCGCCGCTGCTTCTTCGGAGCTTTGAGGCTCTCCTGCTACTCTGTAGCCCTGCACTGCCCAGCCCTGTCAAGACACCCCTGCTGTTCCAGCTGCCAGCGCAGACCTCATCTCATCCACCAGCCCGGGACTTTTCCTTCCTTCCAGTTCGGCCTCTCAGAGTCCTGCAGGGGCACCAAGATCAAACTGCTCTGGGCTTTTGTAAAAGAAAGCCCTCAAGGTTCTTGGTTCTGTTTATTATTAATGCTGTAGTTGTTGTTTGTTTGTTGTTTTGTCATATATACTAGTGAAGAACTGTTATTCCTATCCCCATACCTCTGCCTGAAAGCCCCTTTAATTTTCTAAATTAGAATAATTTGGAGGGAGGTGATTTGAATTCTCCATCTCTAGGGAGGTCCTGCCCCTCCCTAGCAGACACCTGTCTTTCAAACCAAGACAGTGCTTGCGGCTAAAAATATTCTGATCAGTATCTTTCATCATTTGAGTTGAAAAATTATCAAAACACTTTAGAAACTAGGAGACAAATTGTTACAGAAAAAGTGATTTTGCAACAGCTAAGAGTTTAGTATTTTATTTACTCTTCTCCTAACTGCTTTTCTTTTCAAATTATTCCTTCTCTAAAGCCAACTTCAAACTATACATAGAGAAAGAACTTGGAAATACTGACAGTCATACATGCAATATATTCCAAAGACATTTTTGTCCTCTTGTCATTGCTATCTGTGCTGTTGGATCCAGAGCTGTCTTGGCATATTTAAATTACTGTGGCTTACCTAATGCAGGCCAGCTGATCTTCCAGCAAAACAGGGATGAAAAGCTGTAGTTTAAGTAGGCCTATTCTTAATGCACACAAGCAGCAAAACAAAATAATCTAACTTCCCCCATCATGTACCAGAGTGAAAAGAGTATGACCTAGACATCAAGTGAAGTTCAGGTAACTGCAGTGGAGAGAAAGCCAACTGGTTATCTTTTAAACAGTAAAACACAATGTACAGCTAAATGTAATAGACCACTCATCTGCATGGATTTTTAATTAACTTGATGGAATTAAAATCATAAAACTGAATCTGTAACCAACACTGATATACATACAATTGGCTTTTCTCCCATAAAAAGGAAGAGTGCACAGCAGTAAATTCACAGGAAAAATGAAGAACCTGTTTTTTCACCTGCCAGGAAGACCTGCTTTCTTCTAGTAATGTTAGTCAAAGCTACTGGGCTTATTATCTGCCCTAAAACACATACGTGCTGGTAAGGCATGAAAAGGTGACTTCTCATTCATGAAAACTTTATCAAAACACACAGGTTTATAAAAAGAGATCCTAGTAGAGGAATGGTGGGATTAGTGATTACTGGTACACGCACTTTCACAATGATCCACCATGCACTGTGAGGGCTGTTTTGCCAGGTGCCATTGGTACAACCCACTCTTAAGAGCAGTACAGGGGATCCTCATACTCTGTAGAGGGAAATGCCACAATGAGGGAGAAAACTGGCTGGCAGAATAGTGCTAAACTAAATGTTATAGTGCTGTGTCAAATACAATATCAATTTCACAAAGAGTAGATGCTACCAGGAACATTAATGTCATCTGCTCTCAAGAGAGCACTTTTATCTGCAGACAGTAATGTATTTCACAGATAATGTCAATAGTATTTTGCAGACAGTGCTAGCACTCAAGCTGCTCCTACAGCTAAGCCTCCACTACAGTAGCTTCTTTTTCCCTAAGACATTTTAATGTTAAAATACACACATAGGAAGGTCACAATCTCTACCACAATAGGACAAGTAAAAAGTGAGTTAGATAATTGCAGAAAGACTGGTCAAGTATATCATCTGTTCTTCAGAACTAGGACTTCTTTGCACTTCTCACCCATTTTAATACAATTTTTGTTCAGGTATGCTTATTAACTTCATTATTTCATACCTAAATATACCAAATTATGTCAGTGTGCTAAAAAAATAGTAATGAAACACAGAAGTTATAAATTTTTAAAGGAAACTATCAGAAGAACAATTACACCAGCCTTTAATTTTAGATATTTGTTGTATTTCTTTTAAAGTGGTCATTTCTTTTTAGAGCCTTGGTAATAGTGCAATGGTACTTTACCATATCCACTGCTGCTGACAATTGTCTTTGTTTGGGGTCAGGTAGCACAGTTTCAGCCCATAAGAGGACCAGAAATGTAATTCTTCCTCTTCTATCAGTTCCTTCATTTGACACAGAAAAATAACCAGCTAACCTAAGCACATGACAAAATAGCGAAGATAAATAATTAGGTGTACACTGCTTTTGTCAACTTGTCAGTTGACAAAACCTAGGGTTGTAACCCTATTTGCACTTTTTAAATCATTTCCCTCTATCCCTCCTAGCAAGAAACTTCACAGTTCCTTTCCTCTTTCTACTACCTATCCCCTCCATCCCTGCTCTTTAACTTTCAATGGCCTCGTAATACTCAAATCATCTACTTATGTAATATTTATGCCAACCACAATCATTGTCAAGATATGTTTCAAGAGTTAAAAAAATTTCATGCAGCAAAAGAAAGATAAGCAGAGATATTATCAGAATATTTCTTTAATTATTTGTTACACTGGAAAAACAAGCATCCACAAAATACAGGAGCGACATCTCTGGTCACTCCTCTGGACAACTATAAAAAATAAACAAAACAAAACAAAATACAAAAATAGGCAAACCCTGAGTACAAAATTATTTGATTCCTGGGAATGTGGACAACAACAAACAAATATTTATAAAAAATTTAAATTATCTCCTCTGAGTCAGTTATTCTAACTAAAACAAAGATGAAACATGAGAAATATGGGTAAATATTCCCAAGCGAACAGCCGTCCAGACTGATTGGGAAAATCAAGTACTAGTTGTGGTAATGTTTGGTTTTGCCCCAAAAGGAGACATGGGACTGTCTGTTGTCTCTGATGAAAATTTGATTCATGCAATTGTAACTCATCAATAGTCCACACATCTTTACAACACAATAAAATCAGTTCAAAGCAGCTCTTGGCAAATCTCCCATGTAGGCCTATCCACTATAATAATGAATTAACACTACCTTTAAGCTAATAATAATAATGTTCAGTTGATAATCTTTTCTCTGAACAGGAATCTGCAGGACTTGAGATACCTGCCATCAAACACCTGAAACATCCTCTAAGGCTCACCTATCTCAATCTGCTTTGCCTAATGTCTCAGGCAAGGAAAGTAATAAAAAAAATTATCAAGGAAAATGCCCAGCTCAGAAACTCTATCCCTTTCCTGTATTTGAAAAATTACATTCCCTATTTCTGCAAAGGTTGTTTCTATTCAGGGATGTAAGGGGGCACCCTCCTTTAACTATAAGGCCAATCCCTGTAAAAGCACTGCTCTTCAAAGCTGTTTCTTACTTTAAATTACATTGTCGAAGCAGCAGGATTTTTTTGCATCAAAATCACAAGAACTTTTTTTACTCTGCCTTATCAATTTACATATCTGCGAGGTGCCAGTGACTGCCATCAGATTCCATCAGAGCAGGTATCCTTGTTTACATTTTACTATTGAAAAAAATACCAGTCAATAACACCTGTGTTTCTCATTGTCTTCCTTTTAGTTAGGACAACTAATTCAGAGGAGAGAATTTAAATTTTTTACAAATATTTGTTTGTTAGTGTCCGCATTTCAGGAATAATAAACCCATTTATTTTGTACTCAGGGTTTGCCTACTTTTTTTGGGTTTTGGGGTTTTTCATTTGTTTGTGCTTGTTTTTGTGGGGTTCTGTTTGTTTGTTTTACTTTTCTATTCCATTCCCATCATTTGTCAGTCTTTAGTAGTCACTGCATAGCACACGAATAATCCAACAAACTTCAAAATGCTTCACTAATTGCTTAAATATTTATATTCCCATGTTCCCATTACTGGGAACTAAAATAAACAACAGTAGAGGTTCCCCGCAGTTAAAGATTGTCTCTTAGGATTTGGTCTATCACCTACCAGGAATCTGGACTATGTTATTCTACCGAACCTCACCTACGAAGAAAACCAAATTCTTTATTCCCTTCCTGCATTTTCAGCTTCCAAGAACACAGAACAATGTTAACTCATGCCACTGAAAAACAAACATATTTTCATGACACATTTTCTGATTTTTAGTAAATAACTCAACCTTCCAAACTAGCCTCAGTAGTATTTTCCAAACACATCTTATTCTCTTCTATTCTCTTCCCACCTCTACTTACTTTCAATTAGATTAGCTCCCTAATATGCCTTACGATCCAGCTGTACACACACCTGTCATCATACCATTGATGGAAGGAACTAGCATCCAAGTTTAGAGAGGCCAAAAAAGTGTTCCTTTCATCACGTGTACTTTGTTAGGCTTCCTGGTCATTCCTTTACACTTTCCCTCCTTCCATTAGCACAAGTCAGCTCAGTGGTTGCCAAAAGCTCAGACAAGGAAATCTGAAATTCCATGTGTCCAGGTCCTTTACTAAAAATAGAAGTGTGTCCTGCTGTGGTAACATGTTTACATGCACATATCTAATCTTGCTTCAACTCATCCCACAAAGCTTTGTTTCAACTGGGGTTTTTTTTGTGTATTAAAATACATCATTCTTTAAAACAAATAAAATGGAAGTCTTGATAAAATTGTGCATAGGCTACACTTCAAAACATTGTACTACTGTTAAATTACAGGAAACGTTAGAAGTGGCTACACAATGTCTGTACTTTGTTATTTACGTTTCTTCAGGGCTGGAACCACAATACAGACTCCTTTGGCAAAGGATATGACATGTGAAAAAAAAGCACCAGATACATAATATGGAACAATTTGAAGAATCCTACAATGGCATTATGAGACTTACCACTATGTTTATGGGCTCATCACATACAGCACTTGATTTTAAAAAGATACCAAGAAAGATTCTAATGACTGTGCTATGAAAACTTTCTGACAGGCATAAGTTTTTGGAATACCCTACACAGGCTTGAAAATAAATCCATTTATGCTATTTTATACCATCAAACTGCTAGACCCATGTCAAGCCTACTTTTTCTGCTCCACCACTGATCATAAAACTCTATCCATTTGTGTACAACTACCCTGAAATGTCACTAAAGTAAAAATAATGCTTTACAGTGAAACAGTTACAAAGAGTCAAAACTGTTCACGATTTAGATGCTTAAAAGAAGCATTCAAATGCTCAAAACACACAGAGGAGGAGTCCTATACCAGCTGAGTGTTGCTATCATTAGTTAGTAGGGAGGCAGACACAGACACAGACGTGATTATGGGCAATTGCTCAACCTTTGGATGCAGTCAAAATTCAGAATTTTCAGATATAAGGGTACTATATTGAGGTAAATTTCCTAAACTCATACCAAAAGTAACTCCTCAGGGAGTGAGGAAAGGAAGGCAAAGAAATAATGGACACGACTGAGACATTTCTGGACTTGATGGTGCTTATAGACTAGAAGCAGAATTCCTTAACCGTCACAAATGCAATCAAAAGCCCTTGTTTTCCTCACCAACATAGATTCTAGAGTATAACTGAAATAAAATGTAACCATATATCTCTTGATTGGGAAAGAAAAGCAAGTATTCAGTTAGGTCAAATTTGTTCCTGATTTTTAGACATCATAAAGAAATAACAGTCATTAAAATCCACTTTTCAACATTGCAATAAAACAATTACAGTTGTAGAAGTCAAGAGTGGATTGTAGTTTCCCTTCTATAAAAGGCTTATATTGAAGATTTCAGTACAATACCATGTCCTTTTCACTAACACTAGATAATTCTTCTTTCAGTTTGCAGTCCATTTACTATCATCAATGTTCTTAACGTTATAGATAAGGGAGATTTTGAAAGTTGATTATGAAAAACTAAACAGGAACAGACTGTATTTCTAAGCTGATTACAATATTGATAAAAGACGAATTGTGAAGTAATTCTATTAAATGTTATATATATTGAACTGTATGTTGTGTAAGCCAGGAAGGAAAAACAGCACAAAGTAACCTGTCATTCATACCTTGTCTTTCCCTAAATGATAATTCCCCATTTGCTGCACACACTTATTGAAATACACAGAAGTTATTTACTCTCACTCAGAAAGAGCAAACACAATCACTAAGACAAGCCTGAGATCCTCAAGCCCATTTGGGTTTCATGAGCAGAGAGATGTTCTTCTACAGGACAGCAAAAGGATTCAAGCCAAGGATGAAATGAAAACTGTGGAAAAGTGTACTCATCCTCTTCACAGTTCATCAGCAATTATATGATTCTCCACTCCTGCACTTATTTAAATTTATAGCATACAAAGCTTTTAGCTTTCAGGTTACATACCTGCCACTTTGGTCTGTAGTCCATGTAACAGACGTTCCCTCTGGTTTGGTTTTGTACCATATTCTTATTGCATGAGGAAAGTCTGCTGGAGTCTGAATTCCTAATTTCCTTATCTCCAAGCTCCAGGTGCCAGTACTAAACAGAAGCTCCCCACAGCCAGGTGCCTGGCTACAGTGAGTAAAATAGGATAGCTGTTCCTTCCAGTGATCTGCAGGTAAAGTCACAAGTTCATGTACAATCCGATTCCTGAAATTTTCCAGCTCCTTTGAAACACCAGTTGGCTTGGCAGACTTTGTAAATTTTTCAATGCCTGACACAGCAGCAACATCTACCTCTTCAATCTTCAGCACAGATAAATCACAGCAATCCAATACCAGCAGAAAATCCTTGTTTCCATGATTCTCTATGTCACAGCAGTCCTCTGAACTAGAAATCCCAGAAACCTGTTCGTTGTTGCTATGGTTACTATTTTCATCAGAAGTAGTTTCCTCTTCTTTACGACTGACAGCAAAGTCATTATAGTCTGTTTTAGATGAACAGGTACTCACATTTATCATAGGAATGTGGCAGGGTTCAGATGCCCCCATTTTACAAGTTTCATCAAACTGCGACTGGCAGCATTCTTTGCCAGCATTGCTGGTCCTCATGTACTGGCCCCCAGTCTCAAGGAACAAAACTATGCTGCCTTCAATAACTTTACTTTTAAAATCCACATCCAAGTCCAATACATAGTGCTTTACAAGCATGTAGCTAGTGTTTGCCATTAAAGGCAAGTCATCCTTCATGGGATCTAGCTGTGTCTCCATGTTCATCTGTCGGGCAACAGTTTTACAAAGCCTTTCACAGTTCTGATATATGATGACAGAAGGATAATATTCAGCCTCCCAGTGCCAAAAATAATTTTAATTAAGATTAGAATATCGAAATTGTAGTTTCTTGACTTCTTGTACTCTACAGAGAGAGAAAAAAAAAAAGACGAGAAAGGAAATCATCTTACAACCATTTCTGAAATGCAGTGATTCTAAATCTATTTAAAGCCCAGTTGCCTTTATTACAATAGTACAGCTAAAGGGTGATTGTATCTCCACACAATGGCATCAGGGTAGAATGGCATCTGGTTGGCTTCAGGATTGCCTGTCAAGGACCAGTGGCTGTCTTTTCCAGATAAGAATTCAAATGAAAGTATTTCTAGACATCTTTTATAAATCGATAGAAACAACCAAATGTATCAAAAGATAGTGATATACTTCTGCTGGGATTTTAAATAACAAGAATAAGTCTGACTCACCCCATAGGTCTTATATTTTTAAAGTAATAAATTCCTGTGTACAATGCTTGTCCACAGATTCATACACTTTCCATATTAAAACCACTCTCATATCAGCACTTACAAGAAAATGAGCCAATTTACAAGGAGTGCATTCCAATTATTCCTTTGAAATTGCTCATGAAGATTTTTTTAAATCTATAATTAAATACTTAAGGTTTATAATTACATTTTTGTAGCTGGAAACTCACAACACTCAGAATAGCACCCTACAGAGAACAAAAAGTCTTCTCACTGCAAAATATGTAAATAACTATAAAGGCACAAAAATATTAAAAAGCACCAACATTTGTTGCAGTAATAGGCAGAAGTTCATCACAAAGTTAAAATGACATGCATTCTTTGTTTTGCTATGACCATTAAGCCAAAGTCATGCACTTTTAGCCCACTTAAATTCTTTCTATTTACCTTCTAGACGAGGAATAGGTATCAGAGGATGAAATTCAGACAGTTCCCTCTCTGGCATTTCAGCAACACTTACCATGATAGGCAGCCGGGCCTGCTTCTAAGTGCCTTAAGAGAACAGATACTCCATTGTGACATTATTTCACAGTTTTACACCTCATCATAGACTTCACTGTCCAAAGCCAATTTTTATATAGTTCTTGGAGTCAGCACAGAGGGGAACTCAGACCCGCAAAGACTTGCTATATCTTTTTCGTAGGAATTCAGGGCATCCTATCAAGGTACAGACATTAAGTGAAAGACTCAGGGCAAGAAACTGTCCATACAGGTCCCTAAACTAGTGTCACACAAAGCACAAAAACACAGCAAGTATCTCCCTGCCTCAGCAGCTTTCTAGCTGTCAGAAACAGCTCTTTCAGGACTGCCTTTGAAGGCAAGCTGAGAAAAACCTTTCTTTTAATTTTTAACAATCTTTCAGTACTTCTGCAAACATACCAGGGCAACAAGCTCACATCAGAAGGTTCTCTTTCACTGAAATAGCGCAGTAAATTCAGGCAACATGCGCAATGCATCAATGACGTCTGTGTGTAATGCTGTGGACTGAACCTGACATTACCTGGATTTTTTTCTGACTACCAAAACCTCATGACTGCTAGTAGGTCAAGTAATTACTTGTGATAGAGAAAAGAAATAAAGTGATTTAGTGGGGAAAAACCCAACACTGAACTAACATTCAAAACTGTTTTGCACAATTTGTATTTGCATAATTTGTAAATATTCATAATATAAAACTGACACCTTTTATAAAATCTGACTACTATCCTATGCACACAATTAGAGGGAGGAGAGGCCAGCCTTGGGATGAGGCAGCTTGGGAAGATTACCTGCTATACCCAAAGTCCTGACTGGGTGTGTACAGTAGATGCAGGCAGCCTCTCCCTAGAGGGGCATGGAGAAATGACAAGGAAAAAAATTAGGCTATCTTGCAAATGTAACTATCCTCCATGCATTCCAAGCCATTACACTGAGCTAATTTTCTAAAACTGTAAAAATTGATTGGTTTTTGTACTCTATAGAGCTGGTTTTTTTGTTACTGAACTGAAACACTAAATGAAAAGGGAATGAGTGAATAAAGAATAAGAACAGAAATATACAATTTTAAGTATAAGAATACCAAAATATACTCCCAGTAAACAATGTTCTCTACACTTCCAATAGAAGCCCAGAATATTTTCTTTTCTTTAATCCACTTAAAACAACAATAATAATCTTCAGCCACAGAATTTCCCAATATTTATTAAACTAAACCAAATGGATTTAAACATAAGATTCGTTTTCTCGCACATACATAAAATACTCATACAGAACATTTGTCAACATTAAAACCAGTACTATATTAAAGTGTGTTTTCATTATTTTCTCTACAGATATTAATTTACCCTAATTGAAAAGGTTTTCTGTAATTATATTCCAGAGTACCTAGTGTGCCCTGTTGTGTGCAGGTGTTACCCCTCTATGCAGTATATCAGCTGAGCACATATGCAATAAAATTAACTCTCTAAAATTACAAATCATTATAAAATATGAATATATACTACCTTTAAACTATTATTTTCCCAACTTCAGACTTACATGAGCCCAAAATCTATAGAAGTGCTAACACAATGCATTTTCAAGATTTCTTTTTAAAGCAAATATTAATAGAGCTGCAAAACAGTTGTGCATTTTAATCTTGTTTTATTTAACCTGCTTTACAAGCAAGAAATTTGATGGTTAAAGAACGTACTTTTAGAAAACACACAGCATTTACAGTGGTGAAAAAAAACCAACCAAAACCACAATAATGGAAGGTTATCCAGAATTTATAACAACTGAGTAGAGATAGTTTAATGCATATATATGTGATAGTCATCTAATTAGGAGCTTGAAACATAATCTAATGTTTCATTTGGGCTTAAAGTTATGTTACATAAAAATTAACTTGACATGAGATGAACAGATGTATTGTCATGAACAGCACTGCTAATTTTATGACATTCAAATACATGGATAAATGCTTGTGTCCCAGACAAGATGGGTATCTACTCCTCCTTCAGGCTCTGGTTAGCTTATCAAATATTGGACTTCAACCGCTTCGGGAAAGCATCAGTTTTATTCAAGAAGAAAGGATAGGAATGAACCGTTTATTTGGATGCTGAAACAGACAGTGGACACTTAAATGGACAGCCTTTTTATTACCAGGAAAAAGTAAAATATCAGGGCACTGAATGACCACACACACAACTTCTGTAGCAATGAAAAAAGTAACATAAAAACATAAAAGAATCATATTAAAGCAAACTTGAAATAAAGCCAAGTGAAAAAAAAATGCAAACAAAAAATGGTAAAGGAAGAATGCACTTCAGCAAAAGAGGTTAAAAATTACAACAGAATGTAATATCATAGTTAAAAGGTAATGATCTTTTTCACACATTTTTAAAAGGACCATTCCCAAAACACATAACTGAACAGTACAAAATTACTTGTATGTATATATATTGTTTCATTTGTTTAAAGTCTAGGTATCTGTACATTTGCTTTTCATCAGTAATGCTAGTTCAACCATTTTGTAAAACAACACACTGATCCTTTGTTTGAAATTTAGCATCTACACACAGACTATCCCTATTGGTCCAACATAACTAAACCACTGAAATGATAAACACAAAGCATGTGTGCACTCACAGAAGCAAAAAGTTGTAATGACAGGTACTAGGGACTGGTGAGGAGGAAAAAGGTAGCTCTGCAACTATCAAATATGTAAATCCCATGCTCTTCTTTGTATGGACTGTGATGTCTTTTCATAAATATGTGATCATTTAGGGAGTTTAACTGAGCAGGCTGTAAATAATGATTTTATTTACCATTTGATTTCAACTGCATTTGAATAAATATAACTTTTGGGTGTCTTTTCTTCAATCAAGTCTTCCCAAAAAATGTAAACAAATCATAGTGTTACTATGGCTCCAACATGACTACTCCTGCAGGTACTAAAATACAGCCTATCGAAATCCTAAGCAGAATCAATAGGAGCTGCAAAGCTATGCAAATGTGCAAATCAAGCCTAGGTGAACAATGGAAGGATTCTTTCCTGCAAAGGAAGAATTCTTTCCTACATTTCTTGTGAGAAATTGAGTACAGATTGAGACAGAGCGTAAAAAAACGTAACTCTGAAACTGTGTACGATCATGTAACTAATTGAGTCTAGCATTTGTCATTCATTCTGTATTTCTTTTCATTTTTCATTAACAGTTAAGAGAGAAAATTCTAATCATGGTGTTGACATAATACAGGAAACACGCTACCTCACCTTCTGAAGCAAAACCCTTGCTGTACACCCAGGAAGTTCTTGGCATGCATTCGAGCTTTGTGTATGCAAACAGTACACCTTTTACTACTGCTTCATAAATAAGCTGTTCTGAGAAATATTCCTCAGATTTAGTACAATAAGTTCTTCACTACCTTACACATATTTCAAGGTACTGGCATCACAGAAAAGATACACGATTTTAGACATCTTTTTTTGAAATACATATCTTATTCAACATTGTAATACTTTGTGCTACATTATGCCCATAATATGAGTATCTGGTTTTCATTTCTGTGCAATTAATGCATTTCACCTTTAGAAAAGGAGGTTCACTAGCTGAACTCCAGGCATGAAAAAAAAAATATTAGAAACTCTATTGCTGCTGCAAAGTCCTGGTGATTATTTCATAAATAGTGTTTCATGTCATACTTCTTCCAAACACAGAGATGTAAAAAATTACTAGTATATTTTAAAGACAGACCTCAAATTCAATACATCTTTCTTATTAAATGTACTGTGTAAGTACATTTTGTAAGTAATAAAAGTAATAAAATTACAGGGAAAGCGGATTACTTGGTTATATGTTTTAATATTTTAGAAGACAGATGTTGGCAAAAGAATAAACAATAACAGCAGATGGTGGCCAACATTAATAGAGTCAATCTTGATCACCAGCACATAACAAGAGTTGCATAAAAGCCATGAAGAATGGGAAACAGGAGAGATATGATCCTTCAGGGAATTATATTTGTATAACATTGTTTTCCACTCAATACAAAAAGCATCAGCCTGAATTAGAAACACAGGTCTCTGAAAGCAAACACGAGAAAAAAGTTTCCAGGCAACATAAAACATGGTTGCAAAGTAGACAAGATTAAGCTTCCTAAAAATATCTATAGGAAAAAAAAAGTTTCTTTTTGACAGGGAATACCCTGTAACTCACAGTCTCGGGTTCTACAGTTAAAATGAAAAAGCAAATAAGGAGATAGGGAAGAACTTGGAAATGTCCAGTGAAAGTTGAGGAAAAAAACCCCAGGGACAGCTGAACTACCCAGAATATCCATTTCAAATGGTGAACCAGGAAGGGGAGAAGAAGAATATTACACAAAGGAGTCCAGTCAAACTTGTAAACAGCACATTAAAAACTAGAGTGATCAATTATGACATCTGATACTGATGTTTTGTTATTCCAAGAAGCTGTTATTTTGAATGCTAATAGCTAACTACTCCAGTCTAACTCCACTCTAACAGTAATAATCCAGATGGGAAAATTCGAAAGCCTCTGAACTTGCTGAAAAGTCCCTCAGAGGCACTACTAGGTGGAATCAAGTGAAAGGCCTACAAACTTAAAAAATATCCAAACAAACTCACCTTGAAAAACAGAAGATGCGTGGTCATTAGAGATGACTTCATAATAATAGTGTCAGGAGCTAGAAACACACTATTGAGAAGGCACTGGATTATCTACTCCCTTTTTAAGCACACGCCTAATTTCGCTGCACTCCTACTACACTAGCCAGTGAAGGACTGTCCCACATGTGACACCGTCATGGCTTACATGACTCTGAAAGGCAGACACAAAACACAGCTGCCTAATACAGTCCTGAATCTTGTCATGAAGGTGTATGCCAAACATGAAACATACACAAAATATGTCTTGTTTCAGAGCACAACTGCAGCTGTCACTTTTCATGAATTTCCAAAATCTTAGAAAACAAAAATGAATGAAAGAGAGGGCTTTACAGTAGAAGATCAAGTCTCCAACCAATCCACACAGTTACAGCTCTGTACTTGGTATCTGCCAAGTCCTGGAAAACTCCCAACATGGAGTTGTTGCAAATATTTGAATACATAAACCAGTTAATGCCCTACAAACCATATCAGTATTTTTTATTGTGCAAAATCACAGTTGCACAAACCTATACACAAAAGCTGACACAAGTAGCAGGCATCAATCCCTAAGAAAGTGCCCATTTCTAGCTCAGCTTTTCTGTTTTTCACACCACACACAAACTCATTCCCTGAAATAACAGTCCATTTAAGTAATTCCATAGAAGTTTACGCAAATTGAGTTTTCTACCAAACTAAGGACAGTCAGATGAACCCTATCAATTTATGGTAAGCCTGTCTGAAGATATTTCTCCCAGCAGCTGATTCTGCCAGAATCATCTGCTTTGATCAACAGTCAACAGAGTTAGCAACTTCCACGCACAGCTTGAGCACACAGCCTGGCACACGCACCTGAGCTGGTAATGTCAGCTAATATCCTGATACACAAACAAGGCTCTCTGAAGCACAGAGACTCGCTTGTTTGTGCTATGTACTCACGATATTCTTCAAAAGGTGTAGAAGAATTTCAGTGACACAAACTTTCCCTATACACCACTGGAAAATATCCAGACATATTTACACATCGGCTTTTTATACTAAGAAAATAAAGCCATGTTTGGACTCTCTTCATCTTCAGCCAAGCATGATTTTCTTCATCCGCACATAAAAGTTAATTCAATCTCTTTCAACAAGCAGGTGTTAGAATTAAGGCTATAATGCTCTCTACTTAGCTTTTAAAGAAACTTAAAAATGAAAAAAGTGCCTTTTGGATGAACATTCTCTTTAATAATTAGAAGACGTTTATAACTAATGCTCTTTAAACTGTTTTCAAGGCAGCTTCTTCCAAATCCAGGTTTATACATTTTCCATACAATATAAGACACCAAGATCTTACCAAGAACTCAGTTTTGACCATCAGCATCAACAATAATTTTACTCTTTAAATACCAAGTAGTATGTACAATATTTTTGGTAGTTACAAACTTTTTTTCCCCATACACATCCAAGACAAACACCTAAGTGATTTTAAGCCTTTTTAAGGCAAGAATGGGTTCTACTGATGAAAGCAAGGCTTAAACAAACTCACAGAAACATTTGCTCATGGTAAACTACTATAAAACAATCCACAGAAGAGAGCTTACAGACCTCACTGTGAGTCACAAGAAAAACAATGCATTTCATAATGAGGCTTTGATGTGAAAATTAATTCAATCACTGATATCCCTTGATAAAACAATTGGTACCATTCCAGAAATCTCCTTTTAAGCCTGAAAACTATAGGAATAATGAGCATAATGGAAGACCTTCTTTACCAACTACATCAGCAACTTAGGAGTGAGGGATATTTATTTCTGTGAGCTGAAATTATAAGCCAAAAGAGAAAACTCCATCTTTCAGCTTAAATAAAAAGAGAAATACAAAACAAACAAACAAACAAGTCCCCTTCTGCCCCCAAAATACTAATTCCCAAAGAAAAACACCCAAGACTGAGAAAGAAGCATAACTTAGAAGTGGCAAAAGAGCTACGAAGAGTCTCCGGATGTTGCCCTTAACCCATTTTTACTCCACTGACAATTATCTGTATTACAGTACTGACTGAATACCTAGAATAATTAAAGAGAGATCAAATATGTGTTTTAGAATTTTCTGTCCCCAAATGTACCATTACTTTGTTTATGGAAAAACAAACAAACACAACAAAACAAAAAAACCCCAAAAATCCTGCAAAAACAAAAGATGACCAAAAACAAACCCCATGACCAAAAACAAACCCTATGACTAACATTTGGGTAAGGACAGAATTTTTCAGGTTTTATTTCACAAGATGATTTCAAGGTGTTCAGGGACCTGGGTAATTCACTATACCTAACTCCTCCTTGAACAGGGACTAGATGATCTTTAGTGGTCCCTCCAAAGTGAGTGATTCTATGGACACGCTGAACAGCATTAAAGAGGCATAGAACTACCTTGGATTTTATTTCCATTCAAATACATAAGGAAAGATTGTGTGTGACTGACTTTCAGGACACGGAGCACGCACATCTGATGCTACTCATACACATGAAGCACCCAAATGAAATCAGTGCTGAAACAGAATGACCGTTTTCAGCTTAATTAAGCTGTTGTTAATGAGTACCATCCACAGTGTCAAAGAACTAAATCTCTAAAGCTGGACTCAGAAAAAGTCTTTGCAATGCTGACACTGGCAAGCCACCTCAGCCATTTAACCAGGCTTCTGCAATCTAAGCATTATCCTGAGTAAAGGAACTAACATACAACTAAGATGAAATCCTCAGATGAATTGCACACCACCATTTATTAAGACAGGAGTTTCACCTACATGTTTCCAGTGTTAAAGAGGCCAATGAGTGGAACAGTTCATTAATCAGCTTTGAAAGGGTCGAACAGATCCACATTTAAAGTTCATTCAGGACACTAGAAGCCCACAAGAAGGCCATTGACCCAAGCTGCGTGAAAAAGGACAGCAGCGACTGCCGGCCGCACACTCCCTACTGCCTTGCACTCTGCCCCTCCACTGCTCCCTGCGCTCTGCGTGCAGCCTTTCAGTTTACAAGGAAAGGCAGGGCGGACAGTTCCGTCACTTCCAGCAGCGTCTCCCTCGCACGAGGCGTGCCGGAGCGGCGGGAAGCGCCGCGGGACAGGGATGCCAGCGCTCCCAGCCGAGCGCGGCGGGGCCCGGCCCGAAGCACGGGGACGGGGGGCGACGCACAAGGAAGGAACACTTACAGCGGCGGCCACTGCCCCGCCTGCGTGCCGGCTCCCGGGCCGTGCGGGGACACACGGGGACACGCCGTCCCCTGCCCAGCCCCGCCAGGCGCCCAAGCTGCTGCCGCTGCCGCTGCCGCTGTCGCTGCCGCCGCCCACCCGCGCCCGGCGCCGCGCCGACCTCACCTCCCGCCCCCGCGGCCCGGCTGCGGCGCCCGCGGATGAGCTCATCCGCCCGGGCCCGCCCCGGCCCGCCCTCCGCGCAGGGTGAGGCGTCCGCTGCCAAGAGACGCGGCCGCAGCTCCCCGGCTGCAGGCTGATCTGGTGGTTGACAAGTTGCCCATCAGCCGGCAGTGCCCTTGGTGGCCAGGCGGGCCAAGCGTATCCTGGGGTGCATCGGGAGGAGTGTAGAAGGTTGAGGGAGGTGGTGCTGTCCGTCTGCTCGGCCCTGGTGAGGCTGCATCTGGAGTGTTGTGTGCGGTTCTGGGCTCCTCAGTTAAAGAGAGACAAGGAGCTAGATGAAGAGCGTCTAGCAGAGGGTCACAAAGATGTTTTGGGGTCTGGAGCATCTCTTTTATGAGGAGAGACTGCAGGAGCAGTCTGCCTGTTTTGTCTGGAGAAAAGACTGAGAGGGGGTCTCAGCAATACATAGAAATATCTCAACAGCAGGTGCCAAGAGGATGGTGCCAGACTCTTCAGTGGTGTGCAGACAGAGGAAGAGGACCAGTGGTCATAAAGATAAGAAATAAGAACATAAGAACTTCAACATAAGAATTTCTTTTAAATTGAAGGTGGCAGAACATTGGAGCAGGCTGCCTAAGAGATGCAGGGTTTCCCTCTCTGGAGATACTTAAAACCCACATGGGTGTGTTCCTGTGTACCCTGCCGTAAGTGACCCTACCCTGAGTGGGGAGGTTTGGACTCAATCATGTCCAGACGTCCATTCCAAACCTAATTTATGATTCTGTGAATTTCCCTCTGCCCGGCTGTGGGGGAAAAGAGGCAGGGCAGGAAATGCAGTGGTGCTGTCTCTAGTTGTGGTGTCCAGTGTCAGCCTTGTCCATCAGCCATTTGTACCAGCCCTGGTGGGTACGCTGAAATACCCACACGGAGACACACACTTTTTGCTTGCACGCTGAGGTGGGGCCCTATCACTGATCTGCAAGGCAGCCCAAATCCCAGTAGCCTCTGCTTACAGCATAAATAAAAACATTTATTTTTACATCATATGTGTGAGTAGAGGCTTCATGTAGATTGGCAATGAATGATTAAGCTCTGGGAGCAGTTCATCACTGATAAGCTGATTCCATGTGACAGGGCTGGCTGGGTGCAGGTTCCCAGGCAAGCCAAGGATGCACCTCAGCAGGAAGTTGTTCTGTTACTTCTGGCAGTAAAATGAAGAGCCATGAAACATTTCCAGTGATTTTGAGCACTGAAGCAACCCCATGAACATTTAATTACTTATGCAACATGGAAAGCCACTGACAGCCAAAACCGGGATTCTCTCCCAGAACTTCCTGTTGCATTTTCTAAGCCATTTTTAAGGCTGGTGGGAAATTTGGATTCAGATCCTTGTTAACCAGCAGAAATAGCAAACAAATTTCTCTCCACCAAGCAGTTGCTGTTATCCTTGGATTACAGAGACTTTCTGTCCCCACTGGACAAATCATACTAGGCAGTAATGTAATTTGAAAATCATCCTCAGGAGAAGGATTTGGCTGAGTTTTGTGAATGCATTTTCAGATGAAAAATTGTTTGCACCAGGTGGCTAATACAATGCTTACTCTTCAAAAACCACTGGCCTGTAGAACCACACAGAGCTTATTCTGGAGGAACAACAACTGGAAAGTAGACAGCTCAGGTGTGCCAAATTTTACCAGTTCACCAGGTAGCCAGGTAGCACTTTGGGGACCACCAGCGACCCCCAAAGAGACCACAGGACAGAAGAACACATGCGCAGAGGGGAAAAAACATGAGAGCGACTTCAGGGCAATCAATGCATGTTTATTCTGGGAAAATCAATGAATATGTATGTAAAGAATAGTATACAAACAGGAATTTTTTCAGCATGCACAATTTCTGGAGGAGATAGCCCTCCATGTATCTGGCTGAATAAAGAATGCCTACTTCTTAATGCTACACTAGTGTTAAAGAGTTCTTTTATTTTTCCTGGGTTTTGGTAGCAAATGCCTGCTCACAGAAAATGTAGGGTCACAAATACTGGACTCAGGAGCCCGTATGACATTTGGATGCCTACTTGCCCTTGTGAATTGCAAACTTATTCAGAGCAGGTCTAATGGAAATGGTTTTTAAAGCATCAAAACCTGCCAGAGATCTCAGTCTTTCCAAAGTAATTGGAGCATACTAGTGCTGGTAGGAACATAATAGAAAATATCTTTGACACAGCCAGATCCAGTACAGGGTCTTTGGTATGAGAATTGCATCCACACTACCCATACTCAGGAAGAACTTTCTGACTAGGTCTAGGTCTGCAGTAACCAAGGGAAGGCTAAAAATCAATATGCCACTTTGGCTAGGTTTAATTATCTTGAATCCCGATAAAACCGCTATTTTAACAATTCAGTTTGAGAAGATCTGAGATATGCAGATACATATATATAGATATAAACAATGAAATTGCACAATACTTTGCAAATATTAGAAAAGGAAGCTATTATTTTTTCTGATCAGAAAAATGGGCTGTAGGCTTAAGCAAATGCTGCACTACAGCAGCCTTTGAGGGTTTTGTTGTTTTCAGTGCACTGTATGGTTCAAGCTTCCTACTGATGTAATAGTGATGTACAGAGCTCTTTAATTTAACTCATTTTGTTAAAGATCTGTAGATTGTCATCATTGTTTACTATTATCACTTTTACTTGATAACATGACAGCTTTTTCAGGGACTGAGAGAATGTGCCACTATGGCCTACAGAAAATAAACCAGAATATTATCATGAGCATAAATCAGCCTGTTTCTTGCTCTCTACTTACCCAAAATCTACTTATTTCTTGAAAGAAGAGCTGTTCTCTGACAAATAGCATCTGCCCAAATGCATACGGCATGGCATGGCACATTATCATCATCCTTCCCATTTACAATAAATCACTCTGGATTGCTCTTGTCAAGTGAACAATGGATAGCCTGATATTTTGAATATTAGAGGCTTGTTTTATTTGACATTAAACATAAGCCAAGTCGTTAACATGCTTATAATTCATTAATGCATTTTATTTGTTACTAAAAAGAAAGCCTAGTGTAAAAATACTACTGTGGCTCTTACCAAACTAGATTACATAGAAGGTATTTCTATAACAGCTCATTCAGGCAATATTTCAGGACTATTCATATTTAACACCTTTAACAATCACACTTAAGTCCTAAAAGAAAAAAATACTGAAAGTAATTGCTGAATACTTTAAAAAATAATGTATCACTAGTATTTTGGTGCCAAACCTGACAGCAGAGGCAATTATTTGGAGCAGTTGCTCTATGTAGGGAATACTTGAAACATTGAAAAGAGAAGAAAACTCAGTCTAACAAGTGGTGTCTAGACTGCTCACAATTAACAAACTATATCTATAAACCACCTTTAATTGATCACAAGATGCCAATGACAAAGAAATAAAAGACATAAAGATTGTATTCTGGAGTGACTAATATTGCCATTAACTAGCATAGTTGATAATACTAATTGCTATGCCCATTGTCTTGTAATTACTGTGATCTTGTAACTAGTATTTTCTCCATCCTGTGAAGTCAAGGCAGATTGGAGCTTGTATATAAATTCTTTTTCAATTACACTACGAGGTTGTGCTGTTCAGGAATAGTATGAGCCCATGTTAAAAACGGACCTCTTAAAGGCCACAAAAAGAAATGGTACATGTGAGTATAGCACTTTGTCGGCACACCAAACTATGCTGTTAAATAGTAGTTGAAGACTGTATTTGGCAGTTGATATTGAAGATGCTTTTGATGAAGAATGTGCACAATTTTGTAATAGTTTGAAACTTGATGTTGGCTGCTTTCAAACTTCTTTGAGCAAATGGCTTGCCTTACACTGTTAATTATTGCTTGTGACAATAGAGCTTAAAATCCAGTTAAGCTAAAAGCTCTATCAACACAGAGGAAGAGGCATGGTGTACTTTAGAGAGTTACCACATGAAGGAACAATGAACACACTTAGTATCCAGGGAAAGGATTTAACAAAGAGGCAGCAGGAATAGTGTGATGGCAGCAAGGGTCTCCCACACACCTTCACAGTAGTAACAGTGGCATGTAAGTAAGAACTGCTATAAATTATAGAAATTTTATAAAGGAAACAAAAGTGTGAGTAAGAAAACACAGCAGACAAGGTGGTATAAAAGCCGGTATGAATAAAACATCTTTAAAACCTGGGAAACTTGGATACCTCCGTCTTTTTTATTTTATTTTGTTGGCTTTCACAGGGGTTCTTACTACCAAACTCTTGACTTGTTTTGTCATGTTTTTTTTCCCCCCAATGCCACATATTTAGAAAAAGAGAAAATGCTCTTAAAAGTATCACTGGATATAACAGAATGAATCAGGTTGAAAGGGACCACAGTAGGTCACGTGGTTCAGCCTCTCTGCTCAAGAAGGTTCATCCTAGAGCACATGGCACAGGATTGCATCCAAGTGGTTCTTGAATATCTCCAGCAACGGAAATTCCACAACCTCTCCAGGCAATCTGTTCCAGTGCCTGGTCACCTGCACAGTAAAGAAGTTCTTCCTCATGTTCAGGTGGAATTTCCTGTGCATCCATTTGTGCCCATTGCCTTTGTCCCATTGCTTGGCAGTGAGCAGAGCCTGGCTCCATCCTCTTGACACCTCCCTTCAGATACTCACAGACATTGATGACATTCCCTCTGAGTCATCTCTTCTCCAGGCTGAACAGGCCTAGCTCCCTCAGCCTTTTACTTGCAAGACATTCCGGAACCTGGAGCAACTCTGTAGCTCTTTTCTGGTCTCTCTCCAGGAGCTCCTTGTCTCTCTTGTCCTGAGGAGCCCAGAACTGGACACAGCACTCCAGATGTGCCTCACCAGGGCTGAGTAAAAGGACAGGATCATCCCCCTTGTCCTGCTGGCAGTGTTCTTCTTGATGCACCCAAGACAACATTGGCCTTTTTGGCCACCAGGGCACAGTGCTGGCTCATGGACAGCTTGTTGTCCACCAGGACCCCCAGGTCCTTCTCCACAGAGCTGCTTTCTATCAGATCAGCCTCAGTCTGTGCTGGTGCCTGGCGTTATTCCTCCCCAGTGCATGGCCCTGCTTTTGCCTTTGATGAATTTCAGATTGTTTATCTCTGCTCCTCTGTCCAACCTAAGTTGTTGGGTATGCTACTTGGCATTAAAACTAGTGCATTTTCTTTCACAGTTCAGAGTGGTCAGATGGGCCTGCTGCAGCTAAGCTTTATCCTCTTCCAAGGAAGCCCCTTCTGCTTTAATTGTTTCTGAAGCTGAAGTTGGGAGGCACTGTCCCACTTTGTCCATATATAAAGGGAGACTTACCTGCAAGTGATTTCTAGAATATTCAAAATCAATGTGTAAAGTATACCATATGTGGAAACCTGTAAAGCAATTAGTTGTGGAGAGATCCTTGAAGCTCCAGGAGAGTTAGGGAAAAAACAAATTATACCTTGCCTGAGTGCATATTTTGAAACAGTAAATAATTTAAATTATTTAAATAATAAAAGAAGAAGATAAAATAATTAAAATAATTAAAAAGAAGATAAAAATAATTTTGATGCTGTGTTTTCTCTTAGCTGGACACATACAGCATTTGAACTCCTGGGTTTCCAGAGATATCTCTCACATGAAGTTACCTTTTTGGAGGCAAATATAAAGATAAAAATGGACTCCTGATCTTAGGATCAAATTTTATGTGGATTCAGTGACTACTGCTCATCACTTTTAAGTATTATGGTTAAAACTGCTAAATATAATATTTTTCTATATCTTTATTATCACAGGAGTTTTGTGATCTAATTTAACTTGTGTTTTCCTAAAATAATTATTTCTTTTTTCCAGCCAATTATTTCAGCTGCAATGATCCTTATCCTTGTCTGCAGATAAATGCCCCACATAATTGTTGTCTTAATTTGGCCTCATGCTTTGATACAAATTTGGCCTGATCAGACCTTAATATAGTTTTATATATTGGAGAAAGAGACTGAAAAGTCTTGCCTTCAGAAAACCTTTCTCAACAAGAACAAAAGAAATATTTGCTGCCCCCGAGACTGTGGATTTCATTATGCTTAATGGAGAGATCAGCTCATTATGAATCCTCCCAGCTGGTACACCAAGGGGAAGTTGAATGTCCTGAATCATCATTAAAAACTCTTGTTCACTCTCTGATCTCCAAATGTAATGTAAACAAAGAATGTAAGTAAACTTATGCATAATTTAATAGTGACTTGCCACTAGCAAAAGGAAAGAAAAGGCCAGGAACATAAAAAATGCTAGAGGGTAGAACTAAATATAAGCAAATGAGTGTCTAGAGAATATTTTATAATATGACAGGCTGTAAAACGTCTGACACAATACTGGAGGAGAATGGCTGCAGGGAATGGCCTGTGGCACTGTAACCCTTCCAGCCCCATATATGTCAGCAAGAAATATGATTGTATTCCTTAAAAATATAGGTTGCTCAGTGCCAAAATAAGTTTCACTTGTTGCCTGGAGATGTCTTGACCCTGCAGTGTGTATTCTTCCTTTTCTAAGCAAGAAGAGGTCGAAAGGTAACAAGGTCTAGTATTCTTAGCTGCCTGCTGTCAGGCTGAGATGCAAAGGGTGTCCAAGATGCAGCTGCTGGCCCCTCTGCTCTCAGCTCTCCTCCTCCACCTTCCTGCCAGCTGTGCCCCTGCTTATCAGCAGCTGTGTCCATCACATCCTAAGAAGCTACAGGAATGGACTGAAATCTTTGGCTGCAGTCTGTGTAGCTTTTTCAGACAATACCAAAAAATAAATATGATAGAGGGTTCAGATCTGCAGTCATATGACATTCAGCTTCCCACATAATTTGATTCAAAATCTACAAGAAACCTTATCCAGGGCTGGATGGTGAGGACACAAGCTGAGAGAACCTGATAAAAGGATTTCTGTAAAATTCTCTGTCTCTTTCAGGCCAGTAAGCACTGTCTCAATATTTAAGTATCATACACACCTCTCTGAGAAGGCACTGATTGAACTGACTACAAAGTGGCTTAGCATAGAAGTGTGACAAAGTCATCTCCCCCTTTCTTAATTGTCCTGTGGTTACTGAACCTGAGAACGAAGATCTCAGAATTGGACTGAGACTATAATAAATTAAAGTGATTCCATTAAGAATTAATTAAAAAAACCCCAACAACAATTAATTCTTGGTTTTGGCTTTCTTCTGCATGTTCACCACATTTCCTACCCTAGGAACTGAGCTGTGGACAAGTTGTTTGCTTTCTGTAGCTGACTTTCTTACTCCATGTTTCGACAAGGAAGAGATTACATGTACTGGAGACAGAATTTCTACTTCAAAACATTTTAAAAGTGTTGAGATATTGGATGATGGTGACATATAAAAACCCTATGCCAGCTTTAGTGAGGGAAATACATGTATGCTTTTTATCAAATAAAGCTGTTGCCATTTAGAACTCAAAGTGGTATTTTTTATCAACTGTTTGTGAAAATCCTTTTGTTAGCACTTGGAAGACTGTGTTTGGGGAGGTTGATGGAGTATGCATTGGACCTTTGGCACAACTTATGCCTGTTCTGGGCAATCAGTCCATCATCTTAGCACCAGGGTGTTGAGGAAAAATCTCTGAAGCATCAAATTTAGAAAACAAAATTCAGCATTTCTTTCACAGGACTCAAGATAAGGTTTTGTCCTAATTTGATATGTGTCTAGTAAATTGTAGACTTGCTTATGAGGAAGATTTAACATTTTATGTGTATTCAGCATGACACAGGCCAAAGAAATTCAAACCAAAACATTATAATGTGTGAAAGAGGATGATCTGAAAAACAATTTCTTGAAATTCCTATTATGTATTAATCTCAATTTTCACAAGACTAGTATTATGATACTTTTTCCAAAAAGTGTACACTGCACCTTCCAGAAGAGAACATATTGTTAAACACATCATTCTATAATACATGCATTACATACCATAAATGACTTGTTTCTAACTCTTACTACTAGCAGCTATAAATTTTGGAAGATAACTTTTGTCAGCTTAGCAATGTATTAGAGGTTTTATTCTTATGAGACTCTTGTGATGATGTATACATAATCTACCAAGAAGCAATACACACAAACCAAACACACTTGTTTATAATGCTATAACAATCATATAACTAACTAACTAACTAACTAACTAACTAACTAACTAACTAACTAACTAACTAACTAACTAACTAACTAACTAACTAACTAACGACATACATACATACATACATACATACATACATACATACATACATAAAACAACAATCATATATCAAGTAATTTTTAAAGGTTGCAAGTTTGGAAACATTTTTCTGAAGTTACTCTAAAATTATAAGAACATCAGTTAAGAGGAACTGTTCAAATCCTAAACCATGATTCCCCATCTGCAGTGATAATGTGAAATGTTTTAATATTTGAAAGAAAATTACAACATCTATAATAAACATACTTTAGGAATAGTATTAAGGCTAATTCAAGTTATTCAGCCTTTGCTAATAAAATTTAAACAATTGTGTAGGACTGTGCTACTTTGGGCTGCTTAAACCATTACAGTGATTTATCAAATTCTTTATGAATCTTCATTTTACCTTTGAGAACAATAAGTGTAATTGGAATTACCACTATCTTGCTCATGATTTGCCTAATTTACAAGCCTTGTGCTTCTTTGCTACTATGTTTCTGTGGTTAAGTTTGATAAAGTGGACTAAAGATCTGGATCTGTGTCCCAAAACTAATCTGCAAGTCATAGGCTCTCTGGTTTTCCCAGCTGAGAAGAGACTGTCAACCATATGTAAATATAGGACGGTTATAATAACTTGAGAATAACTTGAGAACTGAAATATTTGAAGGGAAAAGGTGACCATAATGGCTCTCTAAAACCTGTAGGTTAACAATGCATTAATTCTGTGTGTTGTCTTGTATACTCTCCAGGTAAAGTATAGGTGAGTTTGCCACCGATATCACACAATAATGGTTGCAGAGATATCTGAAAGTATCACTAAATAAGCTTATTTAATTTATGAGGATCAGAAATAAAAACTTCTAGTCCTGTTCTGAGACTATTTTGTTGCATTCATGGGTGGAAAGCATGACTGAGCAATCTACATGATTAAGATAATGTAAGAGTTCAAGCTTTCACCAATCTTAACAAAAGGAAGAAGACTGGAAAGGAGGTGTCAATTGGTAAGTCTTCTTGAAGTACAGGCTTTTTTTAGTCTGTGATATTCTTTCAACAGTATCCAACAATTTGTCTTTATGGTCAAGGACCTGGCTAACTCTCTTCTCAAGGACAGTTAATATTTCCCATTGTACTTCACTGCTTGTGTAGGGTGGGGTCTGGCTTTGTAGATAAAACTCAGTGGCCTGTTTTGAACTGGTGAGCTATCCCAGTGATATGATTTTATCTTGGGGCAAGTTTTCTCTTATTCCCACAAGCTCCATTTTAAGGATTGGGTCAACAAAGTAGGCTACACAAGAACGTTTTATGGGGAATCAGGGACTCTTTGAGAAATCTCAAATTACTTTTCTTGTTTTAAGCAAATTGATGTAACCATGTTTTTGGCATGCAGTAGATGCAGCTACACATAAGGGGGGTTTTAGCTTTTTTATGATCTAAATACACGTAAAAATAACCCTTGAGAATTTTGTATTTTCCTAGGAACTCTACTTAACACCATATTTTTTCACTAGTCAGAGGTCATAAGAGAACTTGCTGCTTGTGGGAATGACTTGAATGAGGAGGTGTTAGGTAGGCAGATTCATCTCTTAGTGATTTGTTGCTGCCAGTTTGTGCTTGAAGTGACTTAACTTGCTATGTGGCAGTGAATGGTTGGTTTTAAATTTGGCACTACGAAATTATATCAAAGGTAATAAATATTTCTACATCATAGTCAAATATGGCATTGAATATGTTCTGGTTTGCAGCCATGATCAATAGCAACTTGTAAAAAACCTTTTGTGGGGACGGATATTGGTTTTGCATGTATACTGTCTGTGGGGATGTTAAATCTTTGATAAAATGAATCTTGACAAATACTTGAGCGTTTGCTGTTCAGAAATGCAAGCAAAATTCAATACTTAGGCAAGTCTACCTCGATGCAAAAGTAAGTACCATCATTTTGACTTAAAGCTGGCATAGTAATCAAATTTTTTTTGTTTTATTAAAATAAGTTGCCTGAATCTAGAAAAAAAAATCTAATAAAAATAAAAAGGTACAGAAGGTAATATTTCACTTGAGAGAAGTAAAACACACAATGAAGCAAAGCAATGATGATAACTGGATTTATTGAAAGTTATGGCAAAAACTGCTCATGGTTTGATTTTCAGATACTAATTAAAAATTCACTAACATTGCCTCTATGTCTGTAATCATTGTATCGTAATGTCTACTAAATTAATACCTCATCCTTCTTTATTTAAAATTTCATCCCCTACCAATAGAAACCATGTTTATATTACACACAATTAATGGCACTTTAAAATCTGTATATAAGTATGTACATTTCTAGTAAATATAATTAAGTACAATTTCGGACCTAGAAAATCCTAAAATAACTCAAGCTGTTTTACAACATTGTCCTAAACTATTAGAAATATATACTTAAGATCATATTAACTATTCATTAGCTAACTAATGTATGATAAAAGACTAATATTGGGAGAACAAATTTCTTTCATCAGTAATGTTTTAGTTGAGTACAAACTTCAATAACAATCTGTGTAAAGATACAGGTAGTACTGTGTCCTGGGTACACAGGCTATTAATAGCTACAGATCCCATGCTACCTGCTGGAAACAGGTAATAGCTGTCATGGGAGCTTTGGAACTTCCAATTTACTATTAAGTATTTATATTGCAGTGTCATAAAGAGGTTCAAACTATGGAAAAATGCTTCCTTTCCAGCTGTCTCTAGATGTTTCCCTTCCAGGGGGACAGAAGGCTCACAAATGCTATGTGAATATAAAGCTAGGATTGGACTGTAAGAGTGAAGATATAAACAAATACATTAAAATAAAACTTATTTTGCACTAACTCAATGCTAGTGTTACTGTACTAATACTCAGTGTTATTGTACTACAAGAATTGTAAGAAAATAAGAGAGCAAATCTTCAAGATATCAGGTTTAGCATATGCAAATTCTCTATATATTTATTCCACCAAGAATTATAATCCCTTGGTTGTGTCCAAATCAAGCCTAATATAGTAAAGCTCAGCTCTGGAAATCTCAGATTTATAGCTCAAAATGCCTGCTTACATCTGTGGTGAATTTGTTCTGTTGAGCTTATATTAGCAAATGACAACTGTCACACACTGACAACTTATCGTTTTACCATTAGTTCATCACGGGATCACCCACATATGCTGTGACAGAAAAATTCACAAAATAAGTTCTTGTCATAATAACTCAAAACTGCTGTGTTTGCTTATTCTTTATTGACATACTATATATTTATTTTTTCATCTGTTCTCTTTCCATAATCAAAACCTCTCATAATCTCTTAATTTCTTCCTTTCCTTTTTGTTTCCTGTACATTGGATTTTTTAATAAAATGAGCACCTCAGAGGTCTGTGGGACAATTCTTCCATTAATGAAGGCGAACTGAACAAATGACTTTACAAAACAACATTTCAAAACTTTCTGCCTGAAGACAAAATCCAAAGCTGAGTTTTACAAAGTCCCCCATAATGTTTAACAGATTTTCTTCTGTATTTGAGTTCATATTGCTCTGGTGAGCACCCCTGTGTTTCTCTGGCACAAGAAAGGTGTGTCTCTGCTAGAACTAGGCAACAACACTTTGGACTTTTGGAGGCCTGGTCTTTTCTGTCCTATGTAAAGAAGGAAAAAGTCACTGGAAAAGGTATAAAGACATTTTATGTTCCCTCTCATAACTTTCTGTTGGTTTTAGCAGGATAGGGACTTGAACAAAGGTGAAGAATTGAGGTGATGTTTTCCAGACAGCATATGAACAGAGTGATAAGATTCCTTATGCTGCAACACATGTACAACTAATACATAATCTAGTAGTCATATTTTTAGGTCAGTCTACAGCCATGCTGACAGAATTTGAGTTATACTTCTGTACGAAAATCAGTTCCTGTTGCTTCTGACTGCTGGACATGCGGCACAGACTGTAAATGCTAATGCAAAGGGAGTCACCTTGCCTCCGTTTTGACGTGTACCTGTATATATCTGTATCACTGATGTTGGGGAGGGAACTGAAACTCTCATATAACCTGGGAATTCAATGGAAGTCCAAGAAGAAACCTTCTTGTTATGCATTTGTATATTTCTATAGAAAGAAAAAAAATTGACAGCAATTTTGTGCAATTTCATTCACAAATAGTTATCCTTGAAAGTTTAACCAAAATGAGGTAATGCTTTTCAGTGGAAAAACATCACTCAGTCCTCTGCTGTTCTTGTAATTGTTAGTTTGTATGTGAGATCTCTTTTGGTTGTAATTCAGGGAGAATATAACAACATTACTTCTAGATTTCGTTTTCCTGTTTCATGCTGTGTATGAACGAGTACTTATTGCTTAGCACATAAGTATCAGTTTTGATCATCTGAAGAGTAGGTTGCAGTTGAGTTTTAGCAAAAGAGCTCTGAACTGGCACTTTAGCCAGCTGTGTTTTCAGAGGTTTGCTGGGAAGGCAAAAAGCCTTGAAAGAGAGATTAAATAAGATGTGCTCTTAGGGCCTACATGGGTTCATGACTGCAGGTGAGTGACCTGTTCCTGTTTGACTGAACTACTTTAAGGTAAAAATGAAGGTGGTATTTGCAAAGAGATTTACCATAGCTCTTTAAAATTTTATGACTGCCCATGCAGTCCTTCTTAAGCATTCCCAGGATAAACAAATCAGCCAGGAGATGCTCTTGGAATTTTGTAGCCTGACCTTTTGACTGTTATAATTGTGTAAGAGAAGAAAAATTGTAATAACATATCAGATCATGTTTCACCTAAGTGGTGCTTCCATTTTTCTTCATTTTCAATTCCACTGAAAGTTTAAATGGGACACAGATGGGTCAAGGGGTACTTCTGGCAGTCCATCATAGAGAGGTCTTTGGCTTTTTGGTTATTTTAGAGTGTAGAGCTTTCCATTGATAATTTGCTGGTTTGACGTTCAATGAATACACAGAAACAGTAACATTTATGGATAGCTACCCACTAATTCATTCAAATATCTTGGTTCTTACATCACTACTACTCATAAATCCTTGATTTATGAGGCGTTACAACGCCTCATTTTGAAGCATGCCGCTTTACATAAATTATTGTAAATTTTAATTTCTTGTTCAGATATAAGATAACCCTAGGTTCCTATAGGGTGCTAGACCTTAACGTATGCCACTGTTTACTGTTCATGTATTGATCATAGCAACCAGATAGCTTTTGCTCTGCTTGTTCAGTAGAGCACATTTACCTTGGCCATAGCTATAGTCTGTTTTTTCAAAGCCATCAGCATTTCCAGCAATCTTCTGCTTTTATTTTGTTGTGTAAACTGAAATTAACAGATTGAAAATAGAATTGTAAGTTCCAAACCCAGGAAAATATAAAATTAGTAACCACTCATTTGGCCAAAGTTTTACTTAGTTTTTTCTATAAGTAAATCTACTTACTTCTCTCGGTAAAATGACTTTTCCCAGCTTTTTAATCTTAAACTTCCAGAGCAGATTGAGATCCAGGAGGAACAGCACACATCCTCCCTTTTTCCCCAGTTTACAGAGATGTTGAGTCTGAGCTGTGGAGTCTTCCTTGTTAATAGTGATGCAAAGCTTTTAAGAACTTAGACAATAGACTGAGATAACAGGGCTGGCAGTATAAGAAAGAAATCCCTCAAACCACGAAGAAACCAATATCTGAAACAGAATCCAAAGTAAAAACTGAATGCCAGTGAGAGCTGTCACCTCAGATAAGTTTAAGAGCATGCTCTTTAGTGACTAAACAAAATTATAGGCAAAGATCACAACCTATCAGATTTCCTTGGTAGAGGAGACAATATTTCACACAAGTGCTATTCAGCCAGCAAGACATAAAAGATCATTTAAAAAAATAACTAAGAGTTATCCCAACAGTTGCAGTGCATGTCTTACTGAAGTCAAACAAGAAGATCTAGAAAGCTGAGACTTACATTTCCAAAACAAGTGTTCAAAATCAGATTTTAAATACATCCTAGTATAGAGGTGGCCTGGTATTCTGTTAGAGTGAGATTCCCAGCATTTCACTGACTTATGTTCTTCATTCAAACACTCTCCTTATTTTAGAGAAACTTTATTTTTCATTTGTATATCTTTCTTTTTTTACTTCATATCTCTTCAGAGCTCTTTTTTATTCACACCATCAGGCAACAAAACCCTTTACCTTACCTTTTTACCTTTTCCCTGTTGTTGATAGGCTCTGGCAGCATATCAGTACATTGTTACTCAAATTCTGTCAGCCTGTAAAAACCACTCCTAGCTTGGTTTTAAGAAGGAAAGGGCAGTTGCGACCAGGATCTGAAGATAAGTAGCTCATGGAACATGGGCTAAGAAAAATGTGCACGGTGTTGAGCAGAAACCCTGTATCGTCCTGCCACAGTCCTATCAAGTACCAGTCAACTTTGTAAGGCTTCCACAAGACCAACACCAAAGGTGGCACATGGGTGTTTCATTTCTTCCCTTAGAATCTCCAGTCTAGCTTTTCATTAAAAAGTAATGCCATACATTCCCCAAGCCATTTTAGATAGCAATGCTTTTATAAAAAACGTTCAAACAAAAGGAGTTCAGTGAGAAGCAAGAACATACTTGCTAAATATTTGTGTGATTTATGTAAAATCAGGACACACAAATTTGCTGACAAGATAATTTACCTTTGAGTAGAGGATATAATCTCTACCAACAGGGTATACCTGCAGCAAAATTCTTTTATATTAAGCAAAATAACCATAACTCATGCCCACTCAGAAATTATGTACTTATTCAGACAAGCCTTTGTGCACAGAACCTGCATTCCCTGGCACTAATGTTAATATTTTAAAGTGAATTAAATACATGTTATTAGTTGGAAATGATGAGATTATTTGAGGGGCGGCAGGGGGGAGCGTGAGGAGAGCAGAACATCACAGCAGAACATCACCTTTTCCAGGTCCAAAATTACTTGGTTTAGATTGTAGACAAGAAAAAGGTAAATTAGTGTAAGAAAAAAATGGGCTAAATGTGAGAACAGTGTTTATTTTACTTTAAATGTATCATTAAACATTCATATATCTGAAGGCTGCCAAAAAAAAATTAGTGAGTTTTTTCATTGCCACAGCAGCCTATGGTTCATTGCAGCTTTTGTCTTTAAGAATGCAGGAGGTCAAGAAGTCTATCTCTTGCTTAAATCTGTTTTCATTTTTAGCTCTAAGTGTGGTTCATCCAATTTATCCTTCTGTGTGAAAGGATCAAATGACCCGGTATAAATGTTAGAATTGGGTTATAAGCCAAACAACTGTGGTATGATGTAGGACATGCAGAGGCTATTGGCTAAGATTTGGTTTAAATTTGGTGCTCACAGCAGCCTTCAAGTTACTTGCAGAAATGTGACCCTAAAAACTTCAGAAAAATACTGATAAACTGGAGTTATTCCTCAAGAGCTTCAGTAGCCCTAGGTTTGTAGTTGAAAAGTTTTCAGACTGTTAAAGTCTGACATGGGGGTGCTGTTCTGTCTCACAGCAGTTCTACTAGTTCAGCTAGGTTTATGTGACCAGACCAAAGAAGTTGCCATGTGATGCTGTGAGAGGTGGGAGCAGGTATCTCACAGCTAGCTTTAGATGGGGGCTCTCAGGAGTCAGTGCATTAACAGTCCTGCCTGAGTGGAAGCAGGACTGGAAACTCAAGGTCTTTTGCCTCAGTGGTTTCCCTGAAGGCATATTTTAAAATTCTTATTATGTAGTATTATTGCCTTTGTAATACTTTATTATTATCCTGGTATTACGAAGGCAATAATATAGTATACCTTGATAAATTATGGTTAAATATGAATGTTTTCAAGTTTAGGAGCTCAAGATTGTATTACATAAAGTTGCTACATAAAAATCAGGGAAAATGAAGTTCCTGTGAGGGATTACAAAGAAGTGTTCTAAAAGACAGTGTTAACATTGGAGAAACTATCTGCCATGACATTTCCACAGCTGTTGTGAACATCTTCCATAAATTGCACTAATTCCTGTTCTAAAATAGTGCAATAATATTTTCTTTCATTATTGTTTCCCTGTTTGCCTGTCCTCCCCTTTTCACTTTTTCCCTTCCCAATATCTAATTTTTATATTATTTAATCTCATTCTTTTGTTTCTAAAAGCACTTCTCTATTACACTTCAAACTGAAGTATTTCCCAAAATGCTGTTAAAAAACACTTGCATGAAACTGGTTTAATGCTCAAATACTTCATAAACAAGCAGCCTCATACATCTTTTTGTCTCCCAAAACCTGTTCTGTCTGCTCTGTGAGATCCCAGGATCTTATTAACCTGTGGGTGTCAGTCTTAAGTCCTTACAAGTCCTCTTTAAGTCCTTCTCACCTATGAACACCTTTTGCTTGCAGACATACACATGCGTAAAGGTTAAATGGATATGGAGAGACAGGCCATATCCTGTGTAAGTCAGAACAGAGGTATCCCTTTGGCTGGATATGAGACAGTGAATATTAGACCTTACAGGTTTTGTCTGTAGAGCAGTCATCTCCCAACTGACATTCTTGCACCTCACACGATACAGAAGACAAGACACTGTGGTGCAGGAAGAAAGCATATTTCTACCAATAAATAATTAAATAAAGTAGAATTTTGAAGTGTTGTTTATCTTTATATCATAATTTTTTCATTTCTATTTTGTGTATATTTTATTACTGTGCCTAACATTATTATAATATTACATGTATATAATTTATAAATAAATCTACGTATATTGGAATGCACTCAAGAACTTTTCACTTGCACAGGTGCACAATGACAAAAATATTTAGACCTCTGCTCTAGACCATCTAGTTCACTTTGAGCACTATGCAGCTATTACATCTGTAATGAATAAAATACATGTATAATGCCCTACTAAGGCCTGTATCTGTGTTATGAAAGAGAAATCCTGTTAGTCATGATAAAAACAGGTTCTTCTTTGCTATAAAAAACGAAATCAACTTCCAGCTGTGCCTAGAATTTGACAGTTCTTGCTCATCCTTTGCAATTAAGACATGATGGAAACTGAGGACAGGATGTTTTGACTCCTTCTGTCTCAGAAGGGTTTCACATCACAAAACACATATGAGGCCTACTTGATTGGTTTTGCTATTCAGCCTGTAAATGGCTGAACCTGCAATCTGGGTTTGCAAACAGAAGGCAGTACTGAATGTACAGGGATAGCTTTCTGGTTTTTGTTTTTGTAAGCTGGAAGAGTTAGGGATGTGTTACTTGACAGTCTCATATAATTTGAGCATTGAATATTTTTTTTTATT
The DNA here is from genome assembly GCF_021018805.1 of Prinia subflava. Lineage (NCBI taxonomy): Eukaryota > Metazoa > Chordata > Aves > Passeriformes > Cisticolidae > Prinia > Prinia subflava. The sequence continues at coordinate 51,023,287 of NC_086283.1, read as the reverse complement.
CAATATATGTAATTCTTGCAGGATATTTTTCATTTTTTCCTAAAACTCCTTTTTTTTTCTTTTTTTTTTTTTTTGGGGGGGGGGTTAAGTTTTTTTAAAGTTTTTTTCTTTCCTTAAGGTGATATATTCAGCAAATATTAGCAGAATGCCATTCACAGATCAACACTAGACTGCACCATGCAAAGAGGGAAAGGTGAATAACTGACAGTAAAGTTTTGAATGGCAGTGGAAGCATTGCAGCAGCTCCTCTGTAAAACCATCTTTATATGCCTCTTTTTTTTCTGTTTTGTCTCATTCTTAGAATGTGGACTGTGTAGGGCAAGGACTGTGTTTTTCTTTTCCTTCTGTACAGTGCCAATAATTACTTTCATGAAATCATGCCCTTCAACCTAAACAACTCCTGTACTAAAAATAATAATCACAGCCAATAATCACCAACAGCTGTGTGTAAGGATGTCAAATGCAAATCTAATCATGTGCTGCTGAACCACGGGAAACTGTCTGAAAGCAACCAGACTGGGAGGACTGATGCAGAGACAGGAGTGTGTGACGTATTCAGTGAACACAAGCAGAGACCTTGGGATTATGAATGCACATTCCCAGTAGGATCTAAATTATGGTTTTGTATTAACAGTAGGTTTGAAATACAGTGACAGTCTCTTGTCTTCTGGTATAGACAGAGAGAGCCGACCTTTGGGTTCCTCTGCGTTTACTTGGTCACCATCAGTGCTAAGAGCTTCACTGCCTCCTTCCAAGGAAGAGACATGAAGCTGCCCAGACCAGCCTCTCCTGCCTCCGGAGAGCTGACAGGCTCTGGTTCTGCATAGTTTGTCAAATAAGCATTGCCATCTGATGGCAGAGCCCTGGTACTGCACAGTCTCTGTACCCAGGGCAAGCCGGCAATAAACCAAGTGACTTGTCCACAAATGAAGTGTCTATGACTGAACGCCCGATTGCATTTTTTTTCTGGCACTACTTTATGATGATTGCCCTGAGAGGTTGTGGAGTCTCCTTCAGTGGGGATGTTGAGGGCATCAGACATATCTGTGTTATCCTTATTGCCTTTTCTCTGTTCATGCTGCTTTCCTCAGATTCACCTGAGGAAAGACATACCCCTGCCTAACAATGTAACAGGCTCCTAGGGTGCCAGAGCCATATCTTGCAATGCATTAGTGTTTAGGTTATGCCTTCCTATTAGGTTATTGATCACAAAAATAGCTGGAGTACAGCACCTTCCAGCAGCACTAGTCCACATATGTAGGGAAGGAGAAGGAAGGGAAAATGTGCAGGCCATACTCATCTCTTCTTCTAAGCAGCACCTCTAGCTGGTCCTGCAGGAGGTGAACCCTGAGCTAGAAATGCCACTCAGCTCTCATACCTACATTCTAAATTCAAGTGGGAACCTGTATGCCTGGATACTGGAGCTTGAGCAAATGGAAATACTTTTCCCAGTGATCAAAGGCCTGATTCTGACATAGGCATCTAGCTGGCTGAGTTCTTCCTGTCTTGACACATACTGTGTTTTGGGTATCAACCTTGTGGTGTGTGATGAAGTGGCACTGGGACAATGCAAGGCAAGGCCTGGAGCTTAGCCTATGCACCTACACATGTGTGTGAGTCATGAGATTGAATCTCAAGTGGTCTTAAAAATTATGCTTTTCATTTAAACCTGTACATGTACTAATGAATGGGTCAACTGGATTTTACAATAGATAATTTGGTAAGAACATAAGCATATGATGTCAAGACAAAGTTGATCAATGCGCATCTCAGCAAGGGTGATGACTGCCTTTTCTGTATTGCACTGTCACCTACAAGATTCAGTTGTGGACTAGATCCCTTGCTTGCTGAAGGATGTACACAGAAAGCACAAAATGTGTTTCTGATACTCCCATTGTCAAAGGAAATGTTTCTGCTACTGCTGCCATCACTAAGGAAAGATTATTTGCAGCAATGATGGTAAGTTTTAAGATAAAAATCTGACTTTAGAACTGGATTTAATAGTTATAACTAGTTAATGTAAGAGGATTTTGAGCTGTTTATTAATCCTATCACAATCAAGTAGACTCTTTAGCAATCTAAAGCATTCTTTCTACCCACCTATCATTCCTGTTTTTAAAGTCATACCATCTTGCAGTAATGTCCTAGCTGTATGTGTTCAACTTTCTTTTCAGTTCTCCAGAGCTGGCCCTGTATGCTCTTGGTGTGTCCCTTCTCCACTTTCTTCTATACTCTTCACAGCTGTACCACCAAAGAAAGATCAAGTTAGTAGAGCAAAAGATAATATATATAAATGCAATTCTTGTATATTTGAGTTAAATACATCACTATCCCATTTTCCTTCATTCTTTCTCAAACTGAGTGAATTCCCAAAGTAACCAGTAAGCTTTTCATCCCATCACAATTTTTCTACATGGCACAGGATAAAGTTTTTCCTTTGATTTTCTTTACCACCCTCCTTACATCAGAACATGATTATAAAGATTAGCTAATGCTTATTCAATATTCAGAAGCTGTGGTAAACTATGCAAACTATGGATAAAATTAATTTTTTAAGTGTAACAGTTATCAGTAATTTTAAATAGGTTTATTGACTGTATGTCAGGCACGAAACAGAATATGTATGATAAAGATTAACAGGGAATGACCATCTAAACCATCACTCATTCATTTGTTGCCCACGTTTTTCATCATTTACACAAAAGGAGTCCTTTGTGGATATGTTGCATTTCTGCATCATGCTTCATAGTATGTATATCACTGCTAGAAGTGTTCAAATCAGACTCTCCTCACACTGTTGATAAACCTGGAAAAGCCAACCACTCTTCTGGACCTTTATGTAGGAAAACAGCTTTAGCTGTGCTGATGAACACAGATTATCTAGAAACTCTGAATTGAACCATGTACAGCTAAAATTACCATAGCTAAAAAAATGACGAGTTGGACCTCTGAGCCTCTGTGACACTGTCCATGTAATGCCTCCTGAAGAACAGGATCTGAAAAACCTAGACAGATTATACTTGGAAATACTACAATATAAACAGTTATTTAACACAGTTAATACAATGACATTAATGGAAGATATCTCCCAGCAATCTAACATATGATTAGGGTTTAAGAATGAAGTTTGAGCATTTATATCAAGAGTTCTTCCTCCATCAACCTTGAATTTTGCAGGTTTATAGCTTGAATGTTAAAAAAAAGTTTTTCCAATTGGTTGTTACATTGACAAATTGTGTCATGTAATCCTACATCATGTCACTCAGTATTGACAGAAATTATTTATTTCTGCAAAGGGAACTGTTATAACTATATAATTATAACTCCACTTTAATTACCTTTGTAGCTTAGTTTTGAAATCTCATCTCAGCACTGAAATCTCTATCTGGTTGTAACTGAGGTTTTGGGGTTTCTTTCCGTGTTTTTTTTGTCTGGTTTGGGTTTTTTAATTTATTTTTTCTTTACATAGACTTGCTGTGATTACTTAAAAAGCTTTTAGTGCATACATTTTACAATGTGAGAAGTGATAGCAAATGCAATAACTTATATTTAACATCTTTGTTTTACTTGCCTGGTAGAATCTTGTGGATAAGTAAAAAGTACAGAGATTTAAAACTTGTGGTTCAATATCTGTATCTCAGAGGCATATAGACTTCCTCTCCAGGATCCACTGCCCGCACTTTAAGAGCTTTGTCCCCATCCAGAAAACTGCAAAGGTACTCCCACGTGAGCTGGTGTCACGCTGGAATGCTGACAATGCTCCCATACCCACAAGAGGGCACCAGGTACGGAAAAATCCATTCGCATTCACTAATATCAACCTTACAGTTCATCTCTACTTCTTAATCAGTTGTAGTACTAAATTGCATAATATCAAATGAAGCCCCTTTTACATCTACTACACAAAGAAGTTACTTTTTAGCCAATTTTTACTCAAAATTACCTACATTTAAACATCAGTTCATGCCACTTGTTATATTTCACCTGCGTCCAGAGAGGTGAAGTCCTTTGCTATCACAGTTGTAATCAATGTTCTATTCTATTGCCTATGTGTGGACCCTTTCTCACATAGGAAATTCACACAGGCGAAGTGAAGCACTTTCTGGTGCAAATAAGGCAAAAGATCGATTGTACATCTAGAAATCTTCCTGATTTCATGGGTGCAGTTCCCCTTTTCACCCTGATCCATCTCTTGCGGCAGCCACGATCTGCCTCATTCAACCCCTTCAAGCTGCTCCAGCCCTAATCATCATGGCAGAGAGCATCTGCACGGGTAGAGTGACACTGCCTTGCAAATTATTTCAGTGTAACTTGCCTGATCTTACCCTTTGTCCACCCAACCAGCTTAAACTTCTGCAGTTGTGAGACTCCTGCACGAAAAAAGTTATTCTTCAACAAGAGTGCATCTCAAGCTGGTTTTCCCACATGAGCACTCTTACTCCAAGGGGGGAAGAAAAAGTCCTTTGTGAAGGGGTTTCACTCATATTGTCTTTTTGATTGTCATTTGAACCTACAAGAGGCAACCTTTATAATGCAGGATTTCTCATCAGTATTTGTCTTACTTTCAAGATAATTATGCAACTGGGATTCTGTGTGCTGGGAGAAAAATTTTTTTCAAAGTAGTTACATGGATTTGTAATCTTACAGTTCCAAAAGTGCTGTGAACCGTGTCTAGTTGACGTCACCCGTGTGCAAACATGTCCCTGTGTTCTTCTCTATAGAAGTGAGCTGTTTCAGCAATGTTTAGTCAACCAGCACTGGCTGACCTTCTCAAATCCAGAGACTCATTTTCAATAAATGTTTAACTACTGTTTTCTAAAGCCAAAGGTTCACAACATGTAAAGCCTACTTTTAATCTTACACTGACTTTATAGTTACCAGTGTGGTTGCTGTAGGGCTGCATGGCTTGTCTACTCTCAACTATTTGGTATGAAACAATTAGTGTCAAGTCAGCTTTCTATACTAATAGTGGAATTCCAGAAATGACCAATGTGTGCATACATTCTTTGGCCAGGCATGTGGAGGTGGATTAAACTCAATGTTCTATCGAGTTGCCTCAAATGCAGAAGATAAAGGGCATGCTATATAGGCTGAAAATAATTTTCCTTCCCCACAGTAGAACATGCACATTTGGATGGACTTGTATGAAACCAGCATCCTTTCAAATTATTCAATTTCAAATTTCAGTTCATAGCACTTTTTTCTACCTGGCTTTCATAGCGGGAATGGAGGTGTAAAACTCATCTCTCAGTCATCTCACAAACCCAAAAAGTTTTGAGATAAAATCTTGTCATCAACTCAAGTACAGTATATCTTCTCTGTTAGTTATCCTCGGGCACAGATATCAAAACCTGAGGTATATTTTGAACTGATCTTGACTATTTTATACTGAAGTACAGCTCTTCCTGCAGATTACTGATGTACTTGTTAAAGTCGTCACATTTGAGGCAAATTGTCCCTAATCAGAGACTGTGGTTTGTTACCATAAGTCATGTATTCCCAGGCTGTTCTGCCTACTTGCTGCTATCCAGTTTCAGTGCACTCATCCAAAAATTTATTGGGTCTTTGCTATTTGTTGTTCTCTACTATTGAGATTGCAGGAGCTGCTCTAGATGCCTGTAAAACAGTGATTACCCTTAAAAATTAGGTAACTTCTGTGTTTTGTAAATTTTCCAAATCCACCTGCCTCTAAAAGAGTATTTTTATGATACTGGGCCGTTGACCACTTGCCAAAGACTGAAGAGCATTACAACTACTCATATCTAATATCTTCAGGAATGTCTGTAATACTGGGCATGGGTAAATTAGGCCAAAGTTGTTTACACTTTCAGGAGAAGACATTTATGCATACCTTTGAAGTATTTAATAAACAGATATGCAGTGTGCTTTGCATGAAGATAGAATGTATATATACTCAAAGACATGCATCTTGTAAATGGCTTTTGCCCTGTGTTTGACACCATTTGGAATGATTTCAATCTGTGGTTTCAACTTAAAGTTCAAGACTGTGCTTATTCAACTCATGAATACATTCTACTGAAAAATAATCGATTTTTAAAATATTCATCTTCTTAGATAACAGAATATAAAATAATAGCTAGTACAAAAAATCTGAGTAGAACACTTGTATTCAGGTTTGTGTTTGTCAAATTATTGTGTGAAATGGTGTATCTAGGGTCAGGCATTGGGTGAACCTGGTTTCCCTTACTAATGCTTGGATTTTTCTGATCAAACATTAACAGCAAAACATATTGCTTGATTTTGATGCAAAATCAGAAAGACTAGAACCAAAAGAAATGGGATTCAGGAGGGTGTAGATTCCCTTGCAGGAGTATTTGTGGGAGTGCATTAACTTCTAGCTTTTGAAGAGGGGTCAACCTGTCTTTCTATTGAACAGGTTTGGAGAGTTTGTTATAAAAGTCTCTTTGAGTCCAGCTTCCAGGGCTGTTTCCTTGCAGCTATTTTATTGTGTTGGATAAGTCTGGGTTACGTGGGGTTAACACGATCTCTGTGAACTAAGTCAATACTTGAGGGAATCAGTTACTGAGTATGTGTTTTTCCTGCACTGAAGAATCAGGATGAGAGCAGCAGAAGATACTAACCTTGCTCTGTAGTTGTGCGCAGTTCGCTATAATCTGCAGTGACACACACAGAGTTTTGCAATCAAGCGGTGAAACCAACTTGAATTTGGGGCACACTCTCAGGGCCGTTAGCACCGAAGAGCGACCACTGCAAGCACTCAGGACTGCCAGCCATCGACTCTGTGTGCCGTTCACATCAGGAACGCGCAGAGCATCCTCCTTCCCTCGCCCCTCCCCGGACAACATGAGACAAGACAAGACCTGGTCACCAAAGCGGGGGAGGGAAAAAAAAAAAAAAAAAAAGAGAGAGAGAGAGAGAGAGGGGCGGGGGAGATAGAAAGATCTTTTGGAGTGTCTGTGGGACGGAGGCGTAGGGTCCCTTTCCTCCCTGCCCGCCTTGCCACCGCCCTCCCGCGGGCGTGTCCCCGCCCCTGCCCGCCCCTCCCCGCCGAGGCAAGTGGCGGTGCCGGGGCCCGCGGCCGCAGTCGCCGCCACCATGACGGACCGCTCCGCGTTCGACACCAATGTCATCACCATGACCCGCTTCGTGATGGAGGAGGGCAGGCGGGCCAAGGGCACCGGGGAGTTCACGCAGCTCCTCAACTCCCTCTGCACGGCCATCAAAGCCATCTCCACCGCCGTCCGCAAAGCGGGCATTGCCAACCTGTGAGTCCCGGGATGCGCCTCGCACCTGCCCGCATCCCCGCGGGTCCAGGGCATCCTGCTGCCTCCGGGGTGGTGGGTATCGGGATGAGGATGGGAATGGGAATATTTCTTTCACCAGAACAGCCTGTGAGTGGGGTTACATTAACCCATCCTCTCGCACAGAGTTGAAGATAACTCCTTTAGTATCTTGGTTGCTTGATTTTTGTTTTTTTTTTTCCAAGTGACACAGGCCGTATGACTTTTCAGCTTTTCAGTACAATAATGCAACCAGTCTTTGAGAAATGTCTGTCGATAGTAGAACTTCCTGAATACTTTCAGCACGTTCTGGTGCCTGGAGCCGTAAGACTGAACAGACTGAAAGACAAAGCCTAGCAAAATATGGGTGAATTATTGCTCATTGCATGCTGCTTAATATCAAAGCTCCATTTTATGCTTAGAGGTGTTGACCAAATTCAAACCAAACTAGAGTTTCTCTATGAAATTGTGGATATCCAAGGCTTTTAGAAAGTGCACTGGTTAGGAGCAGCAGTGTCTGCAGTCAGCCAGTCAGAGGGATGTTGTTCTGGAGATGCATCAGAAGGAATTTGGAGCTCTTGAAATGTGAAATAGCTGAAACTGCTTGTAGGTAACTAATCCTCCTAAGTATTCTACATATTCTTCATATGCCCAGTTGTGTGCTGATCAAGGCGTTAGACAAGGGCTACTTCATTACTTAACAGAAAATGTTGTGAAGAGAAAAAGTATTTGCCTCTACAAGCCATGCAGAGAAAAATATAATAAGAAAAAAGGCAAAAATCCTTAATCCAAATATACACAAATATACTTTGTGTATATTTGAAGTATTTCTCCATTTTGACTTCAGACTGCATGTAACTGTAGTAATTTTTCATTGTTGTGTGCTAGCCCTTTCCTATGCCTCTTACAGCTATCAATAGAGACCCAGTTCAGCTGGGTTTCCCAGCTGTAATCTGATTTGCTTAAGGCCCTATTTGTTTTGTTTCTGCACGTGTGTCTGTTGGCCGTTGCCCACAGGTTTGGTATCTGTGCCCATGGACTTGCTTACGATCCCCTGCACAGTGTGTTTAACTCTTCATCAGTGCTGGGGTAGCAGGCTTTGGACTCAAAAGCCTCCTTGAACAGTACATCTCCTACTGTGGGACTGCATTTTATAAGCAGTGGTGAGATTTGGCTTTGTCAGGAAATGAGAACAAGTAGGCATCACTGCAATCCATTTCTTTGGACCACCCTCAGACTCAACTATATGCCTAGTGCTGCTCAGCAGGGGAGGTGCAGAACAGCCTGGAAGACATGCAGACCCTTCCCACTGCGGGCTCCACACCTTATCTTCCCCTCCCAGGAGTCCCCAAAAGATGAGGTGCAGGAGCTGTTCTGCTGCTGTGCCTCCACTCATAAGCACGGTGTTCAAAGTACATTTTTTTCCAAAAGCACTTTCACAGTTGCAGAAAAATATTCAAGTCACTGTAGCAGAGAGAGAGAAAGAGAGTTATGCCAGGTCTGTTTCTTTGTCTCATGCATTAAACTGAAGAAATGTGATGCATTGCATAAAGTAGAGTGTTCAGTGTTACTACATAAAACCTGAAATACCAGTGTTCAGCCTCATCAATTCACTGTAGCTGAAGTACGTAAGAGTCATCTGAATGTGTGCTGAGCTCGCTATTGTTTTTCTCTTCTAAGAGCTGAACTTCCCCTTTCTCTGCTTTGCGTGCTTACAAAAGCACCTATCATAAGGTCTCCTGGTATTTCCGTATGCCAGGTGGTTTGATTCTGATTAGCTAGGAACATTTTATTTGTGTTTCTTATTTGTATTTCTCAGTTCTTTTCCCAAGGAAACATTTACTACTTCAAATCAAACTGAAAACATTAAACCATAAATAGGTTGATTTATCTGTGAACAGGCTTCTGCTGCTGCAATTTGCATATCGTATTGCTAATCAAGATTATACTACATATAGAGGATATAGCATAACTAGTGTGGTCACATTCACTTATATATTCATATTTTTAAAAACATACATATACTTTTAAAATATAAAATTTTCTAATGAGTCCTTAGCTTTTGGAGTATGCAGAGCCTAGTAATAATATGTAGGTCTTAAGAGCTCATTAAAAAGCACAGTAGTAACTCCGCCTTCACAGCCTAGTCTGTCTGTGTTTAACTACAGTTTTGAAACTATTGAAAACAAATCCTTTCTTTATGTATTTCTCAGCAACTTTTGGATATGCAAACACAGTTAATGGTAGCATGTCTCAGCAAGAATTCACTGGGCAGTAAATAAAAAACAGGCTGAGATGTCTTCTGAAAGTGCTGTATGTTTACAGGAGGCTTTACAGGCGTAAGAAACATAACACTTAAGAAGATGCCGTGCTCCATTCTCATGAAATGCTCTCTCTTGCAATTGCTCTAGGTATGGAATTGCTGGGTCTACCAATGTGACTGGAGATCAAGTAAAAAAGCTGGATATTCTTTCCAATGACCTGGTGATTAACATGCTCAAGTCATCCTTCAGTACATGCGTTATCGTGTCTGAAGAAAACAAAGATGCTGTGATAGTGGAAACTGAAAAACAGGTTAGTAACTTTGAAAGTTCTCCCTGCTTGATTTCAGATCAGCGTGTACAGGTGTACTGCTTCACATCTGAAAAAGTAAAACTGAGATAAAAGTTTCAGAAAACAGGTACTTTCCTAAACTGGCAAATTAAGGTGGAGGTGATGGGTGGGGAGAGTGTTAGTCAATATTTGTTCTTTCTGTCATTTCTGCTCTCCAGATTAATGTTGGTTGGTTTTATTTTTTTAAATACATTGTTCCTCCCCACCTTCTTTTTCTCCCAACTTTTTCTTATTGTGAAGAAAACATTTCATTCATACAATCTGATCTCTGGAACTATGCTCTGAGTCAGTCAAGCCCTTTTGAAATGTCACTTTTTGAGTAGGACACTGATGAGCTGTTCTCTACAGGTCAAATCTCAAGGTCTTTGATTCATGAAAATTCTCCTTGAAGCCTATGAAAGACTTAGTAACAATGAAACAAAAGCATTTTTTACATTTATTATTATTTATATTCACAAGCTTGTGCGTGCTTGTTGTGAGATAGTTCCTGTTTCCCAGCTAATATTTTGGTCTGATCATGTAAAAATTTGAGCAAAAGTTTAGTAAAAATGAACACAAAAACATAATTTACAAAGTATAATAAGGTTTCCTTTGTTTAAGCAGTTCTGTCTTTCCCTGTTGAGAAATCTTCAAAATTGATTTTCTAGGCATTGGCTTTCCTTAGGTCTGAACAAATATTCTCAAAGATCACTGAGAAGACTGAAAGTCTGAGTATTAATGCTTTTCTAAACTCAATGTGAGCCAATACAGTGTTTTTATCAATGCATACCGTAAGATCCTACTTGCAGACCATTGCTGAACTTAAATTTAAGTTTCTGACATGCAGAATAAAATCAAAAGAAAAACAAACAAACACTATTGTTATACTGTATTGTTATTTATACTGTTATACTGTATATTGTTATTGTTATATTGTTATATATTGTTATCAAAACAACTATGAATAAAATTATGTGGCACCAAAATATTTTAAAGGTACAGTTAATTCAGCTTTTTCCCCTGTACTGTCGATTTCCTATATCTACAGGATTCCTTAATCCAGCAATAAGGCAGAGACTTCTTTTTTGACTCTCCAAAACCTAGGATAAAATCAGTCTGGCTAATGTAGAACCTGACTGTTTCAGAGCACAGATAAAGGAAAATGTATAGTTTAGACATGACAGCTGTTAAGGAGCTTTTTAATACCTCCATAGGTAGAGGTAGAGTTTTCAGCTCTACATGAAAAAGGCTGATCTTCATTTTGTTTTTTTTCCTTATTATTCACAAAGACATGTTGGAACCAAAGAGAAAGTGCAGCCTCGCCCAAATAGTGGATATGAAAGGATTTACTTCAATTACATAGATGAAATTAAACCAATAAAAGTATTTCCCCTTTTTATCTCATATTAAAAAGTATAGGAGAAAACTTCACTTTTTCTGTGTTGTCATCTTGCTATGTACCTTAAAGATTTCTCAGCTTCAGGTTTGGCACAAATCACAGCTGTAATCAAGAATTAATTCTGTGCCAAAGAATTGCTGACATTAGAATTTGGTTCCTTCATAATCTACGAAGGCATTTTAGCTTATTTTGCTGTATAAGTGTCTGATAAAATTTACCTAGTGAAATGTTTTTATTTGGAGGAAGTGGATAAATACTGTCACTAATCTAATTCCCTCTTTCGTATCTTCTAGGGTAAATACATAGTCTGCATAGATCCTCTGGATGGTTCATCAAACATTGACTGTCTTGTTTCCATTGGGACCATCTTTGCAATTTATAGAAAGGTAAAATTCTTTCATGTAGAATAGGCAAAACTATTATTGTGCAGTTTTTGGTGAAATAAAATTGCATGGGAAGACAATAAAATCCAACTAAACTCATTTGTGAAAGAGACTCAGGGCCAGCTTTAAGTTAAACCTAGTATTTCACAGTGACACGGATTTGAATTTGAAGTAGTCTCCTAGAAGAAAAAGAACCTATGTGTACACGGAAGCCTAGCTGATATTTAATTAACCAGCTAATGAAATTACCCCTTGGAAAATGTCATGTCTTAGGTTTCATGAATATTTGTGTTGAGGCAAAATACCACGTGGTTGTCATCTACTTGGGGAATGTGCTTTCGGGTTTTTCTTGTTCTCTGTACTAGCAGTCCTATTGGCCTGAGGACAGGCTTCAAAAACAAACCAGAGCTGAAACCTGTCATGTCATTTGAAGTGTCTAATTCACTCTGAAAAGCAGAAACGCTGTCTGAAGGAGGTTGAAATACCAGACTTACAGGTCACAACATGGGGGAAAAAGTAAATCAGATAAAACACACCCAACTGTCCATTTTAATCATCTTTTGCATGTTGACATATATCCCAATGTAGCTAATTTCAACTTCATTTTTGTGTGAAGCAAAAGAAAAACAAAAAATATCCCAAGTACTTTTGATCAGCTTTGAACTCAGTGAGTCATGTTTCATTTCTTTTCAACTGTGCCTCTGAATTGTCCTCTGAGCTGTGTTCATCATCACCTACAAGGAGGTACATAGCTCTTTATTATCTCCTTAATTCTTTCCTGCTTCCTGCGTTCCTGCTAGGCTTAGTTAGAAGAGCATTTCTAGATCAATGTGTTTGTATCCTATATGTAATTTGTATTAGTGCATCCAGTAGGAATCTCAGTTGGGGATCATGGAAACGTGGGCCACTTCATGCATGGCTATGGAGCAGAAGACCATCCCTATCCCAGAATCCAGCCATGTACCAGCAATAACAATGAAATAAAGTTGGCTATACTCATTCTTGTTGTAGGTGTCCCCTGATGAGCCTTCTGGGAAAGATGCTTTACAGCCTGGACGCAATCTCGTGGCAGCTGGTTATGCGCTCTACGGGAGTGCCACCATGCTGGTACTGGCCACTTCTGCTGGAGGTGTCAACTGTTTCATGCTGGATCCGGTGAGGATCTTCTGTTTCTTTGTTTCTGTATTAGGGATTACCAGATACTGTCTATAAGAACTGTTTGTCCCAGGGAAATCAACCAAAGGAGCCGTTTTCAAGGGAGCACGAAGGAAGGAAGTATAATTTTACTTGTACTTATAACCCACCAGCAATAGTGTCAAAGAGACTTGCATTCTGCCTGCCTGATGCAGCAGTGCCATGTGTGACTCAACAACAGGAAGACAGCTGAGTCAGCAGAGCAAATACACAGCATGTGTAATCATGTGATATTTAAAATGAGCAGTTTTCTGCAGTACAAAATACCCTTTAAGTCATATTTGTCTTTTCCTTAATGCTAGGACCTTAGTAAACCAGAGGAGCATAAACATTTAACCTTCTTCTGTGTTTTCAGATTCCACCATGATGTGTAAAAGAGTAAGTGGTGTGTGTAGGTGATGTGACATTCTAGCATGCATTTACCATGAGTTTTGAAACAAAAGTCATGTTGATCATAGCAGAAAGTTGTTTGCTTTAGTGGCAGGTTTCTTTGTGATCAGTCAGGGTGTGCCACCTGCCAGTCTTAAATTTTTATAACCTGCAAAGATCAAGCTGCAGGAAATACAACTTAGTACTCTTTGCTTAGTAGCAGCTTAAATAGATGCATGTGTTTTTTACTTTATTCAAGTAAAAGAGTTGTCCTTGAGCATGCCTGCATGTTATTTTTTTTGCTCTTATCACTAACTTGGAAATTTACCTTAGAGAAAATTAAACAGACCAGCCCTTGGTCACAGGCTTCCAGTTAGGCTTCCAAGCTAAAAGGAACTGGAGTGTTGCAGCTTTTTGAAGTTGTTTATGCATTGGTTCAGCAGTATTCTCAGTTTCCGAACTCTTTAGAGTTCTGAAACTTACACCGTAAGTCTAGCAGAGGAGTGGAGAGATAAATTTACAAGTAGCATTTTTTGGGCATAGAGAGTGCTTGGAATGGTAGTATGAGGAAGCTTGCATGATGTCAGGATTCATGCTCTGTCTGTGTTTGTGGATAAACAAAATACTTTGTATGTAGACTGCAAAGACTACTTTTTTGTAGGTACTGAATTATTTAAAAAATTGACAGTGGCAGTAAATTTTTATTAAATTGTGTATATTTTTGGATTTTGCCTTGGTTTGCAAATAAGTGAGCAATTAATGTTAACAAATACTTTTTCTTTCATATTGTTAGGCAATTGGAGAATTCATTTTGGTGGAAAGAGATGTGAAAATCAAAAAGAAGGGAAATATCTACAGTCTCAACGAAGGCTATGCTAAATATTTTGATCCTGCCATCACAGAGTATCTCAAAAAGAAAAAATACCCTGAGGTAAAAGGCCCCGTTTCAGAGAAACTTTCTGATGACAAACAACATTCATATTTTCCAGCTTTATGAGCAATCAGTCATTCTCTCATACACTGTTCAGAGGTTGTTTTCCTTTCCTGTCTGCTTAAAATATGACTCGATGTAGGATTGCTAAGGAGACCAGCAGTTGATGTAACCAGATATTTCAGCATTCTCCCATACTGCACTCTTTTGCATTTTTTTACTTTCTTCCTTTTTTCCTTTTTTTTTTTTCGATCCCTTTATGGAATGAGGGCCTGAGTAATGGTGCTGGAGGCAAAACTGGGCATTTGGTAATCAAGCAGAGAGGAAGTCTAGTCTGGTGATGAAGAAATTTGATGAACACATGTTGTATTGCTGCTTCCTTACTGCAACTGCTGGAGAGCAGAGAGGAGATGGCAGTGGGTCATTGCTAGGGCTGTCTCTCTCTTGAAAATCTAGTGTAGTTTCAAGGCCTGCTTTGTGGTTGTGCAACTTCCTGGTGTCAGGAGGCCCAAAGCTCCAAGGAGTGGCCATAGAAGGTTCTCATGCCTTACACATTTCATCATTGGAGTTATTACACTGACAATGAAATGTGAATACCTACTACTGTAAAGTGTTGGTGTCCCTTCCTGACTTCCTGATCTTGGTTTGAAAGAAGATTGATATTTTCATCATTCATCTTTCCAGGCCTAAGGTGTTGTTTATGTAGATATTAAAATGTACTACAGGAAGTAGAATAAGAAAGTAACATCAGAATTCAACTATTAACTTTTTCTTAACAAAAAAATTGCAGAAGCTGGCAAAAATGGTTGGAAGAAGTAGGAAAGATCACTTCTTTTGCTCTTCGACTCTTTTTCTGCTAGAAAAGACAATGCCCCAGTATCAATTCCTGGCACTTGAGTTTTTGCTATTGGAAATACAGCATTTTTCAAATGTTAGAGCCAGTGGAGAACTGGGATACATTTTCTGTTGTTGGCACTACTGCTCATCTATTCTGAAGCCTTCTGTCGCTCCTTTTCGTGGGATTTTTCTAGTTAGAAAATGAAGAGGATACTGACATACTCTCCAAAACTACTTTGAGTATTATCAATGAAGCACAATATGGAGAAGAAAGATGTTAGGACTGCTAAAGGGTCATGTGGGGGAGGTTAGCTGGTGTGCTCTACAGTTATTTTATTGGAATGTTTTTCTGTAGGATGGCAGCTCACCGTATGGTGGGAGGTACGTAGGATCTATGGTGGCAGATGTGCATCGCACACTGGTGTATGGAGGAATATTTATGTATCCTGCTAACTCCAAAAGCCCCAAAGGAAAGGTAAGCCTGAATAAGCCCAGTTATAGAATATATTGCATTATGTAGACATCAAGATCAATGTTTTGATTACGGAGCCTGTGTTTTGTAACTTGGTGGCTTGTATTTCTTACGTGGGAGGATATGGCCTTCCCTTGCACAAGGGATGTCACAAGTGACAGCAGCCTGGTATCAGACACCCGTTTTAGGGCTGCTGCTCACCTGTTTCAACTGCATGACTTCTCTTTATCTGCAAACGTATCCAGCTTGTGGAACATGCCAGGGGGTGTGGGCTGCTCAAACAGGCTCCCCTGCACCATGTCAGCCAAAGCTGCTGGTGCTGGTCCCAGCCGAGTAGAGCATTACAAAGCAAACAATCCACATTACACTGAGACTTCTAGTACAAGCTAGTTTGTAAGAAGCATAAATGTAGTTGGCCCATTGGGAGAAGCTCTGCCAGAGAGAAATCCGTCTGCATCTTGTACATGGGAACAGGACTTCATCTGGAGGAACTGTGCCTGGCTGCATCTTCCAGGACAATGGTCAATCAGGGAGGATCATGCACTTACAGGCTGACAAGGGGCCTGTTTATTCAGCAAAGACCTTTGATCTGTTTTGTAATTCTCTGTAAAATATTGCTTCAGGTTGCAGATAAGATACAGTTATTCATTAGAGAAACGTAGTGGCACACTCAGAGCTCATGTTTTCCTTTATTTTCACACAGTACTATGTGGTCTGCCTTGTTAACAGTTGTGTCTTAACATACAAGCTTTATCT
Source organism: Prinia subflava (assembly GCF_021018805.1). NCBI lineage: Eukaryota > Metazoa > Chordata > Aves > Passeriformes > Cisticolidae > Prinia > Prinia subflava. Next base: position 51,007,092 of record NC_086283.1, on the reverse strand, counting down.
CTCAGTAAATAGCACAATGCAAACATGGGCTATGGAGAAAGCCTTCAGATTGGGCAAATTCACTGTGTTTTTAAAAGAAAAATCCACACAATGTTTATATGAAATAGAGTACTTAGAATATTGATTGCCTTAAAATCAGATGCCAAATATATTTATGTTTCATGATTTTTGGCATTGCCTAGCCTGACTTGCTGCTGTTTTGACTTTTGTATTCTAGCTGAGACTGCTCTACGAATGCAATCCTATGGCTTTTGTTATTGAGAAGGCTGGGGGAATAGCAACAACTGGTCATCAATCAGTACTAGATATAGTGCCTGAGGATATCCACCAAAGAGTGCCTGTTGTCTTGGGGTCTCCTGATGATGTGAAGGAGTACCTTGAGATAGTTAAGAAGCATTCAGCTAAGTAGAGAAAGCTTGCTGGATTCACTGTGCACAGGGGATAAAATGTCTCACAGCTGAACCAAAGAATGCACTGCAATACTGTGAGATTGAGCTGTCTGACTTCTCTAGCCAAAGAGCAAATGAGCCATATTTTCATAAGATTTTTTTTAAAGTGAAATCTTGTGCAAGTGCATTGTGCAATGAAAGACATTAAAAGATTGCATTAAAGGAAGCATTAAAAATTAAAGCAATGGAAAAATATGTTTTCTTTTTTATTTATCATTTCTGGTTACAGAAGAGCCACATGTGCTGCAAGGAAATACTGTTGCATTCAATATCTAGGGGGTAGAGATTCACCTTTCTCAGACAACTTACAGACTATCAGCAGTACAGCTGACTCAGTCCTCTTTTAAAAGTCTTGGGAAGAAGACTCAGCAGCCTCTTACAGTGAGTGACCTGTCCTAGACCAATGTGTACACCGCAGAGGTTGCTCACTATACTTTGGTCTGGGTTTACCCTGATGGAGAATTAATGTTTGTGAAAGGTTGGCATTGGTGTATGTTAATTCTGACACATGATGTTAATAGTGCTGGCTGCCACTCTATCAGATCCAGTTACACAAGGATGGAAAATGACATGTTAGTGTGATGGGGTTTTAATGGGATAAAGAGTATGTGTAGACAGCTCATACATACACAGATTCTGCTGTGATGAGCTGGCTATCTTTACCAAAAATTAACCTGCTTAATGGATGAAAACAGGAACTTGTGTATTGCTAGCAACCTCCACCAGATGTTCTTCGTGTTATTTTGGGATCGGGGATTACCACGGAAAAGGGTTCTGCTGTGCAAGCAGGAGGGAGGTGTGAAGATCTCCCTAAAGCATCCTGACATATAATATGCTTGTTCAGAGTATGCTGCTGGGAAGAGCAGACTTGGGAGCTAGATGGGCTGTCCACCACTATCTAGATACAGTTTTTGAATCACTTAAAATCAGCAAATCTTTGATACTTCTCACTGCCCACTTACCTTTACCAAACTCAAAGTAAGCATCACATGGATAGTTGGGTAGACTGCCACTAGACATTGACTCAGTTCATGGTTTGGGAGGTCCTTTCCAGGGGTGCCATGAGCTCTAAACCTGTCAGCCTGAGGGCTTTGCAGATAGCCTGACTGAGCGTGGTTCCTCTTGTAAAACAGGAGAGAAGTATGGGGAATCTGTAATCCAGGATGCAAGAGTGTGCTCTGTGAGGGCTCAGACAGATAAAAACCTGAGAACCCTTGTTCTGACAGGTCATGCTGGGGCATTTGGAGGCATACTGGCAAACTTTAGACAGTTGTATATATGCATCTGTTCTCCAAACTGATAGGGGGCAAGATGTTTCTGTCAGGGACTGAATGGCCTAGTTTCTGCTGAAAATGTTAATTCCAATGAGGCTTTGCTAGTGGAGACAACTTTCAGGGACCTGAACCCTTAGAAGACTCTGAGAGTGCTGGCAGTAGTAATTTTGGACTACAGTGCCTCAGTGGCCTGCTAGTATGGCTGGGCGGACAGAATCCACAGCAGTGATTTGTGCCTAGTTACCATAATTCCTTGTCTGTATCTGCCCTTAAGCTTTACAGGAATCCTGGACTGCATAGATCTATTTTTAATGAACCATACTGACACCATGTAAAGGTTATAGGAGGAAAGTCAATACTGTCCACATTTGCTAGGTCAGTTCTCAATGTTTTGTTTTGCCTGTAGGCTGACATTTCATACTTAGTATTTTACCCATTGTAAGCTGGGTTTATCTTCTAATCAGTAAGTCTGCATTTGAACAACCTCCCTGGCTAGCCACCGGTGGGAAGAACTGCTTAGCAATCTCCTTCCATATCCCCCTTTCCAGAGCTCTCCCTGCGTGTCAGTGCAGAGCAGGAGGGTGGGTTTGTCAGTGTCTGCTGTCAGCCCCCGAAGCAGTTCTACCCAGTGCCCTCCTCAGAGGCTGCACTGTGGCCTTTAGTGAAAGGTCACTAGCTCCAGTTTCAGCTGGCGCCATCCAAGCGACTAACATTTCATATCAGTTAGAAAAGGTGTCACCTTTAAAGCTCAGGACTGGCCCATACACCAGTGCAAGTGTGAATAATCCCCACGAGCTCTTTATATTAGAGGGAAAATCTCCCAGATCTGTCAAATTGACGTGTTTGTTTTTTTAACCTTCCTGTGCTATTCCAATCCCTTGTACCGAAAGTTCTCAGGCTTATAGACAGTCATCACACATTTTTTACACAATCTAATGTCTCCCCACCTCCCCAAAATGATAATTATTTATATAGCCTAATCATTCCATATAATCATTTAGGTTATTTTGTTTCAGTGAGATCATAGTATTTATCAAAACAGGGTGAGGTTTTCATGCAATCCAGTTGTGTGTCTTTATCCATCCAAGTTTTATTTCTCTTTTTGTTATACTCTTAACTGCAATGTTTATGGAAAGATTGGTTGAAGAGTCTGTGTTCTTTACATAATAGTATAAGTTAATTTCATATTGAAGGACTGTTGAGAGGTACCTATAAAACACATTAGCAGATCTTAAAAAAAAAAAAGAAGGCAAATAGTAGACTTACTAGCTCTGAAAACACTCTTTCAACCACTAACCCCAAAACAAACTTTCTGTTAGATGATGATCTGAACTTTGTCTTTTTGACCAGTGTAAAAGATCACTTGGAATCAACAGAAGATCTGCATGTGATGTTTTTAAAAAGTTAGAAGTCATAGGCCAACCCCCACCCCATTTCTTGTTTACTTATTTGACTTGGTATGCTTATGATGTTCCAACTACATAGCAGGGAGATTTTGCACTAAAAGCATTTTAGTACAGGTTGGGCTGACAGCTGCCATGATGATGAAATAATGTGCAGAATGTAATGGTTGTACTTTAAGCCAGCAGATATTTTTGCATGTATGAAGTGAAACCTGTCCCCTTCTTTTATTGATCCTATCATGTGCTATCCCAGAGCTCCCTATATACATTATTTTTGGTTTTCTACAAAGTCTGTTCAAAAGAAGAAAGTCTCACAATCGGTCAGAACATGCTGTGTAACATTTGTTTGAGATCTGAACAGTATCCTGTACATTTAACTGTATCACTGTAATAGGAAAGAGAAATCTTCCAGATTTCTGTCTTCTTCAACCATTGCTTTAGAAGATGTAGTATAAAATCCGAAAACCTGCCTGTTGCTCCATCTGCTCACCAGTTCTTTCTCGACCTTGGAACAGGACTGGAAAAACATCCCCAAAGCTAAGCACATGGGATGGAAGCAGCACTAAACTGTCTTTCTATGTGTGGCTAGTGTTCAGTGCTGTCCATCTCTAAAACTCTTTTTTTGCATCTGATTTCAAAGTAGAAAACCTTAGCATTCAAATCCCTTTAAAACTGAACAAGAAATGTATTTTTCATAGATGAAGAGACATTTCTAGGAAATTCTGAAGAAATGCTAAAGATTAAAAAAGGAACGTGGGAAACCAAAACCTTTTGGCTTCAGCTGCAGTTCCTATTAACTAAGCCACATAAAGTTTTTGTTTTGTTACTGAATTTTGTTTGTCTTCCTGGCAAGATTTTAGTGTAGTAATTTGGGTTAAAGGAATAACAATGAAACGTAATAAAACTTTTCTTCTGTTACTCCAGATTTTCTTGTTTTGCATTCCATATCTTCTAGTTTAAAATAAGAGTGCTGCTAGTAAGTAAAATGAAGCCTACAGTGTATAACAGCATATAGTTTTTCTTACTGCCTAGTCAGAGTGGGAAGACAGTGCTGTAGTTAAACAGTGTTGCAGATAGCGTGTATCTAATGCACAGTCGAATACATTTGTTGGAGAGTTTCTGTCTACCTTCACATTGGCATTGTGTGCTCCAAGAATATTGCTTGTAAGGAATTATTGACAGCATAATTGCAAATTTGTACATACCTATATTTACATGGTGCACTACAACATGAAAGCTAACATAAAATTTCATTTTGTGAGTTACTCCACTGACATGCTTAAATCAGAGAAGTCTTATTGGTAAATTATTGAAGACATAATTACTTTGTAACTAGTCAAGCCACAATGAACCAGTACTTCTCATTCATGCAAGCACTATAATACTACAAACAACCCAGACCAGGAATTAAATCATTAAAATGGAACTGCAGCAGACCAATGAGAAACATAAAACACTCTTACAAAAATGTGTTTAGATGCACTCCTTCAAAACCCTCCTTCAGGGCGGAGGCCAAAAGAGAGTGAAAAAACACGGCTTATGGGAAGGGAACTTCCTCTTCTGGAGTCACAGTGCTGTGAAACACTGTGGCACACATGGTTACTGATGCCTGGTGCTTTCATTTCTGGTGCCTTGTAAACATAGCCTTGGCTATCTGAGCCCATTGCTGAGCAGGAACTACAGGAAAGCTGTTTCCAAGAACTTGGCCAGCGAGAGTTTTGCATTATAATCAGTGTGATGTACAGTGAGAATATGTAACAAGATCTGCACAGGGCTAATTTCAGTGTGTGGGAGGACCAGATGAGCAGTAGTTGCTCAGCTGCAGTCCTGTCTCAGGCTCCTTTCCTGCATCCCAGCGGAGCCATGAAGCCAGCCTGGGGTGCAGTTATTCTGAGCACTCAATCACATGGTCTCAGAAACATCTTAGTAAGTTCTGACCAGCAACGCAGCCAAACACGGCTTTGCCTCAAAATAAAACAGGCACCCAGGATCTCGACACAGCAAGAGAGCATCTTGTCCAGCCAAGCAGACAGAGGCTCTGGTACCCGGCAGAAATGACCGACAGAAGCCCCTTCGAGACAGATATGCTGACGCTGACGCGGTTTGTGATGGAGAAGGGGCGCCGCGTGAGGGGAGCGACGGGGGAGCTGACGCAGCTGCTCAACTCCATGCTGACTGCCATAAAGGCCATTTCCGCCGCCGTCAGAAAGGCTGGCCTGGCCCACATGTGAGTCCTACCTTGCTCCACAGGGAGGAAGAGGAGGCAGACAGACAGCTACTTGCACAGCAAGGCCGGGGGGCGGGCAGGGATTCATAAGTACCTTGGAAGTGCCTATTTTTTAAAGCTGAATAAGGTCAGAGCCTGGATTATCAGGAGTGGGATGCAGGAGACCTCTCTTTCTCTGGAGCTTTTTAATACTGGGTGCAAGATAGACATTTAAATTAATTTCTGTTCTGTAATATTTTACTCTAAAAATGTCAGTGAGAACAAAACTTCAACGCACTGCTCACCTTGATATCTCCTGTACTTGTTGATAGTGATCCGTTTTTAAATCTGTGAATTTGCTAAAAATCACACCATGATATTTTTAACACAAAATATCTTGCTGTGATATTTTCTGCTAAATCCAAGCCCTCTGCTGAACCGTGCAAATCAGGGCTTGGCTTATCTTGGGATGCTGGTTTTCTGCCTGTCTGCTGTATAAGCAATGCTCTAAAGCAACAGCCCTGCGAGAAACTCCATACGCTGCCATACCTGGGTGCATTTCTCTTTCCTTCCTCAAGAGTATCCCACATGCAGGGTTTCAGGCAGGGAATCTCAAAAGGCCTTGGAGGAAAAACAAACATAACAATTTGGTATCTAGTGCTTTCACAGATGGAATAAAAAATAGCCATACCAAAACCTGGAAAGTACTGAGCCGTTCCACATGGACAAGTGCAATAGACATCAGTTTAAGTCTTTTAATGATGATCTATCTGAAGGAGTTCAGAGATATGGAATGCCCTAATGAAATTGTGCGTTTAAAATAGAAAGTTCTTGATACGTATTGAAAGATATTTTTCTGAACATGCCTCAGTGTGTACTTAGACCTGCATTCATGAAAGAGATCAGGAATGTATCTGTGAAAAAAAGTCAACATTATAATTTGTTCAGGAGTTTAGGGTTTTTTCCCCTTCCATAGAAACACCAAAATGTGTAACACTAGGGTTTGGGGGGGGGGGTGTGGTCGGGGGTGGATTTTCTACTTCTGTTGATTATTTGGTCCAAGTCCTCAATCATCATGGAAAATTATTAATTCAATGTCTCAGAACTATTGCCCTCACTTTATAGGACCATAGTGACTAGAGAGGACATGAAACATACTCAAAGTGAACCACAGTTATGAGACTCCTGTGTCCCCAAACTATGCTTTGTCTCTGTTCTTACTGGGTGAAACGGAGTAATTTTGCCTCCTTGACTTAAAGGAATGGTTGCTCTTACATAATTTTCATCTTTATATAGGCAATCTCTGAAATAATTTGTAACAGCAGAGAAATTGTTTGATAGGCTAGAGGTGGAATAACCTATAATAACAATAATAATAATAATCCTTCTTTCCCTTAAGAAAAAACTAAAGCAAACAAAAAAACCCATATCAAAACAAACCAAAACCAAAACCAAACAAAACCAAAAAAACCCCCAACCAAAACCCAAGCCATCCATTACATTAAGGAGCAAATGTTTCTTTTTGCAAACAAAAACCTTCAGATGTTGACTCAGAAATATCTAAAGTATCCAAACATGCAAATGAGTAACTTGCACCATTCAAATTACTGAAACTAACCATGACATTTCAGGAATTCCCATGGCAGACTTTCAACCACTGTGAAAGTGGCTTGCATCCATCTGCGTTTGTGCAGTTACAGGGCTCTGGCTTTTCTTGTCCCTACAAGTAGGAGACTGTAAGTGACTTCTTTAATGTTAAAACACTAAACATGAATTTTTTGACAAATTTTCAGTTCAAAAGTGAAGGATAACTTTTTCCAGGTCATAGACTTGAGCTGTGATTGTGCCTGAAAACACTCTAACTGGAGAGTAGGTACTAACCGTTCCCTGAAAATCATGGTCCTTTTTAAAAATATTAAACTTGGCACTCAAAAATAAAGTGTCCCAAATACTCAATACCTCTGAAAAGCACAGGCAGCTTTGCGCTTTGAGTAAAAGACCTACACCACTCCCAGTTCAGGCCTGCCACTGACCAACATCATCCTAGGGACTAATTACTTGCTTCTTTCGCCTCTGTTCTTCCCCAGCACCCCCTACACCCCCTTTTTAAATTTCCCTTAATTTTCCCTTAGATTTCCCTTAAAAAGCTGTATCTTTTCCCTGTATGATTTTTGTATTTCTAAGATGCCCAGAACATGCACATTGGGTCTAAACAGTGCTTCTTCAACTGGAAGTCTCAGAAACATATTTACTATTATACTATGTCATTAGCATATTGCTAAAATTGGGATAGGGAGAAAAAACATCATCCTCGCTCAGCTGAGGATCACTGAATAAAACAGACCTTGGCCCTGAGATACAGTTTCATATAGCAGATTCCCTGGGGATATCTTTAAAGTCCTGATTTGGAGCTGCCAGGGGACTGAGTGAATGTGGGTTGAAGGACCATCATGGAGTTCTGACCAGCTAGTGGCAGAAAATTCTGCAGATGCTCACTGCACTTTCTGCTTCCTCAAAACTGCAGCTGGTTCATGGGGCTGCTGGGGAAGCCTGGCTCTTACCACCTGGGCTGTGTAGGCTCTGCTTCTGGAGAACATCCACACAGGAGCAAAAGGACCCAGGTAAGGCCTCAAAACACATGCTTTTATTTTCTAGCAGCAGCAACAGTCTTATAATGCATCTCAGCTGTTTCATCCAAAGATTATTTAAAGGTGTAGGAAGATCAGAGGAAGGAACAACCTTGACCTGGTGTTTTTTTTTTCCTAAAAACCTGTAATGTTGGACTCCTTCGGGTTTCTTGACGTTTTTACTGTTCTGTAGGTTTGGTATAGCTGGCACTGTGAATGTGACTGGTGATGAGGTGAAGAAGCTGGATGTATTATCCAACTCCTTGGTGATTAACATGCTCCAGTCCTCCTATAGCACCTGCGTCCTGGTCACGGAGGAGAACAAGGAGGCCATCATCACCCCGAAGGACAAGCGGGTCTGTGCAGCTCGGGGGGTGTCGGCTCAGGCAGCAGCAGGTGGCACTCTTGCTTCAAGTATGAAACCTGGCCCTGGCCCCTGAACCCAACCCTTCCCTGGGGAATTCGGAAAATTTGCACCGTGTCTGCGTTGTTTTGATTAATAACTGTAGTGGGTGGCATGATTTCAACAGCTAAAAGAGATGTGGAGAGTAAAATGATTATTGAAGTTTTGTGAAGGGAGGGAGAATAATTATTTTTAAGCTTGTTAACACATCCCAAATCCCAGTTTTAAGTGTACTATTACGTTCCCTGACCACGGGTGTGATGGTTTTAGATTACATTAGTGTTTAGCAAGATAAAATGAGATGAGAGGCTGGCAGAACTGAGTTTTATGTTACATGTCCAAAGGAAACACCAGACTGCTTCATCAGGCTTCCTTCAGAAGGGGATCGTATTACAGCGGGTTACTGTTCACACTGAAGTAACCTGCCCTTCCCCGAAGACCCTTTTTCTTTCTGCCTTCTTACCCTCAAACCTCACAACACAGCGAAAACCTTTCTTTCGCAGCAAAAAGTAGCAGAACAAAACATATTCATTCGAGAGCTGCTTCCAGAATGAGTCACTCCTTTTGTTTTTAAACCATTTCTTGCCCTGCTCGGCAGCAGAGGACTGCTCCCCTCGGTCCTCTGCGCTGCCTGGGCAGAGCCGTGCCCTCTCCAGTTTCTCTGTTTCCCTTGGAGGGTCGGTGTTGTGCTGCGGGCCAGCTGGGCCGGCAGTGCAGCCTCCCGTGTCAGGCACGCTGGGCGGGATAAACGCAGGGATAAAAACCTGGGAGTTCTCAAGTAAGAGGGAATAGTAGTGTGAAACAACATTGTCATTAAATGGTTCCCTTGCCACTTCTGTTTCAGGGTAAATATGTGGTGTGCTTTGACCCCCTTGACGGTTCATCCAATATAGACTGCTTGGCACCAATAGGAACAATATTTGCTATCTACAAAAAGGTAAGAAGAGCAAATTGCACATCCACGATCCACTTGGTGGAAGCAAAATATCTTGAGTTCATCACCTTGCCTAGTTTCTTCCCACGGTCCGTTGGGTGTCTTGGGCAAAAGGGAGCCTTAGAAAGAGTAGATGAGCACTTGACATTCACGTGTGCCGAAACGCTGCCTGAATCCACAGGAAGGGGACACCCAGCCTCAATGGAATCGTTCGGTGGCAGCACTTCCTTCCTCCACAGACGAGGGCTCTCAGCTGCAGCGGTCCCAGCCCCAGGGCGGCTGCTGAGCTCCTGCAGTGGTGCTGGTGCAGTGCCGGGTGCCGGCGGACGGCTCCTCCTGTCCCGCCGACACGCCTGCGGCGGGCTGGCAGCCCCGCTCCCGCCGCGGCTGCTGTGCCTGTGAGGGGGGGTCCGTCACACGGAAAGGATGGGGGCTGCAGGGAGCAGGGGGCTGCAGGGAGCGGTCAGCCAACCCACCGGGGCCGGGCGGCACGTCTGCTCCCGCGGGGCTGCTCAGAGCAGCAGCTGTGCGGCCAGTCACAAACACTAATAGTTACGGTCATGCCCAGTCTTGTGATTTGTTTGCTAATCTCCCAGCAGTTGGTGTTTGGTTTTGTTTTTTGTTGTTTTTTGTTTTTTGTTTTTTTTTTTCAAAGCCTGAGCTCACGGTCATATGACTGTGGGAGACCCTCAGCCATTGCTGTTGCGAAATAACAGTTTACAGTACTTGTGGCTTCAAAGAAGTCCTTGCAGACTCAGATGCTACGCACTACAAGCTTGAAGCTATTTGCTTCGAGCAAATGAAGATACTCTTATGTTAAGCAGAGGGACCTCCACCCTTTTCAGTTACCTTCCAAAGATATCCTAAATGACAACAGCAGCTCCATATTTGCAGTAGACAATAGCTGAATTTTCCTTTCAAACTATTAAGAAGTGCTTTATTGATTGTTACTGAAAGGTAATGTGGAAGAAGAAAAGTGAAATGTTTATTCCAGTAGGTAAATATCACTTAAGAAAGAAAACATAATTTTAGGCCATTTAAGGTTCATGAATAATATTTTTGAAAAGGTAGAACCATTGTGATTCCAAAGGATGAACCTTAGCATATACCAGTTGTGAGATGAGCTCTTGGCTGATTTTCTCACATTGTCTCACCTTAACTTAATTTCCAAAGGCACACTCTCCAAAGCAGAGACATCTGGCTCATTTTAGGAAAAAAAAAAACCAACCACCAAAAAAGAACAACAACAAAAACCCAACAAACCAAAACACCCAAACAAACACAACAGATCATAAGCACTCTTATAGAAAGGCCAGACTCGGACAACACATTTCAACCCTGAAAAGAGTTATCTGATTGCTCCCAATGCAGAGCCTCTACCACAGTGGGAGGGACCATTTCCTCATGTCAGAAAAGTACTCTATCAGTTTCTTAGGAAAACCCATAAGGAAATAATGCTATCTCAGCTTTATTTGATTTTTCCACCTGGCCTTTGCTTTCTGAGACCAGAGCAGTGCTGTTGAAAATCAGAGCCACCAGAAAAGGGGGGCTGAGGGAGGAGCTTTGCAGAATCAGCAGGGAATTGGACCAAGACAGCTGCTGCCACTGAGGGGATCTCAGTTGCCAAAGTGTCAGGATGTGGTGACAGTAAATACTTTTTGCTTGGGTTCTTCCCAGGTTTTCATGCCACTGAGCTGAATCTACAATCCTTAATTCATTCTGCAAAATATGCTATGAAACTCTCTTGCTTCGTTTCACTCTAGTTTTGGTTTGTAACTTTGCCCAATGCCTCTGATGTATTTTATTTGCTACCCTTAATTGTAATGGGGACAATGTTCTTCCCTTCATGTGTTCCCTCACAGAGAAGGTGTGAGAATTCAGTATAATCAGTATAAATCAATATAATCAGTATATTCAGTATAAACACAAAAGCTACTCATGAAAACACATGATACAAGTGGAGACCTGGAAATCAAGTCATTTTAGTGCTGCTCTCAGTGCTGATGAGAATTCCATCACGTGATGTCAGGCAAATCACAAACAAAAAATTTAAAAGTCAGGTATCACCTGAGGGTACTGCTATAGCCAGACTCTACAGCCTTTGTTTCATCAGCCTTGCACCAATTATGAGTTATAATGACAGAGTCACAATAACCCATTATTGGCAATCCATCTGTCTGTTTTATTGCTTTGCATAAAGACCTCCAAAGGCATTTCACTACCACCATTATAGTCAAAATATAATGGACAGGAAATCCATCTGTGCACCAGAAAAAAAGAGAAAATAGCAATTATCAGAGTGTACTGTCCAGCTTAATTCCCTGGTTTGTTTAACAGTACATGGTACTTGGCAGGACAAAACTCCTGCAGTCCTAACATTGAAGTATCAGCTGATCGGTAGCTTTTTCACATTCTAACGAGCTCTGCAAAATGTTTGCTTCAAACTTTTTCTCCTTCATTTTGGAAGCTAGCTCTTCAAAATACAGTTGTGAATAAGGATGAAGAAAAAAGTGAATTCAGGAGGAATTTACTTCAGCTGCCTATGCCTTGAGGGAGGAATTCCTCTGGTTTTTTTATAATCAACAAGACAACAAGTATATAATTTCTCAGTCATATTAACATAGAAAATGCATTTAAGAAATAGGACTGAAAAGCTTATTTCATAAAAAAAATTTTTAAAACAATATCACATATAATGCAAAGTTCCATGTATTGTATATACACCGTATTCTAGAAAACAAATCACTTTGCTCTGTTCATAAAAAATTATCTTTTCTTTAATGAGAAGAGCATACAAAAAGCTATGACAATCATAATATGTTTGAAACTACCTGCCTAAATGAATGTTTAATTCTGTGTTTGATGCTGCAAATAATTAGTCTGCTGTAGGCAACCACTGGTCTTAACGGTGAGATATGTGTGCCATAGGGGTACATTTTCAAAAGAGATAATGCTACCTAGGCCATAATAGTTGGTACTATAAGGATTGTTTCACAAAGTATTGGCTACTATTACTCAATATTGAAGCTCTGAAATATGGAAACAAATGTTTAAACTAGTCTTCCTTCATTGTCTGCCTTATAACCTCTCAGAATAAGCAGCTTGACATAGTTTCAAGGGACAGAGTACCACATATATTTACTTGTTCATGCCATATTTCAGCTCCAGTGAAGGGCTGTCAGCTGGATTTTTTATTTCCACAGAAGGACTTGGTGAAGTAGTACTAAAAAGATTTGCACAAAATACAATTAAAAACTGTAAGTGAAGTAACTTAAGCAACAAAGTCTTTCAGCTGAAAATGAAAACATTTTAATGTGAAATAACTGTCTTCATGTACCAAGATAGGTGTCATTTTGGTGTCCCACATCTCAGTTTTCCTCAAGGTATTGGCATACAATGACGAATAGGAGTACTTTGCTAAGACCCTGATAGGAAAATATTTTATCTTCTACACAAGACAGTCTTCACAGATTTAAATTTTTTTTTAAATCAGATATTCAAGGCTAGACCTGCTGTTTCTGAGCTGCTTCTCAATCTAAATAAGCCTGTGCAATCACTGAAAAACTGTCAGAGTTAGGAACAATAAAATACTATGCCATGGCCTGAAGGAAGGGGGGGTTTTCATTTAAATTTCCAAAGGACCACCACCAAAAAACATCCATACAAGACCCACCACAACTGGAGAACTTGTAAGCATTGCTATCCTCATTTTGTAGTAGCAGGAGACGAAGGCTGGAACCAGCCTTCCCAAGTACTGTTAGCTGTCCTCCTTACCTACCCCACCAGACAAACTCTTGTAAGCCGTGGCTGAGGCACGCCCCTAGAGCTGGCTGGAAGTATTTGCACCATGTCTGCATGGGCTACTATTGTTCCATGACAACCAAAATTCCAAATCAAAATACAAGTGTCAGAAATTGAACTAAAAGCTTGAAGTGAAATGCCATCTGAATGTTCTATGTGGAGTTATAGAGGAGTACCTGCACTTATGCACACTTTACATAACCAAACACATTTTTTGTGTTGTATATAATATGACGAACATTTGTATATAATAGATGAACGTTTATATCTCTTCAGTTATGCATCCCTTCACTAGCAGAAACCAATGCACAAACTTGGTTCCATCATAGTGACCATATGTACCCTTTCATTCTGTACTATGGAAGCATTTTTCTGCAATGGTAATTACAGCAATTGTCTCTCAGCTAATCGCTCTGAGGGGTGTCAGTATGATAGCTCATGTTACATTTACAGAAAATTAGTGTCTCTGCTCTATCTCAGGTTTCTGATGATCCTCATTTAATAGCTGGGGCTATAATGCCAAGGGATAGTTTTGTGGCATGTGTCATATCAATAGCGTGACATGTATAAGATAGCAAACTCTCAACATCCTGTCCCAGCATGTACATGTGCCTGTACCAAACTTGCCCTGAACAAGGAGGGCGGGGAGCAATCTCTGGTTTTGTTGTTTCAAAGGCCTGCATTGACAGAAAAAGGAAATCTGTCACACATTATTTATGAAATGTTGTTTTTATTGTTCATTGTCAGAATTTAACCTTTGGCTCATCGATATTTTTTCCTTAGGAAACAGATGATGAGCCCTCTGAAAAAGATGCTCTACAGCCCGGACGCAATATTGTTGCTGCAGGCTATGCCCTGTATGGTAGTGCCACACTGGTTGCCCTCTCCACAGGTCAAGGAGTGGACTGCTTCATGCTCGATCCGGTACAGTCATGGTGGTTAATCACATTGCCACGGTCTTTTAGAGCTTTACCTGTTTTTGTTAATCCTTGTCTCTGTAATCTATCTACTATATGCAATTATTTTTTTCATGTCCTGGAGCACCCCACCTTCTCTTTACAAGCATTTAATAATATATAAATGTGTTGGTTGCAATACCTGCTTGTTTTTTGCCTACTCAGTAGGAGTGAAATTAAAAGTTAAATCCTCAGTTAAGTTGAGGATTTGAAACCCTCTTCATTCAAACCAACACTTAAGACAATTTAATTTGTACAGTGTCTTTGTCTTCACTTAAAGGAATCTGTGTTTATTTAATTCTTGATTTTTCTGTCTGAATAAGGACATCAGCATGTTCACTGTTTAGCCTGAGGCAAAGACCATTTTTTCTATAGCTTGAGCCAAGTGATATTTCATTTCCTGAGTGCAGAGTTTTATGGCTGTCCCCTAAGGTGGATACCCAAAAATTTGCAAAAGCACAATGCCTGTACAATTGAACAAGCACCACTCTTCAGTGCCCAGGAAAACTGTGGGAATGTAGAAAGATCATTCATTTGTTAAACCAGAATTAGATGTGGGGAATAGCATAGCGATTTTTCTATGGTTTTGTGGTTGCTTTGTTTTTTTTAATAAAAGGATGAATTATTATCGAAACATCTTGTAACCTTTGCAAATAATCTCATTCCAACTGGAAAGAACTGGGAGGTGAACTGCTCTGCTTGAGACAAAGTCAAAGGTGGAGGTTGAAATCAGACTGCAGACAGCAACACATGGGTGTAGATGACCACATTCTCTTTAAGATATTTAAACAAGACAGGCAAGAAGAGTTCGAAAATCAGAAGGCAGTATAATTTCTTAATTTACAGCCTTATGATTTGAAGACAGAGATTCATGATCCATCTGCTTTCAGGGCTGATTGGTGTTCTTTCGATACTCTAGTCCAATTAGATTTTTTTATAGTACCAGTGTGACAAGTTTTCATTAATTTAATGCAAATTCTCTGTTTTCTGCTCTTTTTGAAATATTATGAAGTTGTACACCACACTGGTGCTGAAAGGATCAAACTGTACTAGAATTTCTGCCATGTCTACTGTGACCACTGTTACAGAAAGTCAACAAAATTTTCTGCTGCCTGCTAATATATTATCCTGTCTTGCAGGGTCTTGGTGAATTTATTTTGGTAGACAGAGATGTTAAAATCAAGAAGAAGGGGAAGGTATACAGTCTCAATGAAGGTTATGCAAAGTATTTCGATGCTGCAATGACAGAGTATTTGCAAAAGAAGAAATTCCCTGAGGTAAGAAAGAATTAGCACTGTACCCAATGCACCATGCACTGGCAAGCACTGCATTCCATGCAGTCCTGGCTGATGGAAAAGGATTTGAAGGTCTTCCTGAGTTCAGACCCATGTAACCCTTTCATACCAGCTGGTCCATTTTTGAGATGCACCTATTGGAGCCTTTTTTTTTTTTTTTTTTTTTGGGATCCTGAAATCTTTTAACTTAGATTTTGTTGAATAAAATCATAGCTTTTTTGTGTGTGTGTGAAGGGAAATGTGCTGAAAAACCAGTTCTTTCAGCAAAGCTCTGGAAATGTGCACGCCAAATCTGCGGATACCCTCATTTTCTGGCTTTATTGGAACATGCAGTTCAGTCATATGTGCAGCTGGGCATTCAGGACTAGATTCCATGTGCTGCCCAGAAGGTTTTTGCAGGAATCTGGGTGGCATCACCTTCTCCTTCCTTTACCCTCTTGCATCTGAAAAATGCAGTATCATTCTTGCAAGGTCTATTTGCCTCATATGGAGCATGAACCCACCTCTAGGTTGGGGAGAAGACCTGAACAAACTGTGAGGCAAAATTTCACTTTATTTGGTGGTTAAAAGTAAGACATCCATGTCTGATGAACTTCCTCGGAGAAAGACATCCCATGTCTGATGAATTTGCTTGGACAAATACAGTTTTGTATTAACATATCAATGATAGGAGGACAGAACATGAACTCTCTATGTGGAAAGCTGGAAGCTCTCCAGAAAGTGTGGCAATGTGAAGAGTAATTCATAATGAAATATGGTGATGTGGATCAACTCAGGACTTAATTTGGTCAGGAAATTGTTTTTAAAGCTCTTCCTATTAAAAAAGTCAGATATTTTTAAAGCTATTAGTTGTCAAGGATACTTGTAATATGGTTTGTGTTAAATAAATGGATTCAGTAATAATCTCAGGATGCTGTAAAAAGGAAATATAATGAGTAAGCAATTAAACTATGGTCCCATGATAAACTCCTCCTTCTGACCTAAAAAATCTGGATTTACCATATCAGCTATAGCTGCAAGACTACTGACTGAATATCAAACCCACCTTTTCATATTACCCAGACTGTAGCTACAGAGAATGTCACATCACAGCATTCTAAATATATTAACTTTGAATATTTGAGATTATTTTGAGACTTCAAAGTCTGCATTCAGCTGTGAGAGAGGAGGCCCATGACACAAATTTCATACTTCCTGAAACCTAATCCAGCAGGGAAAGTGGAGAATATCTGTGCTTCTCATTTTGCTCACAATGTACCATGCTATGTATTCAGTATAAAGCACTAGGACTGGATTTAATAATTTGTGTTTTTGCAAAGCACCAAAGAGTTGTTTAAAGTAAAACTCTTAAACAAATGCATCAACCCCAGGCAACTAGGAAATACAGTTTTTCTTCACTGTTTGAAGAGATTTCAAATAGTGGAAAGACCAGACAGAGGTATTTCCCCGCAGGATCAATGAGAACAGCTCCATCATGTGACTCACTAAATCTTTAAGTTAGGACATACCAGAAAAAACTTGTTTGCAAACATTATTTTATCTCAAACCTGTGCATCTTCTGATGAAAACCTATTGAAACTGTTGGTCTAATGCAACAGAATTTGGCAGATGTTTTTCTTGCTTTAAAGCAAGCAAAAACACAGAAGTGCATGGGTTACTTGGGTAACCCAGTTGTGCTGAACAACCACATTTTTTGCTGCTCTGAGATGTACAGTTGTCTGCATGAGAAGGGCTGAGGCACAAAAGCTATGGTCACCAAGCACAAGGAAGTACCCTGCCCATCTGAAGCTTGTTATGAACCCGAGTTTTGGAAACAAGACAGCTCAGTCCCTTGATTTGGAAAGGACATAGTATTTGTGTTGTGGGGAGGACTAGAGAGAAAAGGTTTTGGAATCTCTCCTTAGCATGAAATGTGCTTTCTGGCCTCATCTGTAAGCCTAACCAGCTACAGCCACATTGGTGATGTTCTTACCTTCCCTACAGGAGCCAGGTGGAGATTTCCACAGTTTCAGTCTTTGTCCCCTTCACTCCAGCATGCAGAAGGGTAGTGAGGGCTTCTGGATATCCCTTGCCCATGATTTGAGGAGGAACTGATGTGTGGGCATGGAGGATCACCTTCTTATTTGGTCAGATCATTCACCCTGTATTCTTCTGGCCACTAGAAGCCAAGAGACCAGGCATCCGTTTTAGCTATTTGTCACTTTTATGCATTTTTATTCCTTAGATCTTACCTCTATTAACTTCTTTCTGTGGTTCTTAGTCAACATGCTATTCAGATGACTCTGACATTGCCATGAAAACTGAAAAGTTAAAAATAAAACAGGGAAACAAAAGTAGAATGTTGTTCACAACTCGTCCTATGTTCTATATAATTGTCATTAGCAATAAAATACTAAAAATCAACCATTTATGAGAAGAAGAGAGATTTCCCCGTACTATCTAACAGCAGTGTCCCAAATCAGACAATTTGGACTACAAAGCCGCATTGACCCTCAGAGTGTCTTGTGGATTACCATTTACCCAAGGCATCAATTCTGAATAAAAAGAACTAGAAAAATGCTGATGTTCTGCAGGCCAGGCCTAAGCCTCCTCCTACTATCATGTAGTGGGAAACATGTCTAACCACATTTCTTTTGCTATGGGAGTGAAGCTTATTTTTTTTAAGCATGAGAAAATCATACTGCTGCTCAACCAGTTTGAAGAGCAAGCTTGTGTTTGCAAACTTGCCTCTAATGCAACAGGTTTACTCCAGTCTGCAATGCCCAGTGGGCACTTCTGGGCCAGAAACTGTCTCTGCACAAATTTTACTATATTTCCTCCCAACACATGTTCTTCCTCCCATAATGGCTGCAAGGCCCTAGCTTCTCTCTGGCAATGGTTCACCCATGGTAGAATTTGAAACATCCTGTGGGCATTGTCACACTTTGCTGTGACACCTACTTTTATCTTTGCTTCCTACATCCAGGCACAAGAGAAGATGAGTCTCATCACAGCTTGCTGCTGCTGAGAGCTATGCAACTGAGACTCCCTGGTTAAGGATTTGTCTCAGCAATGCCATTAAACACTTGCCCTCAACAGCACATTTCAATATGAAGCATCAGCCAAACTGTGTCTGAGGGATGCTAAAAAGCTGGTAAAATCATTGTTTTGTCACCACATCTGTATGTAGAGTAAGGGATGTAGGGTGTTGCAGTTGTAGACTGTAGAAAAAATGTCTTGCCCCCCCTCTCCTAGTCATCATATTTATCTAAGAAAAACCCGTTCTTGTTCTGCTGTGGAAGAACAGGGTTGTCAGAAATCAGTAGAAGAAATAAATGAAAAACTGACTTCTATCAGAATGTGAAGAAAAAAATCACAGGACCTATCTGTTATGAATAATTTTGGTTCATTTGTGTCAAGAAAAAAAAAAAGGGGGGGGGGATAAACCAGAGGGTAGCCACAAGTTTACTCAAACATCATGGATGCTGACCAAGGGAACATGAAGGTTCAACTCTTTCATTGGCATCAACTGAACAATCAGAAGTGGTTATTGAGCAAACACAGAGCTTGGCATTACTGAGGACTTGGGATGAACATGCCTAGCATTCATGCTTTATTTTTTTGCTTGAGAAGAATGCCTGGGCAATATGCCAGCACGCATGCAACACCTATTAACTTTCTCATCTGTAAAAAAATGAATGGGCAACAAAACTGGAGGAACAAGAAATAACATTTCATTAACTAAAAGGAGTATTTATTCTTCCCATGCAGACAGCTGTATGCTAAGAGATGTAAAAATTCTATTTCAATATCTGGGTAAAGTGACAACCTTATGAGAAGGGATGAATTTATCTTCTGTATCTTCCTCAGCGCAGTCTCAGTACTGTGTCTCTAGCTGATGAATATCTATCTAGGTAGGAAGCAACTAAAATAGTCAGTGGCATCTCATGAGCTTAGAATACCCTGAGTTAGAAGGGAACCCACTGAGCCTCTTTCGCATAACACTGTCCAGGGACACACAAATTATGTAAATAATCTGCATCTGAATAGGAAATCCAGCACATTCCAAACCTGTCAAATCATCCAAACCTGGCTCAGTTGTGCAGCTCATGGTCTCTAAATTTCATATCTATGGTTTACAGAGTCCTTATTTGATAATATCATAGAAGCAATCCTTAGCAGTCTGCTTGTTAATATGTTATGGCTTTTCTTAGTGTTCAACACACTGTTTTTAAGACTTAGTTCATTACCTTTTAAAACTACAAAATAAAGTTCTTCTTTTGATTGTATTTTTAAACGTAATTTGAGACTATAACAACATCTTTCCCAGACTTTAACTGAAAACCTGTATTTGTCTCTCTTTAATACCTCTGAAGCTGTTTGGTTTCTCCCAATGTCAGATTTTTACAATTGCAATTTTACAAGTACAAACAGCTCTGAGATGGAGAAGCTATCATATGAAACCTAAATATGTAGCTATTTGAGCATAAGTCATGAACAACAAGGGACCAAATCCTTAAAAGCTTTGTTCACTTGTGCCTACAATTAATGGGACCAGATTTAAACAAAACTAAATGTAAAAGCTCTAGGCTGTGTCTTATCAATCAGTCTTTCCTAGTTTGCATTGTTTTCTTCTGAATTTTTCATAGTTCTCCTAATGAGTATAACACGAATCATGAAAACCAATATATTTACAGTTGAACAAGGATTATTACATCACCTAGAATATATCTCTTTTCGAGTTTCATTATCAGCTATATCAAAAATCCAAGTCTTATATTTAGCAGTACAGGACTTAACTTCCTAGTGTTCTGTTGCTTTATAATGTGTAATTTCATGAGAATTTTTCTCCATTTTAAAAGAGAGTAATTATCAAAAGTTCATAGTCACATTGAACAATTTGAAAAAGCGATCTCAAAATGGAATTATGTTTTTCGCTATTTTCCTTCCAATTGTGGATTTTTTTCCCCAGCCAAACTTACGATTTTCCTGGGAAAGGTGACTAACTTGTGGTGTCTGAAGGTCTTGGAGCTGGCATTGCTGAACAAGTTTTCAATGTATTTTTCTAGATCTAGGATGAGTACAGGATGAGCTTTGTAGGAAGTGCTAAGATCTTTTCTTAGGAAACTGATCCAAACAGAAAAACATGCTGAGATATTTTCAGACTTTTTCATTGTAATACAAAACATATATGCGTATTAAATGTTCATGAAGTTCAGTCTCTAGTAATGTTCTCGGAAGATGAAAATTCCTCCTCAGCTTTATTGAAGACAGATTGAGGGATATGAAAAGACCAGCAAAATTCCTCTCTTGAAAAGCTTTCCTTCAGTTTACATCTGTATTTTGTGTTTCCCCTTCATAAAGATATGGTGACATGTCATATTTCTTGAGTGGAGCTTATTTGGTCTACTATATTACTTTTATTTATATAGGTTCAAGATACCTTGCTTGTCTTCTTTATTTCCTACCTAACCATTTATATGACCAGCAGGCCTGAGACTGACATGAATAGTTCCTTGATTGCTCTTGCTAAAATGGCCTGTCCTTCAACAACATCAATTTCTAAGCTAAGAGCAAGGAAAATTACATTCATGAATAAATGAATTGCTGTCTCCCAAACTAAGCTGCAGAATGTATGCTATGACCAGTTTCACCACTTGACGAATAAGCTAGAAGGTAGAAGTTGGTGTCCTCTTGGAACCATCTGGACATGTAGTGGAATGACATCCCTCCTCATGCACTGGCTTAGGAACCAGTGGAAGATCAAAAATCAAATTATTTTGAGCTTGTTCTGATAAGGCAAAGAAGTTTTCAGTCCCTTGGTTTTTCACAATCTGGGGTTTGATTCCAAATTGTGCACTCAAGTTACAGGCATTCTGGTTTGCATACTGTGAATGCAGCTCTTTGTAACTCTTACCTTTAAACCCTGTAGATGATCACATCTTACAAAAGGCTGAGCTTAGGACTGATTTTGGTGTTTGCAGTATCCATAAGCCGCCATTGATTTAAGCAGCTTTGATTCCCATTTCATAGCAAAATTACACTTTGCCATGCTGTTAATTGTCTAGCCTGGTAAATACAGTGCTTTACTCTATGTTTTTCAGGATGGCAGTTCCCCATATGGTGCCAGGTATGTGGGCTCCATGGTTGCTGATGTTCACCGTACACTGATGTACGGTGGGATCTTCATGTATCCTGCTAATCAGAAGAGTCCTAAAGGAAAGGTATATATTTTGATTTCCTTTCTGGTGAATTTAGCCAACCTAATACCTCTGGTTTTATGAGAGCAATAGTTTAGATAAATAAACAAGTAATCCTTCTACTGTGGAAAAAATTATTAATGAAAATGATGGTCAGCTATCGAATTTAGGAAAGAAATGTAGGTAATGCCAATTTAGGCCAGAAATCCTCCTCTTTGCTTTTATATTACAAAATACTGAAGTGGTTTGCCTGCAACCAAGGACTTAATAATTTTTCTGAAGATAATATTTCAGTACAATAGAAGCCCATTGAGATACCTGAGCATAGCTGGCAGATACAACACAGATCTAAGTAAAAACTCTGCACTTTAAACTGGCAACTGGAGTTATCCCACCAGGCGATGGGATATGCTGAGCCTCAGAAAAAAAAGGCTTTCCTACCTTATGTTTCCAAAGGACACGGAGCTGATATCACCCGCTCTGAAAACTCAGGCTTCTACTACCTGATCAGAAAAGGTCATTGCAGTGGAAGGTGGCCTTCATGCAGCATTTTAGGAAAATATGACTTCCCATTTGGACACCGGTACAAAATGCACCATGACAATGCACTGCAATTAAATGAAGTCAGTCTTTGAAACGGATGGGCCATGGACCATTGTCAACCTCAGCTTCTCTTCTGCAGCATCAGATACCCTTATTATCAGCTTTCTAAACAAATACGTTTTGAGAGATCTAGTCATACAGCTGATCTGTGGACCAACAGAGACCTGCAGGTCATCCTTAGGAAACCATTGGCTCAGTACATAGTACATATAATAGGTTGGACATGGTGTTCTGACTCCAAGAATACATTCTTTCCTGATCTACACCATACTTTAAACCTTCTATTCAAATGTTTTTGCTTCCATGGCTGGAGAAATCTGCCCCATCTCCCATACTGGTCTCAAAATATCTGGTTGTCTACAGTTTTTAGGGAGAGACGAGTACTGATTCCATTGTGGTGAGGTTGTATTTACCAAAATACCAGCAGATACAAATGGTCTTCAAAGAAAAACAGTAAAATAATTATCTTCAACATATACAACCAAAAATGTCTGCATGTTTATCCAGGCAAAAATTATTTAAATTTTTGAATCAGTATCCCACGGAAAAAAATCGCAAAACACCACCCTAAAAAGCCCTCACTAAGTGATGTGGATCTGTTTGTACATAAGAGAAAGGGACAAAAAAGGAATTTGCTGTGTGTGAAAAAAGTGAGTTTGCTGACTATCCTCTTCAAATTAAACTTTTTGTTTTGAAATCTGTACTAAACCATTGTTGAAAAGAGAAAATGAGAAACAGGACAAAGGAATAAAGGAATGGAGGACTTACATAACTTTCTAGAAATAAAAGTTTCCACAGGAGTTAACCCACATTTGTTATTGGATTTCTCTGGCTTGAACTGCCAGAGAGTAATGGAAGAAGCAAAAAATGCTATCATTACAAATAAGTTTTATTTCCATTTCAGAGTGTAGGTGTATATAGTTCTATTCACATATATCTTTCCTTATTGGAGAACCAATACCCTTGTGGCAAGCACCCTGATCATCTTTCCCCTGAAACACAGTCAATGCATTTGGTTAGAGAGCTGAAAAGAATCAAACGTTACTGGAATTGATCAAAAGTCCTTAGAGTAAATGCAAATGACATGGATGTAGGCTCTAAAACATACAGTTCCTTCCTTAAGTTAAAGAAAGAAAACTAAATGCTCAATAAACTCTATAGGACAAGACAACAAATAAATATTTTGTAATGATATATTTTGAATGATATCTTTTATAAACTTAAAGCTTATAGTTCTCTATTAAGCAGAAATGCTAAACCTATCTGAACACAGAGCCCCTTTGAAGATCCGTAAGTGCAATTGCACTGCTACCCGAAGAAAAAGTGCTTTCCTCGAGTTGCATAGTCGCAGCTAAGCAACGTGAAACTTGAAATGTGGTGCCATGGTGATACCACTGCTGCTTGTTGGCTCCTAATTTTCCAGAATAGGGCCAAGCAATAGGAAGAAGAGTGAAAGATGTTGGTCCTATGTTGCCTCAGAGATGGAGTCCTTGTACGAGAAGTAGCACTTCAGTGGGCTTTAAAGATAAGAAAGAAGGTGCTATTTAACTTGTGGTATATAATGGTTTTGTTACAGTGTGCTAAAGGCACGAGGGGCAGTGAAGTTCTGTGTTCAACCTACTTCTCTGTCAGAATACAGTAGCATTCTGTCACACTTCCTTTTTCCCAGAAAACATTCCCTCTTTTGTACATGTCAAGAGTCCTTTAAATGAAATATGTGCTAATATTGTTGTACATGAGCACTTCATAGATAAACCTACAGAAATAATGTTTGTTCAGAACTGACCAGCTATCATCAATATTCATTTAAACACGGAAACTTTTGGCATAGGTCCTAAATAAGTTTGCATTCCACCAGAACACACTCATCCCAAGAGGTAACAATTTGAAAAAATTTAAACAGATATCAGGAACCAAACCAAAAGGGAAATTTTGCCTTATCCAGCTAAGTTTAGGTCACTAATATCTATCTGAATATAAATATATTTCTGAAGAGAAGCAATAAAATCCTGAAATATGAAACTAGAAGCATCAAATTTCAAACTCCAAAATATCCTGACTAAACATAACATGATTATCCCAAGCTCTGAGTTAACACATAAAGGCTCCATATGAGATGTTTTAGCTTTTCTTTCCCAGTACTGTTAGTTTACCTGGATTAACTGTTTTGCTGATGTTTGTGGCACTTTTGACATTTTTGACAAAGTACAGCTTCACTGGTGCTGCAAATCTGTGTATCAGCTTGGAAATGATGGTGGTGGTGCCTGGAGGTAAGGTCAGTGCACTGTTCCTCCAAACAGAAGGCTTTAGGGAAGGGGAGAAGAAGAGAGGGAAGGAGAGGCTGTCTGAAAGACATTGCTACTTTGGTCAACTGAAGTTTGGCACAAGATTTTTTAAAATCGTGAAAGGAATGCTAAAGTTTGGCTAGTCCCTTGATATCATTTACCCCAAAGACAATCACGTGTCTCCTCCTTCTTTCCTTCTAGCTCCGACTTCTCTATGAATGCAACCCTATGGCTTTCATCATTGAGCAGGCAGGTGGGATGGCAACTACAGGGACTGAAGCAGTGTTGGATGTGAAACCTGAGAATATTCACCAGAGAGTTCCTCTTATACTTGGCTCTCCAGATGATGTGCAAGAATACCTTTCTTGTGTACAGAAACACCAGAAGAGCAGCTAAAGACTTTCCACATCAAATCTTCCTTGTCCATTCTCAGTCTCCAAAAAAAGTTTTACCTTTCAAAATGGTGGATTCTAGCATTCACCACCAACCTCTCAGTGAAAGCCCCAGTTTACAAGAACCAGAAAAACAGTGAGATTTTGTTTCTCCTTGCAGGCAAGTGTAAAAATCCTTTCATTCAGATTTATGCAGGGCAAGTGCAAAGACAGAGTCATGACAAACAGAAACTACTTACTTTATATAATATTAACAAAAGGAAGTGAATTATGTCAGTATCCCTATTTGATCTGGAGCTTTACATTTGACATTACATGGGTCGCATTGTTTGCGACAGGATTTCCACATCAATATTTGCAATGCCATTGTCTGGTTTTTCTGTCAGAAGCTTTCTTGCAAATGCTTTTTATCTTGACAGCCGTAAGAAGAGCAGAAGTCTCATGCTGCCTGAAACAGTATTTTTAAGCTGCAAGCTATATATATTTTGAGTAATTAATAGAGATGAAAATGCTGCAGTGTTGCCAGGGGATTTAATTTCTTGTAAGAACAGGAAATGTCATGTGTTATTTACACACACCTTTCAAAGCACAAATTACAATAAACCATTGCTATGGATGTGACACGCAAATTATGCCTATTCTGTTGATCCATTGTCCTCTGCATTGTCCTCTGATCCATTGTCCTGTGCAAGAGGACACAAAGGCACTGTTATACCTCCATTGTCTCTTACTTTGAAAGATTCTTATTTCAGTTTGGAGTGCCTTTTTACACATTATATTGCCATTCCTAGTCATTGTGTTGTCCACTCTTTAAATGGAAGGGAACACCTAAGTTTTGTAGATGCTTGTAGTCAAAGGGAACAACAAAAGTCAGATGGTCTTCAGAAGCTTACAAAACTTTATTAGTAAATTCCACACCTGGCATGAGAATGGATACAAGTTAGTCTCTGATCTCCTACAATTAGCACATAGCAGTGGGGTTTGGATAAAGAGGTAGGGCAAAAGGGCAGAGAGCAGGAGGGGGAGAGAGAGAGAGAGAGAGAGAGAAAGAGAGAAAGAGAGGGGTGAATTAAAGAGGAGGGGGAAGGCAAGAGAGACACAGTGAGAGAGTCCTGGCTTCAGCATGGCCCCAGCTGATGGGGAGTCCAGGGACAGAGGGTGCACACGAGCCTGGGTTTTGTGAAAATTCTTTTTTTCCCTGCCATGAAGATAACTTTCTCATTTTCTATACAAACTAGTTATCATGCACAGTCTGTTCTTTCAGACCTTTCTGCAAATGGACCAGAGGGCTTCAGGTGTCTTGGGTGGTCTTGATCCCTCCCTGTAGTCCATGCATGCCCCCTTCTCAGTCTCATTCCTGTGCTTGCAATGTGTTGTCCTTATCTCCAAGACTTACAACAAGGATGTTTGTCCTGGAAAAGTGCTGCCCTACTTCTGTATGGCCACCTTCTCCAACCACACCCTGTTCTTTCTCAGTGTGTTACCAACAATCACTGGTGGTTGTTATCAACAATCCTTGGTTGGCTCCACAACGATCTGGTTACTGTTGTTTGAGACATACACATTAGCCCTTTGTCTTAGGGAGTCAGGATCCTGTGTGACCTTCTTGAGAGCCACATTCAACCTCTCCAAAGACCTACTTATAAGAATCCCATAGGATAAGGTTCGAGAAGATAAGGAGGTCCAAGAGAGCTGGTCAATATTCAAACATCACTTCCTCCAAGCTCAAGACCAGTGTAGTCCTATGAGCAGGAAACCAGGCAAAGGGAACAGTGGATCTGCATGGATGAGCAGAGGGTTTCCAGAAAGACATTTCTGGGATCTGAAATCCAGGCCCTGTGGGATGACTGTAGGAACATCATCAGAGTGTGCAGGGATGAGATGAGGAAGACTAAGGCCCATTCGGCATTGAATCTGGAGAGGGCAACTGAAAGGGCTTCTACAAGTACATCAGCAGCAAAAGGAAGATTAGGGAAAATGCAGGGACACTGCTGAATCAGATGGGTGTCCTGGTGATGGAAACACAGAGAGGGCAGAATTACTGAATGCCTTCTTTGTCTCAGTCATTACTGGTGTGGCCACCCCTCAGGAGTCCCAGACCTCAGAGGCAAGAGACGAAGGCTGGAGAAAGGGAAAACTTCACCCTGGTTGTAGATGGTTGGGTTAAAAATCAGCTAGGGAGACTTAACACCCCTAAATCTATGGGCTCTGATGGGAGGCACCCATGGGTGCCCAGCGAGCTGGCAAATGTTGCTAAGCCAACCTCCATTATCTGTGCAAAATCATGGAGAACATGGAGAGGTGCCTGATGTCTGGAGGAAAGTCAACATTACTGCCATCTCCAAAAAGGACAAGAAGGAGGACCTGGGAAGGTATGTCCTGGCAGCCTCACCCCCATACCTGAAAAGGGAATGGAACAGCTCATTCTGGAGGTCATGCCCAGGCATGCAGGGGACAACAAGGTCATTGGAAGTCACCATGGATTTACCAAGGACTCATGACCAAGTCGATAAACTTCTGTGGTGGCATGGCAGGATGGGTCAGTGAGGGGAGAGCAGTGGATGCTGTCTGCCGTGACTTCAGCAAGGCTTTTGACACTGTCTCCCATAACATCCTCTCAGGTAAGCTCAGGAAATGTGGGTTAGAGGACTGGACAGTGAAGTGGATCAGGAAGTGGCTGAATGGCAGAGCTCAGAGGGTCATGATCAGCAGAGCAGAATCCAGCTGGAGACCAACAGCCAGTGGCATCCTCCAGGGATCACTACTGGGACAGTTCTTGTTCAATCTGTTTATCAATGACCCAGATGAAGGGACAGAATGTACCCTCAGCAAGTTTGCTGATGGTGCTAAACTGGGGGAGTGGCTGACCCACCCGAAGGCTCTGCTGCCATTCCATGGACCTTGATATGCTGGAGAGATGGGCAGAGAGAAACTTAAAGAGTTCAACAGGGGCAGGTGTCGGGTCCTGCACCTGGGCAGGAACAGCCCCAAGAGCCAGTACAGGTCAGGGGTTGCTCCTACAGAGAGCTCTGTGGAGAAGGGCCTGGGACTCTTGGTGGATCACAAGCTGTCCATGAGCTGGCAGTGCCCCCGTGGAGGGCCAAGGGAATCCTGAAGTGCATTTGGAAGAGCATGGCCAGAGGGTTGAGGGAGTTGCACCTCTACTTGGCCCTGGTGAGGCTGCATCTGGAGTGCTGTGTCCAGTTCTGGGCTCCTCAGTCAAAGAGAGACAAGGAGCTACTGGAGAGGGTCCAGCAGGGGTCACAAAGATGATTTGGGGTCTGGAGCCCCTCTCTTATGAGGGGAGACTGCAGGAACTGGGCCTGTTCAGTCTGGAGAGGAGAAGACTGAGAGGGGATCTCATCAACACATAGAATTATCTTAAAGGTGGATGCCAAGAGGATGGTGCCAAACTCTTCTCAGTGGTGCCCAGTGACAGAACAAGGACCAATTTCCATAAACTAAAACACAGAAAGTTCTACCTCAGCATGAGAAAGAATTTCTTACACTGAAGGTGGCAGAACACTGAAACAGACTGTCCTGGAGTTTTCCTCTGTGAAGACATTAAAACCCATTTGAATAAGTTCCTGTGTAACTTACTGTAGCCTTGGAAGAGGGTTGGACTTTATGATCTCCAGAGGTCCCTTCCAACCCTAATGATTCTGTGAATCTGACACTTCTAGATTTCTATAGCCCTCTATCCTGTAGGTGCTCTGGTGCCAGATCTCAGACTTGACACTGACTAAGGAGATCAGAAATCCAGTGTACAACTATGTGTCATTGACAAAGGAGAGCAAAAATTAGCAATTAAAAGAAATGTGTGATTACATTAAATGATAAGGATGTGAAAACTAGGCTTTAGGTCACTCTAAGTATTAGACCTTCCTGTCTAATCCCCTTTATAACTCTCTTGTCTCATTATATCAACATCTTTTAGGCAATCTCGTTGATGTAAACAACTGCTGTACCTTCATCTCATTTTCACCCCTGATGCACACCCCCCGCTGTGCTGGTACAAAACTTTAGTAAGAACATTCTGTGAATTACATTAGAACACAGAGAGGAGTTAAAAATACTCCTGCCAAGAAAATCCAACAGTTATTTTTAACTCACAGATGTGTTTTATTCTTTAAGGAGAGGGAGGCTGAACAAAAGCAGACAGAAAATTATTCAGGATGAGTATTTGTCCTTAGTTATTGCTATCCCAGGGGTGAGGGTGTGATTTCAGTGCTGCTTCAGGTATCAAAGCACTCTTAGTGCAGGTGTTTATCTGGCACTTTTTAAAGTTGTGACAACTGCCCAGGATCAGCAAGTACAGCTCGTACTTGTTTATTCTGTTCCTCATCACGTGCTTTCCAAAGCTCTACTATCAACAGTAGAACACAAACAAGACTGAAGAGGAAGCAGAAAAAAAAGACAGTTTAGGTAATAGTTTTACTGCATGATGCAATTGTGTACCCTGATTAGGGGAACTAATGTATCAGTTTTCCTGTGAAAAAAATGTGCACAGAGTACATATACCTATTTAAACAATTTTTTAGACATACATACATATATATTACTTCTCTTTCTCTCTCTCTCAGAGTCTCTATATAGGAACACAGAGGTTGATATCACTATTTATTGAGCAACTCCATCGCATTTTTTAAGTTGTAAACCTAAAACCAAGTGTAATTTGAGGCCAGTCTAAGTCAACTAGCAATACTAGTTTTACATCAGAAGGATCCCTGGTAACTTGGTCCTATTCCCAAGGGGCCAAGAGAGATGATAAGGTAAGAACAGAGGTGCAGCACTCCTCAGCATAACAACAGGGCCTCTAAAAACCACCACTTAGGGACGTGCTGAAAGTTTGTTTTGCAGTGGGTGTATCCAGTCTATGGTTAATATCTGTGATCCTGCTGGCAGGAAATACACATCTGCACACGGCAATGTCAGTCATTCAGTGCCCTACTTACTGTCAGTCTTACAGCACCCAACTTGCCTTCATTCAAGTGTAGTTTCACAGTAAAGCCTGGATCTAATCCCAGCTACTATTTTCCCTACATTTTGGTTTTTTCCTCAGTTTGCACCAAAAGCACGTGTTACTGGAGGGGGTAGTGCTGGGACACTGCTCTGACTAACCACTGCTGCTTGGGAGCCTGCTGATGCTTAAGTGACAATGCTCCTGGTCTGTGGGCTGCTGGGTGGCTGATACTTACAAAGAGATGCATATCTGCCTTGTGTAAACAACCCATACAAACCTCAAATGCAGATTAAGGAACAAGCGACTTTATTCAGTGTGAACAGTGGATGTTCTTTGCTGGAGTCCTGCTTCGATCTGCCTCACCTACCTAAGTACTTGTATGTATTCTCCTACATATAGCACAGCCCTGCAACTGCACCACTCCACAAAGTCATTCTTAAAGGCTCAGGGTGAGTTTTAAAGTTTCCCTCTGCAGTGTGATACTAGTTCAGACCGTTTCTGCAGAGCTCTATTACACCAACTGCGGGATGAGGAGACACCACGTATGAAGTTCTTGCAACACAACTTCCTTCCATGGCCTCCCATCATGGTTTTGCAAGGTATCCAAGGGCTGCTGAGAAAGTAAGACACAGTTGGTGGTTTTTTTTTTTTTTTTTTTAAATCAGAGACTATTTAGTGGTTGGAGTGGTGTGAAAGGGGACACACCACAAGCTGTCATCAAGACTGCTGAGAGAAGCAGGCAGTGTTCATGATGAAGGTGTTGTGACTGCCTCCAGATGCAGAAGTCAGCAATGCCTGATGTTATTTGTCAGATACTCACTCATCAGCATGATACAAAATTGAAAATATGTGAAAACAGCAAGTACAGGAAGGAACAGACATATGTAAACAAAATACTGGTTCACATATGTGCCTTCGTATCAGTATTCAATAGCTTCTTAGCATAAAAATATATATGAATAAGTCAGTGCACATTTGACTTCCTATTACTTTTGGAGAAAGAAGCAGAAACAATACTATTTGTGCTGTACCAGGTATATATATATATCTATGTGATTGTTGTTAAAGCTCTGGTTGTCAAACTTGTTGCCAAACATAATTCTTCTTTACAGTTATTGGGAACATTTGCACCTATTTCAGAAGTAAAATAAAGGCAAACTACCTAAACCTAGTGGTGTCTAATAACACAAGAAAACACAGCAACCCGAGCAGTCTCTAGTAAATGCGCAGTTGTTCACAAATTACTTTGGAAACTGAGTTAGTCTGAGCAGCCAGCCGCAGAGAGGTGGCCTTGTGACTGCAATCACAAGACGGGGGATCAGAGAACAGGTTGGGGCTGGCAGGCTTCCCACCAGTCCCGTGGCACTCTGGCTGCCTGTGCTGCTGCCCTGCCAGCCCAGCACTCTGAGGAGCTGATCCCGGACACTCTGAAGCAGGACCTCACCCATCCCTGAGAAAGCAAGCCGGCTGAAGTGCAGATGCTCTTTGTAATGTAGGATCAAATGTGTCTCTGAGCATTTGCATCAAAAATTGATACTTTATTCTGTTTTCAACACACCAGGAGTTTTGCTGTTTTTCTAAAATGAAGCCAACTAATATTTCTGGAAAAGTCAGGCAAAAGTTTTCTT
Organism: Prinia subflava; assembly: GCF_021018805.1. NCBI lineage: Eukaryota > Metazoa > Chordata > Aves > Passeriformes > Cisticolidae > Prinia > Prinia subflava. The sequence continues at coordinate 50,975,694 of NC_086283.1, read as the reverse complement.
CATTTACAAAATGCCAGCTAATTAGAGACAGAGAACAAGAGCTTTTGGCTTATATGGATTGTACCACACAGACTCATTGTGAGAAAATGGGAGCTGGTGTCTGTGGAAGAGAAGAGGAGGTTTAATAAGAGGAAAGATGATAAAGTCATTAACTTCTGTGAGAAAGGTAAAAGTATCTACTTTCCAGAGATAGCCCAGGACCAAAAGTGGGAATAGCAGAGAGCAAATGAGCACTGAGACAGAGGATCTGCACACAGTTACCCAGAGGTACAGAACACCTGAAGTTTTGATGAGACATTCCCTACCAGTCAAACTTCATGTCATCACAGACCATGTTCATAAACCCCATGTATTGCTACCAAAAACACCTTTGATTTTTGTTCCCAGCTTTCTGAAAATACAGATGTGGTTTCAGAAAATGCAAAACCAAAAACCTCAGACCAAGCATGTGATCTGATTCAAGTGAACTGATTTTAATGTCCACAGAGATAGGATTTTCCACAGTGATGTGCCCTGAGGAGGTTGCTTTCATCCAATGCAACAATTTGCATCATGGTTTTGCAAGACTCTGTTCATCAGGGGCCCAGCAACCTGTTTCCTGGTAGCAGCTTTTGTAGTTCTGACCACTGCACTCAGTGAAGGCAGTTTGGTGAGCCCGCTTGGAGAGGGTTTTGGCCAAGACAGCTATGTACTTCCACACTGATAAACAAGAGTTTGGCCTAAGAACTGTTGTCAGCTGCTGAGCAGATCACCCGGTGAATATTTTATCACTTTTGAAGGGACACCTCTGAAGGTGATAACGCTCCCGCTCAATTACTGGGTCAGCTGTGCTCAGGCTGCATGTGCATGGCCAGCCTAATCCCAGCCTGGGCAGGCCGCTCACGATGTCTCATCCATTCAGCAGACGCTCCAGTGCACCGACGGCACATGCCCGGAAAAAAAAGAGGTCAGCTTCTCTCCACGCCCAGCTGCTGCTGGGCCTTGTCATCGTGTGCTCCGAGGAGCACAGCTCTGAGACACCGTACCGGGTGACACACCATCTGTCTTCTGCCCTTTTGATTGCCAGGTTTCCTGTTTTGCTCCTGCATGGGCAATTTTCTCCCTCTTTTAACAACACAGCATGATTTATTATTCTGGCGCAGAAAGAGAAAAAGGAGACTGTTCAAACAAAAGCAGGGAGTATAAGTGGAAAGGGGCATGCAGACAAATGTAGATCTGATATTTAAACTCAGTAGAAGAACAGGAATGGGGATGTTTACTTTACTTCTGAAGATATGCTGGGAGAAAAGAAAGCAGAGGGGTTAGCTTTCTTGCAAATGCACACCCACAGCTGCTAATCAGTAGCCTGCTCTCTGGCAGGCGGCCTCATTACATTTGGCCTTCTTCCTCTCCCACTTTTCAGCTCTGTGTCACTTTAGATTAAAAATTCAGTGTGGAGGGAGTTTCTTTTGCTCTTGGTTTGCAGAATTATGAACAAAAAATGGCTATAAAGCCCGTTGAAATGTCTGGAAATACTGCTACAGAAATATCACTTCAAAAGTATTCCTGATGGGCATCCTGTGTACACAAGTAGTTTGCTTCTAAGGTGCTCTATTACCTTGTGAGAGAAATGTGACAGAAATGCTTGTAAGAGCACTGAATCAGAAAACACAGGTCCTCTTCAATTCTTCCCATGACTAGCAAGTAACAAATAGCAAAGAGGCAGCAGGATTTATTCTTAACCTTGCACAAGGCATTGGAATTTCTATATAAACAGAGAGATGTTTCTTTTAACTACAAGAGAGTATTATTATAAATCTCCAAAAGCCAATGCAATTTTACAACACAGCTGATGTTTCCAGTATATAGTTTCTGTTCAAAAAAAACCTCCCTGCTGTCAGTTTATGCTTCATGCTTGAATGAGGAAAGCAATACTGCTAAACATGCTGAGCAGAAGGAATGTTAAGACGGCTATTGAGAAGAACTTGCATTCACAGTTCTGGCATTGCTGTACTATTATGGTAAAAGATTGTGCTATGTGGTTTCAGCGGGGTTTTTGTTGTTGTTGGTTTTGGGTTTTTTGCTGCATCTATCAAAAATGGGCCTCTGCATACACAGCAATCATCTGGTTTCAGGGTTCTGTGGGCAGCCCTATCTAGGGCTGTGTCTGTCTCGTTACCAGCAGCATAAACTGATATATTACAGAGATATGCGTAGACGTATACTTCCTTTGTGGGAAAAAAACACCTGACTTGGCAGCTCTGAAGCCACCTCATCTGACCTTTGGTTTTAAGCACATTAATTGTGTTCCAAGACATGCTATGGCCTCAAGGGGTTCTCATCATCCCGTTTCACCATCAACTTCTCAGACACCCTAAGCCAGTCTGAGTGTGTAGTAACTCAGCATTTTAAACAGTTATATGTCCTGGCAAACATCCTGTACAGGAAGCTTTCACTAGTAATTAAAAAAACAAAATCTTACTCAATAGAACTTAGAATATTTCTATGGCAGTTCCTGATACTGCAATTTTTCCTAGAAGAGGCAGAAAGTAGTAGCTGTAACAGCTTCAGAGGACCCTCAGTGGCACCCTAGGGAGCACACCTAAACCATTCTCTGTTGCTATGGTTTTCGGACGGCACAGAAATAACAACATGACTCTCTATGATGGTAAAGATGAGAGTAAACTTTATTCTTCTACATTCTACTTTTATAGAGTAGTTTGGTACAAAGAACATGATTGGTTATTCAGCGTCTACACTCTTTTGTAAATATTTCTTTCCGGTAAACATGTTAGAAAAACACCACTTGCAGATAGTTTCTCACTTCCCAAGGTTTGTTTGAATTCCTCCTTTAGATTTCTCAGGCTAACATGAGAAAGTTGCTCACTTGCCTGTCACACAGACACTAGCAAAGCCTGAAGCCTAAGTTCAGACTAATGTCACGCCCACAATTCTCACCCTGGGAGAATACACAATAGTACAGACTCAGAACTTCGAAACACAAGGTTAATTCCAGGTGAAGTGTCATCAAGCATATGAACAACATCTACAAGGCTGGAAAGTCATCCTTTCCTTGTTGAGCTCTCAGACCCATCTTTCCCAAGAGGACATCACAAAGCCATTCTTAATCAGAAGAGCCTTCTGAAGGTGGTGGAGTAGGGAATAGCTCACTCTCTGACTCTGCTCCATCTTTGACCTCTTCTTCCCAAACCAGGACTGCAGAAGGTACCAGGTATCAGCACTGTAGCACCACACCTGACAACACACAGTGTTACTTCTACATTGTGTTTCCCAGTGTCACTTTATTGGGAAAGTCTAACGGGTTTCACAAAGAAGCAGGCTTTGGATCTCCTAGAGGTGGTGAGAACTGTCAGTGAACAAAACAGGGAAGAAGCATTGTAAAAAATAAATAAATATTTTACAAATGGCCATCACCATTTGCGCACAGAGGTCGTTCCTTTGTTGGCAGTAGCTCTTCAGCAGAAAACAGGCAGGAGGGAAACAAAAAGTGTTGCAGAAATAGTATTTTAAGACCACTGGACAGTAAATCTTTGTGCAGCCAAGCTTGGAAAAAACCCCCAAACAGTCAAGTTCATTTGTGAACATAAATGAAGGTGGCATCTTCTGAGATTTTTCTTGAGACTCCTGATCTATCCAAAATAATCAATCCATGGATCAGTCTCCATCCTATGGCCGACCCTCCTGCTTCCCCAAGTTCCTGATGGGGCTCCCTGTTTTCAGAAGGGTCTCATTGAGTATCACCCAAGTCGTGATTTGTGAATGAAATGTCATGATTTTAGCATTTCTTCCAAATGCTTTAGGTGCCCCTGCACTTACCCAAAATTTCACTCATGATTTGATAAAACTGTGATTAACAAATAAGATAATAACATCCCATGATTGATTTAAACAATTGTTTCTTCAAAACAGTATATTAGTTGAGTCAGCATTTTGTACTATAACTTCCCAGAGAAAAGACAGAAGATTATTGGGCAGACAGCAAATAAAAATTGGTGCTCAACCTGTTGTACATCTTGGTAAAGTCCAAAGAGAGCTAGAAAGTAGAAACATCAGGTTATATTATGACAGCCTTCAGGGTATGCTCAGTTCCTTGGTTAATAGCCAAGAAACTGCTGTCAGTCTCTAACATGTAAATACTGATTGGCTGGCATTAAGCTTAAGACATATATGACAGGATTTGTTATTTTATCAAGGAGATGAAGGAGCAAATGCTGCATAACTGATATTCAGAAGCTCATTTTTGTTGTGTTTTTTTTTCAGGTGGATTCCCATTTTTCTATGTTTCTGATTGTCTCAGAGCTACGTTTTCTGAGTGCTGTTGTGCAGATCAACAGTTGATGTTTCATTACAGAAAACCTTCACTGATACAGTTCATCACATTTGCCTTTCCTGTAAGTTTTTCACAGCATGAAGTGACAAATATTTTGTTACCATGGTTCTTCAAAACATTTTAAAAATTACTTTCATGCATGGCTTGTGCAGAATAAGAAATCTGTTTCACTGTTAATGTTTGGAAATTGAACATAAGCAAAGACAAAAACCAATCAAATTACAAAAAAACCCACCAAAATTCCATTCTACTCAGCAGTTACAGATAGTATGAGAAATTGAGTGCACTTAAGGGGAAATAGTTTCTAACATGACAATTAAATTAATTTCTCACCAGACTCTAAAGAATAAGAACTTCACGTGTAAGTGAAATAATTTAATTTCATGACTTTCCTTGCCTCAAGAATACATGTCTTTAAAAACTCATGTCCACTGAGTGATAAATACATTCAACAAACAGAGCAGAGAAACTGCGAAGAGACCTTTAGGACAAGAACAGTCTAAGAAACATCAGCACATGAAAACCAAAGGCAAAACTTTTTTTTCTTCCCAAGTTCCAATATAAAAGTGCATTTTCACAATTCAGATGCTAGGAAACAAGGACTGCAAAGACTTATTATTACTATACAGGACTGCTATTGAGCATGCAACACAGTGCCCAGCTCATGTATTTAGATACGTGTAAGAAGTCCATTAACAACAGTAGCTATAATTTAGACAGGGCCTGCCTGAACCAGGGAGTATAGATAGGATTTTTTACTGATAATACATGTGCACTAATAGATTTGAAAGTAACACATCTTTTAATAAATGCAGCTTCAGCTATCAGTAGGAATATATAACCGACAGCTTTGGAGAGAAACACTGGAACAGTAATCAAGAGCTTTAACTACCACAGGTTTCTGGGAACAACTCTGGAGCCTTCCATGACCACACAGAACATGCATTTGCTTAATCTTCACACAGAAACAACTCTGAACAGAAACATTTTCCCCAACAGCACAAATGCCACTATGGAATAATTTGCTAATTTACTATAGTATTTCAGAAGTAAATAAAACAGCTTTACAGAGGCTATAGCCAGTATAATGGAATCACAAAACCAAACTTAATATTGCTTTTGAAATGTGTTCTTTATATTCCTAAGAAAAAAACTTACAGAAATTGCAACTTACACAAAAATTTTAGTCTTTGTAGTGTCACGTAAGGCTATTCTGGGTGAAGCCATTACTTCAGATTGTGTAAATATTGAGTTATCTACATGACCCGACTTACCCTGTCCCCTTCTTTATTATTCCACTCTGAGGAGGATGTTCAGCCAGAACTGTCAGCAAGTTTTAACCCACACAAATAACTGCACTATCACACTTTTTTTCTAAAAAAGCCAAAGGCGGGTGCCTCTTTTCTGAGCTACATGCCAATTCACGTGCAGATGCGTTGGAAAGTTATTTCCTTTTCATTTCCCATCTGCTCATAAAAAATACCTTGTTTTCCCAGCAACTGTTTTTAACCCTCGATTTTGGAACCAAACACCTTTCCCTCCCTGTTGCCCATTTTTTTAGCAGTTCAAGACCCAGCAGGCTTTGTACTGGTCTCACTCCTGTTTTAGCCAATAAAAAGAACCCAAAGTATGAAGCACTACCAGGCTCACATTAACATCAGCTTCCAGGATTAAAAAGTGTTAAGAGAGACAGGTGTCAGTTCCAGCAAGAATGAAAATAATCTTCTGCATAAGATCTTCATTCTCTGGCACTTCTCCTGCAGCATTTTGCTCCTGGCTCTCATTTTAAATGTACAGACCATTGCTACTTCCTTCTGAATATCAGCCTTTAGAGGACCACCAAGTGAGCTCCACAATATTTAGTCCATAGCTTCCCCAAGCAGTGTGGATGCTCTCCATAACTGGCTTAGCAAGTGAATTTGATAGCTAAATTCTAACCAATACTTTTGCTCTGTGGCTTGTTAATAGCCACTGGGCTGAGTGAGGCTCTTCCTTAAAAAAAAAAAAAAAAAAGACAAAAAACAACAAAAAAGAAACCAAAGTTGTCAGGAAATTCAGGTTGAAATAATTAGTCTACAAGCAGCACATGAACAACTCACAATTATTATTATTATGGATAACTCACCTTGGTTTTGTCTTTGAGAGTTTATTAAATGCAACCTAAAGACTTATATTATCAACAATAAAGAAATTAATCATCCACACGTCCTGGTCTAAGTGCTTCTTTGTGTGCATGGCTATCAGCTTCTGAAAAGATACTGTGCACAAAAACCTATGGGTCCATGAATTCAGAACTCATGCTAGTTATGCTTCAGAACTACACCTCCTTCACCTACAGCCCAAGAGCAGGAGTTGATGTCAACACCCAAAAGCCAAGCCTTCTCCCCCTGCTGTTTTTGGTATTTACCATCCTCTGCAAGAACTACTGGTACCCAAAACACACCTGAATAGTAGTACATAACAACTAATACTCATGTTTCAGCAGCAGTGACAGTTGCAGAGAAAAGGACATATAGAACACCATGTAAATCACCTCAGTTAAGTCAGCCAGCAAGTATACAGATAAAGCAGCCCTATGTCACTTTCCATAGGGAAATAATTTCTCCCTTTCCCCTCTTCCTTCTCCAGCTGAAGCTGGTACAGGGGGAAGACAATTATCTAGTGTCCTACACATCTCCAGAAACAAGCACTCTGAACAGTTCACATGTGTTTTGGGTGTTCCTGCTATAATGTTTAAAAGGACATAACTGCACAAACTACACAAGTGTGGTATTTTGACGTGCCACAAAGAAAACACTAACAGAATTAAAAGCTAAGTGAAGATCAGATGCTGCATCTGATGACAAGACTGAAAATCTTTGTTATGAGACACAAGGAACCAGAGATAATTTTCCACTTCCCATTTTAAATAATCTATACCATAAATTCTACACTTGCTTAACAGCTATTGCCATTCCCAGACAGGGCTGCATTTTAGTGACCAATGGATAGAGAGGTGAACACACAGACTCCACCTAAGAGTATGATTTAGGATGCCTATTTGACAAAAGTACCAAGTAGAAAAAAAGACCAAAATGCCAAGTCATCTGTATACAGAGGAATTTAAGTATTTATTTAAAAAGTAAACTTTAGACACATTGCAATTTTAAAAAAAAGGAAAAATACAAAGGATCTATTGGATTAAGCAGTCAAAAGCCAGCAATATTACAAGCTGTTTACATACCAACATTTACATTAATTTAAACAAGTGGCATGTCACCAACATGTAAAATATACTTCAAGAGTTTTAAAAATCAAGTTGAGTTTTGAAAGACACAAGGCTACCACATGTGAACATGGGTTTGGTCATTCAGTTTAAATCCCCTCTTGTACTGAAATGTTCAGTCTTCAAATTATACGAGTGGATAGCTAGCAGCTGTTGCTATTCCACAGTGGTTCTTCCTGTCCTTGGCCATGTAGATATAGCCTTTGTCACCCCACTTCTCACCCCAGCTGAAAATAAAAGCAAAGGGTTTGTTTACATATTCAGAAGCTACCCTCCCCTCCAAGTGTTTAAAAGTGTAAACTGCTGCCTTCCACACTTGTGGAGAAAATCCAAGATAGCTGCAGCCAAAAGCTTAAGTGCTTTCCAGCAATTAAAAGCATGCCAGGAGGTATCCCAAGCTCACAGAACGGAAGAATGCAGCCATTCTCTCATGAGGTAATCACATTGATGTGCAAACCTTGACTACAGGTGCCTGAAGCTCAGACACTGCTCCCAGGCAATTTAAGGGAAGTCAAAGGCTGCAAACAGCAATTAAGGGTGGTGTCCCAGTAATGCTGAGAACATGAGACAAGCTCATGTGATGTGCCCTTTGGCATTAATGTATTTTCCCTTCAACCTAGGAGGTAACTCCATCTTTAAAGTCCAAGTATTATCCTATTTCACAGAAGTGAGCAGAACTCTGCTTCCAAAGAAATCCATTACACCCCCACAAGCAGGCTTCCTCCTGCTCCCCTGCTTTATTATCTATTAGGTTCACAGGCTGTTTCAGCACTGAGCTCCCTTAAATTAACTGAACAAGCAGAATAAGATGGCTGCTTTGGGCTTACTTTAGTAAGCAGCAGCACAAGTTGGATTTTTCCTTTTGTCATACCATATAATCTGAAAACAAACTCCAGATTTCCCACACACAGATTTGAATTACTGTTGTCTCTCTACCTCTCCCCTTCCAAGTGACAAACTACCTTCTATTCTCTCCAGGATACATGAGACAGATCTTACCTGTTCTTAACAATCCAGTATTTCTTCCCATCTACATCTTCCCCCTCAAAGCCATAACCTACAACCAGAACACCATGGTCCAAGTCTTCACTGCTGCAGTCTGGTTCATAGTAGATACCTGCAAAGGTATAAGTTTACACATGAGCAAAATCATCTGTAGAAAACCCTCATCCCTCATGAGAAGCTTTGTGCGTTTAAGCTTAAATGTTGCACAGCTTCTTGAAAGTTAGAGAAAGGAATCGTAAGTGAGTTTTATCATGGCAAAAACTGAGGGATAAGTGACACATATGCAAAAGAAACACATATGGAAAACCTGACCTAGAATTAAAATGACTTCTGAATTATCATACCTGGGGGTTTTTCCATCTATTTAACTGTAAAGTAATGAATATTGAGTAATTAAAAAAACCCAGTTCTCTAAATGAATGTAATTAACAAATCCCCACCTGACTGATAGAACTGAAATGAAGAATGGCCTGCATCAATAGCAACAGAGACTGGACCCACAGCTGCAACTGCTTTCATGAGAGCTCTTTCGTGTCCTTGAGGGATGTCAACAAAGCCAGTGTCATTAGCAGCATTGTATTCTGCCTTGTAGCGACAGTCTTCATCATCCTAAGTAGAGAAAGCTGTATTTATTACACAGTTTTCCATTTAACACAGGTGAGCACAGAACTACCACACTTTATGTGACTTTGCTGCTTTGAAAGCAAGGGACTGAAGAGGATCCAACTGCCCCAGCAGTACTCTGCAAGGATAACAGACAGGGAATACAAAAGAACTGCTTCTGAGTTTCTCAAAAGTACAGAGAAAGTAAATGACAGTGGGGACCAAAAAATCCCCACCAACTTTACTGAGGTGCAGAGGGCCATCACATTCTGGAACTCTGCCCTCTTTGGTGGGCAGGACAAGTATCTTTACAGGAAGGAAAGAAGCCCAGAATGCATTAATGGGCAATGGAAGAAAGCCAAGTATTCATTAATTACAAAGCAATCCAGAAACTGCTCATTGAGCAAGCCCTTAAAATCCACAACTTTAACATGACATAGTTTGAAAAGCTGCACAGAGTGATTTGAAAGTTAGGAATTTGTATTAGATGACCTTACATACAACATTTGGGGGTGGTATTTCTAGTTTTTTTTGTTTGTTCAGGTGGTGGGTTTGGGGGTTTTTTTGTTTGTTTTCCTACAGTGAAGCCTGAACTGCTGATGTCACATACATCTACAGCAGGAGAGGTGAGGCCTAGTTTGGCAGTCAGGTCATGTGAAACTGAAGCAGATTCAAGTAAGCCCATTCTTCCCTTACCTGCACTATAGGTTTTTCCCCAACTAAATAAACACAGACTACATCTCAGTTGCTTACATTTTGTACTCAGCAAGTAGGCACATAATCAACTGGAATCTCTACCACAGCCAAGTTTAGGAAAAAATTGAGATTGCAGGGACTCAGATCTAGTGTTGTTCACGACAAATGGTATTGCTGTTGTCCACTCAGACAAAACAAAACAAGCTGAAAGAACAGATCCTCTAGAGTGAGCAGAACTCTTAAAAGGTGAAAACCAGAAACTATGGGCTCTGAAGTGATACCACAATTGCCTATTGCTCTTTCATCCTCTTGTATCTCTAACATTTGATAGATCATTAGAGGGATTTCAAAAGCCTATCAATTATCTCCATTTATGCACATTTAGTCCAGAAACAGAACTCAAAGAATTAACAACAACTATTGTTAAAAATCCAATTGACAGTAGCCACAAGAATTAGGTGGTCTACAGGCAGCAACAGCTGGTCTACAGCTGTAAAAGGTCAGTTATAGGAAGATTAATTGCTCTCCTACCACTAAGTAGCACTGTTCACAAGGGCTGGGTTCTTGGTTTGGTGTGGCAACCAAGATAAGGCATGATAGAAGGGCAACAACGAGGGGGAGGAATAAGAATACTTGCTCCAGTTTTTTTAACTGGTCTGTCAAGATTTTGACCTCAGCGACCAGTGCAGTACGTGATTCCTACCAGGGCTAACAGTCATGTTAGCTCTCTTAGCAAAGATACAACAGGAATTACAGAGGCACTGATCCCTATACAGACATTTTCCTTTCTAGGTATGAGTTTCCCAACACACAGTCTTTTCCACACAAAAAACATGACACCTGCAATAAACGTTCAGGTATTCCACTTACCTTTGCAGTGTATGGGTAAGAGTCCTCTGAATCAATGCCCCCGTTATCCTGCACGTATTGGAAAGCCTGGTCCATGAGACCACCATTACAACCTTGATTCCCTTCAGGGCGAGAGCAGTCCACCAGATTCTGTTCACTCAGTGAAACAAGTTTGCCAGTTTTTCTGAAGTGCTGCCCTTCAAGAGCTCCCGTTGTACTGAAAGCCCAGCAAGAGCCACACTGACCCTGAAGAATAAAGTGAAATCACAAGTTACAAACCCAGACAGTTACAAAATGGTGCTTAGTTGAGTAAGCTTGTACTAGGCACCAGTAAACAGGCACAGTGTTTTTCCTCTACGAAAGTGGACCTGTAACTGGTTAGAAATTCACCATCAGATAGTACCTGGTCTTTAACTGGAGTTACATATCCCTTCTCTCGCCAATCTACTGATCGGGGTGCTTCCAGGAAGTTCGGCTCAAGAAACTGGGATCCTCTGTATTTTCTTTCTGACTTTTTGTGTATATAACCATTCATCAGTTGTCTGAACTCCTCAGTTGTCTAAAAAACAGATCAATATACCCAGTCAATATTTATTACACACCATTACTTAGAACTGTACATTAGATGTCTCTATACATACCATGTCGCCAAACTGATTCATTCCCAACTTGTAGGTGTGTCTTCCTAATGCGTGATCCAGATTATGGATTTCAATCATTTTCAAATTCTTCTCCCACACCACTCTTCTCCAGCCTTCCTCTCTCTAAGAGGCCAAAAAAACAGCATACTTCAAGGAGGCACTGCAAACCAAGTTCACTTGCACAACAAGATTTCCAAGGCTCATAATACTCGGGCAAATGTGGACTACTCGAACGGGAAGCGTGAACGATGGTTAAGAAGTAGTCTTTTTGCCGTCCCCATAACAAAAACAAGGAGTACAGCGCAGCTGAGTCAGCACACAAACACAGGAAAGGATCCTGGGAAGACGAGGATTATGCCTCCCAAGCGCTGCCCACAGCCGGCGTTGTAACAAAGCAGACATGACTCAGCTGGCGGGGCCCGGCCCCGTGCGCTCCGCGCTCGCCCAGCCCCGCGTACCCCCGCCGCTCACCTCATGGTAGTCCTTCTTGTGCCACGACTTCCACAGCTGCCAGTGGTCGTCCAGCTCGGGGTCCAGCCTCGGCGCGCCGAGAACCGCGCCCAAGCAGAGGTACAGCGTGGTCAGGAAAGGGTTCATGCTGGCAGATCTGCCAAGGACGGAGAACAGCGGTCAGGCAGGGCGCCCTCAGCGCAGGGGATGCCAGACCCGAGGCCGCCCGCGCGTCCTCCGCCAGCGATCGGCCGGGGCCGAGCACCCCGTGTGGCCCGCCCCACCCTCGGCCGCGACTGTAAACAAGCCCGGGCGGAGGGGCCGGGCCGCGGGGTGCGCAGGCGGCAGTCTCCCGAGGGAGCGGCGGGAATGGCGGCTCCTTCCCGGCAGGAACCCCTGAGCGCGGGACAAGGACGCGGCCGGGGCCGGCCCTCTCCCCGCGCCCCCGCCTCGCAGCCCGCGCTCACCACGGCCGAGGGTCTCCGCCGCACTCCTATCGCCTCTGCCCGGCGAGGCCCGGCCTCCGCCGTCCCTCTTATCCCGGCCGCGGCCGTGCCCGCCCCGCCGCGCCCATTGGCGGCCGGGCCGGGCCGGGCCGCGCCTCCCGCCCGGCGGGGCGGGCTCTGCCGGGGCTGCCCCGCATCACCCCCGGGACGGGACCGGGAGCGCCCGGAGGCGGCGGGGGCCGCCCCGGGGCAATGCGGCACCGCTGGAGCCGCTAGGTTGGGCAACGCTTGTTCAAGTATTTACTCCGAGCGCTGTCGGGCCGGAGATAGTGGCTGCACGCTAAGCCTTGGTGGAATGTAACTTGGAGGGACTTAAAGCGGGCAGATTGCAGAACGAAGGGAAGACTAAGTCTGGAGGCAAAGAGACACCAATGACGGGTGTTGGCAGCCCCAGCGCCGTTCGTGTGCGCCTGGAGGGCTCCTGCTCGGTCAGGTTGTTGCGGCGGCTGCACGGGCTGCTGTGGGGTCTGGCCCTGGGTGCCCCCCAGCAGGCCCAGCCCGCTCCTTCTGCCTGGGACAGCTGCTGCCTTTGCAGCTCTGCCAGAGGTTTTGTTGAACACGGCCGGCAGGGCCACTTCCATGAGGCTGGCACCAGGCAGGTGTGAGGAGGCATCTCCCACTGGGCACAGCAGCATGGCAGTGACACTGCTGCCAGAAACATTTCCAGGAAACTCCTTTTATTCCTCCCTGTTTTAGTATCTGAAAACTGCTTTATTGATTTTTCTCTGTTTGTTTTGGGTTTGGGTTGGCTTTTTTTGTTTGTTTGTTTGCTTTTAAAATTTTTTCTGCGTCTAGACCCAAGCTCGGTAAAAGGTGTTTTAACACTAGTGGCTAGTGTTTATGTGCATACTGGAAAACATTGTGATATCAAGAATTACAGCACAGATGAGATACTAGTAGATTTACACATGGACTTGGTTTTCATGTAAGCAGTAGTAGACAAACTTTGATTTTTAACAGGAAACTGTCTACAGTAGTAGAATAACTGCAAGCTGTGTGAGGTTCGCCCTTACACTCTTCTAGAGCTAGCACTGTTGATGGCTTTAGCTTACAAACTTCAGAGCATATGTTTAGTGTAAAAATCAGGGTTTGCAGACTATTACACAACAGTGAAAAGGAAGAAATCATATGATACGTACTTCTCACTTTTTTGATGCCTTAAGACACACAGTGTATTGCTAAAACAAGCAACATGTTTCTTTACCCACGTAATCTCAGGAGCACTCTTTGGCCTAAGGAAACCTCACAGAGCCAAATACATAAAGATATGTTGGAGGGGTTGTCTTGTCTTTTTAAAGTGCTTGCACAAATCTCCTATGCATTTGTATCTTTCCAGCATGAAACTCTTCACTTCATAATCAATTCACATTTAAATACCTCAGAAGAGTTAGATATAACATCACCTAGTTCGATTAACTCATAGTAAGGGATTTTTCTAATCTTAGGGTTTGGGTTTTTTTGAGATGTATGGCATTTGAAAATATTTTACATAACAGCTTTTTGCTGGTATTTTTTGTACGGTCGGATTTCTCTGTCCTGTTTAAGTTAGCTTTGTTTATGCAATTATATCTAGTATTGCCTGAACACTGAAAGGCTACAAGTAAATGATCAATGAACTATGGACAAGAAGTTCTTTTCTTAAAGGACAAGATGTTTAGCTGGCATGACAGGAGGTAATGTCTAAATTACAGAAGGTCTTGCACCACATGCAGTCACATGTCTGCTGTTCTGTAATGTGCCCTGAGATGCAGCAAGGCAAACTGATGCTTTTCTGGATGACATGAGGTCCTGTCTCTGGGGAAGTTACCATGCAGTCAGCTAACATATGATACCACTGTGCTATTCTCTCCTTCTGAACACTCTTGGTGCACGTACACACACATACACACACACAGAGGAGTCAAATATCATTTTTATTATGAAAATAAATTCACACTACCAATTTGTTTAACAACTGTATGTAGGGAAATCTTAGCAGAGAATTTGTTGAAATCCTTGAGGGAGACAGGAATATTTTCACCTTCAGCATGCTGACTTAGGCTTGTACTGAGTCGTAAGTGTTGTGTGAATATATCAATTCCTTAGATATTTTGCTAAGGACGTTTGAGAATCCAGGTGCAGAAAGATAAGCGTGTGCAAGGGAAATCAGTACAGCAACAGCCATGGCCAGAATTCGGTCATCACAAGAGCAGCCATTTAGAAACCTGAGATAGGAAACTGAACAAGGACCACCTCCAAGTTCTGGATGCACATTTCCTCTCTGAGAATTTTATGATAATGCATCAAAGTGAACACTGACAGTCATGTTACAGCAGCTGTTCATTATTTCAGGCAGGTAAAAACACCATGTTACACAGCTACTAGGCATCCCTCTGTTACTGTCCCTGCTGCTCCTGCCTGTGCACCACAAGGTGTTCACAAGCCAAACTGTAAGCCCAGTGTGGTGATGATCTGCTGAAGTGAGCAGAGGGTCAGTGGCAGCAGTTACAGGTAATAACTGGGCAGATACTGATAGAAATAATTTTCCATCAAACTGTGCAACCTTGTGACCGTATGCTGCAGTCACACCAGCTGTAGCAGCCTTTGCTCTATTGAAAACCTCTCTGCGAGGACTGAGCAATGCAATCCTTCTAGGCTAGCAGAGAGAAGGGGTGAAATCAAGAGCTCCTTCACCTCCTCTGCTTAAAAGCTCTGTTGATGCCATCCAGTCCAGGGGAGGCCTAGCTAGCCATGCTAATCACAGTAGTCAGTGTTCTGTCTGCAATAATCCAAAGATCAAAACTTGGAAGGAAGACTTGTCCATTACTTTAAATCTCTCCATTTCGGAGGGTAACTTTCCAAATAGTTTTTGAAAACATCTCCAGCTTTTGAGGAACTCTGCATATGCAAAACTCCAGGTATTTTGCCAAAGGCATACCACTCTTCTAAGACAACACCTTTTAATAACTAGTCAAGTCACGTTGCAACAGCAAAAAGTTTGCCAACTCTACTGCAGCTATCCGGCCCTACAAGTAACCAGATAACAGAGCCCATATGTTTAAATAGTGCCAAGAACTTGCATAGAGGTGTGTTGCCCCTGAAGCTGAAGGAGTCAATTCAGCATTGGATCTCCAGGGACACGTCATCAACTTGAGACATATCGCTGAGTTGCCAAGTGTACTTGGTACTGCACAAGCTACTGCATTGCACGTGTGCAGTACAATGATCTCCCTTTGGAACCAAACTACTTACTTGAATCCAGGACTTTTGAAACCTTTTTGGTATTTTTAAATCCTTGCCGTTCTCCTGGTACAAATACACAGAGGAGGGGACCAATCTGCACCTGCCAGAAGACAACTCAGCAATCACAAAAGCTAAGCTCCTTTGTAATGGCAATCGACCTGCCAAGCTACAAGAGGCTGGCAATATGTGAAAACCATCTGAGCAATGTAAACAGAATAAGCTATGTCATGCTCAGCTGTGACAAGACTGTGCACAAACAGATCCCCCAGACCAGCAATCTCAAGATAACTCATGAGCCACGATCTTTACTGAAGTAAAAACAAATGGTTTATTTGTATGCCATTTTATCTGAATGGCAAAGGTAGGACATCTATTGTATTTAATCAAAGTGTTGGATGGATTTTTGCTTTACGATTGAAACTAAATTCAGGATTTCTGTTTCTGAAATAAAAATATTGAACTGGCTTACTTAAGAAGCTATGCATGTGAATATGACTGTTTCTAAAAACGTTAAAGTCCTCTAGTTTACAATCCAGTTTCTGTCATTTCACCCTACTACACTGTGGCTTAAGAACAGATTTCTACAGGAGTATGGTCTCAGTCAAGATTTTAGTGTTATATAACAACTTATTGTGTTTCATAGCAAGCTTTTACCGACCAGCTTCCATTAGATGCTACCAAAACAAAACAAAAACCACAAAAACAAACAAAGGAAAATAAAAACAAATTTAAAAATTCAGGTTTCATATGTACTTCTGTTTAGCCGAAAATTGATCCAGTTTAGAAAATCACAGTTACATTGCAGAGAACACTCTGCTGATTTTACATCCCAGAGTCTGTGTGTATGAAATGCCAGTCATAATTGTCTTTACGAAAATGAAACTTTAAAAAATAGAGGACAACTTTCTTTTCTAAAAAATAAACACAATTTTCTTCTGCCATATGTTAAAAATTCTTCTTGCAAGGAAAAAAGCATAGTAAATTTCCAAAATCAGAGTGACTGCTTCAGAAAGCTGGGGGGATGTGAGAAAACTTTTGCAGCAGGGATATCCCTGTGCTGCTTGTTTTAATACTTATTAATAGTGGCACCCTCAGAAAACTTTTAGTTTTTTCACCTAAATTGTTTTGAACATGCATGGGAAAAAGGCTACCAAATAAACCTGAGTGGTTTCTCTTTTTCTGTGCAGTTCCATGAAAATAAACAGCTTTGTCTCCCAGCCTAGGCATTCTTCACCACAGATCTGAGGTGGCTTTGGAATTTATAATGTCCCTCTGGGATTAACGACATTCATTCACAAGTAGCCTCTTAAGAATCTTTGTTTCAGATTCTGCCTTGTAAAATAAAAGATTTAAACTCCTTCAGCTGGAGCATAACCCACAATGAGGTTAGTTGCATCATTATAAGGTTAGAAAAGGAAGCAGCATTTGCTTCAAGAGAACCCAGACACGGTTCTGTGAGTGTTCCAAAGACCTGGGAGATGGCTGAGGAACAGTGACACAATCCTTCTGAAACACTTCATTGTTTTCAGTGGTCTTGTGATCTGCCAGAATCACCATTTCCTCACCCAAGTGCTAGATAAGAAGCCACATTCCAGCTTTTCTGCTGGTCCACAAGGCAGAGACGACTTCGTTTGCATCTCAATGTCTCACCTAGTCACAGGAGTTGGGATATGATGCAAGGGGTTGCTTGCCTTGCAAGAAAAACCGGGTGGAGGTCCTCCATTACTTCAGGGTTAGGGTTTCTCAAACACAGTATTCTGTTCCTGTGAGGTTTTTTGATGAAGATATTTTTTTGCATCTGTGGGGAAAAAAAGAGCCCTTTTGTTTTCTTTTTTCTTTTAGCTTAATTTTTTAAATACAGGTTAAATACTGAGTCATGTTTGAAGTCACCTTTGAAGCTTTGACCATGGTGTAACTTGCATGCTTAAAATTTTAAACTTCAATTTGATTGATTCCTCATTCATTACTCAGTGTCTCTTCGTGATTTCTGGCAGCTAGTAATTTCTGTGTTTTGGGAGATTCGAAAGCTAACTGGGGGAAATAGTGGGAGTATGCAGGGAAGTTATCATCTTGAATTGTTGATATAAAAGTTCACAAATATAGAATAATTTTTGCATTGTATTGATGATTGTCTAAAATTTAAAGGTAATTGGTGTTTCTTCCTCCTTATACTAAGAAGGATATTTTTAAAAATACTCAAAAGTATTTACCATTCCCTGACTCTCTTAATTTAAAATTTTATTCTAACAGGTTGGAAGTTGTAAATCCAGTCTGTATTGTAAAATTCCTCTGACCAAGATCAATTTTTTACTGCCCATCAGTACTCTACAGATCACAGTGAAAGCATTTTACCAGATTTCAAAGAAGGTGAAGGTTTGGGGAAGATTTCACATACTATTTATTATTTGAAATCACTTTTTTTTTTTTTTTTGTTTAATGATCCAATATTTCTGTTTTGAGGCAGAAACAATAATAAAGTTCAGAGAAGTATAAATCTTTTAGTGTTTGATTGTGATGTTTGTGCTTCTGCAAGCCATTGTAAACAGCTGCATAGCATGAAAGACAAATCTGTCTGTCTCTTGGAGCAGTAGTGTCTAAAGGGCAAGCTGACATACTGGAAAGCATTTCCCATGATAAGGTTAGAGACTGTGAGTGAGGTGAGGAATTATTTTTAAACTTAGAAGTTACAGGCTGGGCTTCATTAACAGATCATGTGAGAGAAGGTTAAACAAAAGCTGCTTGCAGAAGAGGAGAGAGGCTATTAAAACAATCGAATACGAGTCTAAAGTTTGTTTTCCTGAAAATCAGGTATGAGCAAAATGACTGCATGTGCTTTTGGGGCAATAGCAGTGGTGACTCACACCTGCTGTTATTCCTGCTTTACAAACAAAAAGAGTGAGCAAAGAAGAAGCAGTAATGTGCAGCTGTGGCTACTAAAATCAAATTAATGACTATGAGCAAATCACTATAGGCTCTTCAACACCTCGATTAGCCATGGTAACTTGCAATGCATCTCACCTCTTTTCCTACCTCTGCCAGTCAAGATAAATGCAAGGGTTACCTAGTTTGGGGAATATGAACACACATGTGATATAGACGAGTGAAATTGCCTTGTTAGTCTCTGAGATTCAGTTGAAGCATTCTCACCCCATGGATCCTGAGGATGCTGACAATTGCTGTCAGAATTACATTATAATTTCAAATATTTTAATAACTACTTAATCACGGTGGCAGACACACTACACCAGGTCTTTTATAGAACCTTTATGGCCACCAAGGACCTTCTTGATTTGAATCTTCGCACTATCAGTACAGCAGAACTTCTTTTGATCTCTCCCTTGATCAGCCTCAGCCCATGAGGCATCCAAAATGTATGCCACAAGCTTCAGGGCAGCACAGCAGAAGGCAAATGACTTCTGCACTGGTTATTCACTTGCCACTGAAAGTGACTGTGTGCAAGAGGACAGTCACCTGGATATGAGGTGAAGCTGATTTACTTAGTAGCCAGTATGAAACAAGATACTTTAGGAAACTGTTTCACATCACATCAGCGTCTTGATGGCTCCATGACAAGGCCATACATAGTGCAGCAGCTGCAGAGCTGAGGGTTGAAGCTACTTCTCAAACTTGTCTCATGAGCAGCTATGTATAAGCTTATGCAATTTCCTCTTGCTCCATATGGAAAAATCCACAGGGATTTTACTAGAACTTGCCCTTGGGCTTGCAGAAGAGTACAGTGAGTGACACTGACACAGTATTCACACAATCACTTCCCATCCTTGTCACCAGTCTCCCACTGCTCTTACACCAGGCTATCTCTTGGTGTGTGTGCATTACCAGAAGACTGGGCTGACCTGGAGTGGTCATGATGATGCCCACAGTAGCTTTCAGCTGTGCTGGACTGTGCCACGGCTTCCTAATACTGGGGCCTCAATTGCTCAAGCCAAGCCTCACCATTCACATTACAGCATACTCTACTTGCAAATTCCTCCCTCCTTGAGCTTTGTTGATCAGACTTGGATATTAGCTAAGTAAGCTGTTTTACACCCTGGCCTACAAACAACTCATTACTGACCATATCAATGATCTTATGCAAAAAATCTGGCCTTTGCCCATTGCTGGAAAGGTGGTGATGAACCCCTTTGTTCAGAGGCTGTCCCAATGCTGTGTACCTGGGTTGCCTTCTGCTCTCCTGCCCTCTGACAGTGGTCCCAAGCCCTCCCATTAGCATGAAGGGCAGACACTTGAGCACACACTGCAATGCAAACACACTGCAATCCAAACAGAGTGCTGGCTGTTTCCTCTCCCCCAGATGACTTTTTTTTTTTTTTAAGGACTTTATTTTTGGCTAAACAAGTAACTGCTCAAAACAGAGGCTGTGTTTAATGCTTTTGCCAGGGTGAATGCAGCCTGCTCCAGCTACCATGCCTGTTAACAAAGGTTTTCCTTGGTGCAGCTGCCAGTCCTGACACTTGGATCTGGAAACAGGTACATTCAAAAGCTGCCTGCAAAAGGTTAATCTCCAAATACTATGATGAAGACAGACAGAGAGGCAGGAAGGGAGAAAGAAAATGAGGAAATATACAAAACAGACTAGTAGTCTAGAGTTTACCTAAAAACCTCTTATTTTGTGCCTATTTTGGATATATGTAGAGTGGCAAATATGAATATAAATATTAAACATTTTTATTATTACATTTTTTCCCCTAGCAAATAAGCTTGAATTTATTGTTTTTGGTTTTGTTTGTTTTGTGTTTTTTCAGGCAGTACTACTACATTAGCACAGCTGACATCCACCCCAAATAGTCTTACATTGTGACAAGGCAAGGACACTCAAGAATGGCTCCATACTGGCACAGCTAGTGGGTTCTTTCTTTCTGGGTTCCTATGAAAAAATATATCCATCACTCAAATATGAGATCACACACATTATTTCAGCTGTTGTTCAATGAACTGAATTTGTACTGTCCTAAACCATTCACGGATTGTAAATTAAAATTCCTAGAAAGAAGAGTGAATTATTAATGGAAAAAGATACTTCAGTGATGTTCTGTATTTAGAATACCATAATAATTTAAACTAGAATGCTCCATCATATTACGAAAAATGTTTCCCCTTGAAGCAGTATTTAAAACTAAAACAACAAAATTCTCTAATCAAATACTGGATTAGACTTGATTGAGTTGTGTAGTAAGAATTCTAATACCATACAGAAAGCTGTTTTCCCTTCTTCTTTACTTCCCACTGAAAGAAAAGCCAAGGAGAAGTCGGGACAAGGCTATACTTTCTGTACTTGGCCACATTTAAGAACTACATGGGCTACTGCCCAGTATGCAAGTCTTCAATTGCCTTGTTTTTCTGAAGGGGGTTGGAGACATTACATCAAAGAGTCATCAAAAAAAAAGTCTTTAAGAAATAGTTTAGAAAAGTCCGCCTCAGATAACTGTCTGGCTTTTCATGTTAGCTTTCAAACCGGAATTGATATGAACATATTTTTAAATGATACCAGAATGTCTAGCATGGATATGTCTGCATGTTTTTCTGGCTGTAACATGCCCTTTTCACCTGGACTCAAGGCAAATTTTATGCCTGTCTGACAATCCTGTACAAACCCAGTGCCACCGAGGTTGTTTGCTTCTCCTGCGTTAACCTCAGAGAGGTAGAAGTCCATCTCCTCAGCTGTGAGCCCCTCTGCCGCCAGTGGTCTTTCTCTTATCTTCCCTCAGATGACTAAGGTTGTATGTTGACAGCTCCTCGTGCAGAGTGAAAATGAAGACAGGCAAAGGACAGAGTTGCTAGCAGTGACTGATAGTTGGCTTTAGTAGAGTATATGGGATTTTCTAACATTTCCCCTGACTTTTCCACCCATCAAGTCAGGTCATAGTCCTTTATAGTGCTCTTTTATGCTCAAGTTATTCAAAATAAAAATAACAAAAAAAAGCTCTTCCTCCTTCTTTCCCCCAAGTTGCCTTTGGTCCTTATCACCAAGACCATTCACTCTATAAAATTTGATTTCATTAAGTGCTAGCCTTACCTTATCACTATCCTTTGAGAAAAGCAGAGGTCAGTAGCTACCACAGATATTGCGTTAATGCACATTGTGTGGTTTGGCTAGATCTTGACTGAAGATAATTAAAACAAAATATAAAAGAGAGATAATAAAATACCTCACTGTAGTGGTATCACTACTAAAAGTAACATTTTGCATTGATTAAACACCTTCCTCTTCCATGAACATTAACTAACAATGCTTTGTTAACCAAGACCTGTGAGGGAGTAGGGGATCAAGCTTGAAAATAATTCAGGCCAGTGTCTCTATATAACCTCCACACAGCTGTCAGGACTCATTTCTACATATTTTCCTAGCTAGAGCCTGATTGCAGAAACAAATTTTTTTGGCTGACAAAATGTGTAGCTGCAACACTGCCCAAACTTTAGTGGAAGAATATGAAAACCAATCCTCAACCTGATTTTTTTTTTTTTAATTGTTAGTATGTTCTTGGACAAGGGCCTGAATCATTTTTATGCAAAACACTGGGAAGACAACAAGAATTCATCAACTGGATTTGTAATGCAATTCAGCTCAGATGTAGTTCCACATCCTGAATTCACTACAGGCTTGAAGGAGAAAATAACAGTTTAGAAATATCGTGGCCCAGTGAGGTCTTGGCTGACTTTTTGCTGTTCTCCTCCTCAGGCAGAGAAATCCAATAGGATACAGGTTACTTGTTCTCAGGTACTAGAGCAAAGGTACATTCACAGACACTGAGCTGCAGGGTGCAGTGAGGGTTTTTTTATAAGACTGCAGATACTAGGGCTGTGGGTGGACCTTTATGAATGCTAAGCAAGGGAGATATATCATAAAAGAACAGTTCTAACCTCAGGTCCATGGACAACCTCATCCTTACCTTCAGTTATGTACTTGCAGTTGTGTTATGTACTTGCAGTTTTGTATTTAAATATTTTTACATAATTCATTTGCTCATTGCCTGGTTTCCTCATATTTCCATTTCGTTCTCCTCTCCCACTGGTCCTGGGAACCACGATGATTACCTCACATTTCTGAAACAGCCTTCCTAGTCAAGAAAATATTCAAGTTTCACATGAATCATAATAAAGCATACAATGCCTTACTGTGCATCCTCACATAGGCTGAGCTGAAAGTGTGTAAGAATTTTGCTAGGCAGGCAATGCAGAATAAATTGTGAGATTCACACTTGTCCTGCTCCCACTCCCTTAGTCAGACCATCAGTATCTCATGTTTGTTTTCTTCCCATAAAAAATATAAGACCTGGGGCATGACATCATCTACATGTGTATTTCCTGCTGTATCTTTTGAGGACATTAGCCATCACAAGTCAGGTGTGAAAGGGGGAAATCTCCAACTTGCCTGGAAGGCAGCTTTTTGATAGAAGAGAAGAAAACCAAACCAGAGCCTCTGCTGGGGGGAAGCCAGGGAGACCACAGATGCCACAAACCAATGCTTGGCAGCTGTACTGCAGTGTTCCCCAACCTGAGCATCTATAGCTCCAATCTGTGGCATGGCTTTCACTTGGTCAGTGAGGATGGGAAGAGATACATAGCGAAAAGAATTAACAGAAGACAAAAGAGAGTTCCAACAGTAATAAAAATGCATTGGTTCTGTCCTCACACTACATCTTCTGCCATCCACGTTGATATCTATTTCCACAGCTGCTCTCTGATTTACTTGCAGAAGATCCCACAGCTACCTCTGTGTAATTACTGAAGTCTGATAGATTTGTGGAATGATGAATTGTAGCTAAGAAGAACAATTCCTAACTATGCTTCTTTTGTAGAGAAACTGAAATGTGTTGAAGCAAATGGGTCGTGCAATATCCTTGTCTATGGAGCTCAAGACTTTACACTGTAGCACTATCCTACAGATAAAGGAGGAGGCAAAGGCAAGATGAGTTTTGTTTTTGACTGTTTCTGATTACGTGAAGTCTTCTAGGGTAAGTGAAATCACTAAAGATTGAGCATCCTGTGACTGCCAAGTATGATGGTGACTGTGCTTCTCATCAGTAGCAGAAACCAACAATGATAATAAACATCAACTGTTTTCCTAAGAAAGCATCTTAGAAAAGCATTTAAGATGAAAGAATCATCACTAAAGGTCAATAAGGCCTGACTAATCCATTATTCAATACACTTTTAAAAAATAGAACACTTTCCCATTTCTATAGATGGCATTTCTACAACACTTAGCAGGAACTTCCAGTCATGCCAGTTCTGAAGACAGTGAAAAACCATGCCTTGTATTATTATCCACAGAGGTGGTTTCATATAATTCTGTCAATTCTCTCTCATGAATGAACTACACACACACATACAGAGTTTCAAATGTTTGCAGGACTAAGCCCTAAACACCTAAGCCCTCCGCTTCAGTGAGATGGAAACGGGTTTTTTTTCTGCTCAGGGAATAGTTGATAACACTAAGTCTTTTGCGCACTTGTAATGCACTGCATCTTTTTTATTCCCAGCACAGTAAATTTCAGGAAGACTAAAATAAAGAACTAATCATAGTTATAACTTATTATATGTAGTCTACTGAATAAAATGTCTCTTGAAGAGTGTATAATTTAAGCCAGAATTTCTCAGAGGACTAAATGGAGAGTAACACGACATTTTTTGACACCTGACTGGAGAAATGAACAAATTTCTAAGAGTTGTGTAACCAAATTGTATGTATGGAGGCAAGTGGAACTGTAAGAAATTTTCTTCCTGCCCCAAAACTACTGTGAAGACCACACAGCAGCTTTTGCCAGGGTTACTTTCTGCAATGAAGTTAGGATCACTAGTATTTTGTTTCAACCTGTACAAGTGTTACAGCACTATTTCACAGTTCTTTCTCTTTCTCTCTCTCTCTCTCTCTCTCTCTCTCTCTCTATCTATCTATCTATCTCCAGTTCCCAAAGGCCCAAACTGAGGGCTTGAACACAGTGACTCTATGGTGGTGGTGTTGCTGTTTGTGTACAACATGTTTCATGACAGAAGGAAGCCTCTCATTCTCCTTTAATCCCTCCTGGTTTCTTCTGTTAAAAGTTATTATTCCACTTATGTGTGGAGGAGAATGTTCTGAGCATCACAGGTGGAACATTTTCTTCAGGCAAGGGTTGACAAAGGTATGCTACTCACAGGTGGTGTTAGCAGTCAGGTTACTTGTACATGGAAACTGGCAGGGTTAGGACAGAAGATCAAAGCTGCTGTTTTACATAGCCCTTCTTATGTGGTTTTTTTTGTTTTTTTTTTTTTTTTTTTTTTTTTTGGTTTTTTTTGTTTTTTTGGTTTTTTGGTTTTTTTTGTGGGTTTTTTGGTTGGTTGGTTGGTTGGTTTTTTTTTTTTTTTTTTCCACTTGTCTTTGATCCTTGCTTTACGCTTTCTTCTTACTGTCTCTGTAGAGTTTTCTTTTGTCACTGGAATAATTTGATTTCTTTGGAGCTTCCTCAGACTGGAATAGACATGTTTGGTTTGTTGCCTGCCCCCCTTCTCTTTTACTTAAAAGTCATCCCTTGTGCTGTAAACATCCCTGCAAACCTTTGCTTTCCTTCCTCTCAAGCTGTTGCCCAGCTATCTCTCTGCATGGAGGAGGTAACTGAACACACGCAGCAGAAGCTGGATTGGAGAACAGTGTCCTCTGTAGCGTGTTCCTCGGTATGGAGCCTGGTCAGATGGGTGCATCCACACACCCCTAATGTGGGCAGACATGGTCTCTAGAACGCTTTATCAAGAAAGGCATTATGCTTAGCTTTGAGAAACAACTTGGATTCTTCTTGCTGCTGAGAAATAGCATGTGCCTAGATACATGACAGCCTAGGCTCTCATCCAAGCAAGCCTTTACAGAGATGTTTGAAAGTCTGGCGCAGGAGCCCTGCTAGCATGGTAACTTTAAATGCATGTGCCTACACATGACTTACTTTGCTAGCAGCTATTGCAATGAAACAAGTTTTGCCAGTAGCTTGGGTCTACATAGTCTTTTTCTCATTAAACAGGTCACAATGCTGTTTTTTGATTTGTGCTCTTGTTTACCGGATTCTTACCCTGGCTCACAGGTGGCCTGAAGGCACGATGTCGCAAAGGGACAGCGGGATGGCTGGAGGTCTGATGAGCGATGTGCCCCTCTTGCTGCAATGCCGCGTCTATCTCCTCAAAAGCCCCTGTACAGACAGGAGGTGAGAGAGGGGAGGAGGCTGGGTCAGGGCAAGCTGTGCTATGCAGTTCGATGATGGTGCAATGCTGTGTCCCCAGGCAGACTTAAGTCAGCGCAGCAGCGCAGTCCAGGGTCTCCCTGCACCAGACACCTCCCCTTATTTTACCAGAATGCATTGCACACAGGCTGTGCAGGAAATCGGATGTAAGTAGATTTGTGGTTATATTGCGGGTGAAAAAAAAGAAAAAGAAAAAGAAAAAGAAGAAGAAGAAGAAAAAGACTGTGTGAAATCAGCATGTTTGTTTATCTTACGGAATGGTCAGATGAGAGAGCCTTCACCTTCTTTCACAGGTGAACTGCACAGATTGTGCCTCCAAGGGTGATGAGGGACAAAAACAAGACCATCTCTCTCACCTCCCAGCAGCAACTATGCTGACAGGAACCGAGGCAGAGTTATAAAACAGCCAAACAAAAGAGGAATTTGGCAATGGTCATTTTGAAATAAACCTGTTTGTGGTACACAGTGACTGTGGCAATATTTACGTTATGATTCATATCAAAGTGCAGCACCTGCAGTTCTAGTCTGGGTGACTTTTAGGATAGAAGCCGCAGCAAACACAATTCTAACGTTTAATAATGAGCAAGCAAGCGTACATCACAGCTGCTCTTGGATCTGGAAGTGCATTAACACAGAGTAGGACATGTAAGAGCTGGCTGGAAGCATCTTTACCCTGCAAGGTGCATGTTACTTGTAACTGATTCACAACAGACAGGGTTTGCACAGTTGCCTATGTGTATTCACTTGCAGTCTCTCTTCTCTTTTATGTGACAATTGCAATTACAAGAAGCTCTTAGCTGGCATATACCACATTAGAGCCCTTTGAGGACACTCTCAGAAAGTCCCTTACACTGCCTCCTACTCCTCCTTGCTAACATGACTGAACTTTCTTACCTGTCTCTGTGCCAAAGAGCCAGCAACAGTGTCTGTCTCTGTCTCTGTGTCTGTAAGCTGCAAGCACTCTTGGAAGCCTCCTTACAGAGGGATAAAGGCATGTTATTCTCTCATTCTACTGATAAACTGCCACAGCCAGGAAGACATCACAGATGCTTTGTATGCCTGGTTATTGATGCTGTCAAAAGGCAGCTTTTAGAAACTCATCAAATTCCAGTGGACACCAGTGGGAGCTGCATGTTGTAACACTGCAAAAACAGCTCTTCTGAGGGTATCAAAAAGTCAGGTTGCTGTTTCTTTACAGAAACTCAGCTTCAGAATATGGGACTGTACTCTCTCTCCTGCCCTAATAATATTGATAAATACCTAATTAATGAAAAAGCCTGGCTTACTGGCTCTTCTAGCAGGGGAAAATGAGATCAGAAAAGGGGGTGTCTACAGATTACTTCCTCCAAATCTTTCCTTCCAACAAAGTCTTCAACATTTGGAATTCTCAGTTTAGTCCTCAAAGGTACTTAGTGGATTTTGCTGACATAAAAAACTTGTGCAGGGAAGTATCTTCACATAGGCTGGTTGGGTGACTCCTCTGCTTAGCACTACACATTCTCTTAGTTATTCCCTGTACTTAACTATTGAAACTAGTTTTTAACAATTTTAAGAAAACACCCTTAAACATTTAAACAGGAAAAATAAGAAAACCCCCATTTTTAAAACAGAAAAGTTACTAATCTAGAACCTGGAGGAATTGCTTACTTGAGAAATCTGCTTGCTTACATTTTTGCCCTTCTCACTTGTCTCTAATTTTCCACTTGAAAGAATTCTTGTTTCTTTTCATTTCCATTTCAGGTTTATGTCTTTTAAGTCAATGCAAATGTATCTCATATGCTAGCTAGTGTATTTTTTTAATTGCTGGAGATGTAAAAGTTGTACTTCTGGACTTTGGAAGCAGGTTGGAAGGCCACTGTTATCTACATCTGAACAAGGACAGATCCTTTGCCTGTCCTGAACTGGATAGTTTTTCCCCACAGCACAGCTCAATCCTTTCTACTTTACTTATTTTGATGGATCTGTAATTTGCTTTATACATGAAGAGGAAATAATTCACAAATACAGATTTCCAAAACCATGATAAATTAATGGGGCTTCCATACACAGTAAATAAAAGACAAAACATACATTTTAATAGGGTTGCAAATAGCTTTTTGTACTCCTTTTTATTACACACACTAATTAGGACATAAAGACTCTGTAAGCTGTAAAAATTAATACTGTCCTCCATTCACATGAAATGTAATTCTCCCAACCTGCATATCTTCTCCACTGTGCAGAAAACAGCCTGGGACAGGGAGAAATGTGAGGAGGCTGCATCATTGGTAAGTCTGAAGCTGACACTATTACACAAAAAATACCCTCTTCCCAGCAAGCAGGGTCAAATGTTGAGAAGAGAGGTGCTGTAAGTTCTTGGGTATGAAAATGTGGACCACTCAGAGAAAAGTTCACCCTAATCTACAGAAACAGTTTAGGTGTGATGCCATCCAGCTGCAATACCTGGGAAACCCACCATCCAAAAGCAATGCCTTAATCCTTGGTCATGCTTGACCTGGTATCAGGGTCCAAGCTGATGTCTGCTCTACCTCTCAGGTGGTTCTGTCTTGGAAGGCTGGTCCTGGGGCATGGCCCCTGCAGACAACTGGGGCCATGTGCCAGCCACAGCATTGCAAACCCTGCTGCTTTGAGGGTGAAGAGCGAACAGGTTACATGAAGACCATTCTTCAGAAGCACGAGCACAGAACACCCCTTAAATTCATCAGGGTTTGTTCAAATACAGGAAGATGCTTTCTGAATCATTGACAGAACTAGCATGATTTGTTGGCTCATTTTTTCTAATGCTTTCCTCGACAGAGTGATATAGAATCAGATCTTGAAACCACCAGTGGTATTGGGTGTGCAAGAAATGGAAAATTGAGTCTTGCTTTGTAACAGTACTTTGAATTTAAAATCAAACTTGCTCATTATATTGGTTTAGGAAGCAACATTTGCAGCAGCTGCTGTCTATCTGTAAAAGCATTTTCCTCTTTCTTTTCAGACTGAAAGGAAAGTTGAAAATCCAAAAGCCAATAGGCTGAAAATATCTTATGGATATAAAGAAAGAGATTAAGGGGAACAGAGGACACACATATGAGTTTTGCTCAAAAATGTTTAATGGTGAGTAGTACCACATTTCATATTCTGTGCCTTTTCACCCACACCTCCAGCTAGCCTCTCTCCTCCCACTGCTTGTTTCATTGCAGCATGTAAAGCCCAGGTCCTGCTGAGGTGAGGTGCTAATGGCTCACATCTGCACAGGTCCTGCACCTGTGACAGTGCTGCAGGACCAGCATAGTCTATATAGCTCTCAGGAGCTTAGCAAAAGTAATGGCTATTTGAAGGCTCAAGAGCTTCTGTAAGCACTGAGACTTGAACTAGTTTTACAAGCATTCCCTGTGCTGAGCTGCAGCTCGGCCCTTGCAGGCAGGGCAGGACTATTACCTGTCAGGACATCACAGAGAGCTGGGTCAAGGAAGGACTCAGCGACTTCAGCACAGGAATCCTGTAGCGCAGGCAAGAGCAGAGCAAACTTCCTTTTCCTTTCTTCAGCACTAACCCTCCCTTCATCACCAGATGGACCAGAATTAGCTGTACCCAGGAGCTTGAGGAGAGAAGGAAAGGGCTGTGGATGTCACTCTAAATTTGCTAACAGGAGTAACATAGTACTGAGGGGGGAGCAGTGAGTTAGGAGAGGTCAGTCCCACAGTGCTGCATTTGTGGTGCTGTCCTCTCCAGAACAGGTGCAGCTGGTACTCAGGGTTTGCCTTCTTGGTTAAACATTCTCCAGGGTACAGGCTTCCCCAGCTCACATTTGCTAGTATTTCTGGATTTGGGATAGTTGCTGTTTCCCTGGAAGCTGGTAGAGGACTGTTTTATTTTCTGCCAAGAGCCACTGGCATCTAGACAGTTTTATCAGAGCTTATGGAAATACTTCTAGCTAAAACAAATAATGAAGTCAAACCTGTACAGAGTTTGAAAGTATTTATGGGCGTGGTTTACCAAGCAATTCAGGCTGATTTGAACCAGAATTAGTGCTGAAAAAAGACATTTTGGCCCTTCCCTCTTCTGTTAATGCTTATTTCTGCTCTAAGCTGTAGCAGCAAGCTCATTTGGCTACAAACAATGCCCTCAAAGCCAAGTGACAGCTTCCTTCTGGATGAGTGGGCTGAACTGGCTGAGCATGCCAGCCACTAGTGTGAACCCAAAAGGTTGCAAACAAGGGTGGACAGGACAGGTCTTCCCCTTTTAGTGCAACACAGCTTTAGATTAGTTTAAGAAACCACGAAAAATGGACGATCAAAACTTACAGTGTTGAGACTAAAGTGCTGACTAATGGCAGAACATGGTTAAAATCTCTTCTGTGGCAAGCCAGGGAGATTTGTACCAACCAGAATCTAAGACATCTACCCTTACATATACACATCATATATAAACTCTCTGTTACTCTCTCCATTTTTGCCAAAATATTCTGGACTAAAGTAAAACTAAAAAGTAGAAAAAAACAAAACATGAGAAGCACAGAAGTTGCTGCAACAGAGTACCTAACCCCTGTCATCTGTCCTGACTAGCTATAATCACACATGCACTCACACACCAACCACCCTCCAAACAGGAGATGTCAGCCTTGGTCACATTTGTTGGTCACTTGCCAGCAGTCTCCTGATCAAAACAC
This sequence comes from Prinia subflava, assembly GCF_021018805.1. Lineage (NCBI taxonomy): Eukaryota > Metazoa > Chordata > Aves > Passeriformes > Cisticolidae > Prinia > Prinia subflava. The sequence goes on along the minus strand of NC_086283.1, from coordinate 50,945,247 downwards.
ATGGGCTACAGCTTTGAACTGTGGCTATCATCCAGAAGAGCACCTGCTCCTCTCTGCCCAGAACATGTAGTTACGTTAGCTGCCGCATGCTCAGTTCTGTTTACTGTTTCCCACTAACTTCTAACCATACTTTTTTAACAGGACAGTTTAGGTAAGCTGAACACACCACTTACTAAGCTCCAGAATTAGACTCCCTCTTGCAATCAGTCTAAAAGGACTCTGTCAGAACTGGACGTACAGGGCTCTCCAGGAAACCATACCAGAACATGACATGGCTTTACAACAAGTGGCTTATTTTCCAAGTGCCTTGTTTACTTTTGATGTACAAGGGCAACCCTTTCCCAAGACTCTTTCTGCATCATGGAGAGTAATGAAGAGGACTTGCCATTGCCTCCACTTGCCATTTAAAACTGTCTCTGCTCCCTACAGGAAGCAGTGTAGATATTTTCCAAAGGTGAGTGCTGTTTTCTAGTCTGATTATTTCAACACTTAACTATTCTGTTCCCACTCTCCAAAGTGTTTTATTTACTTGGTTTGTTGGAGCTAGCAATTACAGGTAGGCTTCAGGGAGCAGAGGTTAGGAGAAGTACATCAGGCTTCCAAGATTTGAAACATTCTCTGTAATTTGATGCCCTGATTTCAAAAGCTGGAAGGAAGGTCTGTAGCTATTTATGATATAGCAAAGCTACATAGCTTGTGAAATTTGTTCCTCGTGCAAGAACATCAACCTTTTTTTTTACCCTAGACTAATTTCAGTCCTTGGCATCTGAACACTGCACTTTTGATCAACAGATAGTACATAATACCCCCAAACATTCAACACGGTTGAGAAGCCACTTATTTCACACATTTCCTTCTTTTTCACATTCCCATTTTACCTTCATCACCAGTTTTGTTCCATAAATTAAAAGAAACAGCAGGAGATAACAACATGGAATAAAGTCTCTCTCTTACTAATGGCTTACACTGCAGCCCTCCTCTCTCCATAGGGGCATCCAGACCAGTCTCTTTGTCATGTCAGCTACTGCATCTCTGCCCATCAGGCATAAAACTGCTATTCCTGGCTGATGCTAGGAAATGTGAGGACATAACATGTCACCTGAACTTGCCTCTACCATAATACTATGGCTCTGGCTTTAAATACTTTTTACCATATAACATGGTTTGGACGACATTTCTCATCTATAGTGGGACTGACTCAAACACTAATAGGAGGAAGGACATCCTCACAATTAAGCATGTGTCAGATGAAAACTAAGTGGCAGAGGCAGTTTAATAACCTTGCACCACACCCTGCCTGATGGCAACAGCACTCAAAAACCTCTGTTGTTGGCAGTGCTAATAAAGGCCTTGTCTGAGTTACAAACATGACACAGTATGTCTCCATGTGGGATTTTTAAGTGTTGGGAAGCACCCTCTGGTTCACAGTGGAGAGTCTTCTGCTGGGCACAGAGAGGAAACACTTCTACCAAGCAGAGGGGGCAGAAACCAGACTCTCTCTTGGTGTGAAAGACTATGTTCTTGGGCAATGTTTACAATGAACAATTCCAGCCCAATTTTTTAGTTGTCCTTTTCCAGAATATAGCCAAAATCACTTACATGACAAGATTTCCATACTTCATTACGTTTCCTAGATTTGAAAAAGACAATTGAATTGACTTGATTGATAACTTTTAAAACTGGAAATTGCAGAAAGAGAATACAAACAGCTTCAAGTTACAACTCAAATTACTGTATTTGCAGCTCATTTGCTTCCCAAAATTTTCATTAGCACTGTTTGCACACTTTACTTTTTGAGGCTAATTTCAGCACAGGCATAGAGGTGTCAGCCCTTGGGCTGGCTGAGAATTGGTCTGCAGATCAGTTTCTCCAAGCTGCAAACGGAAATCGGCTTTAGCTCATGCAAAGTGTGTCTCTGGGCCTGGTGGATGTTAATAACAAGGTTGCCGTGGCATAGGAGCCCTCATACGTGCTGTGTATGTGTGGATGCAAAGCTCTGCGCTCCTGTGAGGGGAGGTAGGTGGTCTCCCTTCGCGCCCTGCCGGCGGCAGGGAGCGGCGGCGCTGAGGGCTCCAGCGGCCCCGCCAGGCTGCTCTCCCACAGCTCTCACACCGTGCCCGGGAGAACGGCCTCGGCAGGAAAACCCTGTCGCACCAGCTGAAGGGTGTCATCTTGCCTCCCCCTCTCCAGCGGGAAGGTGTCGGGAAGCACTGTCTGTGGAAGCCCCCCTCCTCTCGGCCCTTGTTCTGGTGCAGGGCATGAGAAGGTTGCCACACTGCCTTTGTCTGGGAAGCCATGTGGGTGTGGCCTGTGGGGAGCACCCGCCATCTTGTCTGTGCTCATTTCTGTAGGTGAAACACCTTATCTCTTTGTGTACTTTTGGCATTTTGTATTTATTTTATGTTTCTTACTCCATTGCTTTTTGCATTCAGGAAACTGTTATCTCAGCCTATAGTCTCTGCCTTTGTCCCTCTCTTACTGGAAGCTTTGTGGGTAAGAGGAGTGGTTTATCTGGGTTTAATTTCCTGCTGGTGTTAAACCACCACAACTTCTGTCTATTATGCAAAGGCACACTGAAGTCATAACTCTGCTGTGGTATCACTATGGAGCTGTCTAACAAGGAGTTGTGGCTTCAGATTGATGGTGGATTACAGTTTTTTAATACCAGATTTTGAAACTATTCTTCCAACAGCAGAAAAAATTTGCATATGATTTCAATTACCAGTCAAAGTAACAGTTGGCAGAAGTCTCTCTTAGGAGATTACAGACAATTTCTGCCAAAGATTATGCTTTTCCACTGGACAAAATCTTTTAGAGATTTCATTGAAACACATTAAAAACAATGTGCCTCAGAGACGCTGATGATCGTAAGTATTTGCTGAAAACAAGTGGTTTCCAGCAGTTTTATATAAATTGTCTTCACTTCTGGAAATGAAAAAATGTAGTCCAGTGAACTCTGAAAGAGACAGGAATTTTCCCCTTAGTGCTTAATACAGTAATACAAGTACATGTGAGCATCAAACTTGAGTTTAGTGAGACTCCTATGTGATTATGAAGTCTGGTCCTGACCTTCACTGGTGGAACGTGAAAGATGTTTTCAGTCTAGCACACCATAAAGAAAAATATAGAACAGTTACACCTCTGTTCTCCCCACCAGATGTCATATTATGGTATTTGAAGGTAAATCCATGGGAAGTTCAGAGACCACATTCACACTGTGCAGCTGAATTTTGCTGGAGTTGGGCACATGGTTGAACTGGTAGTAGAAAGAGGCCCTTGAGACCATCATGTTTACCTGTCATGCACTCGCCTTGACCTGTGCAATGCCTGGCTCACCTGATGCGCAGACTGTTTCACATGAGTGATGTAGCACTCCTTCCTGCAGTGAGCAATTTAAAGCAGAAAGGTGGGTCTCGTAAGGGAATTGTGAAAATATGCTAGGATGGAAGACTGAACATTTAAATAACTGAACATTTTTACTGAAGAAGAATGTATAAAACACGGCAGATTTCCTCTCTGGCATGCTTTTCTGTGGTGGCTGTGGGAGTTCTGTAGAGCTTTTCTAGCCATGACAGTAAGAAGTAGCACAACTGCATGGTGCTAAGTCACAGCTGAGGAGGTTGTTTTCCTGTAACTCTCCTTCACCGTCTGCTGAAAAGTATTCTCCCTGTTTTGCTAAGTACAAACCAACAGTATGTCTTGGAGAATGAATGGGAAATGGGAAGTCACATGGTAGCTTTGTATTCATCTACTCATATCTGTCCTGCAAACCCAAACTGACACCAGTTTATGTTCCTTTCCCTGGGATGGCATCAATAAGTGCTTTGCAAAACACTTCTCATGCAGATGTTAGTTAGTACGTGGGATAAAAAGGCCTGCAAGTCCTCCTCTTCTCAGTAGCACTTGCAAGCTTTGTGCCTTGATTCAGTTCTTGAAGCCTACATGGAAACTGTTAATCCATCAGTTTAAACATTCATGCAGCTCCTTTCTGAACCTCTATAAGCAGGTTGATACTGCAGATGGTGCCTGAAGCTTCCTCTGAAACTTTTACTGGTACCTGACTACCAGGTCTAGCAGCTGCAAGTGACATTTCCTTCTGACTTTGAGCAACTGAGGAAATTTAGCTCATCCTATCTGATGCTAATTGGTTGTAGTGACCCACCTCCTTCCATGTTTTCCAGGGTAATCGCTGCAACATCCTCCAGCTGCCAGCACAATCCCCAGGGGTCTGTAGAAAATTTTTATTTGAAGTGTTCTACTTGTAGAGGATGGTGGTTAATTTCTTAAATCTGAATCTAATCCTAGCTATCAGTGTTATTGGGAAACACTTATAAAGAGATATCTTTTCTGCTTCTTCTGCAGATACATACCTTAGCAATGATGAAATAATCCATACCATAGGCGTAGGATAGCAGGATATGTTTCTGTCCTACAACTCACCTAGACCCACACTGACTTTCATATGCACTGACACGTTGCCTTTGGCACAAGATTCCAGACTTTGTTTTTTCCAGTAATAAAAGTTTTGGCTTAGCAGCAATTGATTATACTCAAGTCTCCGCAGACTACTTCTTTCTCACATTGCAACCAATAGAAAGACCTAAAAATGATATAAAGTTATACTGCTTTGTAGGTAAATTTAGTGATGTCAAGATTTGCTGCTAATCTTCTCTCCAGGTTCCTTTTGCTTAGCTGATTGCTACATCTATTTTGACTTGTATGCAGTCCTTATGCAGGGGGTCTGAAAGTGAAGCTGATTCATCTTTCATGGGAAACAGACTAGTCAAACTATACTTCTTTGTGGCCAGGCTACAAAAGTTGATTTTGCAATGCAATGAGCAGCTCAAAAAGTGAAGCACAAGATGACTCAAAAAGTCATACACATGCCATCTTTTAACATCAGCAGTCTAGCCCCTCTAATGCAAGAGCCTTCCCCTCTCTCCCACATCTCTCTGATAACAGTTTTGAAAAGTACTACTACATCCTCCCCTCCCTGTGCACCACATGCTGGTGTCTCAGTCAGCCCTTACTCATGCAAATTCTAGCCCTCTCCACCATCCCTCCAGCTTCAATTGCTGAGGAGCAGCAGAAACATCTTGACTGAACTTTCAGCACATATAGATAGCCCAGAGCTTCTCCAGGTGTTACACTCAGCTGTGACCATGCCTGAATCCATGGGGAAGCTGCACTCTGAATCTTGTGCAGATACAACAGAGTGTGTATTCACGAGCCTGGACACAGAGTCACCAGAAATGCCTACACCATTGCAGCAGGTGCTACATTTCTGTAGGAGGCATATGTGTGAGCTCAGGCTGTCAGCACCTCTTTGCTGAGAAATCCATGTAAGATGCAGCATGTCCAAGCATTCACTCCTGTTTGAGACCCCTTATCACCCTGCCCAGAATTCTTAGTCTTCCTCTCTCCCTAGGGTATGTGAGTGCATATTAGCAGTGAAGGTGTCCTAGGCTTGCTGACAGCAGGAGCCAGAGTTTGGGTAAGGTGGTCTGGGCTTGCCTTGTCTCAGAACAGGCCAATTTTAAGATAGATCCAACTGACTCAGCAACATAATTACTTTCTGAAAAAGAACTTTAAATATGCATGTGTTGGATTTGGACCTCACCCAAAGTAGTCTGGCTGGTGCAGAAATGCTAGGTCAGTTTGGTTGATGCAAAACTGAAGCAGGTCCACTGAGATCCTCATCTGGCTTTGAGGCAGCATAGCTGCTGGTCCCACTGCTCCTGTAAAGCTTGATATGATAAATGGTGTAGCCATACAGAGGAATACCATCCATTCCCTTCTGTATACCTGGGGATATCTGACTTTTGAAGACCCAAAGACTTCCACTTGCAAAGTCTGAGTGGTTTGGCTGTAATCCTTTTGGAAAGCAAGTACCTTAGGCAATGTTCAAAACTGATTTTCGTTCTCTTTTCCACCCACTGCCTTCTGAGTCAGAAAATACCTGAAAAGAAATCTGAGTGAATTTTTGGTGGTGTAGTGGTGGGTTTATTTTTGGGTTTTGTTTGTTTGTTTGTTTTGGTGGGTGGTGGTTTTTTGTTTGGTTTTTGGGGTTTTTGGTGGGTTTTTTTGGTGGCACAGTGAGTTTAACAAATAAAAAATCAAATAGAAATAAATTTTAATATTGTGCAGAGTGCTTTTAGGCCACCTTCAAAGATACTGTATTGCTCATCTCCTCTGACTTAGCTAACAGCATGCTTCATTTACTTTCTCTGGAGTTACAACTCGGGCATTATTCCCCCATTTCATTGGTAAAGCTGAAATAGTGTTGCAATTCAAATCAAGGCACCTGTTTTAAACAATAATGCTGCAACACAGCATCTCTGCAACAGAAAGGTTGCAAGGAATTAGGGAGGTAACTTCTCCTTTGAGGGAAGAACACAGCCAACAGAGGTTGAGGACCTGAAATTGGCTCCAGCACAGCCAGCTCTAAAAATCTCACTGTTGCTCTCTTTAAAGATCTGACCATTTAGGAAACTGGTTCCTTTCTAAACCTCCTGGCTCTGTCAAGCATGTGACATTTGGGAGTTTCTAAACTCTTGTAGCTTCATAACTTTTTCAATCATTGAATCCCAAAGAATCATTGAATCCAAAAATCTGTTACTCTCTTCATCTTACCCTTGTCTCCTCACCCTTTTAGGGTGAGAAAAATCATATATATCCACTTCCACCCAAGGGTGCCTCTGGATGCCCTTAGCCCACCTTAAAATCATTTGCATGTAACCACTGATCTCTTGTGGCTTTCCAAACACAGCAGTCAGGTCAGCAACAAAACTTCCAAAGACAGTACAACCAGTAACACCAGATAAAAATGGCCATATAAAGCACTTCTTTTATTTGATGCATGCTACTGCATGTTGGGGAGAAATCGCTGCCAAAATGGCCTGCACCAAAGTGTTTGCTTCTTCCCCATCTTCTTCAGGAAATTTCTTCAAGATTTGAGTCTAGGTGCCAGTAGAATACTTCTCTAAACTGCATGGTAGTCTGCAACGCCTCAGTCTTGAGCGACAAACTTGAGAGTTTGTCTGTATTATGGTTTTGAAGACAAAAAGAAAATTGTCATTCATTGCTTTGTGTTCAAGATTATGTTTCAGCAGCTCTTCTCTGAAGCTACAAAGATGGTTGGTATCCAGCTTCAGTTATTTCAGGAGTTTATGTCAGGAGCTAAGTTTATCATGTTCCTTGCATGGACTATACATTCTGTACGCTTAGGACTAAACTTTTTTAACCTTGCAAAGACCCGCATTTTCTCAATTTCTGGAGTAAGGGCAGGATCTGTGCACCCTTTAAACACAGTTCTAAAAACTGTAGAATGAAGCTCTGCTCCTAGTCGCATTCACAAAACAAGGCATTGATAAAAGTGAAGCAACAGAAGGGATGCTCACTTGTAATGCTTGGCTAGCCTTTTATTTTATCCCCAAATTGCCATCTAGGAAACAATTTTTTGATTTTTTTCATCAGTAGCACAGGATTTATAAGAAAGGAATCCAAAGCTGTCCTGTGACAGTGATTCACTTTCCTGAGCCTATTACCATGAAAACTGTAAATGATGCAATAGGCTGTGACTTCTAGTCAAAGGTTCATCATAGAGTCTATTAACTAATTTATACTCCCAGATCTGCATTTTACAGTAAACGGAAGCAAGAAACTGTTAGAAACATGCTGTTGGGAAGGGAGAAACAAAAAGAAAGTAAAAGGAGTAGTTAATCAGCGTTGGTAAGTTGACCACACATCTCAAGTGCCCGTAAAACATCTGAGGAAGGTGGGCAGGGGCGGAAACCTTTTCTGGTAGAAACACAGAAAGTTTTATGACACGAGAAAGACCCCTCCACATACCAGAATCTGACAGAAGTACTAAAGATGTCTGCAGCTGGAAGCTGAAGTATGCTAGTGGCCATTAGTTGGCAGAGGTAAATACAGGCTGCATAGAGCTGGGCTCGGCAGTGAGCCACTTAGAGCAGAGGTGGGAGATGCTGAATACAGTTTGTCAGAAGCAGAATATCAAAACACAGCTCAGGGTAGGACTGCTCATAAACCATACTTCTGATTGAGGACCAGACTCTAAAAGAATGGATAACTATGGAGCGCAGCCATAACTGGGACCTGGGGAAAGTTTTGATGAAGCAAGGGTAAGATAGGCAAAGAAAGGCAGGGGGAAAGAGCAACTAGCATTTTAAGACCTTGCTTAAAGCCTTTGCAGCATACACAGGACAGAGGTACTGCGCAAAGCTGCCTGCATAATGTGCCATACCAAGACTGTGCAGCTGTCAGGGAGTGATCCTGAGATTTTGAATAAGCAGCACCAGCACAGTCCCTTGTATGATGAGGGGATATTTAATGTAAAGGACCATTACTGCAGCACAAATTCTAATGCAGTGTCCTCTCTCTCTGCAGCACAGCATTATCTGGAGAATTCCTGATGACAGATTCACATTTGCTGTTTTGGTTTCCATTATGAAAAACCACAAAGGAAAAACTATGTAGCAAACTGCTTTGACTTGCCATTTGTTAAAATGAAAGCAGATCTCTCTGCTGCACAGGGACCACCTCTGCAATAAAACTCCCCATAAATATTCCTGCAGCATATTAAGAAATCCCCCTGAAGTCAAACAGGAGGCTTCCAGAACTTCAGAAGGCAGGCACTGCCTCTCTTTAATTCTGACGGTAAAGAAAAGAGAAGTTTTGATTCCCTTCAGCAATGGAATGTGATCAACAAGGATGCAACAAGCAACAGTTTATTTGTAGAAAAATCCTTTAAAATTTACTACAATGTAAGATTAAGGAAAAAATAGTCTTAATATATATACATACAATATATATAAACAAACACATATCGCACCATGAAAATTACATGCTTTTTAGAACAGAGAATGGATCATATTCCCTCATATCGATTTTAAAGTTATCACTGCAAGAAACCTTGCTTCCTTTTTTTTTTATCCCCATCAAAGTTTTCAAGTACAGGAAGTAAGTAATGCAGGATCTAATAGTAGAAAACCTTTGTTATACACAAATTACAACTGACAACTAGACAATATTATTCTGCCGTATCCAACACTTGTGTTTTTTGAACTCTAATATAATGATATGAACTTTTACCTGAGGTGCGTGGAAATAATGAAGCATGATAATTGGCAAGTTTAAGAGATTTTTCACATTGTGATTTGACTACAATTGAAGATGATTAGGTATCACATCTATACCTATAGTACTGGCACAAGAATGCTCTGCGTGAGTCATCACCAATGACTTAGAAGTGCAGGAAAAATTAACAGGCAAGCACCACTTGCAATGATAAGCATGCAGACAATTTGAGTGAAACAGAGGTAGCATGTTCTTGTAACTCCAGCAGGGTCATTCAAATCAACTGCACTCTCCCTTCTGCAAAAGGCACTCACTTTTTCAGCTAAAAACTATGCGCTTAAGTTTGGTCAGACCGACCACAAATGGTGGATTTCTCTCCTTACAAATATAAAAAAATGTTAAGCAGAGGACACAGTGAAAAGAAAAAAAAAAAAGAATGTAAGAAATACACATATAAGGTACTATGTGCTAATTCTTTCCCCCTACCTTTTGTGGGGAGAATTATATAAAACGGTTGCAGTGCGTAATCCAAAAGTTAAGACTTTCCAGTTGAAATGGCAGTATTAAGCAGCACATTCTCAATCAGAAATAGTTTTAAACCAGCAGAAGTACACCAGTCTTTTTAATAAAGAGCAACAATTCACAGTTAGGAGTAGAACGTTTATGCACAAAAAAGGTGATGGCCAGAGAAGGATCCTCTGATGCAAAAGCTCATAAATTACAGTATGCACTGCAACTTTTATACTGTGTCTTTTATCCTTTCTGCACTTTGAAAGGATGACCACGCAAAACACCTTCTCTTACCGTGACACTACAGAACTAATTGAGTTATAAGATGTGCCACTGTTGCAACTGGAGGCATAAGCCTCTTGACCATTTGCATCTAAATTAATTTTGAATACAGAAGATGCCTTCAGCAAGAAATCTGCTGCATCTCTGCGACCTAATTCCCTCAGCTTAGACATTAGTATGCCTACAGTGCTGTCAGGTGCATTACTCCATTCCTGCAGAAGGGCATGAACTGGGCTTGAGAGAAAGTGATTTTGTGTTCCATTATTTGTATTGTACTTTGCAACGAGATCAGGGAGGCCCAGGTTCATGGCAAGAAGGCACCAGTCTTTGCCCATTGGATCAGGTGGATCCAAAAGTCGACTTAGTTTTCTCCTGGTAAGTAGATTCAGATCAGAAACATGAATATCCATTCCTAGGCTTCCCTGGGAGTAAACATCAAGACACCCAAAACATAGTATACTGCTAAAGCTCTCTTTATATCCCCCCATAGTGTTAGTTAGTGATGTCTCCTTTTGACTCTGTGCACGGAAAAAGTCTCTAGGCTGGTAGACCATTACTGGTTCATGATGTTCCCTCAGCTGCTGAGGACTAAGGTAATATTTCCCGGTCAGAAGACCTGGTAAGGTTGTGGCTATTAAGTTATCAATGGTGCTGCACACTGAATCCAGAAGTAAACAGCACTTGATCTTCTCTGTTTCCAGTCCTCTAACTTGAACCTCTATACCCTGTCCATGGTTGACCAGCAGCACTAAAAGCTCAGCTCCACGATTCATAATCTTTGATCCATTTACCCACAGACGTATATCAGCATCTCCCTCTGTGCTCTGCTGATGAATCCACCTGCAGAGATTCACCTGAACTTTATGAAAAATTCCACAAGGAAATGGGGTAAGATGTTCCACAGGAACGATTCTAACACCACCATAAATCAGCACTTCATCCTCCTCATCTGTCCAAGACCTGTGGAGATTGTCAGTCTTTATGAGAGCAGGAATATCCACCATTGCTCCACTGCTAAGGTCCCTTGCACAAATATCCATGGCATCCAAAATCTGTATCAGTTCTTCCACGTCACTGTCTGTCACCAGACGCTGGATGTCCTCTATGGTGTACCGACCTCTGTAGTGATGGAGGGCTTTTGGGTTCTCCACTGACAAGACTTTTCCAAGGACATTAGAACAGAGCCAGCGAGGATCCAGAAGCACAACATCTTGGACAGTTTCACTCTGCATAATGTTAATCTGTTAATAAATATAAAAGTTACTGTTTACATCTTGTGAAGTACAAGATGCTAGCCCACGTTCTCGCCTTCCTAACAGACTGACCTGACAATTTGATTAACACCGCTCACAGGAAAAAAACAACAGTGCATTTAAATATATGGCAAGTACTCTGAACAAAAAACAGATCTTGTTATTTTCCACTAGTAATGGAATTATTAGAGCCCAACAGCTGGAAAGCCTAGTCAAGCTTTGCAAGCTGTTTACGCAAAGGTGTTATCCTACTATTCAATTTCTAATGGACACATATAAATCTCTCATATGCAGTGAACACTTCGTCAAAGGTGATAATATAGTGATCCTTGCTGGGTATTTGATATTCTTACAAATATAGCAATAAACTGTAATTTTTCCTGTCTCAAAGAGATTATGTTGAGCAAAATAGAAACCACAAGACATAATGATAACAGAACGTGTTAATAAGCATTCTCTACTTCTTATGATGTCTTATAAGGAAGAGAAAAAAACCAAACAACTTTAGACATTTGCTTAAACTCATAAAGCAATATTCTACCAGAACAGTATCTTGCAAATAAAGAGATGGAATTTAGATAAAAATACTTACTTCTCCTATGCTATGCAACTGCTGTGCAATATGCCGTAGGTCATTTTCACTTGCTAGGGGATTAAGATGTTCCTGTACATCATACACAAACTGCTGCAAGGACATCAGCTGGTTGGGTCCATTAATTTTTCTCCAGGAAGGCAGTGTGGAGATTATTTTTTCACACAGTTGAGTCATCGGTGGGCAAGTCTTAGAAAAGCACAGAAAATATCAATTTGAGAATAGTGGTACACTGTTATTTTAACAGAGGTCTAATCCATTCATAATGACTATTCAGATCTAAAGAGTTCCCTTTGTGCTGGACCCTTACTCTGGCATCTACTTGCCATAAGATCTGCCTACCTTTTCTTAAAAAAGTGAACTGCAGAAACCAGTTTTTCACTGAAATAAGCCAAGTTTCTAAATATCACCATGAGTTGCTGTCATGCATCTGTAAGTTAATGCTTATTTCTGAAATGATGAGAATTTATTTAGAATCTGTGCTCATCAGTAACTTTACAGGATAAATTCACTTCAAAAGGTGAGACAGCTGGGTACTAATTAAGATACAGAAATGGTACTTTGATGTATTTATTGATTGTCTTAGACTTTGCTGATGCCTTCTGGCTACATTCTCAAGCCACAGCCTCCACTTCTTACATAGTAAATCCCTTCAGATTTCAAGCTAGTGACCATAGCTGTAATAAAGCTTTCTTAGAGAAGAAAAGCTTACCAAATGAAGAGACCCTCGAAAATGTAAAATAGGTTGAATTTTGCATGAATCCAAGTATTTTCTTCAACTCACAGTAATAACTCAGTAATACATCCACTTTTAATCAATTACAAAAAAAAAGTTTCAAAAGTAGCTGCAGAAAATCTTGTTGGTGTGTAACATAATATTAATCCATTTAACACAGGCTACAAAAAATTTGGTCACCCTTAGTATAGCAATCACCATGGATTCACGGTGATAACATCAAACCATGGCTACACTTTACCTTTAGTCTCATATGCATATACCTACACATACAAGTACAACTATAAGCAATGCTTTCAAATAAAAAATGCAGTCAAAAGTTAATACATATTCAGTTTACATATCCGTATTTGGAATTATCTTTCTAACAGTTGAGAAAACTGTTTTATTCTGGTGGGTTTTTAGTGAAAAAGTTTATTTTCCTGAAATATAATATATTTCTCTGTTTTGTATAATACTATGCTGATTAAAAAAACCCCCAGAAAGTGGGGGGGGCGCAATTCTGGAATCCAATCACTCCCAATCAAAAACTAAAACTATGACTTTAAACTGAAATCTCAATTTGTTTCCTTGATGTCAAGGGTTTGTTTATGACAAGATTTGTCAAGTGTGCTTGAACATTGGAACAACAGTGGTTTCTGTATACTTCATTGTTCTAAGTTTGAAATTTACAGTAGATTATTATACAAAATGTTCACATTTTGGCTGATCCAACCCAGACCATTAGATACTACTTACAGAAATTATCTGGCTTCGTATTTCTTGCAAGTGATTTCGGAGAAGCTTCATATCTTTAGACCCAGATGCTCCAGCATCCAGGACAAATAATTTTTCTGAAATTTGCAAATCATTTCCAAATCTAAAGGAAAATAATTATTATCAACTTAGCCCCAAATCCAGTTTATTTGTTAATACAACTGTACTTCAGTATTAAATTATACTAGAGTTGTTTTCCTTAAGGAATTATGAAGTTTAAGTAATAATTATGCTCAGATATTTTACAAGCACAGACACTATAGCTGCCGTATAATTTTCTTGAAAATAAGCAGAGATATTGAGAGAAAAATGTTTTCTCTCAGGATGAAGATTGAATGTACATAAGAAAATTGTAACTGCAATACATGACTTGTAATTACAAAACAAAGCATTTTACTAGAGAAGAGACTACAGGTATTTATTCTTTTTAAGGCTTTAATGTCTGTTGCTTGCTTTCTTCTCACTTCAAATAGTTCAGTAGTCATTGCTGTTGACAGCTCTCTTTCTCACTTCCTTTTGACTTTTCAACCACACAAACCTGTTTGCCTAGCTCTGGACAGATTTGCATTTAAAAGTATTACGGCACCAAAGATGACACACAGATATTTTTCTATTGGTTTATTTCAATTGATTAAGATACTGTTGTGTCTCCCCCACCCCTCCCCCCCCAGTGCTGGAATTCCTACATAGGTTTCTTGTACAGCCCAGACAAATGTGTATTGTCACAGGTATGGATGATTTTTCATACCTAGTGTTTCCCACTTACATGCTCACTCTGAATGTAAGGTATTGTTACTTTAAACAAGAGTACATTTATGGAGAACTCCCTATTCGCATCTACCATTAGCATGTGCTCTAGACATTTGCTGAAGAACTTCAGAAGTTTTGCTAGCTCCTAGGTACCTCTTGGATGCCTTGTCACCTGTGTGACTCCACAATGTCCAGCTGTTTGCAAACTGCGTGGGGAGTACTTCCAGGCCTCATTTAAGTTTTTTCATACCTATCCTAAATCAGTGAAGAGATAAGGGTAGTTCTCTGGTAAAGTTTTCTCTTTTGGATGCAGAGGTTTTAGCTGCAAACTGCCTACTTTTCTGAGACCAGTGCAAAACCTGAGAACCAAGATGTTAGACAGAAAATTGGAGTGGGTCTTTGGATGTAGCCTAGTGTTTACAGGGTAAGACTGCCTACACCACAATTAATTTTGACACCACTTGGCTCATTTGAGCTCATTCAGGGCAGCTTACTCACTGCAATATTGGTAAATGTTTCAATTTTAGCACAACATATGCTTCCTGAACATATTGAAAATATCATAATATCATATGAGCCATATGAAAACCTTTTTACTTATTCCAATGCATTTTAGTATTTTTCTTTCCACTTAGCATGTTTGAACACTATGTATAAACATACTTCCCACTTACCTGTTCCTGATTTCTTTCAACAAGGAGATGTCTTTGTCATACCAGAACTCTCCCCCAACAGGCCGAGGCAGATTCACTATGTCAGCATGCGTGGCAACCAAAACAACACGCAGGGGACTTTTCAGCTTTCCACCAAATGCTAGTGGAGAAACAAAAGGACTCTCTCACTATGAGGCATGCCTATGGAGATGGCTGATACTGAGCCAGAAAATCAGAAATACATTTTACATTCTTCATACCAACCACTTTTGTAGTGATTTACCAACTCGAACCACAGCCATTAACAGTACAACTGCTGGTGCTCTGGTATTGTCTGCTTATAGGACTGTCTATGTAGGCCCAAATAGATAGACTATTTGAGTAACATCAGATACATTTATACTGTATTACTTTATTGGTTTAAGAAAAACAGTAACCAGTAGCACTAATGATATAGCTACTAACTACAAACTATGACAGTGTAAGGAAAAAATAATTAGAAATAGCAACTTCTTGAAAGGGTTTTGCATAATCTTTTGACAGTCCTTAATATTACAGGTGCAGAATAGAGGACTGTAAGAACACAAAATGTCTACAACATTCATATGTTGATATGAATGCTATTTTGCAGTACTTACACAAACAATGACCTCTCACTTAAGTGAGAGTTAAGTAGGAAAGCCTGGCAGAAGCCATGAAAAAGAATGAGAAAGAAAGATACAAATGGCATGAATGAGGTGACAGCATGGAACACAGAGTTTTCAGTCTTTTCTCAAACTCATATTCCAGAAAAGAGAAGACATCATTAAACTACTTCTAAAAGAGACAGTACACCCAATCCAGCTCTTTTAGCACCCAATCCTGCTCTTTTAGCCTTAAAAAAAGTCACATGGGAAAATAAGCTTACATCACTGCTCAGTTCCCATCAACTGAGAGCTGCACAATCTTGATTAATTCATTAAAAGCCACATTTCCCAAAATCTCTGCATAGACCCTCCAGGAAAGTATTTTGTAATTATCTTTTTTTTTTTTTTTCCAATTGGCAGCTAAGGACTTAGACAAAATAACTGGAAAGTAATTCCAGGAGTTTTAAGTTTTCTGCAAACATCAATTACTAGGTATTACTTGAGAGATTTGTAACAACACAGAGATGCGTAGGTACCCAGACTGAGCTGATCAGTATAAACACAGATTTAAGTGAATTATCTAAATAATGCTGATTTTCAGATAAGCAAGAAGAAAAAATCAGCTGAGACTCAGGAGCCTTGAAGAGCTTTCAGCAGTTGCAAATTAGCTGTATTTGCAGCTTTATCACCTTTTTGCAATTTTCTGAGCTTTAACTTTCACAGGTAATTTATTATTGGTTAGATCCAAATGCTGATATTATTGACATTGTAATTGGATCTAAAATAGAAAATAAAGTAGATGCCTGAACTGAAAACCAAGGGTTGGCCTTGGCTCCTTGTCTGACTAAGATAATGAATAGCACAACACAGAACGAGAAAGAAAATAACTTTTTGTACAATGTTAAGTATTTAATACATTTGTCTAGTGAATCTCTAGCATTGTTACAAATGCCCTTGAGTTAGCTCCATCGTCTGGAATAATCTTTCCAATCATAGAACCAAGACATGTCAGAGCTTGGTTTGTCTAAGAAACTGCAACAGTCTGCAGACCAATACTCAGCTACAAATGCTAACGATTTATAATTTACCTGAACTACCAGACCTCTTAAGAAAAATGTTATTTAAGTTAAGTTTGCTCACCAAGTAACTTTCAGTAAGCCTGAATATAAAATAAATAAAATTACTTAAAACCTGTGCAAAATTGGAGCATATGTGAAATTTACAAGAAACACTGATTTCTGTGCATCAGCACCAAAATAGTTATCATATTTGTCCAAATAAAACTCATTAACTAATTAATGAGTTAAACACATGAAAACACATGAAAGGTGCACATACTGAGGGATAATGCTGTTCCATAATACTGTTCTGACCTATTGTCACTTATGAGACTAATTTATGCTGAAAATATTATTGCAGCTAGATATAAGAGGAATTTAAGCAATGTGTCTAAACTTGGATTTGAATGGTTCCAGCCCCCTGAAACACTCTGAACAGCTTATCTGACATAAACCTTCATCTGCCACGTACAGATGTAAATCACAGCGCCACAAGGCATTGCACTGTACTTTGTGACGCTTTAATTGAATTAAGTGGTGTGTGCAACTCTTCTGGCTTCTTCCATAGATAAAATTCCCTTTTTCCAAGAAACCTAATGTAAAGTTTGTTTGAATACATAGGGATGAAGACACCCAACATGGATTATGTACAGAGTTGCAGAGAAATACAAGAAGCTTTGTTCTACAGATCTCTAATACTTCATTAACAAGCACAAGAACATACCGATTGGCTCCTCAACTGGGACCAATGATTTCAGGAAATTGAGCCAAAAGGTCACTTGGTTTAACTGGATTTCATAAGGCTCCTCAAGACTAAAAAGCACTATGTGAATTGCTGTGTGATCATTTGCAGCAAAATAATCATAACAGCAGAAGTACACAGGATTCCCAGAGAATTCCCAGATGCTGAAATCACCAACTCCTGTAAAACAGACAAACAGATAAAGAGATCACACTTCATCAGCAAGCAGGAAACATTTTCTGGCCATGGAAATACAAACAAAACATTTAATCTGATTTAAACTTTCACGAACATAAACTGTATGCATGTGAGAAAGCAAGACTAAAAATGCAATCATGAACAAAAGGAATGAGTATCAGTCAGTTTCAGAGGCTTAGCAGTTGGACCCTCAGAGTCTTTTCCTCTCTCACATTCCTTCTCTAGGACATGTAGCTGGATGCCATGTGTAAGTACCTGTGTTAAATGCATGCAGCCTTATGCAATTAAATTGAGTTTTGCCTCGAACAACAGCAGCAGATCTTTTAATTGTCTTGAAAACCAAGAATAATGGCTCCCATTAAAGCTTAATATTTTTATTAATTATTCTTCTTAACATGCTACCATTGATTTTAAAAACCACTTAAGCACATTCTAAAAAGAGGCTGCTTTGCTTTACAGAATTGTACTGTTCACACTGTGTTGGTAAATTAGGGCTGAAAAATGACGTCAAAGGTTCCAAGAGCTCCATACCTTTTTCCCATCTCCTTTAGCTTTGGGTGAGAAAAGTGGTACTATGTTGCACTTCCCAGATGCACCATCTGATTAGAGTGATGACTGTCACACTTGTACTACTTCTAATTAAACAAATGGTGATTAAGGTGCACCTCAAACTTCTAGAAGGAGAGAAGCCAGAACACTCCAATCTGCTGTTATGAGTACAGCTGCTCAGAGTGCACTCTGTGTACACTTTGTTCTGTATCAAGACAGTACAGAGAAAGAAAAAAAAGTCCTTCTGACAGTCCAGGGCACGACTCTGTTTCCTGCAGAATTTGACTGCGCTTCAAATTATATTGAAAGAAGAAATTAGCCTGCACAAAGAATAAGCTTTAGCTACTTGGCAAACTGCTCAGCATCTAGGATAAATATTTTGTCACTGCATTCGTTACTGTGCACTCATGAGCAGGTTTCTGTCTCCAAAGTAAACTCTTGATTACTGCTAACTCAGCTTCAAGTCTGCAGCTGCTAAAACATTTTCCTTATGAAGACAAGACCTGACCACCTATATAAATGACAATTGGCATGGCTGGTGGAATAGAAGCACAATTTGCATGGTCTCAGAGCTAAAAGCCATGTGAGTATTTATGACACCATTTTAGGACTGACCCCTCTTACCGCTAACTGCCTTCAACTGCAGAGCAGTTAGTTTCCTTGCAAAAAAAGAAATTAAATCAGAAGCTTCACTCACAATGACTGATGAGCTCCAGGACTCACCAAATATGCTCCAGCCCTGACATGGGGTGAGAACAGTGTGTCCTTTGCATAGCTGGGAATATATTTAAATGATGAGGACTAAATGAGACTAAATCTGATAAAATCCTCAGATGACAAAGGTGAAGAAGCCTTCATGCTAGTAGGCTTCATGCTACTGCCACTTTGCCAACCAAATACCCCTTTTTCTACTCTCCCACTTACCTCAAAAATATTTCTATGTTACACTACAAAGATCTGATATGACTGATTAAAATGTATATTACAACAGCTACAGAACTTCAGGCAGATTTACTTTCTCAAACAAATTAAATACCACCAGTGTTGAATTGTCAAACAGTCACTACTATACCAAGTCAGTATTTCCCCCCATTTTTATTTTAAAAAGCAAGTAAAATGGCATTAACTGTCCTGCAACATTAAGGCACCTCAGCCCACGGCTCTTCTTACCATACAAGCAGGCATTCTGGATGTCAATGGCCTTGGTGGACTGGTCATCAGAAGAGAAGTGGGAGTGATGAGCAGGTGATACGAAAGTTTCTAATACCCCTTTGGTCAGGCCTGGCTCAAACATCATACTACGGCTTCTCACGCTGACATTTTCACAACCAGGATAAAGATTCGTAATACTTACTGAAACTGGGTCAGGGAAAGGAAAATGAGATTACAAACCATGTGAAAATCACAAGAAGGTCACTTCAAAACAAGTATGCAAGCCATAAAATCAGATTTAAAACCCAAGGTGCTCTTCAAAGAAAGAAGATGTCTATGAAGCTGTGGGTGCACACAACTACATTCTTATTCTGAATTACTAAAAGGAAAATATTAGACTGATCCTATAAAGAACTTATGTCCATTAGCAGATATACCGCCGAGTGGGAAGCATAGAAGACAACTGAAATATTTGTTTATGAAAGGTTTGAATAGTTAAAGTTCTATGTTGCAAAGATATACTACCTTTTTTTTTTTTTTTTTTTAAACTAAGGGCTACAATTAATTTCATTGCATGATCTATTATTATTGGCATGGAAATGTCCCATATTCATATTACTGATTCCTGTAAGTAATGATTAAAAAAAAGAAATCACTGTATAACAAGTGTCTCCAGGGCGATGGAGAAAAGCAGTCCCTTTTTCAAATTTATTTTACTAATAAGCAACTTTTTAGTTTTTTTTTTATTCAGATTCCCAGAGTGCAAATGAGAAACAAATGGCTTTTTAACTGACTTGCACCATCTAGTGGATAAAGATTATTTCCTCCACTGGTTGGCAAATTCTAATATTTGGGTTATACAGTAGAAAGAGATTATTCATTAGCTGTAAAACTACACTTTCATGTTTTATCTCCTTTCACCTCTTGTAAATAAATACTTAGTGAATTCACACTTATTTTTATAGAATTTAAACAAACATATAAACAAACAAATCATGTGACCAAGTATAGACCAAATTGTGCTGATTTAAATATTTATCTGATTATGTCACTCAAACGATAATATAATTTACATGCTATGTAACGATTTACATCCCAAAAGAACATATAATGAAAGAAGCAAAACCCAAACCTCCAAATGCTAAAATAACATCACAGTAGCTTTGTATGTATAGAACTCCACATCTTTCTGGCTTTATATCTAGGTAAGCTCTTTTGAGCAGCGTGCTTCAAATTCACCTTTATTTCTACACTGATTTTCCAGTGTGACTGGCAGTCTTTCTGATTTTATGATGGTGTGAACACATAACACCTCTTCTTTGGTTCTGTTACCAACCAACACAAAAAAATCTGTCTTCAGTCAAAACATTCCTGTACTGCCTCCATGAATGGATATTCCTTGAGTGATTTATTGCCCTTTGTATGACACAGTAAATTAAGATAAATAAATCAGGAACTTTTGATGGATTAATTTAATCAAATTCTTTTGTCTCTTGTCACAGATGTGAAGCCCTTGTGTTAAGTAAACATTAACTGCAGTAACAATCTCTGTGGCATGGATCTTGCCTTGTTAAACCACTCTGTGAATGCCCTATAGCTTCCTCAGGAGAACAGAGAGAAAGTAGAGATGAAAACTACTACTAGCACTATTCTAATATTACTTTAAAATGATAAATAAAATCCAAACCTGCAAATATTATCCATAAGTTTTTTTTTAAAAATGCAACCCTGGCCTCATCTAAAACTTACACAGTAAGACCACTTCTAAACATCAATTTAAACTTGAGCTCCTCAACATGCTTAGCTTCCTTGTGCAGGTTCCTAGTGTTAGAAAAGAGACTCAGATAAACATTTCACTGGTCTTTCCACTGCCCCCCTGTGGGTTCTTCAAAAACTGGACACATGCTTAAGTATAAACTTATCTAGTTTCTCCACACCTTGTAGCTCTTCCCACTTTGTATGGGCCAGCTGGTGCTACACGAGCAATTTATTCCCTAATATTTGCAAGCATTTACTTCTGTTTAGAAAACTTCCATTTTCAGCTTGTTTGAAGACTATTTTAAACACCTCTAACTGGGCTAATTCAATCCTCTGCCTTAGGGAAAAGCACTCCAAGGTATCAGAAGCAGCTCTGAAACCTGTTATTACTTTAAAAATCACATAGAGATGCAGCAACTGTTCAAATTTTGCAGTCTTCATTGAAATTCCTCCAGCAAAAAGGAAGCTAGTTATGACACTGATGTTTGCAGCCTAGGACTTTTTGTGAAAAATAAACAGCAGTGTTTACAAGTCCTGTCCTCATTGGTCCTCTTCCTCTTACTTCAGCTACAAGCTGAAGGCTACAAGCCTATGCACAGGGAAGTCAATCCCCTCTCACTTTCCCTTTTGTTTCTTACATGATTAGGCTGTCCAGTCTTTTGCAGTGCAGCCAACTGCTTCTTCTTAGGAGCTTAAAGAATAAGAGGAAACTGTTTTCTTGTACAAACATTATGGCTCAAAACCATACCTGAAGGTTTGGAAGACAAAGGAGATGGGGGGAATCTGCTTGAGTTTGTGGAGGAGAGCCTAGGCCTACGTCTTCTGAAGAAGCTTCGTATCAGGCCGCATTTGAGGGACTCCACAAGGGTGGTTTTCCCAGTGCCAGAGTATCCAAACAACTTCAGTTTGATCCGGGGCTGTGGATTCTGTGTGTGCCTCAGCTGCTGGATGAAAATCCCCCGGTGAGTATCCTAAAATTCAACATAGAGAAGAAATCAGAACGTGTGGCAGGGGACTTCTCACTCTCAACAAACTCAACATGGGGTTTAGAGACACTTCCTTGCCAGACTGGTTCATCATGCAAGCCATCAGTTACTGGACAGGCGGACAGGAGAGCTTAATGCTCACTCTCAAGAGCCACCTTGATGTTCCATGAAAATCACACATCTTCAGGCTCAAATCAGTGAATGGAACTATTCTAACCTCCAATGGAGAGGGCAAAGGCATCAAAACTGGCCTCTTTCAGTGCCCATTCTCCTAACCCATCAGTCTCAGAAGGTTAACCAATATACATATATATATATATGCTGTTACAGAATATACATGCAGCACTGAAGAATTTTGCTCTGATAGCTATCACCTGAACCATCCAGCAACCCAATGTGCATTTCTTCTCTTGTTTACATCAACTTTTTCTGTGCCTCTCACGTTTGGATGAATTTCAAGGAAACGGGGAGAAAGCAGAAAAGTGTAAGGGCAAAGGAACTAAATTCATCTTCCCTTTCTTCATTCCCCCATTTGGAGCTGAGAGAGAGGCTCTATTGTTCTGCATTCTAATTCCATGTAGGATGAGCCCCCCTGAATTATAAGCATGCAGAACTGAGCTGAGAAATTTGACAGAAACAGTAGCAAAATATTTTGTTCCTTCCTCATCGGCAGGCATTTATTTAGTAAGTCACAGTGTAAACACTGCACTGTTACAGCTAATACTGAATCCTCCACAACAGCTACTATGATGGTAGGTTCTTCATGTGTCTGTATTAGAGGGAAAATACTTCACAAGCACTGTAAGTAAGTGTAAGGTATGCTCTACACTAGATGATACCTACCATTTTAAGTAGTACTAGAATACTTTCAGTGGTTAGATATAATTTGTTAATTTTAATTGACTAGATTCTCTGTTACAAAGTATAATGCATTTGCCCCACCTATATAGAGACAGGCCTTCAGTAATGTATATTCCACTATCAAGAAGAGAGTTACAGTTTACTAATATTGCTTTCAAGAGAGATCTATCTGACCTTCTTCCTTTGTTCTAGGTCAATTTGTATTATTTTCATATTTACATTGTGAATAAATCCGAAATTTACCTGCCGGCATACAGACACAAATAAGAGTTTGGTGTGGGGATGTAATGCAAAATGGAGCCTATTATGACAAACTTTACAAAAGCTGTCATTGCAAAGAAGTCTGAACTTTACACTTTCTCACAACTTTACAGACATATAGTTTACAATCCTAGGAAGTATAGATTTGCTGGCAGGACTAAAGGACATGATTCTACTTCCACCTTGGAACACAGTGTGCACCTTCTTCTACTAGCAATAGAAATGGTCATTTATTTCTGTTTCTCCAATCACAGACTCATCATTATAATTATAACAGAATTATTTTAATTGGTCTGGCTCTTGCCTGTAATCTCCAGGCAAGTAGGCTCTGAACCTTCCCAGCACGAGTGATGCTGCCTATCTGACTAATCAATGCGTATCAGATGTGTCAGACATACTGCCTTACAACAATCCCAGGTCATCTTTTTGTTCTAGTTGGCAAGACATTCGGATATACTGAAACTGCATAATTAAAAGATGACATTGAGAACTTATGCAACTATTCCATATAGTATTGACATTTTCATAAGGGGCACAAACCCCCCACCCTTCATAACATTAATCTAAGTGAAATGGTGATGGAGAGGAAATAAATCATCTTGGGGGATGTGCCATTTCTTAATGGTTTATTTTCTACTAAACAACTTGGATGCTTTGCTAGGCACTGTCAGAAACTGATAGATATAAATCAGTGGTGCAGACTAGCTTAGTCAGCTTCTGTAATATGTACATATTGGTTTTAATTGAGGGCATAATTTCAAATTAAAAAATACAAAAAGGAAAAATGAAAAAAAAAGACATCACTGCAGCAAGGAATTTTGCAAAAGCTTTTAGAATCGCTTTGATGAAAACCTCACTTAAAATTCATGCATTCCCAACCTTTTTAAGTCTTGCAAGCAGACTGGCTACATGTTCATGCTGCTCTGCTCTGGCAAGATCTTCTGCTGTATTTCCATCCTGTTAAAAAACAAATTATTAGCAGCGGTTCCTTCATTTTTCTTTTACAGATGAGCCTCTGGATGCCACTGTAACAAGATAATTTGAATTCAGTCTGAGAGCAAAGTCAACACACCTCCCCCTGAATTCCATCTCTCTTCTCACCAATTAGGGGATGATAGTGATTTCTAGATTTTGCCCACTGAATAGATTTAAAAGGTCACAAGGAAGGGACTCATCACCATATTGACTCACATGAATAGCAAGTGAATGTTTGTTTACCAATGGTAAAGACTGACAGTGGCACATCAGCCATTGGAGGATCCCAGAAAGCAAGAAACTTGTAAGGGATGCAGTTTAAATTGCATCAGCAAGTTTGAAAGGAGAAGCAAATCTCCTTCAATATTCTGGTCTTGCTGTTTAGTTCCCTATGTTTCACAGATCAGCAGTTTAATATTAAAGAGACTAAAAGAAAAATTGCCCACTGCTTTGACTCTTACAGCTATCTTATGCTATTGTACCGTTTTAAATTTTGGTAAGAGGTAACTAATTTCAGAGTACTTTGATTATTTCACTATCTCAGATAAGAGAATTAGAAAATACATCGACAAGCAAAACAACAAGTTCCTTTCCTATTCAAGCTTTCCTGAAAAGTACAAAGTAGCTATACAGTGGTATAGCAATAGGTAAGCAAAACTGACATACAAAAAAGGCTTGGTTACAGGATCCATATTTTGCACCTACTGGTAATATTTCATTGTAATTGCTGACTGCCTCCCTATATTGCAATCAGACAGCCTGCAAGAGCTGGTCCTGAGTTCAAATGGCATTTGCAAGCATCTGCATGCAAAATTTTTAATCAATCTGACAATTTTAAAGTTGGTTTATAAACTTCAATGAGGAGAATCCAATAACACAGTATCCATTAACATCTAAGCAGATTAATAATTAACAGATGTTTTGGGGCAATTTTCAAACACTTGAAATGATTGTATACTCCAGGAGTGGTAGGTTTTCTAATGTCAATCAACACCATCCATGCCATCAAATCAAAAATAGACTAGTTCCAAAATGGGCTTTAACCCAGAAAGAAGGCAAGGGATTCACAATAAAGCCCAGTTACTTAAGGTGTTGGAAAAGTTAGCTCCTCAGAAATGGCAAACTGAGTGAGAAAAGGGCCATTAATTCTACTGCACTAGCTCAGAAAGATCTGTTAATGAACTTTTCAGAACAGTCTAACAGCCTTCTAGCAAACCAATGCAAAACTGAAATATTAAAATCACAACATGCAAGTTCCTCTGGTCCTCTCCTCCTTTTCCACTCTCTCTGCCACTACACTGCTGGAATAATGGACGGTTACATATATTCAATGTACTGTTCCTGCTAGATTTAGTGTCAGCACTATTTTGTTATGCTCTTCAAACTGACCTAAACTAAGGAGACAAAATATACTTTTATCTTTGAAGGACAATGTCCACATAGGCAATTATACCAACACAGCTGTCATGACATAAATGAAGTCCAACAGCTCAAGAATTCCCCATCACTCTTTTATCTCAGCTCTACAGTGTGTAGTAGTGTGAATATATATACACAATGGGATCTAACAAACAAAACAAAAAAGACAAAAAAAAAGTGATAAAGGGAATCTGTAAAGCATCCTACCAAGCTGACTGCATGCACACTTCATTATTAATATGGGACATGGCAATATACAATCCAGTAGTAACCAAAAGTAATTATTAAGTTCTAAACTTATTTAAGCCACAATTCCAAGTTTATTGGCATTCTCCTCCTACATAAGATCTGTGCTTAAAAGAAAAAGCTGCAGGGTTAAATCTAGAGGAAAATGACACAAAAATTAGTAATGTCTACCAAATGGGTAAAGCAAATGATACAGAAGTTTTCTTCTTTTCCCCCTCCATTTCAGCCATCTCAGGAATAATTTGTTAGGAAAAGAACTCTGAAAAATGTGGACTCAACTAAAATCTAATGACAGCATGTCTTCCTCATACAGAGCAGTAGTTATTTCTAAGCAAAATACATTTGTTTCAGTGCGCAGCAGTGTAGAATGATCTGCTGGACCTGAATACAAAAGAGGGTTAGTTTGTTGAAAACACACGTAACGGTGTGCACGACGTGTATAATTTATCGTGCATATGACGATGGACACTTCATTCCTGCTGTGGGTATGTCATTAGGAGGATATTTCTCACCTTGCTGAGAATAAAAACTGCCTTCAGTGTTACTAACTGGAAGCAGTGGTGCTGACTGATTCTGACACGAATGATTTAGTTTACAAGGATACTCGCATGCTACTTCACTCATCCATCCAACCACACATCTCCCACCATAAACCCAGAACTTTTTAACCCCCTCAAAGCAAGAAAAATATTTAAGATACATACAATGCATGTATGTGTTTTTGAAATGTGATGTGAAATGATGTACATTGTAATGAAGTGACTCACTGTGCTTATAGAAAACATAATAATACAAGTAATTCTTAGACAAAGAAATTATTAGGTGTGGATGAAGTGGTAGCTGTATTGTACCATAATCAGTTCCAAATTCAGTTGCAAGAAGGGAACAAGTAGACAAGAGAGACATAACAAATACCACTCTTGTTGTGTAACATACAACAGCCTGGTTTTTTTTTTAAATTTCAGAATGTCCTTTTCCTGCAGCTGTCTATGAGTTCTTTTTCTACTTTCATCCATAAAAGAAGAAGAGCAGCATCTCTCAGTACTTACAGCGGTTAATGCTTCTACATTGGCACCGGTAAGGCAAAGGAACCGGACAACATTGAGAATGCCATTGTTTGCTGCCAGGTGTAAAGGTGTTCTTCCATACTAACACGAGGAGAGAAGTGTCACTACATTGGTCAAAGAACTTCACTTCAGATTTCATGAGTAATAATCAGACTTATTATACAATTATATATACTGATACACAGGAAAGGTTTTGCAAAAACTGCAAGAAAAATTACTTCTGATTGCAGCTTAAGCAGAACTGCTGAAAGAGCAATTAAAACACAGGTTAAATGACTATTTAAAAGATGGGAAAACACTTTTCTAGCTAAATACCTCACAACTGTGGAGGATTTTTTTTTATTTTTAGAGGGTTTTTTTTTTGCTATATTTGACAATGTCTTTGAATTCTAGAAAAATTAATTAAATATGAACGACTTAAACAACACTGATTCCTTAACCTTTAGAACTCTGGGTTTTACTTCAAGCCAAGTACTACTGAAGATTAAATATCTCCTCCTTTCACCCAAAGAAATAAAAGGAATGAATGAAAGAAGTCAGCATGAAATAATATATTTTTTCAGTGACGAGGGAAAGTGTTGTACAGTATTTTCCAATTTTTCCTTTCTTCCATGAATCTCTTCACTGACAACAGGTCCTCATGACATCCACTTTTGGTTTTGCGTGTTTGGAGCTACTGTTACAAAAACTACCATTTATTCTCTGCTGGTAGCCTATTAAACTTTGAAACTTGGGTAAATTTGTGAGGTGAGTAATTTAATACTTTGCATTTGGCCACTTTCAGAGACAAAAGGATCAAGGAAAAGACTTTTGCATATCAGAGAACTTGAAAAGGTCACCTAATGCAACAGGTGAGCTAATAAACAATGTAGTTCAGCATCCAATTCTTATATTTACCTTATTATTGGTATTATTATTCTATTTAATAATAATTTATAGTATTATATTTACCTTATTTTCTCCATATTTACCTTATTAGTGACATCCAAACTACAACTTGCTTCACAGAGTGCCATCACAATAGGCACGTTCCCATCTTTGCAGGCCACATGTAAGGGAGTGTTGCCATGTCTGTCTTGGAAATCTACAAAACAGCCTTGACTGATCAGGGTTTTAACTACTTCTACTTGACATCTTCTTACAGCAAGGTGCAGGGCTATATGACCATCCTGAAATAAAGAGACAACTTGTGAGATCAAATAATGCTAAAAATCAAAACATTTAGTAAAGTCACAACCATCTCAAGTAACAAGGTGCATCTCCTTGCCTCAAGAATCACAATAGTTGTTAATCAGAAGGTGGAGGCAGGGATATGCACCATATCTGTCACAACAAATAAGCCATGAGATAAATTTAAATTTCTGTTAACCCACTGGTCTTTGCAGAGGAGCAGATGAAATACAAATACACATTCTCTTCTAACAGCTTTCCTCGGAGGGAGGAGAGTAATCAACAGTAACAACCAGCTGAATATTGTAAACTCTAGACAGAAGTTAGTGATGCAAAAGTCATGCAAACTGCTTTCTGATCAGTAACTTTAGAGACAGAGCTTTCTATCTGTGGAACAATTTAGAGAGACAATGTATCTGGAAAGAACCAATTTAATTCTTTTAGATGCAAAAATGTTTTTCTGAACTCCCTTTAATAACTATTAAACTAGTACTCCTAGAAAAGATAGCTAAAAGGCCAGCCACACCAAAAATAAACCAATGAAATTCCAAATTTATTTATTGAGATTACATCATTAAAGACAAAAACTGATTCTGAATCAAATAGAGTCATATTTTAAAATATTTTTTTCTTATTGGAAATGGGTGTGATTTATCCAACCCATAGTAATCCAAAGCCAACACCAAATCCATCTTTTTCTCTTAAGTTAACAGTTGGTTGCCCATTACAGAACCTAATGTTCCTGCAGTTTTTCAGAGAGTGTTACTCATGAGGTGATAAAT
Organism: Prinia subflava; assembly: GCF_021018805.1. Classification (NCBI taxonomy): domain Eukaryota; kingdom Metazoa; phylum Chordata; class Aves; order Passeriformes; family Cisticolidae; genus Prinia; species Prinia subflava. The sequence continues at coordinate 50,916,766 of NC_086283.1, read as the reverse complement.
GATAAAGAGATGATTGATCAGCAAAACCCCAGTCATGGAATAATAATTATCAGTGGACAACCTTAAAGACTATTTCAGCCATCAACAGGCCCTGTGTCAACTGCTACAGAAATTCACGTTGTGGAAACAACGCTGACTCAACGCAGCACTCAAATGAAGCAATCGAGAGACACGCCGCCCCCGGTCTCCGGACATAACTAACCTTGTCTGTTGCGTGAAGGTCAGCCCTGTGCTCTGCCAAGCATTCCACTATATCATGGTAACCCCTGGCAGAGGCTGTCAGCAGCGGGGTCTCCCCTTCTTTGTTTTTAATGTTCACGTTGCAACCTGCTTCACAGAGCGCTTTGGCAACAGAGTAGTAGCCATGCCAAGCAGCGCAGTGCAGTGGGGTTTCTTCTTCCTATCAACATCAAAAATCAAAAAGCAGTACTGAACCAAACTTCAGGAAAAACAATTCTTCAACTTAAAAACACAAAAACATGGTATTAAAAAAAAAAAAGACAGTCTACTAAGTAAGTCCTATAAAGGGATGTTGTAATTTCTAATGCCGACATTCTAAAACCAAGAATAACTTCAGCTGACATACAAGTGATTATGGTACCTTGTACGTCAGGAATCCTACTTTAAATCTATCCATGGTCCTGAACCTAACTATCTTGGTTCTCTCACTTGAAAACTGACCCTTGTTTACAAACAACTTCTATATCCTGTGTGCTGTGACTAATCCAGTGTCTAAAGCAGATCAGTCACCACAGAGCTGCAAATCCCACTAGACCTGCAGTTACAGGCAGGTTCACTCTGCTTATCATGCTGAGAAAGCACATCCCAATGTTCTAGGAGTGAAGATACTTAAAAACCCGAGTCTTTTTAAGACACATCACAATAAGCCTTTGAAATTGTCTGCATTTGGAGTTCAGTTGTGACTGAAGTACTAATTTGCTTTTTGCCTGAACCCAGGAAACTTCAAAATATTCAGCTTCAATTCATTGTACGTCAGAGCAGTTATGTGGAACGCCATTAAAAACCTCAAATGTTTCACAAAAGCATGCTGAAAGTAGCCCACTGAAAGAGCAGGGAGAATTAAAAGAAGTAGCTTTATCAAATTCTAAGAAATGGGATATCCTTTCTGTACCTGGCAAATATTGAAGAGGATACAATTGGGGCTGATAATAGCAGAGGACCTGGACTATATTCAAGGCTCCTGTAGAAACCTTGAGCACATCCTGTCCTCCCTCAGCACAGGGCTCCTTAAACAATGAAAAGGAAGTCCTAGAGGATGCATCACTTGGGGAAGCTTGTGGAACTCACACACACAGAGTCAAATTTGGGTCAAACTGATTTTCTTTTTCTGTTAAGCCTTTTCTTCCCTGTTTTCTTGCAAGAGTTCAGGCCTCTATAGAAACTCTTCAAAGCTCTCCTCTTATTTACAAAAATGAGTCCTTGACATTGCAGAAAAATCCTATGACTGCTAAAACCAAGCAGAATTCAAGGCAAAAACTAATAAAAATCTTTAGCTGAACTCACAGAGCACACACCACCACCCCCACCTTCATGGAGTTGTTTCTCCATCTTTAAGCTTTCATTTTTGAGAGAACCTGTATTTTATAGCATTGGTTGGTTCTTTCAGTTTATAACTTAATTGTTGTCTATTAAGAGCTATCAAAACCTCCATAACTGTTGTTTGCAAACATGCCAGGGGCTAAAAGTGAGACTTTAAGTTTTGCCCACTTATATAAAACCTTATTTGTTGATAAAAATGCACACAGTGTTTGTGACTCACCTTGTCTTGAATGTTTGGATTGGATCCAATGCTACAGAGAAAGTGAACCACATCCACATGCCCATACCGAGCTGCCACGTGGAGAGCGGTCTCCCCGGACTGCAATTACAGCAGAACATGCCAGTGTGATTTCCTGTGTCATGCCATGATATGCACTGCCTGTACATCATGCACAGCCTGAATGCCCTGAATCCTGCATGGGATACTCCTTCCTCTCCGCTGCCCAGCCACACAGCTCCATCAGCAGAGCTTACAAACTGGTTATATATGACAGACACATCACCAACTGACAGCCAGGTTATTTCTTCAAAGGCTTTCTTTTTCCAGAACTTATTATTCTCCTACTTTATTTGTTCCAGATCACAGCCACGATGAGATTTCTGAGCAATATGAGGAGGAAGCTGTGTGTGCAATTGTGTTGAAACAGATGTCCCATTTCTATTCATAATATTTCCATATGCATCCCCCCGCCCAGTTTATTCAAATATAAGGAGCTGGACTAACACATTTGTATACCCTGGTGCATTTTGGTCACTATGTACAACTATTTGCAACGCTTTCTTTTTTGAAATTATATAAAACAGAAACGATATTTTAATTAAGAGAGTAACCTCTTTCCTAGCAGCCTTATCAGGATTCAAACAACAATTTTCCTAATGTTGGAACTAATGCAAGGCAACCTTGCCTTGCATTAGTTGCCTCAACAAAGCAAACTGTGTTTCACAAGTATAATTTCTTCCGTACTGGAGCTTTGGCTAGTATAAAATCATTGCTATGGTATAAAAATTTAACAGCAACTAGTTTCTAGGGCATATGTTGCTCAAATAACACTGCCAAAGACAAGGTAAGTGCTCATCAGTTGTAAATTGTTAGGCTTCCTTATACTCAACTTAATAACAGTCAAATTTACTTGTCAGACAAAAGTGGTTTTCAATCAAGGGGAATGAAAAACCGAATCACGATTTTACCCTGAGTTCCAATGAGAAATCAAGTCTTCAAGTGAAAATTAATTTAGGTTTGTACTTCCCCACCTACCCACTATGTACTCACCACATTTAACATGCACACTTGGCTAACATTTGTCAGGAAAATAATTAGTACATCCAGCTACTTTAAAGCTCTGTTATCACAGCCCTATATGTCAACCTAGAAAGCCATACTCAAAAAGCCAGTTAAATCCTTTGAATTATGGCACAGCTGAAAACCATTTCAATTGAAAGTCCTCTCTCTTTTCTAAGGTAACATTATAGGAAGACACCCTCTGTGTAAAAAAAAGAGATATTTTCTTACCTTATCCTTAATATCCAAAGGACATTCATTATCATTGAGAAATTTCAGTGTTTCTACATGTCCATGTCGAGAAGCCCAATAGATTGCATTAGATCCAGCCTGCCAAAAATATTTCATTTCAGATGTTGTTGATCGAGTTAAAATCCTAACTCTAGATTTTCAATTGGGGTACATGTGCATTTAGGTGCACATAGACATACTGAGAAGCTATTCAAGCTTAAACGAACACATTCACTTTTAAAAAAATTTCAAATTGATTCAACAATCCTACATACCAACAGTGACAACAAAAATCTCTATGCAAGGATGATTAGCAGGATTACTAACTGTTTGCAAGGATAATCCCCTTCTCCCTCATTAGGGAGTTCTTTGGAAAGAACAGTCATGAGATAAAAACCTTTCTTCTGCTTGCTTTACCATCTATTATATGGAGAAGCAGACAGTTCTTCAAGCTTGCTTTAAATGAATTGTAACAGCACATTTGGAAAAAAAAGCTTATTGCAAAGCATATCCTCCATCAAATATGAATTTTAGTTGCAATATTCTCCATGGCTAAAATATTCATTTATCATTCTATATTAAATAAAATTCACCATTGTGTTTTAGGGCAATCACTAATTTGGACTAATTGAGTTGGTTTTGTAAGCATGAAGTACATTATAAGATTAGTATAATTCAAATTATTTCAGCAAATATAGTAATGAAAATCAGAGGATATGTATTCGTAACAAATGACATTGCTAAAAATTTGGTTTTAGGTTTTTACTGTGGAAGACAGAAAACAGGATGTATAGCTCAGAGTTTTTTAATTTCCAATACCACTTGGTCTGAACTGCTTTTCTTCTGCTAACTGTACTAAAAACCCTATAAAAAGCAGTTGAAAAGCAGAACACCAACCTTATCTTGAACATCAATACGAGATCCACGCTTTAAAAGCAACTGAAGCATCTGAATGTTTCCACAGCCAGCAGCAATCAGTAGTGGAGGTGTTCCATGCTAACAATGAAAGACAAGCAGTGATACAATTAATTACTGAAGGATTAAGAAAACAGCGGAATAGAAGGCAGGCATTGAATAGCATCTCTGGATTTCCACTTTCAAATTAAGTCTTCCGGAAATATTGTATGAAAATAATTTATCCCTTTGTTCAAAAAAATATTGCACAGCAATTCTCCATATTTTTGAGATGAATTCATAATATATCACACAGTAAATTTATGCTTTTTAAAACAGGAATATTAATATTAAGCTCTTTTTAGCCTTGTTTGGCAAGAACATTCCCCTTTGTAATCTCTTTGCAGCTACCACACCACCTCAGACACAAGCCATCAGCAACATCTAGGAAAGTGAAATGGGACAGCCCATTTAAATAAAAAAATACAGTGATTTCTCAAATGGTTCAAGACCCCATCACAGTAAAATAACATACATTTTACTTGTCTATTGCTCTTCATGAATATTTCTGAAAGTACTTTGCAATGAAGGTCACTATAACCACACCAAAAAGTGTGACCTTGTCTTAAACCATTTAAGAAATCACTGTATTTTTTTGTTTTAATGCCCAGTCCCATTTCACTTTCCTAGATGTTGCTGATGCATTGAAATACTGTAGTGGACAAGCAGTATCATTACTGAAAATGAACACTGCCATCTAACATGTTCACATAACCCACTTCTGCAGTTTGCAACTTCTGTTTCTAGCAATGCTTTGCAAAGTCAGTTTTAGCAGTCTGGTTATTCTTAGGTATTCTGCCATCTTCACCGGCCACAGGAAACAGCAACTGCAACCAAGAGTGAAGGCTGATATTTGATACACCACAGTTCCTGACCATAGATTTGAGTTATACTTTTGAAATACCTAGGCAAAAAAATCCCATTTTGGGCTCCATTTTAATGTATCTTGAGAAGACTGAACACAAAGCACATGAAAATTTCTCCTAGAAAAAAGGCATAATTTTTTCCCATTCCCTTGCCTTTTCATTTCAGGTGTTACATTTCTATTTTACAACCACACTGCTCTATTCAACAGGGTGGTAGCTAGCCCCCACACACCTCACACCTCAAAACAGACCCACACTACCTTGTTGGGTTGATTGACATCGTAATTTGTCAGAGATCCCAGAAGGTGCTGTAATCCAGGAACATTGTCATCATTGATGGCATGAATAATAGCTTTCATCACAAAAGAATCTTCCTCATCCTTGCAATTAAGGGTGGAAGAAGAAAAATTGTTAGCTTTAAGAAAAATATCCATATCTAAGCAGCTGCCAAGACATAAAAAACTACTAAACCCTAAATTTTTTGAAATACTTTTTGTAAAAGACTGCTTCAGCTGCAAGTTGTAATCTTTCATTAAGCATATGGCTAGCATATATGCATGTTATTTGAAAACCCACACCAAATCGCCCCACACGTTTTCTAGTAAAATATGCTTCCCTCTTCTTCACACACAAACCTGTTACTCACTGAGATTCCACACAGATTTCTTTTATTAAGTGTATTTTTTTTGCTCATAGGAAAAGTAGATTATAGATTTCAATAGAAGCAATACTTGCATAAAATGAAATTATTCTATGCATACATGTGGTGATTAAGAAACCCAAGAGGTGCATGAGTACCAACTGAAGAATCAGGTTTCGTGCCATCCACAGGAGAGGTGCTTTGGTCCAAGCTTTCATCTATTCAAATGGATCAGTTAAAAATCTAGAACCTAAGAAATAAGCCTAGATACCTCTACCAGTGTAACTTTTTCTCCTCCACACTAGAATTTCAAAGAGCTGAAATTCACAGAGGCCATTATCTGGATTGCTCTTACCTCCTCTCTCCTGAGGTTTCAGATTTTTTAGGACACTAACTTTGGGCTATAAATCCTTTCTGCTGGAACACAGGTGTGAAATGCATATCCAGTGTTAAAAAGCATAGAGATAGCTGAGGTGGGGGGGCAGTGGGCAGGGAAAGCAGAGAAAGAGGAGAACAAAGAGTTCAGAAGCCAAATGATAAGAGGAGAAAAAGTGGAAACTTGAGCATGGAGTCGCACAGGAGGGACATGGAGAAGACAGTATGCATGAAAAAGGCTTTGCAGAATTTTGGAAGCTTCATCCTATTAATGCACAGAAAAGATGATATTCCCCAGCTCTAAACATATTAACACACATTCCTTGCTGATCACAGGGGATTTGTGAAGTGTGTATTAAAACTTGTAGAGTAAGCTAAGAAGAATGCTTTTGGATTTACAAGGATTTGTAATTACAAAACATACAGCAATTGCTCCTAACTACTCAACTCTAGTCATATCTAATACCACAAACTGAATACTGGCCAACTCTAAAGTTTCCTCCTTAAATAACTGCTTGTTGTGATACTGCTGTCTAGCATTCATTGGATTTAAAACGGTCTCAGTGATTTTGAATATTCGGTGGAAAAAAAAGGAATATAAGGAATATTATTATATTAGTCTACACAGTGATGATGTAAATGCTGAGTAAAATTCAGATGACACTTTTTCACCACATAATTGTTACAGTACAAAAAAAATCCTCATGAATCAAACTTCAAAACCAAGAAATGAATTGGTATCAGCCTCAACATGGTAAGATAAATTTCAAGGTCTCAAGATGCAGAAGATCAAACAAAGGATTACTGACCTTTGTAGCCTGACAATCTATTCCTTCGTACTTATGAGATTAGTTAATTATGCAAATTTTCAAGAGCCTAATATTTCTGTTACTTAGCATTCTAAATATATAAGAACACACTTACCAGAGTATCATCACTTCTAGCGACACTCATGCTACTTCTGGACAAGAAAGATCTTGATAATCTTTGGCACAAGGATATTAAGCGCACTGATTGCTTTGTAAAAATAAGAAAAAAAAAGCTATATGTAAGAAATGTAGAAAATTATGATAGGATGCTACTGCAAAGACTTTAAAGGACTTAGCAAAACAAACTGAAGTTTGACTTCAACACCCCATTTGCTCTTTATGTTGGATTTGAAACTTGAAGTTTTGTTATTTATAATCCATCAGAAGCACAAAGCAAACAATCCACACACACAAGCGTTTGTATGTAGATCATTAACAAAGAAGTCTTCTCCCATACTACCATTATCAAGCACTTAATTTATTCCCAGTGACAGAAGAATGTTTCTTCTTCCTTCTTTTCCATTCTTAAATGTGCTGACCTTTCACTGGAACAGTCAATGCTAGTGCATTTGTATGTCACCAGCATTTTGATATTCTGTTGAAAGACTTACTTTCCATTTTCGTCGTGCTGCAAACTTCTTGAATTTCTCCATATTCACTGCAGAAGCTTTTCTACTGAGTGCTTGCTGAGTGTCTTTTGGCTGTGAGCAAAAGAAAAATAAAGCTGTTCTAAAAAGTTCCATCATTTCTGCATGTAAGGCTCAGTCCCTCAGTGATGACTTTCACTTACATTATAATGTAGTCCAATCCTACTGTAATAATGAAGTAATTGTAAACACATAATTTTAATATTCAGAGTCTAGTCTGGCATATAGATGGAATTTCTTAAGAAAATGCTGTAAGGGAAATCCAGACCTAAAAATGCAATACTAAAATGCGTTTTTTCATTTTAAACAAAAAAACCCCCTTCAAACACCAGAACATTCAGCCTTGTCCTTCACCTCCCTCTCTGATAGAGGCATTTGATTTCCAAGATAAATCCTGTCTTCTGAGAAGATTTCCTGACTGATTTTAAATGCAGTCAATCTTTGTTACAGGCTCAGTGTAATCACCTGGGTGCTGCTGGGAAAATTACCCTCTTCCCAAACAAAATCACATCTCACCTACCAGTACAGCAAGCTCTAAGCCTGCATACTTTCAAATTTTTCATGGGCTGATACTAAACACCAGTGACTAGTGGAGTACACCAAATTTTGCATTTTATGATCCATCCTTGAAGTAATTTTTACAGAGAAATAGATATATATGTATCTTGGAATAATGGAAAGGCTTGGGTTGGAAGGGAACTAGCTTCAAACTTCCCTGCCATGGAAATGCAGGTAAAGATAGTGGTGGGAAAGGGGAGAAAAGGATATGAACAGTGGAGTGGGAATCAAATGCCTGGAAAGTTAAGTTATAAAGCAAAGTAATAGGGTACAAAACAACCTGTCTCTTGGTTGTAACTTGGTCCAACACAGACCAACTTGCACAATAGTTGCTTTAGTGGTTTAAAATATCATGACAATATGTTCCACACATACCAACTATTTCAGATTACCTCAGCAAAAAGTCAGCAAAGCATGGTCAAATTTGTAGTTTGGCACATTGCTGTAGAAATGCCTGCCTTGGATATTATACTGTGAACTGGAGCAGTTGTGGCACAGATAAATATTCTGCTAACTGATTCTCTGGGAAGTGGAGTGGGATCAAATACCCACTTTGCATCCCCATATCCTGGGAAATCAATGGCACCGAATGGGTTTGCTACTCACAATCACAATGTGATACAGAATTTAAAAAATTGACTGCCAGGGAGTACTACACACATTAAGAATAACAGGTGCCATTTTCTCCCTCTCAAGCTAGCAGCTTCACAACAGCTCAATCCAAACCAAACACTGAAACACTGAAGAAGGAAGTGGACCACCACATCAACTGCTCTCTTCAGTCTAAAGGAGAAGGACAGAAGAGAGATCACTGTTTTTTTCCCCAGTCTAAAACAGGGCATTAGAAGAAGAAAAATTAGTGTGAATTGGACTGGACTGAGAGACTGCATGTTTGTCAGTGCAATGCTCTCTGAAGATTCTCTTCTCTGTCTGACCATGAGTTTAATTCCCATAGGGGGCTAATTCCCTACTGCTAACTCACATTAGAGCCTATATTAATGCAGCCCTATTTTGCATGTGTTAGCTTTCATACAGACAAATTTTCAAAACAGTAAGTTATATTAGAAAATTATGACAATACTCCATGTTAAAGAACTTGAAAAGCATGAAATGAAAAATGATTAAAAACAGGACAACAGAGAATGAATGGCATGCTAACCTTGATCCAAGGATGCAGCAAACTGTCTTGAATAGTCATTCTCTTCCTTTAAGAGAATAAGAGAATAACTGTTAAGAGAATAACTGTTTCAGATATTAATAAAATGTGTATTGTTTTATGTTTATTAAACAATTATCACCAAATATCATGTAATTTTAAATACTTGAGATGTAAATGACACAAAGAGGAAAAACAACTCACTTTGGATCTTTGACTAGAAGTCTTCGTATAAAGTCTTTAGCAAGGGCACTGGTATTACTGAAGAATTCTTCCTCAAATTCGTAATTCACTGCAGACACATTTGCCAATGTTTCCTGTTTGGTTTCTCCAAGAAATGGAGATGCACCACTTAGACTGCAAGAAAGACAGAACATTCCTCTCATTTCCTGTTGTAACACTGCTGCTTCAACCCTCTGAGATCAAAAAACAGTAAAAAACATTTTTCTTTTCCATTTTAAGGCTGCAAATCTACTTTCATGAAGATGTGATGTAGCAGGGCAAAACATTTGCTGCAATTTCAAAGAATACTGTTAAGATATAGCTGTAGGAAAGCCACCTACATATTTGAGACAGTTTCCCATGCTAGCTCAATGTTGATTAATGGCAATTCCTTCAATAATTATACTATTGCTTTTAAGATCATACAACTTGAATCATGATGTGCAATCAGAATGGTTTGATTTGTACAGACACCACCAACACCCCAGAGGATAGAATGAGAATTAAAAAACAACAGCATTTGCAAGAAACACCCATAGATTTTGGTACTTACAGAATATAAGTTATTACACCAATGCTCCTGGATTGAAGGGAAAACAAACAAAAAAGGATGAGGGAGAGGAGAGAAAAATAGATGGAAAGAGAGAGAGGAGAGAAAAAAAAAGGTTAGAACATAAGCATAATCATGAGAGATTTATTTCAAGTAAGATCCAATAACTTACCACATATCTGCTTCAAGACCAAGAGGCTCATAATTTACTATTTCAGGAGCTAAAGGAAAAAGCAGCAAGATAAGTACCTAGGCAAAGAACAGGTATAAGTCTCACTCTGAGTCCATGTATGTCACAGATAATAAGCTAAGATGCTGATAGATTAAAACACCTTAATGCAAGTCAATTTGAAATCAAATGCTATAAATTGCTTATTTAAATTTCAAAATGTCACGAATTACACACAAATTTCATAACCTGTAAATCAGCCAAGCTAAGCCACAAATACTGTTTCACAGACTGAAAAAGAATAGTTTGAAGAAACAACATTTTTCTCACCAACAAACTCTGGTGTTCCGAAGATATTTTTGAATTCATTTCCAAAGTCAATTTTGTGTGCTAAACCAAAGTCAATAATCTTGATTCGAGGCTTTGGTACATTCCTGTCCAACAACATTATGTTTTCAGGCTTTGAGAAGGCGGAAGGGGGAGAGAAAGAGAGATTACATGGTGAGGCACAAACTGTGGACACTCAGACACTTGAACCGTGTTTTAGGCAGAAAAATCTTTATGGTCTAACAAAGCTAACATATAGCTAACATAAGTTAACTACAGGAAATTAGGATTTCATGTTGATGCTGGAGGGCTATGAACATTTTCAAACCCAGTTGAAGAAGGCATCTAGGTCAGAATGTTTCACCCAGATCCCACTCACATTAAAAAAAAACAACATAGTCCTAATTTTTATTTCAGGTTTGTTTTCTCAGAATGGTTTAATTTTGTCAGAAGGTGCCATTTCCACTGAAGAATCTTACAGATGGGAACTATTTACAGTTCAGTAACTTTTTTCCAATGGCTGAGCTTTCCCCTGTCTACATAAGCTAGCAAAACAAAACTGTGGCCAAGATCTGCATGATGGCTGATTTGTGGCTAGAATTACAAAGGGCTTTATTGGATGTTGCTTACAGTTGTTGAAGTTTTTATCTGCTCAACACACCTTAAGATCAAAGTGGGCAATTTGCAGAGAGTGGAGATACTGAACACCATTAAGTATCTGTTTGAGAAATTCTGTGGCTTCCTCCTCCGTGAGAGATTCTTTTTCAGCTAAGAAGTCGAAGAGCTCCCCACCTGCAACACTTGGAGAGCAGAAGCAGAGTTATTGACATGCTTGTTTTAACTGGGGGCTTCCTTCTAGTATAGCTGTCCTCAAACCCTGAAGCCTTGAAAAGGATCCAGATGCTTTAAATGTTTCAAATATCAGAAAAAATGATGAAAATTACTTAATTCAATACCCAAAAGAGTTAGTAATTCCCTCCCCCTGAAAAGAATACAGTAAAAAGTCTTACTTTCAGACAAGAAGAGTTTAGAAACCCAAACAAACATGGCTAACAGTATTTAAACTTAAATGAAGTAAAAGCCTCCTACTCTCTGTATACACATTTAAAAGAATGAAATTAAATATGAAGAAATGAGACTCAAAACATACTAACATAATGGGACATTACATTATATAGAAAACAAAACATAAATTGGCTCATTGGCAGTACAACATGAGATTTCAACACCCTCACTGAAAAATAAAAAAAATAAAGCTTATTTTGAAATATTTATTGGCAGCTGTTCTACCATTTAGTTTCTAAACTCCCCAGAACATCCAACTCTTTGAAAATAGATTCTAGTTTTGAAATACTGTATTACATGCAGCACCTACATTGTATTTGCACTCTAACATCACAATACCTTTTCTACAATGAAACACCCTTAAGACTGTTTCCAGCAAGTGGTTTAGCCCCACAGCAGAAAGAAAAAGGTAAGAGAGGGTACATGAGCACATCTGGATTTTTGCATTTGAGAGAGAGAGAGGAATAAAGAGAAGTTGACCCTCTTCTCTTCTGTTGACTCAGTCAAGCAGCTCTTGACTGAGTCAACAGCATAAAGAGACACTGAAGTGATGGGAAACTGAAGTGATGGAACTACAGCTATTCCCAAATAACAGACAAACACGTTTCAGCTGAAGGACAAATGACTGCTCACTGGGGCAAACTACTTTTCCTATCTGTGAAAGCAGGGGTATTACTTAGAAAATCTCAGTGATTGCAAAAATGCTCATAATACCATCTGTGTTTTTAATTGTAATGATATTAAAACAAATTTGGAAAGTGCACCCTAATTTTTATTGCTTTTCTGCAGGGAAAGAAAATAATCTGTTCATGATTTAAAGCTCTGATTATGAAACATGAGGTGGTGATTAACATGTAACTATAGGTAAACAGTTTGGGCAAATTTCTGGAAATACATTTGACTTCTTTATCATGTCTACTTTTAAAGAGACTTAATCTGCATTATTGTAATGCAAATTGCATGAAAATTGTATTTTAATGAGTTCTTGGAGCTTTCATTGAGCTGCCTAGACAATAATGAGAGTATTGTTTCGGGTATTATTTGTGTTGTAATATTTTCTGCATGATAGCAATTATTGAAACAAAGTGCCATTAAAATATAAGAATTATAGACTGTAAGGATGAGAGGTCATTTCAATGATTTTTTGTTGTTGTAGAGACATTAAAATGGAATTCCTACTGATTAAATCCAACTTGTCATTTTACAGAGACTGGTCAGAAGCATCTTCCAAATAGACACACGCATATTCTCTCATTGTTTACCTCTGACTGAAAAAAAAAGAAAATGTTTTCAGGCTAACATCTGTATCTCTGCAGCACTGGACTGAACGATTAATTAATTTCCAATTTTTGGGCTAAAGGCCTTAGCATCACGTGAAGCTAGCTTCTGCATGTTTACAAGTGGATGTTGGCTGCAGCTGTTGAGTGGCTGCACACTGGAGCACAGCTTTGTCACATGGAGCAGGCAGACTCACTGTGGCTACTGCCCCAGCCTTGGGCAGCTGTGGCAGCAGCCACGGCAAAACCCCTCACCTGTGTGCACCCAGCATGGTTTGGCACTGGGCTAGATATCACACAGTCTGGGGAACCAGAGAAGCTGAGGAACAGCTTGTAAGACTGCACAAAAAGACTGCATCTGGTCCCACTTTTCAAGCAGCTGGAAACCCTGCAAAATAGCAAAAGCTCCTGCTGGTGCCTAAATCGTTCATCAGCCATCATAAATATGAGAGAAGTATTCAGGCAGGCATTTGCAGCAATGCCCTCTCCAAGCACTGTGCTGTCCACCCTGCAGTCTTAAAAGGACTGTGACAGTGTCACACAGGTAGTGTTATGCTTCATGGCTGGTAAAAGCTTGCTCTTACTCCTGTTGGCATTTTAAAGATATACAGTCAGTGAAACTTAATAGTCATCTATGATTATCACTATGATTATACACATTCCTTACAGAGCCCAAAGAAAAGATTTAATTCCTAAAGTTTGCAACTTTTTGAGATATCTGCATTTGTAAGAGACTCTTCAGTTTCTCCTTATCTGCAATTATTCTGATTCTGTACTACTGAATATCATTCTTTTGTCTTTACCACAGTTAATTGTAGTGACATTTCTTTGATGCACATCATAAGCCTTATAATTGTGTGCAGTAAAACGCTATCTGTATTTCACAGGTAATATACCTAGTGGTTGCAAATCTTAAAACTTGGGGGCAGAGAAGGTAAAAGGCTTGAAATGTTTTTTTTTTTCTTTTTTAAAACTGAAAGTTTATTAGCAAAAGCGGTAGATTTTTCCAATCTGTTGTGTGCTTGCTTGATGCTTAAGTACTGTTACCCTAAGTGACTTGGCAGCCCTTGCTGAACGAGTAGGCGAGTGAGGAGGGACGAGCTGTAACGCACTCAAAGTGTTGTTCCAGGAGCAGCTGTACCTCTGGTCTGTGGGACTTTGGTGTGCCCCCTCATGCTACACATCTCACTCTTGATGTCTAGGAGGAGATCCTGCATGGGTTCACCTCAGAGAGGGGGCCACTGTGATCTCTCCTGCTGGTAACTCCTCGGATGCGGGGGCGAGCTCCAGAAGCTTGGGGCGCTGCCATAGCTGGCAAGCACTGTACCCATCTCCTGCTGCTTACTTATGGTAGGAACATAAAGCATGAGAGAAAAGGGTTTTTACAGCAATGATGAATAAAATGTTATACTAGCATGCATAAGAACTTCACCTGGAAGCTCTGAAATGCCTGGCTTCCCAGAAAGGTCCCTCTGCACCAGGCAACCTTGAAGGGAGGCCCTCTCACACGTGCAAGGCAGTGACCAATTTCCCCATGGGGGGGCTGTGTTTTCCAGCTCCCTCTTCATGCTTGTCAGGAGACTGTTTATTCCTTACCCTTTTGCTGACTCAGGAAGATCTGATATTAAGCTGTACTCCCATGGGCGTACAAAAACCCACGGTATCACTGCAAGGCAATCTTCAAGTGAGTCATGGAGGGTTAATACAGATCCACACTCAACAAACCTTACAAGTTTGACTTCCACAGTTAATTGACTGAATTACAATGTCCTCAGATTTATCAGCAGAGCCAGGTTTCATAGATTTTCTAATTGGCTTACGGATGTAAAATAACTAGATGTCTTTGACTAGACTTCCAGATATTCATACAGATGAAGAAATGGATTAGAAGAAGCCAGTAAAGACACTGGCTGTGTAAGCTACTGCAGCCTTCAAAAGCCTCCTAAAATGCTGTTGCACTGTCAAGTTTAGTCCTGTGCCTCAGCCGGTGTAACAGAGTCCCACAATACATAAACACTGCGCATTTTAGTGAACCAGAGTCACCTTCACAAGCAGGGTCAGCAGGCAAGGAGAGGCCCCCACTGCACCAACGTAGATATCCCACCTCAGGCAGTGTCAATCTAAACAAGATGGCAAGGGTAGCTCCATACATCAGCCCTTTTGACTGGTCTTTTTGAACATCATCTTCTACCAAGAAGTACACTATTTCCACCTCCATTACAATGGGCCCTTGTTTCTAAATTAGCACGGGGGATGGTGATGCACAAACACTGCTGAAATCGGACTGAAACCAAACTATTCCATGGGTTTCCCAAGCCATGCAAATTTGCTCCCAGCCTGTCTTTGGGCCTCTACAGAGGGGCCCACACAACTAACATCTGAAAGATTGCTGCCCCCAACCACCAACTGGATAAAGATGCTTCCTGAAGGGAGTGGAAGCAAGAGGTTCACCAAGCACTAGTGCATCTTCCTGTAGAGGACTTTGAAGTATGTCTACCTGGTACCCCCAGGAAGCACAGAGCTTTCAGTTCCTCTGTTTGCTGGTAGGAATTACCAGACAGCTTCCTGATCAGTTATTCTGTGCCCGAAAACAACTCTAACTGCCAAAATGCTAGTAAGAAAAAGTATGAACAGCAATCTATACCCATTCAAATTAACAGAGAAACTTCATTACAAGTCAACTCACAGCTAAATTCCTTTATGGCTGCAAAGCCTCCATGTTCACCTTCACATACTGTTTTCCTCTACAGCATTAATTCATTAATGTTCCTGTATAAAACCTTTCTGTTTACATTTAAATTAAGTCATAATTTTGCAGTCCTAATATGTTGTTCAAATATCATGCTCAATAAAAAAAGAATTTGCACTTTTAAAGTCAAAAGTGCATCTTAAATTCCAAAGTCACATCTTAATTCCACCTAATTCTAATGTATTATTAACCATGTTATAACATAGAAAGTCATAAGGGCTGAGTAAACCTCTTTTATCATTATAACATGACCTTTTTATTGTTTTAAAGTAGCAGAGCACATGTTTTTAGAAGTGTTTTGTATAAACATTTTCACTAAGAGCAAAGCTGGTATGTGCTATTCCACTAATACTTCTAGGCAGAAATACTAGCTTTCCTGAAATGAGAGAAGTAAATTAAAGCTTTCAGCTGACTGCATTCTTTTTTATAAAATGCAATAGTGGTAAAAGCATTTCCCAGCCTTCCCAAAGGAAGGTTGACAGATGTGATTGCAACCCACACACCTCCCTCTGGGAAATAAAATACATCACACCCATGGAAAAAGGATTTCTGGATAGTGCTTTTGCAAGTTGCCAGGCTTTCTTAGCTACGAAACAGAACTATCACCAGATCTCAGAGGAAGTCATTATGGGAACCTACTCAGGGAACTCAGAATCAATTAACCTTCAAAGTCAGCATGGTCACCTCGTAATGACTCAGTCATATGCTATGATCTCAGTGCTTATTATGTAATAGCACCTAAATGATAATTAATGATTATCTAAGTATTTCTAATGAATTTAAAAATCTACAAATGAACCCTAAAATCTACGCCCACATCCCTTGAAGAAACATTTATCTTCCTCTACATTTCAAAACAACATAAACTAAGTTAAAGATGCACGCCATCAATCCATTCCAGTTTTAAAACAGATGCAATTTGATAAATTATCTGAATTCTTTTCTAGTCCAAACATTTCTTCTGTCAACTTGTAAAAAAAATGTTTTCCCTAAGGATTCTGTGGTCAAATATGCCTTGTATGACAGCCAACCATGCAGTTATCAGCCCAAGACTAGATTCATATATTATTACTTCTGTTTTTTGTAAGAATAAGGGGGTTTGCATCCACTTCATTTCACTGCCTTTATGAATTGTGCAGTTACCAACCCACACCTCAGAAGCACAAAATGTACCAAACACTTTGAAACAGCAGAACAGGGCTGCTAGCTCATTAAGTTACCTACTGGCTGAACAACACTGCACTTCAATTTTTCATTATTTAGCTACCAGAAAAATGAAGACATGTTCCAGCATCACCAGCCTTTCCATTTTCATTTGTCCAGCTTCTATTAGAGACATCAGGTGTCATGAAATCCTCTCTTTAGTGTGCCTAAATTCTTCAGTTATACTGAACAAGAAGCATTGACCTCAACAGCCAGCCAGAACACACGCACCAAAACCTGGACTCTAATTTAAGGAGTTAAAATCCCATTTAGAGGGGGGAAAAGGGGGGAAGGGGGCCTGAACACTCCTGTGAATCTTTTCTGCACTCAAACACCACTGGTATTTAGGTTTTTATAACTAAAGTTCCTGAAGAGCCCAGAGTCTGGATAGAGCAGCTGGTTACCTTGCCCCAGCAGAGTGTCTTAGTATTTTGATCTCACCTACAACATTCAAATTTATGAGGATTCAGGTTTAGCAAACAAAAGGGGCAATGATTTTTCTCAGTGACTGCAGAAACCAATTCTCCCTTTGAGACGTGCTGACTGTGTGGCAGAGTTACACCAGCTCTACAGCATGTCCTGTCAGCCCTGCCAAGCTTTTCTTCTAGCCCGTCTACATATTCTCTGTGCATCTATACGTGGGCCTGGGATTTAGGATTTTGAAATACAAAGGCAGCACAAGATCTACAAATTAGTTTCACAGGGTTTGCTGACTGCCTGTTACATCCCAGAAGCACCAAATATTTAATCCTTCTCTTAAATTTCAGTGTAAAGCCACAGGAGAATAACTTTCTAATTTACTTATAGGTAAAATTAATAAAAGTCTTAGAGGTATTTCTATCAGAAAACCTAAAAATTAAAGAAATCCCACAAAGACTTCAAGCTTCTCTGTAAGACAGGCTATAACTCTCTTCCTGAGCATAACTCTAAAAAGTTAAATTAAAGCCCCAGAAGATAGAATAGGAATTTAAAGAGTTTGCTGTTATTTGTTCTTATTTACTCTTCAATGATCAACTAATTAAATTGTTAAAATTTTCATTCTCCTTGTACTGTTCTGTTTTGATGTTCACTCTCCTTGCACTGTTCTGTTTTCATGTTTTAACATGAAGTTACCAACAAAATAGAAACTCAGAGACAGTGTCATGCACAGGACTAAATTTAAAAGAAAGTTTATGCTTTCAAATGAAGCATAAATCCTAGTACTTAATGCACATATGCTTCTAACACTTTCAAAGCTTTCTATTTTTAAAAAATTTATAAAACAGATAATCATCACTCAGAACCACATCACAAGGGCTAACCACTTAAATTAAGATCTCAAATTCAGAAATGAAGTTATGTTTTTTGCAGAGAAAGTATGAATACCTAACTCCATCCACAGCTTCCAAATAAAAGGAGTCAGATACTGCTGTCAAACCATTTTAAAAAGTGAGAAGATCTTCATTGCTTTGGTGAATTTTAACTAATTACTATACAATATAGGATGAAAATATTTGTTTTTTGTGTTGCAGCAAGAAACCATATCCAAGGCTCCACAAAGAACCACAGACTGAGTATTTTACATTTTACATCTACAGTCTAAATAAAGACATAATAAAGTGGAAGAGAAAATAAAATGGAAGAGAGAAATTATGCATCCAAGGCCAGAAAAAGGGGAACCAAGTGGGTAAAAAACATGCTTGAGGAAAGAAAATAATTATCACTGTGCAGAGACATCTGTGCTTTCTAGTCTGTGAAGTCTGAAAAAATGATAGCTTCAGCAGAGCTCACTAGAAACAGCTTAGTACTGCTAACATATAGCAGACTCTAATTGCTGCAGCTGGATAGAAAAAAGTACTATGAAACTCTGACAAATTCAATTATTTGTGTGATAAGAGCAAAAATAAAGAAATCTATTAGGTTTTAAGTTAGGTGAGGAAAAGACAGTCGCTTCCAGTTTGTATGTAATAAAATGTTTCATAGAACTTGGTTTCTTTTGGTAAATCAGTTTCCTGATATAAGGTAATTGAAAATCTTCCCAACACCTAAGTGGATAAAGTAGCTCTGTTTTGTATTCAGTGCTGTGAGGACCTACTTGGCCACTGCAATAATTAACCAACTGCCCACATACTCCTGCATATAAATCACGACCTTGAATAGAATCAGAAAATGGTTTGTGTTGGAAGGGACTGTAAAGATCATCAAATTCCAACTTCCCTGCCACAGGCAGGGTCACCTTCCACTAGACCAAGATGCTCAGAGCCCCATTCAACCTGGCCTTGAGCACTTCTAGGAATGGAGATCCAGAACTTCTCTGGGCAACCTGTTCCAGTGCCTCACCACCCTCACAGTTAAGAATTTCCTATTAATATTCAATCTGAGTCTACCATCTTTGTTTGATGCCATTTCCCCTTGTCCAATTAATCGCTCACCTCTGAGAAATTGCCAATTAGTAAGACAGAAAAATGTTTAGGGGGCTGTATGCAATATAACAAACCTCTTGCTCAAGCAGAAAATAAAAATCACTAGTGAACAGCCACAGACCCTGTTGCCCTGGGACTGTGTGTGTTGACATATGGCAACAAAAGATCAACTGCAGTTGCTCAGTTACACAAAATTGTGTCTCTGTGTGGTATACTGCCTCATAATTGTAGTCAGAAAAGAACTCAAGTGGCAGGAAATATACTATGTTCTGATCAGAATGGAAAATGAACACTTAGGGTTGGTTCTGAGATAGCGACACAGGTTATTTAATGAGATTTCAGCTTTATTTCTGTTCGTATGAAATTGTTCTGTAAGAACAAAGACTTCCAAAGAGTAGGTCCCTAGGCAAAATGTGAATATTAGAGTGTTAGAGAAAAAGGATTACATATTTAATGTCTAAGCATGCGATTAAAATGACAATCCTGTCTTTTCAATAGCTTTATGTAACATCACGGTTATTTTGAGAACTACAAAACTTTGTAGCAGTTAGCATATTCAAGTTTACAAAAGGACTGCTAACGTCATCTTTTCCTCTTTGACTGGCAAAATAAATAAATGCATTACCTTTGTGATATCCAAAATAGCACTTCTTCAACTTGAAAGACTCCCAAAGCAGTTTTGAAAAGTGAAAGGAAAAAAAAAATCTCCGACTGAAACTTCATAGGGATTGCTCACCTCGCAAAACAATTACCTAAATTGCAACGCAAATAGTTTGCTGAACTTCATGCAATCAAGCTTATGAAATGTGCAGACTGTCACTGTTCTGCTCAATGGACAGTAGTGGGTACACACTGACACACACAGAGCAACCTTGCTGCCAAAAGAGCTCCCACTCCATGTGCAAAGTGGGGGTGGAGCAGTCCCACTCCTCCTACTACTGCCATGACTACCAAGTCTCCCTCACAGCTTTCCAGTACAGACACTGGCCTGATCTCATCTGGACAGATTTCAGAGCAGAAGGAGCTGCAGAAGCAACAATACTCTGACAGCAAGGTTATAGAGCAAGAGAACACGAGAGTCAGTATCAAGTGAGGGGGAGAGGAAGAAGCATCACACTAATTTTGCTGCGTATGCATATCACACTTCAAAGAATTCTGAACAAAACCCAGAAACAGTATGAATATAAGGAATTTTTACTTCATACAGGATGATAATTTAGTTTGTAAAAAAATACTTCTTTAAATTATCCAAATTTGGCAAACTAACGCAAGTGTATACAATGGGAACTAAAAAAACCAAGCCAGAATACAGCTGTTATAATAAACCATCACATGCTGGACTAGAACTGTAAAAATATGTTTGCATAAACATAACAAAGTAGTATCATGCATACACAGACCATAGAAAAAAATGAACTCCAAAAGCTATTTCCCAATTTTCTTTTTAAATCTATACTGTAAATCTACATGTTACTGACATCATGCAACACTGAAGTATCCTTATAAAGTGGAAATACCATTTATCACAGCTAGTAAACAGGAACACAAAACCTACATATGAAAAACCACATGAACAACCAAGAAGAAGACACACGAGCTGCCCAAGATTCTGGTACCAAGTCTTCTGCTTGCACGACATTCTTACTTTGAAGCATGGTTAACTGATACTGAGGAGGTATGGCAATAATAAAGTGCCAGGCACAGCATCTGTGTAAAGATATGCACATTCCAGCAGCAGGCCCTGACAAACTCTTAACAGGTGACTAATGCTCAACTCCTGCAATTGCAGTCTTTGAGGAACTGGAAGCCACACTTGAAAAAATGCAGAAGTAGTGTCTGCTGACATATTTACCTCAATCTATTAGCAGTGACATTGGATGAAAAAATCGGGAACTAAATCAGTATGAAAGAGTGTGAAAGTTCAGTTCTCATTTCAAAAAGAGAGAACTGGGAAAATTCTGTTCTGTGTGGGCTAGAAAAAGAGAGAAAGCATTCACTGAGACCACTTTACTCCAATACAAAACACAGTAAAATTTGCTAAACTAATCTCCACTTAAAATCTCCATTTTCCTGTGTTCCGATTTTTGAATCAGTTTATTTATTTCCAGGCTATTCTTCAGGATCCATAACATCAACAGTGATTAAAGTAAGAAACAGAAAAAAGAAATCTTCAACATACTATTTTTAAAAAAACTTTATAGTGCATGCAGAGTGAAAAATATGTGTAGAAACCAGGAAGCTATAACACTGACTTAGAAGGAGGATTACTAAGGCTACTACCTATTTTCTTTTGGGATGATAAAGAAGTTCCATCCAATCACTGCAATTCTCGGAGTGTCTGTTTTTAAAAACCAAAGAAATAAATATTCTCCTACTTGTCCACGGCTCTCTAGAGTTACTTACAGCTCCAGAATAAGAATGACATCTGTTTTGTTCTCATAGACATCATGAAGTGTAATCACATTAGGATGCCGAATCTCTTTCAGTATGCCAACTTCTCGCTCGATATCTTCCCGGCTTACTCCACGACGACTGGATTTTGTTCTCCTTTTCTTGATGAATTTTGCTGCAAACTGCTGACCAGTGCTTTTCTCACGGCATTTTTTCACTACAGCAAACTGCCCACTAAAAAAAAAAAAAAGAGATGATGAGTGTTCAGTTCAAGAAAATTTAGAGTTAAGAGTAGCCTGTTTACTGTGGTGGGGGAAATCAGCTTTTAACTCTGCTTAGCCTAAGTGTGGTACTGCTTTTTATGCCATCTAGAATAACACTTGAAAAAAACTTAGAAGAGGCAGGAAAGGTAATTTAAGATATGGCCTTGCAATCACACAAATGTACACATCACATCAGTAAGTAAAAGATAACACATTGTCAGTAAGGACCACTGGATTTTTGACAAATATGTGCATTGGGGATTACTGGGCAGAAGTAATGGTTTCTGGATTTCTCCTCCTATACGTTCGTTCAATATTTTTTCTTTGTTCTGCAGTTGGGACAATTCATGTTTCCTTACAATCTACAATTCAACAATTCTACAAATCTGCAATCAGTATTCACTTTATTCTAGCCTCGAGTTTGTTTTTTAAAAAGCTTTTAAAACAAAACTGGGCTTCCTGACACCACTTTGGATTTTTGAAGCACTGACTAAATACAGTTGTATCAAAAATTACAGTTACTGTATCATCTTGTTAAGTACAAACTTGAAGATTAGAAAAGTACCAAGGCTTGGAGAAACTAAACCTGTGTTTGTATTACAAACCAGAAGAAACTTTAGGAAGCTGCTGACTCCAGCACACTATCATTGATGTACAAGCCTGCTGTTGCTGGATGTACACACTGATCTAGATCAGAAATCTCCAGGAGTCTAATGTTGACTTAAAGAAAGAACAGGATTTCTAAAACTGTTTTTTCTTTTAAGTTTCCCTAATCTCTTGTTGAGGATTCTCAGGAAATTCTGTTCCTGCTTTTTTCACCATATGAAGGACTCATAGAAGCACAGAATGAAACTAACGAGAACATTTTTTGAAGTTAGCCGACACTGTTAACTGAAGAAGAGCTCCTCTCTAAAGCAGAATTAAAACAGCAATTAAATCAGAGCTAGCCCTAATAGGTTTGACTGCTTGAACAGCCATATAGCATTCAGAGCTACACATTCAACGCCACCATTACTATGCTGATCCCACACAGTACCCTGAGTGACACACTGTCTTGAACTGGGACATGCAGCTGGACTAAGTGGCTGTCACTTGTGGCAGGGCAAGGCAAAGACAGGACCTCTCATGTGAACTCTTAGAAAGA
The DNA here is from genome assembly GCF_021018805.1 of Prinia subflava. Lineage (NCBI taxonomy): Eukaryota > Metazoa > Chordata > Aves > Passeriformes > Cisticolidae > Prinia > Prinia subflava. Next base: position 50,893,929 of record NC_086283.1, on the reverse strand, counting down.
CATTCTAGAGTAGCCACCACCCTGGGAAACCCTTGAATGCAGCCATGAGTAGTCAGAGAAGCAAACTTTGAGAGAAGTCTTAAGTCAACAGTCTTAAGGCTTAGATTTATTTTAGTATTATGATCACCATTCCATTCATTTCATTCCTCATTGTTTAATGAAATCAATTAATGGACTTGTGAGAAGATGTCATGTTGCATGAAAAGTAACTCTGCCTTAAATTCCACCTGGCCCCAGGTCTGCACAAAGTTTTCAAGGGTCAGATTTGCCATACAGGGTCTCCCACATTGTTATTACAAACTGCAGTGGACAGAGCAATGCTTCAGACCACATCATATCCTCCTCTCCATCACATACAGGCTGGAAGACCTGCTTCACTTGCCTGGACTTGGCCTGCTAGTGTTATCAGAGATGCTCTTTGACATGTAAGACATTCACACCTGACTGAAAGAGAACGCACAGACCTCTGAAACACCTGTGTTGTCCGAAACTGGCAGCAGAGAGCTAGACAAGGTGTCCTAAGGTCATCAGCCTTCTCTGCCTGGTTCAGTCCAGCTTCACAAAAACTGAGTTTGATCTCCAAAGTCTGAGCAATTTAGCACTGCCAGAGAAGAGGTAGTTGCATTGCTGAATTGAAAATGCAGTCTTCCTGGCTCTTGCTTCCAGGGAGAAAAGCAAGTGATTGTCTCACACTCTCCCCCACAGCGTGCACATCTCCACAGAGATACAAAGCTTTATTTAAAAAGCAGCCAGTTTTGCAGAAAATTCACAGTTTCAGAGGAACAACGAAGTGGAGTAGTAGACAGATGCAGACATCATCATAACTCCAAACAGCTACTCAAGCTCATGGATTGACAAGGAAGTCAAAAGCTGCTGTTTGTCTTTTGACCACGTGGCTGGCTTTCAGGATAGAAGTCTAAAATGCTTGATAGAGGAAGAAAAATATTTCTGCTTATGATTCACCCATAGGCTTGAATGCTGCATGGCTAACCACTCACTTTCTTATCGATGCTCACTCTCTAAGTTTAGCAAAAGCTACTGCTTCAGTATGGAAAATCAACAGAATAAACCAAAAAAAGGACAACCCTCCCCCCTCACCCCACCCCCCCCTGCAATCCCTACCCAATCCCTACAATGCAAATTAAACAAACCCAGAAACAACCACCCCAAACAAATAATATTAAAACCAAAATTATACCTAACATCAGCTCCGGAGTAAAAAAAAGAAAACATAACTCTGAACTACACAGACATACAATATATTCTCATATCGAAGAAGACAATTATAAAAGTTAATGGGGATTAAGAATTGTCTGCGTTTTACTGACATGAGGATTTCTACATGGTATTATTCATGGTTGAATTACATCATTCCCCAAAGCCACTTCATGCTTCCAATGCCTTTAAGGCTAAGACTGTTTAATCTTATTTTGGCAATGGGTCAACCATGACGTTACAGTGTGAGGTTGACCTCCTGGAACAAAGTGGGGCTATATACGACAAGTAGAGCTGAGATATGTAATTTACTTTTTCAGTCTTTCACTATTCTCTATGTTCACAACAACCTGTTGGAAGGATGCCCTGATCTATTACTATTCAATATAAAGGTGTTATCAGAAGTCCAATACACTGTTTAAAACACACGACTTTAAAGATTGGTCTCATCCACAGTTTATAGGAGGTGAAGCACCAAAAATCTTAGACACTGATCAAGACTGTAAGGAAGTTATCAGCTAACAATTATCTTGAGTAAGTGCCAGTTATACACCAAATAACCTTCTTACTGTTGCTGTTGTGGTATTTATTCAGCACACAACTGCACAATTAGTTGTTATTAAAGGCTGTACACGCAGATCACACTTAAGCTGCAATCAAAGGGACTATTTCATGCCTGTGATCCCTAGGCCACACCATTTTACAAGTCCCTCTAAACTCCTGTTTTAAAAGCAGAGGAGATGTGTAAATCAAAGGTGTTTACCGGGCTTCCCCTTGTAGAACTGCAGTGACAAGCTGATATAAATCAACTTTGCACGGGCTAACACTCACAGAATATCAAGTAGTTGTCTTCCCAGATCCTATATTTTCAGATTGATCATTCATTCATACAGCATCTTCAAAGCCAGAAAAGTTCTTTATTTTTTTAAGTTCTCCTGCTTTTGTAGGTTTGATTTAAAGTGCATGGAGTCAAAATATGTCTGCCATTTTAGAAGAAAATTACACTAACTATCCTGCACCCTCTCCCTGAAGTAAATCACAAATTCACACTTAATAAAGTATCTGACATCATTCTTTTTCCACATAGCAGAATCAGGTTAAACAGAAAGACAGGATGACAGCTTGAAGTAAGAACAAATACTTCTGCTAATAATAGTAATTTGTTTTGTGATCTTATAATCCGTAACTCAACCAGCCCTTAATTACTACCCTAAATCTACTCTTTGTGGGACACTTGGCATACGTCCATATCCAGTGATTTTTCAGACTCACTTCAGAGCAAGTATTTACCCATTACCTAATCATGACATTTTTGCATCCTTTTTACATCATGAGACACACTGTCTCGTGACACAAGAGACACACTGTCTCATGACACAATAAATATATTTATAAGCAAAAGTTATGCAGATAGAAGGAAGCACCTATAAAGCCCCTATATGTCAACCTTTATTGGTTCTGGCTTAGTGGGATCACAAAACACCTACTCACTAGCATGAATTAAGGAAAGTTTTAAATACAGAGACATTTGGTTTAAAATCAAAGGGAAAACTCAAAGAACTTTCATTTTTTCCACAAGGATGGTGACAGTGATTGGGGGTGGCAGACACCCTGTACTCCTTCCCACTCCCAGCCGTCTGCACCACCTCTTCCCAGCTGGTTTGTTCTGTGAGGAGTAAAACTCTTGCCCCAAGAACCTGGTGAAACTGGAGACAGAGTTGGTCAAGTAACCCCCAGGGACCAATTTTGTAGTAGTCATTGCCACAACAGGTCAAGAATGGGGCAATTTTCCATGCCATCTTCTGAAGAATGCATTCCAAAGTCTAATGGGAGCAGGAAATAGGAGTAAGGAAAAGGCATTAAGTTGCCATCAGAGTATTAAGATGTCTTGGTAGGTTTCTGACATGTAGGCATTTTTCTCCTGTTTAAAAATTTTATGTTCAGTACACAACTCTGAAAACACAATATACTGAGACACAATATACTTTTACTATTTGTTTAACTGCTTCCCTTTTTAAAGTTACACTAATCCAACAAAAAGAGATTTACCTAATACTATTAGATTAGCCTGTGAAAGAAACTGCAACTCAACCACGGGGACACTTGTTTCCTCCAACAGAACACCTACCAGCACACTGTACACATTTCTGTCTTTCCTCAGAGACCTGCTGCACAGAAGGCCAATGAATCTGGTGGGACAAGAAGCTAGAAGCACTTGGAGCCTCTTAATCACCATAAACGTGTTTCAGGCTGCACATAAACAGTTTTTAAAGGAAAAGGCACAGTGGCCAGAGCACAACAGAAGTAGGAATTTGCGGAGTCACACGAAAAAAGCAGTACTAAATAAAAGAAAAAAGAGACGTTAAACATGATACAGTATTTAAGCTAAAGAGAAAATACTCCTCAAATGATACATGAGTGACTAAGCAAAAGAATAAATCAGCTGGAAACTGATGGTGGACCACAGAGATCACTGTTAAGAACAGGCTCTTTCAAGTACTACTGGTATTGAAATGCAAACGTAAGGGTTTAACAAGATGTGACTGTGGAACAATAAAAAATTGAGTGCTGCAAGCGCACAGTCAGGAGAGGAACACGTGTTAGGCAATTCTGCAGTACATTTCCAACAGGTGCAGAGTTAAAATGAAGTTGCAATTTACACCCATCAATATAATGCATACTGCTACACTTTCTGTAGAAATATTTTGGAAAAGTAGCAAAGACAAAAAGAACAACAGCAAAGAAAGGGAAGCAAAGGGGGAAAATCAGATTTATGAAAACTCCGAGTGTACTAACACCTGGTATTTCTGAGTTCTGATAACTCCTAATTTCCAAATTCCTTGTTATGCACAGATGAATTTATACACTTATAAACTCCACATCTTTTAAAATCTTTTTCTTTATTTCTGACTTAGAATAAATTTTGGTGTCTAATTACCAAGTTCCAAAAGTACTGAGATTCCACCACAGTGACTCAATGTATGTGTGTGATGTTAAGTTTGATTATGCTTCACTATGAATAGATCAAATATGTAATTTAAAGTTATTTTACCAAAAAATGCAAAGTATAAAAAATAATTCTTCCTTTATGTAATATTTTTAACTAAAAAACACCTCAGCTTTCAAAATGAACTCTGTTATTACTATATGGTTTATTTAGATACCTTTTTTGTCTCTGTAGATCAACTGACACTTCTGTTGTACTAGCTATTCAAATACAGTTGGAACAGTGTAATAGTTAACTTAAAAATTAAATTAATAGAAGCATTTTGATAGTATCTATAATATGACAACATGAAGCAGTCAGAATTTGAGATTTCAAGCTGTGTAAGAAGCAGGTAGGCTAAGCCAAATTTTTAAGCATATTAATGGACTAAACTACCTACCATAACTTTGTGTAACTGAAGTCAGGTTGCATGACAGACCAGAAAATAAAGAATTACAGTGTTGTGACTTAACCCCAGATGGCAATCAAGTGCCTCTTCCCAGCCATTCCATGGTGTGACGGGGAGGAGAATCAGGAAAAAAATTAAAAATTCAAGGGTTAAGGTAAGATTGCTTAATAGCTGCAATAATGTAAAAAAAAAAAAAAAAAAGCTAATAAAACCAGTGACAATAACAATAGCATTGGAAGGGAGAGGGTGAGAGGGAGAGGAGGGAATTGCTTCAAGAGAAAGAAGCAGTGCACAATACAATTGTCAGCACACACTGAGGCCCAAATCCATCCCCCAGCAGTGACTGCCTCTCTCTTATGACAAACTCCTCCTGGATTATATAGTGGGCGTGATTTTAATGTATGGTATAACATGGCCAAAAACTGGCCATTTTGGGTCAGCTGTCCTGGCTGAGCAGATGCTCCCAGCTTCTTGTGCCCTTGCCAGCTGGCAGAGCACAGGAAGCTGGAAAATCCTTGCCTTAAGGTAGGCACAACTGCGGAGCAGTGGAAACCTCAGTGTGTTAACAACATTATTCTCATGCTAAATCCAGACCACAGCACTATATGAGCTACCAAGAAGAAAACTAGCTCTATTACAGCTCAAACCAGACACAAAGAAGTAGAGGACTTGTCTAATCCCTTATTTTCTCCAGCATTTTAAAGCTTGTGCCTCATATTTTTGCAGTTTGGTTATTTTAAAAACAAATAATGCCTTTTAGCTATGTATTTATATCCTGCAGAAATCCTCTAGTGCTGTCAGCCTCAGCACATAACACTGATGAAACCGGAGGCTTCTGTTGCTCTGCAAATTTCTGTAATTTTATTAGGTTGCTAACAGACTTCTCTAGGTGTTTGCTAAGCTTACAGAAAAGTGATTTTCTTCACTGTTTTTTCAGATACCCAGATGAGCCACTAGTCCTAAGGGAAGACATAAGAGCATGATAAAAAAAATTATGACCGATCTAAATAACATATCTCAGTAAAACATACATTGTTTACTGTTTTTCATTATTATTTCTTAAATGCTTCATATTGTTCCAAGTAGTGTATGAAAAATTTTAGAGGAATAGTTATGTTGGAGATGGGGAGGAAGAGAAAAAGAGATGAAAAGACAAGAGACTATTAGTTTGTCTTTGTACAGATATGCATGCGTATGCAGTACTGAGTGCTACAAAGTGTTTTAATTCCTTATTGTGAGTGTGGTTTATCACAGAATTAAACTGCTTCCTGTGCCACATATTTAAAAAGGCAGGTGCCTGCCATTGCCAAGGCTCCCTAAGGAGCCCGTTTATCCATTTATGGATTTGGTCAGGATCACATCTCACTGAACACAGCTCCTCAGTACAGTAATTAGTTAAGCGTGAGCAGATTAATCAGATGGCTGTGGCTGGCTCAGACAGAAGGGGACGAAGAAAGACAGCTATGTACTGTGCCTCTATGTCAAAAGTAAAACCAAGCATGCCTGTACAACCTTCCATGTCCCTCCCACAGCACTCTCACCTAAAGGATCAGCCTCTGCTTGCGACCTTATTACTCTACTGAGAGAACCACGATAAAGTTTTCCCAATATACTTAATGTCAAACAAGTTGACCAGTTGGAGCGTGAATGCATGCACACACCTGTGCATACATTTGCTGAGCTGAAAAGCACTTATTAACTAGTACACTCCATCAGGCAGAGAGGAGGCTCCTGTACCAGCAATTTGGCAGTAAACATCAACTGCAGATGACTGAAGACTTCTTTGCATTTACAAATAAGAAGATTAGAAAAAATGCAATCTCACGATTAGGCTGAATTTCATAAAGTAGAATAAAGCACAAGTTTCAGCCAGTCTGTGTACATATAAATATGCACAGTATCTCTTTCTCTATATTACTATGAGGATTATAAAAACAGGATAAAAATTTGAATGGATGATATTTTGGGATTATACTTTATTTACTGTTTATTTTATACACACTATATTGTAAAGTGAATAGATATTTGATATATTTTATCATAAGAAGTTACTGAGTTTCAGTCTTTGAAAAGGGTTTTAATTAGAAACATAGCACCTTGAAAAAGAAATTTAAAGCCAAAATGCTTGCAGTATTTTCATCCTGCTGCTGTAGTTTTTCTGAAGGCTAATGCCAAGTATGCCCTTGCCAGGCATGGCTGCTATGTAACCAGAAGAGAATGCAGTCCTCTCTTTTATCCAAGGAGAGTGGCTTCACAATTTTTTCTTTTTAAAAATGGCTTTGTTTCAATTCACAGCTCGAAATTGAAGAGGATTTCTGTGAAACCCTGTGTTCTGACTGGATTATATCAATTCTCCCCATGGAGGTACAAGTAGTTCTGCTCAGTGTGATTCCCTAGTGTTGGCATGTGAACTTGAAGGAGGGAGAGGAGTGGAAGGAATTATGAAAAGTAGAGTCAGAGATCCTTTATTATGTGATTCAATGTGAAAACAATTACAAAAACAGTTGAACAAAAAATGATGTAAGTTTTGTTTGTGTTCAGAGGAAAGGGTTAAAAGGGGAAGAATGGCAAGGAAGATGCTGGATTCGCTCAAGCTGGGAATACCAAGGCCTGGAGAATAAACAGGGTGAGAAATCATATATTAAATCTACTGCTGTTAATCCTCTATCTGTTTGGAGAAGTAGAGTTTCTGTGTAGAGATAACATAGGTGTTTACAGAGCCTTGTAAGCCCTGTCCCAGACCTGGCTGAGCTCCCTGTTGGGAGAGAGATCGAAGCAGAGACCGTGAAAAGCACGGGGAGATCACAGCAAGGTGCTGAACTATGTGTGCTCAGGCCCTGGGTAAATGGGCACAGCAGCAGCCCTGCTGCCTGCCAGGATTGGACTGAGCCTGACAGTGCCTGTGCCCTCATCCTGTGTCTGCTGCCCAGCCTTGTTTCAGGATCCTCCAGTCAGAGAGGTAATTGAGTAGATTTATTCTTTGCATTTCAGCTGCGGCTTTTTTGGTTGGCCTCAGTCACCTGTGTGAATTGATTCGCAGTTCACAACAGAAGCTATTTGTATTGTCCTTACATAGTCCAACGCCTTGATATTTAATTAGATGTGGCTGAACTGTAGTTTGCTTCACCACTTTAAAGGAATGTTCAGGCGAGTCACGATGCATCACATTAATAGAACCCAATAGAACAGTTTGGGTTGGAATGGACTTTAAACATCAAGTTCCAACTCCCCTCCAATAGGCAGGGACACCTCCCCCTAAATCAGGTTGCCCAAAGCACCATCCAACTTGGCATTGAACACTTCCAGGGATAGGGCATCCACAACTTCTTGGGGCAACCAGTTCCTCCAGTGCCGTACCACCCTCACAGTAAGGAATTTCCTCCTAATATCTACTCCAAGAATTCCTTCTTTCAGTTTAAAGCCATTCCTCTTGTTTTATCACTACATGCCGTTGTGAAAAATCCCTCTCTGGCCTTCCTCTAAGGCCCCTTCAGGTACTGAGAAGCTGCTGTAAGGTCCCTGCAAGACCTTCTCTTTTCCAGGTGCAACAGCTCCAGCTCTCTCAGTCTGTCAGTATACAGCCTTGCACTACAGTATAGGAACAAGTAAATGATGTTCAACCACAATATAAAAAGTACATTCAGCCATTAGAGAGCATCCAAAGGAGGGCCATGAGGATGTTTGAGGGCCTTGAGGGGAAGCTGTATGAGGAGCAGCTGAGGGCACTTGGTCTGTTCAGCCTGGAGAAGAGGAAACTGAGGACAGACCCCACTGCAATTACAGCTTCCTCATGGCAGGGAAGAGGAGGGGCAGGCACTGATCTCTCCTCTGTGGCACCCAGTGACAGGACCTTCAGGCCTGAAGCTGTGTCTGGAGAGGCTGCACATCAGGAGGGTGTTTGGGCACTGGAACAGGCTGCCCAGGGTCACAGTCACAGCACCAGCCTGACAGAGTTCAAGAAGCACTTGGACAACACTCAGGCACATGGCGTGTTATCTGCAGATGTCCTGTGCAGGGCTAGGAGCTGGACTCAATGGTCCTGATAGGTCATTTCCAACTCAGTAGATTATATGAATCTATAAATTAATTATTAATGTTCAAGACCCTTTTGATTGCCAAAATAAAAGCAAATCTATTAAATTACAACAAAGCATTAAAACAGAAACATGCATCACAAATTTAATATAAACAAATCATAAGAACATCATCACTGAAGTATTTGTTTGCATTGAACTCAAATTTATCTCTTTAAAAATACAATTGTTCAAAAGAATCAGGAAGAAGAATATGGGAGTAACAGCAAACAAAGGAAAGCTGTATTTTCCAATATATACAGTATTTCAACAAATATTTATTATTTAAACTATCACACAAAGCATGGAACTGTGAGACAGTCAATGCTTATGAAGCTATTTCATAATTGTTTGAAAATATTAGACAATGAAGGTTATCTAGGATTTTAAATAAGAGTTAACATCCATTCACTCAAATTGGCAAGTAACAACTCAATAATGTAATAGAAAATGCACTAAGTCCTTCTGAAACCACCTGCTCAGAAGAAAATGATGCATCTTTAAGCCTCTGATCAGTCCTTGAGTTTAACCTTTCATGCTGCCTAAATTTTTGTATTTCTGTATGCCGCGTTAGTTAGTTTTAAATTCAGATTGACCTTTTTATTGACTTTTCATCATTTTAAGGGCAAGAAAAACTTCCAGTGATTCAATTTCCCTCAATTTTAGATAACTGTAAAATTAATTTGATTTCTGTTTTCCCAAGTTGTCTTCAAATTTCTTATGGCATTAAAAGCAACAATTATAATTTTCTTTTTCATATTCAATAAAAGAGGATCTACAAAACTCATGTGCACAGTAAATTAAATAAACCCACACATGAAATCATTACCTTATGATGAAGACGTGACACAACTTTAGACAAAATACTATCTAAAAGTGTAAAACTTATTGCCAGTGAGTGTACGAGAAGACTTAAGAAATCACACAGAATTCTTCAAACTATTTCTGTGGGTAGATTTCTCTTTTCACCACCGATACAATGGAATCATTCCAGGGAGCACTTTAAGATTCACAGAAGTAGCTCCCATCTGTTAAGTATAATACCGTGTCTTCTTTCAAACGAAGACCTTTGAATAAAATGTTTTGTTACTTTTAACACACAGCTGCAACCATTTCATGAGTTTATTCCACCTCCTGATTAGAAATAATGGTAGTGGCAACAAACCTGACAAGTCCAAGATTTAAAAGGGTTTGGAGCATAGCACCTCCTAGTATTCACCCTCCTGTCCTTTCTGCCCCCACGGTGGTGACTGGGTTCCCTGGTGACAATACACGGGATACACCAGCCTTGCTCTCTCTCACCACTGTGCCAACAGATGGGACACTATGTGCTCCATTTCTTCTGCTGTGTGGTTTGTAGTCTTTTTTGGTCAAAATTCTGCAACACAAATGAAATGCAACTTGTTTGTCTTTCACTGGTTTGTCTTTTATTAAAACCTACTTTTGAATAGGATGTATGGTTTCATAGGCTGTTTATCTCTGGTGTTTACCAGCTTCAGTCCTCTTCATCCCATTCACTGTGCTCTTTTAATACAACAGAACGGTTTCATTCTAATGATTTTCGCCAGTGTCAGTCCCCTGTATTTATTTTCCTCACTCAGCTGCCTTAATTCCACATTTTTAAGACCTCCGTCTTCATCTGCAGCTTCAGCATTTGCAAGTGCTGTATCTCACTGTATACAAGCCTTGTATCTCACTAAATCTTGGTCTTCAAGCCATTGATGTCCAAAACCTGGAAAAACTACAAATTTCTCCTCATTCCTTTCACCTCTGCTCTCACTGTTACTGCTCCTTCCTGTCCTCGCACATTCACTTAACTCCACCATGGTGGCCAGGAATTCAGATCTCTTCCTGAAGCTCAGTTGAAGAAATGAATCAGTACTCCCCAAAAAGTCTCTCCTAATGAGAATTGAATGTGAGAGATTTGGAGAGATGCCCTTTTCCAAATTACCCTCTTGCTGACTATACTATGTTCTCTCCTTGACACTTGCTTTCCTTCCAACTTACCACCTCACCTTCACAATAAAATGGCAAAGCACACCAAAAACATAACTGAAAAAAAACCCCAACCAAACCCAAACCACCCTGACAATTATGCTTCTGTTCTGGAATAAACAGAGTGCGGAACCCCAAACATGATGTTCACACTCACCCAGTACTTTTAATAAGCAGTAGGGCTTATTCAGTGTGTAGGCAGAAATAGTTCTTCAGAACCTATTATGTTCTGAGCTATGGATGTTTGAAATGGATCGAGTCATTGCATGTACAAGTTGACACACACAGTTCTAAACAAATGATTTAATCTGCCAGAAAAAGGACTAAACACTAATTTAAGTTATTGATTTGAACCTTCTACATACCTCATTAAAATACAATTCTGCTGCTTTCAAAGTTATTTACTCCCTTTTATCCAGATAGCTTATTTCCTTGTTAGAAGTCTTTTAATGAATAAATAAAAAGTAAAAGCATATATACACAAGGACTAAGTTTGACTTAACAGCTAAACAGATGTTAAACAGTTAAGCAGATGGCACATCATGCAGTTACCCATCAATCTACAACATGGTTAAAAGGATTAATCTACAAATCTTGCTGTATAACCAGCATCAATATAGAATCTGTCTCCCCCTCCTCTACATCTTCCCTTTCTCACATGTAAAAAAAAAATCTATAGCTTAAGCAATAGTATTTCAGTGGGAAATTCTTGGACATTTACTTACCCACTTGCTTTTGAGTCCAACTCAGTTCATTTTAAGTACTGCTGCATTTAAAGTACAAACAATCTGAAGTTCCCCCATTTGCTAAGATATTTCACTCAGAGAAATTCTGTTCTGTATGAAAGTTTCACATTTCTTTTCTAATTTCAATCCACTATTCTTCCAAAGGTGTAAATATGACTCCTTCAGGTTAGCTTTAGGTTTTTCTACTTGGTCTCTTTATCAACAGTCTCACCATGACTGAACTAAATGGCACAATTATCCAAAAACACACTAAAATAGTTTTTCTTTGGCATACTGCGTGCATATAGATCTAACTCTGAAGGCAGAGAAGACTGTATGTTGCCCAGTCTGAGAGTGTAGTACAGATTCAGTCACTGGAGGGGAGAGAAAAGACAGTGACAAGCATTTTATTTTTCTTTTTATATAGCTAACTGTCTCTAACCCCTTTCCTTAAAGGAAGAATAAAGCCTCTGACCCAGCAATTCAATCTACGCAGCTTTATGTTAAAATATGCTGAAGATCGCTGCTCGTTTTTACTTTGATATTGGTTTTGTTTAACGTGGAAATACATTCTTTGTGCTACAGCAACAATCACAAGTAATGGATGAAAATCATTGGTGGCAAAACCAGCTCACTTCATTAAAAACACAGTGTTCTCTTCCTTTGGTAGGATTTGGAAGTGCTGTTGTACAGCACTATAGAGACAGCAAATTTGGAGCATGACTGCTGAATAATTACGTGGGCCCAGGTTAAGCACGCATTTCATTTGCATAAATCCTCCTTGTGGAACAAGAGTGAGGTTCCGAGTTAGACTTCTAGATGGAATTTGAGAAGACAGGAAAACATCAAGTTTTTGGAGGTCTTATTATCTAACTTTTTCAGAACTTAAATGACAAATACAAACAGATCACTGAAAATTAAAAAGCTTGCATCAAGTAAATGTGACAAATAGATGCATCATCGCCTTATTCATCTACTGGATCTCTTTCACTGTATGAAATAAAATAGCAACACTAACACTATCCTTTAGGATTCCATCCATTTGTGTTTCAGATTTTTAGTAGTATATACTTTCTCTCAAAAACCATCAAATATTCCTTGCATTTTTTTAACATGTTTTTGGCCTATAAGAACCTACTTTGACTCATCATAAAAAAGCTAGCAGTATGCATTTAGTTAAGAAAAGAGTATTGAACGTTTCGTTTTTCAGTGTTAGTTATGCAGGGAATATCATTAAACTTTCTTTATATTTACAGGCAGCTGAGTTGATCTTCTTTTAAAGCAGAGAAATGGATTAAGTGATTTCTAGAGATGGTTTATATAAAGTATAAAGCTAGAGCATGAAGACATTTTACTTCTGCAACTGGATGCTGTGCCCAGACACTCTCTCCTGTGTGTAAGCTGTCACCTAACACCACCTCCATTTCTGACTTCAGCAGTCAGTGTTCTGGAGCAGTCAGAAATCCACACGTCTGCTTCAATGAACTTTATGAAAGCTAGGAAAACTATTACATTGAAGGAAAGGCTGGAGACTGTTGTAACCAACAGAGACACTTTTATTAATGCAAGGAGTATGCTCAAAGAATATTAGCAGTGATAATTAATACCACTGAAAAAAAGGGAAAAAAGAGTTTCAAGTCCATATCAGCATTACTGAAAATAAGTGGTTTTCTAAAATTCAGCTTCTTTATCAAAATAGAGATATTTTTTCTACGTTTGGTTTTGACTAAGGAGATTTGTCATGCAAACAGTTGCATATAACGTTACTGATAAGTTTCACTTTCTACAGTAATTCAGTCAGTCTCCAAGAGATTCTAATGCATCAGTTCCAGCCCTCTGTGCTACAGCTTTCCTACTCAGATGAAGAGCTAGGCATCAGAATAAAAACACATTCACATGGACTTCAGCTTTACAGTCACTGCAGGGTGCAGCTGAAAGCTTTTCTGCTTGTTACAATAGCTGGGAGAAAAGGACTGCACAAACTACCAGGAAGCACTTTAGAAATTACGGTCTTAATCAAGATGCACTTCTGCAGAATTTTGCTGAGTAGAATTCTAACTGACCTACATAACCTGGCTTTGCCATCCTCCACCCTTGTTCTTCATAAGCTATGGCTAAGCAATACTGCACCAGTGATAAAGCAACTGCACTAACTTGGAGATATTTGGAGGAGGAATAAAGTGTGTTTAAATACAGCTTCAAAATAAAGCAACGATTTTTGAATTAATAAATTACTTTGTAAATGGAGCTTCAATTAGTGTATTGTTCCAGAAAGCTGGTCTTTTCATTACAGCTTTCAAACAAAAGGGTTGCACCCTTGTAAAGAGCAGTATCCAAATCCATCCCACCTAAGAGTTAGGTATAAGCAATGAGTTGTGAGCTTCTTTCCTATCGCTATCACCAGCAGAGCGTCCCTAGAATCAGTTCCTCATCTTACTTCTACTCAGAAGCCCCCTGCATGCAAACTGAAGATGAGCCAGGCCCATCAGGAAAAAACAGGAGAACCAGTCACCTAGGCATTTCAGTCCTTCCAATGGACTCTCTCTGCACATCAGTTCCCTCTCCATCCTTCTGGAGGTATTTTACTGCATTCTCTTTGCTATTATAGCTTCCTCAAGCATTAACTACAAATTCACTTCCTGAGAGTGTTAACTGTTTACTTTAAAGATTTCAGAGGCTTAGGGATGAATACTGTAGACATGCTGGAAGAGTATAAAGAGCTTTTAGTTGATTTTAACCCTGCATCAAAGCTGTAAAGTTTGGAAAAAAGGTTTGGAAAGTTTTGATCAGATGTTCCTGCAGTATATGGTATTCTAATTAAAAGATTAATCCACAATTGACAGTCTGCTTTATGGAAGATATATTTGTCATAGTTACTATGTAGTTTTGGACATGGAAATAAATTACAAACAATCTTGAAATATTTCACTTCCCAAACCACAGCCTACTTTGATCTTTGATTTGCTAGACACAGACTTTTCAAGTTAAGATTTCAAATTAAAAATGCACATTAATTAATTAATTAAACTGCACAAATTCCTGAAATTTTCTTGTATCTGTTGCCTCCTTGAAAAAGGAAAAAGAAATGACACAAGCTCCACTAGTGCAAACAAAGGTGTTCTTAATTTTTGCTGATTTTTTAGGTTACAAATCCAGTTCACAAAGGCATTTTATTTTGGCCTCAAGAATACAAAATGCATTCACACATTTCCTTCCCTCTTCTGTCATTAAGCAACATTTATCTGCTTAAGTTTCATCTACTCAGAACATTACCTGGAGCAAGATTTTCCTTAGCAGGGACTGCTATTGCTCCTTTCACAGAAGCCCAACTCTAACAAAAACACTGTGTCAGAGGACCACGTGCCTTGGACTGCTTTCTGCAGAGACCCCCTGTGCCAGGACTGTAAACAGCCTGCCTTTCCTACTGCCAGCCACCAGATTTCCAGTCCAATACAAATGGTCTCAGAGAGGCCAGCACAATGTACTCGTCCCCGATGACAAGCCTCATTTTGTTCTTTTTCATGTTAAAATGTAAAAAAAAAAAAAAAAAAAAAAAAAAAAAAAAGTTGCTCAGACTGGGGGTTTCTCTTAGCTCTTTACACAGGGAAATGTCATTGAAGAGCTACCAGAAAGAGACCAGTGTGGTAGTACATTTGCCACAAATGGCCTTGCAAAACAGTGTGATGAAGAACAACAAATCTTAATAGTCCTTTTTAATCCAAGGAAAGAGATTTTTAAGAAGGATTTATTATACTGGGTAAGAAAACCTGTGCTGCCAGAGAGCGTGGCAAGTGAAGTTTCCTTATTTCAGCTTCCATTAAGATCTCATGCCCAGCTAGAGAAGGCAGCAGTATCTACTTGTCAGGAAGTCAGCACTCAAACGTGGCTCCATGAAGCCAGGAGACAGCCCAGTGTTTTGCAGGACGGCTCCTTTCCTACTAATGGTGCCTCAGTAATCTGCCTCAAGGCCATTTTGTAGTTCTTCTCAGTTGTTCAGCATGCAAAACTCAAAACAGAATCCTGCTATCCCTCTACACTACCATGTTTCTGAAACTGTTCTGGCTGCTCAGTCAATTTCGCCGAGTTCCAAGATACTCCATGCAAAAAATGTTTGCACTGATCAGGAGTTCCTGAAGCAGCATCCTGCTGGCAGAGCTGAGATCCTGAGGCAGGCCCTCACTGGTGGAAGGGAGATGATGTACAGGTGATGTACAGATGATGTACAGATCCATTATCACCTCTGGATCACTCCCTGCTGCTGGGACAACTGCTGAGAGCCCAACATGCACCACAGAATGCAACAAAGAATTTGGCTGGCAAGAGCCAAGGGTGGAGCAGGCAGCCCCCCACTGCTGCCCCACTGCCCTCGATGCCAGGTGGCACCTGCACAACAGGATATCATCTTTATTGTTATGTAGTTTGAGAGTTTGGAGCCAAAAAACCAACCCCTGTTTTCCCAAAGAAAGTAGGGCTGGGCTCCCAGGATATCTAAGTTTCTTAACTGCCCTTGACTGTCTTGCACTTAGAAGCAAAGTGCCTCAACACATCAGGAAGGCAAGTGTGCTGGCGTGCAATTCAGGATGGACTGTCTGTCACTGCAGGAAAGACTGTTTTGTTACGGCTGCCTGTGCAGTACATTCACTCTGACCAGCTGCGAGCAACCATGTGGCTACTCCTTGGTAGCGACAAAAAAACTAATGGAAGACACTCATCATCTCGGTAGCCTGTCCAGAAAACCTAGGGGCACCCAAGTTTGCATCTGCAGAGCAATAATTCCCTGTTAAAGTCTTCCTTCCCCTCACAGGTCAGGTGTTTCTCTGGCAGCAAGAGCTGCTCTGGCCTCACAGCTTTCTCGTGGCTGAAGGCCAACAACGCGCCCGAAGGAAAATGAGTTTTCAGAGGCAAAACAAAAAAAGATTGCCAGAAAATACAGACCGCTCTCTTCCTGTTTCCTACAGCAACATCAGTGAAATTCTTTCAGCAATTAATGAGTTTGCACAGGTGTTACTCCAAGTGTAACCGTAACACTGTCTAGCTGGCAGAGTGACAGTGTGTTGGTGGTGACAGGCAGAGAGCTGAGCTCAGCTGCTGCAACTACACTACTGCAGGGCTGGCAGTCAAAAACCAGCTTGTAGGCTTGACATTAAAATCTGTCAAATAGAATAGGAAATCCTCCAACACCTTCCTTTCTGAAACCGTACAATCACAAAAAAAGTCAGAACAGCTTCTGAATTAATTTTCATTGTCTTGGCAACACCACGAGTGAGTCTCAGCTGTTTTATAAACAGCTTTTAGGCTTAAATTTACTGCCATTCTCAATGCATTCACTATGTACAACTGAAGATACTTACTGTTCTTTTTGAAAGCTGTCTCAAAGCATGGAAATAAAAAAAAAAACAAAACCAAACCAAACTTCAGCACTGGAGAACATTTATCTCAAACTGTGAATCAAAGAACATTTGAGTAAACAAGCTGAAATCCCAATACATGTGCGAGTCCAGGCTTCTCCTTGAGAGTGAACAAGGTAAGCACAGTCGTTGCTGCAAACAGCCAGACACCACCTTTGTCAGGGATGCAAATATAAATTGACTTCACGATGAGTATCAACACCTCCCAACAAAGGTCCCTCAAAAATCCAGGCCCCTTAGGAAGATGCAATCCAGTAGCAGCTGCAAGGGGCAAGTTACCAGGCACCTCTAAGACACCCCTGCACACAACCATGTCAGCACGGTGCTAAAAGAAGACAGTTTATCAGAGATGAAAACATAATAAGATTGATCTAGATGACAGAAGGGCTTGAAGCAGCATCCACATGAAAGTTGGTGGCACATGGTGAGTGGGCTGTAGAAGCTAAGCACTAGCACTACCTAAGCACAAATGCAGTGTTCTCACAACTGCAAGTACAGGGTCACTGGAATTACAGTGAGCACAAGGAACACTGCCCTTTTCTGCAGATGCTACAGGAAAAGTGATAATCTCATGGAAACCAGGCAGCCAGCATGAAACAGTCACTTTTTCTGGCCTCACATGATTTTGTGTGCTATGATGCTGAGACCCTTTTCCCCATCTGCCACATGACTGCCACCAGGGTAGTACAAAAAAAGTACTATCAGAACTCCAAAAAATGAAAGCAGGGATGATCATAGCTCTTTTGAATTTTAAGCTCTGCTCCAAAGTTAAAGCCTATGTAGGCCACACATTAAACATATATCTAAAGTAAAACAGGAGAGTGCATGAAATTAGTGTAGAAAGTAGTAGTATCAAGACCAATGAACCTTCTCTATGCAATTTATTATTGATTTATATTTTTTTCCACTCATAGTCCTCCCAAAATAGTATTTTCCCACAATTCAGTTTAACTAATTTTCATATTAACATCATACAGTGTATAAACATCTGTTTGGCTGGATTGCTAGCACAGTGACAATTCTGCAGCACATGGCATTGTCAAAAGGGCCTCTAACATGTTCCTTCTCTGTCTAGAAGTGAAGCTGCTACAAAAATATCTGTGCATACCCTCCTTACCCCCTGCATGCCCAGCTACTTCTTCCTGTTGTCATATCTCTCAAACTGATCTCACAAAACTAAGATTTACTTCTAACCATTAACGCTCAATGATCCAACTTCAGATATAACTTAAACCACTCCAAACCCTGTTCACACAAGACATGGTAGAAAGTGCTACCACATGTCCTATGATGAAATAGCAATGATCTAAAGATCTTCATGCCAGTGTTGCTTTGTGTTCCTCCTAAAATTGCAGAATCATAGAATGGCCTTGATTGGAAGGGACTTATAAGATAATTTAGTTTCAACCCCCATTACCACGGGCAGGTACAACTCCTACTAGACCAGGTTGTTCACAGCCTCATCCAACCTGGCCTTGAACTCTGCCAGGGGTGGGGCATCCACAATGTCTTTGAGCAACCTATTGCAATGCCTCACCACCCTCACAGCAAAGAGTTTTTGTCTAGTATCTAATCTAAACTTACTCTCTTTTAGTTTGAAGCCATTCTGCCTTGTCCTGTCACTACACGCTCTTGTAAAAACTCTCTCTCCATCTTTCTTGTAGACTCCCTTCAGGTGCAGAGACTGAGATTTGGTCATCCCAAGGTCTTCTCCTCTCCAGGCTGAATAAATCCAATTCTCTCAGCTTTTCCTCCCTTCTCTGGATCACTCCAACAGTTCCAAGTCCTTCCTGTGCTGGGAGCCCAGAGCTGGATGCAGGGTTCCAGTGGGGTCTCACCAGAGCAGAGCAGAGCAGAGGGGCAGAATCCCCTCCCTCCCCTGCTGCCCACGCTGCTCTGGATGCAGCCAGGACACGTTTGGCTTTCTGGGCTGGGAGTGCCCATGGCTGGGCCACGTCCAGCCTCTCACCCACCAGCACCCCAAGCCCTTCTCACAGGGCTGCTCTCCATCTGTTCATCCCCAGCCTGTGATGGTACTGGGGGTTGCCCCTACCCAGGTGCAGCACCTTGGACTTGGTCTTGTTAGACCTCATGAAATTCCCATGGGTCCAGTTCCTGAGCTTGTCCAGGTGCCTCTGGATGGCATCCTGTCCTTCAGGTGTGTCAAGAGCACCACTCAACTTGGTGGCATCTACAAACTTGCTGAGGGTGCTCTTGATCTCTTTATGTCTTTAATAAAGGTATTAAATAACAGTGGTCCCAGTATGGACCCCAGGGGTCACCACTTGTCATTGATGTCCATCAGGACTCTGACCCACTGACCACAACCCTCTGGGTGAGCACCTCCAGCCATTTTTTTATCAATTTCTTTCCAATTTAGAGAGAAGGATGTTTTGGGGGACTGTGTCAAAGGCTTTACAGAAGTCTAGATAAATTATATCTGTGGCCCTTCTCTTGTCCACTGCTGTAGTCACTCCGTGAGGCAGAACTTGCTCTTGCTGAAGCCATGGTGGCTTGAGTCACTTCTCTGTGCCCCATGTCCATACCACAACTTTCAGGAGGATCTGTTCCGTGACCTTTCCAGGCACAGAGACAATGCTGATACATCAGCAGTTCCCAGGGTCCTACTTTCTACCCTTTTTAAAGATGAATACAATGCTTCCCCTTTTCCATTTCCCCTGACTGCCATGACTTCCCAAATACCATGAAAAGTGGCTTTGCAACTTCATCAGCCAAGTCCCTCAGGACTCTGGGGTGCATCTTGTCAGGTCCCATGGATTTATGTATGTTTAAGTTCCTCAGGTGGTCACAAACCAGACCTTTATTTCTAGTGGGAGCAACTTTGTTCCCTCAGTCCCCAACCTGATGTCCACACACTCAAGAGGTGTGGGACAGAAGACTGCCATTGAAGATTAAGGCAAAAAAACCTGTTAAGTACCTCAGTACTGTCTCCTCATCCTTTCTTACCAGTTTGACAGCACTGTTTATCAGGAAGGGTACACCTTGGCCTTTCTCAACCCATCATTACACAACTGAACTTCATCTCTATGCCCTTCCCCAGCTCATTTGCTCTTTTTTCCACTGCCTCTGCATTTGATTAATTCCCTTTAGTTCCTGGGGACTGCCAGCTCTTCTTCTCCACAGAAGACTTCCTCAGAGATTTGCCAGCTCTGATCCACTCCCTTGCCCCTCTGAATAGTCTATCAGGAGAGCCCACTGACCATCTCTCTGAGGAGCTGGCAGTCCCACTTCTTAAAGTTCAGGAACCTAACTTTACTACTTACCTGACCCATATCCCTCAGGACTCCAAATTCCATGAGTACATGGTCACTGCAACCAGGCTGCTCAGTTTCTTTCAACCACAGAAAATTAATTACTCTCAGGTTAAGAAACAAAACTGAAATTAATTATAGCTAGTTCACTACATTTGGGATAATACTATGGAAACATCAAATTTGATTTTTTATATAGGACAGTTAGAAAGAGGGATCACATAAAATCAAATATAAGCTCATAGTTTTAAATTAAGACTGACAGAATATGCAAAATAGGTCAGAAAATTTTCCCTGCAGGTGATTTTCTCCCTGACTGTGAAGCTGAGAGGACAGAACTGAAAACATTACACTTTGTTACACTAACTTTACAGCAGTAGCACCAAACCATCTACGTTAAAAAGCACAAAGTCAATTCCAAATATTTTCACCAGCTTTCACTGTTGACAAGTTATACAGAATTCCACAGAAAACAAGCTAAGGGGCCACCTTGCCATGGTTGTGAAGGCCTTTCCAGGTGAGCAGAAGAGTCAAATGCACAACTGTCCCTGTAACTTGAAATCCAACAGAAATGTATAATGCAATAAAGATACTCCTTTACTATGTCATCTTCTCATCCCAGAAGAGTATGGATGTGCAACTTAAATGCTTGGGAACTTCAGCAGGAAGGCTTGTACAGACAATAGTGATGTTGTATGTAGGACCAACTTTGGTGTCTCCAAAGAAAAAAAGTGATGAATTCAACAGTTGCTTCATTATGATCAGACCAAAAGGCCACTTTATATCTCCATCTCTGAAACAGTTCCTCAGTCAGATTCAGAGTAACCTCCTCTAGCCAAAACCACAATGGAACGCTCATCCCAAACACCTAAAGCTGCACTGCTTAAAAGCCATGCAGCTACTTTGCAAATTGCAAAGAATAAACTGTAAATTGACCTTTAGAGACCTCCCAAAGGCATGTAAAAATATAAAATGGAGATCAATCTGAAAAATATTAAGATATTTATACTAATTCTTTTCTCAACTTCTTCCTACCCTGTACAAAACCAGTTACTGTCCAGTTTTAGAATGAAAATTCTAAATGTCTACAGAGACATGAAATTTTCCATCAGTTACTTATGAATAACCAAGATAAATATTAATAATTAGCAATTTTAAAATTAATACACATAAGATTTCACTAAGATTTTCTGATAATGATCCCAGCTTCATTATTGTCTTGTGACTAATTTTTAAGCTGAGGTGCTAGGGGAGTTGGATTTTTCATTTTTTAATATTCTAATAACTTTTGGTTAAAACTACTATATCAACTTTAAGAAAAAAAAGCAACCATAGAACTCAACTGACAGAAATTCATTGTATAACAAGGTGAGCTTGTTACTGCACAAGTCAACTTCCTGATGAAAAAAATAAAAAGCATAGCAGAGGCAAAGGAGATCATTTCAGACTGAACCTGAAGATGTTTTCAACCTTTCAACATCCTGGAAAATCTCAGCTCCTGTCTGTTTATTGAGTGATTAAGGAGAGCATGGTGCATTTTGACACTTGGAGATAAAGTCAAGGAAAATATCCAACAGGCAGCAGGAAGTGAATATCATGTTGAGATTGAATAGCTGCCAAAGTTAAGAGGGCAAAAAGCAAATGTAAGCAAAGATAACAACCAAGACAGATCAGAAGGCAGTGATGTGTTTCTTCTGATGATATACAGAAACAACTGAACCTTAATACAAGGAGGAAGAAAGAGAAGGATGAACAATGGGTAGAACACAATTGATTTTTTAAAAGCTACACACACAGACAAGCTGTCAAATGTTCTTAACAACCTAGTCTGAGCTTTACAAAGATTAACCAGTTTCTTCCCAGTGCAATCTTGAAATACAGGGAATCTACTGAAAAGATAAAGTGAAGACCAGTACTCCAGGCACCAGACCTGAAACTTGCAGGTTTTGGCTTTTGTTAAAGCAAGTCTCCTGTTCCACACTGCACAAGGATAAGCCATTATAAATACCTGTTGTAAAACCAGAGTAAACCCGCTGTGATGCCAGCATAAGGCCACATTGTGCATCTGAGAAATGTGCAATAACTACCTCCATGCAGGTACATGCAGCCCAAACACTCTCACGCACATTTTATAACACCAACAAGGTGATAGTAACCACATCCACCAAGCTCATCCCTTTCCCTAGAGAGTTGATTCAATTTTCAGTTCAATAGATACCACATTATGTTATCTGGCTTTTTCTAGTGTTTCATGTATAACTGCTTCAAAAGATCCTTCTTTTTCTTTATGGCAGTTACTTGTCATTCTTGAGAATGTATGAAAAACCATCAGCCATAAACAGTATTAAAGATAACATTACTTAGCAGATAGAAGAAAGTGATGTTTAAATGAAATGTTAAAAGTAGTTTAAAAATTCATAGTCCTTCCAAATGAACAGAGAACTGAGTGAAGGAACAGAACTTCATTATTAAGTAATTTTGTGCAGCTGACTAAACACTAGACCTCTCAAAACATGCCAATAGCTGTACAATCTACATGTGTGGTAAAAACAGAAGAAAAACCAAGCACAGAAACACAACTACATGCACCCTGCATGTCTCTACAAACAGGCACACAGTCCTCTTCCCCTCCACTTCTATTTTTAAGAAAAATAGAGAGTCATCTCCATCACAAATATATTCCCACATGCCTTTATCTCTCATTACTTCTAAAAGACTAATAAAAGAATACTTAACATTGTATGCTCAAAGGCCATGGGCTGTAAACTTTACGGCATAATTTACAGACCAACAGAATTGTATAAAATGAATAATATTAAATATTAAATAAATTAATTATTAAATATAAAATGTTTAATATTAATTTGAAAATACATCCTTGACAACACACAGCATGCAGCACACACATGACAGATGAAGTGCATCACCCTATTGTCCCCAGCTTTTTAAAAAAGAAGTTACAAAAAAGACAGGAACTAATACTGGAACACATAAACAAACAAATAAATAATTAGTTTGCTTACTAGTTTTCAAATGAAAGTTACAGACAGAAGAGCTCTCTTTTTCCCTGCAAAAAGCAGTCATGATGATAGCATAAAGTATACTACTACTAAGTCAAATACAATTCACACAATGAAATATCCTACAGTGGCATAATCAATCCTCCAAGAAAAGATAAAAACTAATATCTCACAATTATTTTACGTAGCAAATGAATCCAACAGCAGCTAGGAAACAATGATGTTCTTCCTTGCACCTTACTTTGCAGATCATCAACTTCAATAATCCTAAAACACTTCCTACTTGACAGTGAAGGTCTTATTTTAGCAAGTGAATTTTCCTGTCACTAGGCTACTCCATAAGCTTGAAAAACTGTGCCTCCACTTAATTTGTGGCTTGTTTTAGTACAGATAGACATACACAAGGAACTTGAAAGTAATTTCCATCTGCCTTACAAAGGAGGCAGAGAAAACATTCCTTCACTTGACTCTCTCATTTATGTTACCATTACACACAGCTTAAACCAGAAGTGCATTAAGAGACTCTTCACAGTGTAGCCCCGCATTTGTCAATGCAGGGAACAAGGGCAGGTAACACAGGTTTCAACAGATGAAAGCTTCACTCTGCAGCAGCATACAGCTTCAAGGTTTTTTTGAGATGGCTCTGATGAGCCAGACAGAAACTACCATCAGTACTGAAAAGGCACCAGAAGGTTTGCAGCAAGGTGCAGCTAAGGCAGGCATGGCTGACATGAGGCAACTGTGCTCCCTCTCTTCCTCCTACCTTTGCTTCCTGCTGTGCTTTGAGCCTTTTCAGAACATGGGGATTAACAGCTGTAATTGCATCTCTTGTTCTACTTTGACTTCTGGTCTCTTATTAGTTACCTATTTCCAAATCATGAGAGCATTTGAAATTTACATTATAACTGCACATAAGCCTTATAAAAAACAACTAGGCACAGATTCAAGAGTTTGTCTTTCTGAAGTGCTGTGCAGCATGAAGGATAAGAGTTTTTCCAGAAGAAAAGGTGCATGGCAATGGTATTTCAGACTACGAAAGAAAAAAAAAACCTTGCAGCTGCTAAATCCTCCACAGACAGCACCAGCACACAGCCCTCCCTGCAATCAATGTGGTTTTCTTCTTTCAAAGGAGCACATGACTTTAAAGAAGTTATTACCACAGGGTTATCAGACAATATATGGGTTTCTCCATGATCATACTCTGCTAAGCAATTAGGTCAAACTGTGCTCTTGAAAATTAGTTTAGTGCAACTGAAGGTCAAGGAATGAAAGCATGTGGGGGAGATGAAGCAGAAAAGAAGTACAAGGATTTAACTCTCAAGCACATACAAAGCCCTTGCCAGAAAAAGGAGTTGCACTGTTGCTAGAACTTTGTAGTGTATGAAAGGAACATTCTTGGCACTGAAAAGCTGGCATCTGTGTACAAATAGGAAAAGTGTTCCAAGTTACAAGCTGTACACAGAAACAAAAAGGAACTTCTTCACATCAATGTGCTCACCAGTACTGTCTTGTTCATTCTAAATTACACTTTTGTCAGTGGATTGATGTGGCTTAGTTGTCAGGCAAATAAGTAGATTTTTGTTACTTTTAACCAGAACAAAGAGATATTACATGCTTTTACAGAGTCCTGTAATTCCTTAAAAAAAAAAGAAGATTATTTTGCATAAGCAGGAATTCTGATGTCAAATTCTTTTTCTTATATTCACATTTGGGTTTTGGAATGCAAATTTGAATGAGTAAAGTACTCTGGGTCTATGTTGGCAGCAGATGTTCAGAAGAAAAGGCACACTGAAAAAGCTGGAAGCATTACTGAAGGTTTGATGATTCTGTTCTCCTGGAAACCCATGGATTATTGCAGATACAAAACAGAGACACACCAACAGCTTTACACATGGCTGTAAGAAATTGACTGAAATATTCTTCTGAAAGTAGGCAAAGATTAAATTCTCTTTCCTGCTTTTTCTAGTGCTTTGAACTGTTGAATAGGTGGGTGAGAGGCAAACGCTAGACAGGCAGAGACAAAACCTGCCCTCCTTCCTATATGTATGTAAACAATTCAGCTCTGTCTCCAGTTTCATATTATCTATCCAGCACTCACTTTTACAGTCTGGGTAACACCAAACATGCATAGTTGTCACTGTGCCAGTAAACAGGACAAGAAATGCAAGTCATCAACGTTGCTGAAACTTCATACAATAGACTTAGTAATGGTCAGACACTATTTTTATGCTGTCCAGTGGTGTTGGGGGAACCAAACCAAACAAAACATCAGCTGTTGGTTATTTCTTTGTAAGCAAAAGCATAATATCTAAAGGCTGTAACTTCCACACTTCAGGTGCAGTAAAACATTTCACTGCTCAGGAGATAAACATTTTTTCTTGGTTCCTTACTAAGAATTCATTTTACTGTAGGATTACACTTCACCTTAAAGTTTCATTTAATATAGTTCAATGTGACATAAATGCAGAGGCATTATACAGGCAGAGAAGCTGAGAAATAGTTTACATAGTCTTTACTGTGGTACATTCAATTTTTAAATTTTTTTTCTTTTTAGTATGAGACTAAGCAAATACTCCAAAGCTCAAGAGCTCTTAGCTTTCTAGTATACAGACAAAAGCAGTGCTATACCACACTTTCACACACTGTCTCTCCCACTTTCACAAAAAGAAATGTAGTGTTAGATTGAATGACTCTTCATACTCTGTGGTTCTCTCTCAAGGGAGACTTCTGAGTCACTAATCTTTGACATGTGCATTGCTAAAAGGCAAAAAGTACTGACCTGTTCGAGAGGAATTTGGAGCTGCTCCTTTGCAGTTACAGTGGGAACAATAATAATTCCCTGAATGTGGTGATGTGACAAATATAAAATGAGCACAACCAGTATGAAAGTGAACTCAGTCTAAACACAAGTATGATTCTGGGTAAAACCTGGGGATGGTAAAAACAACGCAAAATGAAAATGTGAGACGTTCCTATGCTCAAATGCCTTAACAAAATATTTGAGTAATTATCATACTACAGAATGTGAAGAGCTAGATAGCACTGGAGAAAATACTTCTGATCAAAGTCTACTCATAGACAAAGGAGTTTAAAATGCCGATGTGAAGTCCACGTCAAAAGGTTGTGGTATTTAATGTATAAGCTGGAGGAATGTGTATGGCTGTAAAACTTCCAAGGCAGCTGTGTGTCAGCCATTTCCTATTAATGATGCCTGGGCTGGAGCTTGTAGAAACCCATTTGGTCTGCATACATGTACATCTGCTAAAGCCTTTTCAGAAATCATCTTATACTATGACAAGAATAGCACTCACATTTTTAAACAGCTGAAGTAATAACTACATCTATAAATACAGGAAAATGCCAAAAATGAAGAAAAAAAGGGAGCTATACAAAAAAGGCCACAGATTTTTAAGTAACTGCCATTGATGGTATTAAAAAGTACATGTGCACATACAGCTACTTTAAGAATCAGTGCCTAAGCATTCCCATATAAATACAGAACTA
Source organism: Prinia subflava (assembly GCF_021018805.1). Taxonomy (NCBI): domain Eukaryota; kingdom Metazoa; phylum Chordata; class Aves; order Passeriformes; family Cisticolidae; genus Prinia; species Prinia subflava. The sequence goes on along the minus strand of NC_086283.1, from coordinate 50,867,322 downwards.
AATATATCTTGCAAGTACTTAAGCGGAGTCTTAATGTTTCTACTCTTATTTAATACTTCATTTTCCCCTCCTTTTGGACTTTTCATGAAATTTGTAAACCAGCTCAGCAGTTAACATTAAGTCATAAGTTAATCTAGCTAAATGTTTAAAGATACATGTGACGTAAGTCTGACTTGGAACTGATCATAAAAGCTCAGTTATCACCAGCTCAGAAAATCTTGAAACCGGAGACTGGTGTGAATATTAAAACACATGAGCAGAACAAACATTTGATTTTGGTGATGCTAAAGACCAAAATTTGTAGCTGCTATTTCATAACTAGTGCTTTGAATAATGAGCTTCTCTTTTTCAGCAATGGGTCCTGAAGAACACCTGAGTGGGTGTTTGTCCTTCAGCTTGGGGAAGAAAAGTCTAGTGATCAGACCTCACTTGTGTGATCCACTCTTTCATTACAATGAACAGCCTTTCTTCATTTCAGCTTTTCAGGAGCTCCCTGTTTAGTAGCATAGACCTATCATCATAATGAGCAATAACATTGTGCCTAGAAGCAGCACTCCTATGGAGATTTTGACTCTGGCAGGTATCTATGTTGAATGGCCACAAATAAAAACACAGAAATTCATCACCTTTACAGCACAGCTGCACCTGCTAAACAATGCTGATATAAAAAAAATGGTTTTTTCAGTATATTTCTGAAAAAAATTATTTAATACAGTCAGAGTATGGATCATTCACACACTTCCTAGAAAAAGGGTAAAATCTAATTGCTAAGAGCAGAAGTGAGGATGGACTGCAAAGACCCAAGAAGGTTATGACTCAGCTTTCTCTAGAAATTATACAAATTAAAGGTGTGGAAAGGATTTAAAGTTTCGTTACTTTCTACTTCTACCAGGTATGAAGAACCACTAAATCCACAGATGTTCTACTAACCTTTTACTATTAGAGCATAAGGAAAAACAACCTCCTTATGCACCACAGAAGATGGTGGAGTAATTTTTTGTGTAGAAAAATTCTGGATTTTCTCTTTCAATTATTAACTTGATGTTAGCTAAATACGTAAGAAACTCACTGAGCTATAAACACATCACTTAAGCCAGTGATGAAAATACTGGCTTTTCCATGACTTAAAGGCAGCTTTTTAAGATGATATGGCATTACAAACAAAGTAGTTTGTGTCACAAACACAATGCTTTTATGCTAAGTGCCTTAATAAATTCCATATACATTATGGTTTTATGAGCCACTATTTACAGCCAAGTTATTGTCTGCTTCCCCCGATCTTCAGCTTTTATTCACAGCTATTCACTCTCACAGACAAGCTTGGGCACTTCCAAATTTAGAACATGTAAGAAAAAGAATTATTTTTTCATACATATATATATTCCAAGTTGTCCCCTCTGACCCCTGTGCAAAGGAGGGCTTGTCTGGCTACCCCATGGCTGCTGCCACAGGAAAACATACTCAGACTGTGCTGTCACCAGTCTCATTGTCCAGGGTTAATCACAGTCAGGCTTTGCTTCCCAGTTCCGAGCAGCTCTTCCACACGGTCCTCGCTGGCAGACCTGCACAGCACTGATGCAGAGCACCTCGGAGCAGGCTTTTCAGCGTGGCTCAGTAGGCTGAGCCAGTACCTGCCACAAACAGAGGCTTCCCCATCCCACGGGCCCTGCATTCCTACGCTGTGCTGGCGGCTGGCACCGATCCTCATCTGGCATGCCCGTGCTGACCCAGTTCACGGAGCTCCATCTGTAATCCCCTCCTGCTTCCAGGCTGTGCTCACGATGGAGCCGGTGCTAGCACAGGAAAATGCTGCTCCGTGGGTGAGGAACAGGACCCCTGTGCTAGGCTGGCTTAGCCACCCCCGCTGGGCTCGCACGCAGGCAGTGCAGCACTGACCAGGAACTAACACCCTCAGGAGGAACAGCAATGTAAAGGTTTCTTTCTAGAGGAACAAAAGAGGCAGCAGAAGTAGACCAGCTTTGCAAGATAGAATCTGGAATGGTTTGTTCTTCAGCTAATGTTAGAACTGGCAGCAAAACCAGGAAAAGAGATATCCTCCTTTCATGCAAGAATGTGAAGTAAATAGTATCAGAAGGCCCTTTCAAATAAAAAGCCATGAGAAAAGATGAGACATAAGGAACTGAGCCATTCCCTGACGTGCTTTCCTTTCCCAGGGAATCAATGGCAATTCTACGCAGATGGCCCTGCTCATGGAGATAAGAAAATATTGCCAGACAGATAACACACCAACAAAGTCAATACTCCCATACCAAAATGTTTGAAGTCTGTGTTTGCAAGGAATAAAAACCACAACAAAACAAAAACAAATACACACAAATGCAAAGCAAACAAAACTAAATCCCTGAAAGAAAGAGAAAGCTGAAGGAGAGAAGTTGAAATAGATCCCTAGGATTACATCTGCATCACCTTCGTTAAAGGTAACAAGAGCCAAGTGTCTGAACAAAGGAGTTCGAGTCAGCAAGAAGAGAGGATTTGAAAGACAAAATGTGTTACATTCAAGACTTTCATACACTTTTTTTTTTCCTTATACAATAATAAACTACCAGCCTTGCTAATGACGCTACTCAACGTTGGGTTCTTGGCCTCAGAGTTGTAGGACCCAAGTAAGACACACACTAGTATTATTTTCCCCTGTGGACAAAGGAGTGTCATGGTTTGACACTGGTCAAACACCAGGCACCCATGAAAGTCACTTGTTCACCCTCCCCTGCCGCAGCTGGACAGAGGAGGGAAAAAAAATAAAGGCTTCATCAGTTGACATTAAGAACCATGAGAAAACACTTCCAAGGGCAAAATAGGCTCAACTTAGAGGTACAAAGTGAATTTCTTACTGATAAAATCAGAGGAGAATAATGAGAAGTAAAATAAGACCTTAAAACACCGTTTCCCCCCAGCCCCTCCCTCCTTCCCACTGACAGCACATGGAGACAGGGCATGGGGGTTTTGGTCAGTTCCTCAGCAAGATTTTCTTCCACTGTTCCAGGAGAGGAGTCCTTCCCCTGTGAGACCGTGGGGTCCCTCCCATGGGACACAGTTCTCCATGAGCTTCTCCAGCGTGGGTCCACTCTCATGAGCAGCAGTCCTGCCAAAACTCAAACTGCAGTGTGAGTCCCTACCACGGGCACACAGTGCTCCCAAAACTGCTGCAGTGTGAGTCCCTGCCACAGGCACACAGCCCTTCCCAAATTACTGTGGTTTGGGTCACTAGTCCATGGGGTGCAGCCCTCCAAGGACAGACTGCTCCTGCCTGGGAGCAGGGCCCCTCTCTCCACTGGGTCTTCCACTGGATCACAGCCTCCTCCAGGCATGGACACCTTCCCCACAGGCTGTGGTTGGATCTCTGCATCCCCTGTGGATCCCAGGGGCTGCAGGGGCACAGATGCTTCACCATGGTCTCACCACAGCCTGCAGAGGCATCTCAGTTCACTGCCACCTCCTGCTCCCTCATTCACTGACCTTGGTGTCTCCAGGTCATTTCCCTCACATGTTCTCACTTCCTCCTCTGGCCAGAGGAAAAAAACAAACAAACAAACCCCGTGCCCCATTTTGTTTTTATTTTCTACTAAAGTATGTCATCTCAGAGGCATTATGATGGCAGCATGTCCATCTCCAGAGCCATCAGAGACTGGCTCTGCTGCACATGGTGGAAGCTTCCTGCAGTTTCTGACAGAAGCCACCTCTGTGGCCTCCCCACTACCAAAAACCAGGCTGTGCAAAACCAACATAAGGGGGAAAACCCCACACCTTGCCACCTATTAAACCTGTCAGAATGATTTAACCTGGCAGAATAATTTAATTGTAAACTATGTCAGAAAAAAACTACGATCAGTTAGGATAGAAGTTAGCTGCACTCAGTTATACCCACACAGCTAGGTAAAGTAAGCCCAATGGCAAATAACAGACACCACAAAGGATGCACATGATTTGAAGCTTTAGGTATTGGCTTTCTTAGTCTCCTCTAGAAATGCAGGATTACAAAATACCATATCAGCAGTGAAGTTCAATCCTCATCTCTAAAAATTGCAGCAAACAGAAGGCATAGGAGAGAAGAGATGAGAGGGTCCACACCACTTCTCTATAAGACAAGACAGTTAAAAGTCACCAGTTTCCAGAAAATTAACAGCTTTTTTTCTGTCCTGTAAATGTTAACAACTTCAGAACACTACAGGTCCAACAGGCTGTGATCTGGGGAAAATGTCCCTCTGCTATCAGTTCCCGTGGCATGAAAGCAGGTACTCTAAGTGCATACTTCTACAGGCACACCTCGCCAGTGTCTCAAAGCTAGAACAACCACTGACACTTGAGAGAGGCCTGAGCAAATGTACAAGAGCCCAGAAGCCAATTTACATACCAGGCAGAAAGCAGGACTCCAAGTAACTCGTGAAAACTTAGAAGGCTACCATTACACACAAATAAAGACATAGAGGAAATAAAGTATTTCCAGTACACTGGTTCAGTTACAGGCTCTTAGCATCCTATTTAGGCAAGAAGTGCACAGACAAATGCTATTGCCCCGAATAATTTTTATCCTTTCCAAAACCTCACTCCTCTACACAATTCAGAAAAAAATCTCAACCGGTAATTTCAATCAGTACGTAAAGAAATCATTTATACTGACCTAATTTACACTGACTATGAAACCTCCATCTGTGGCTAAAGCTTGTGGATCCCCATAATCACCAAGTAAGGTATTTTTCTTTCTGTTAAATACAAGGCAAGATCATCTGAGCTTCCTAACAAACAGAGACTTGCACCTGCAAGCAGAAGGTACCGGGGAAGACTTGCTCTAGCAGAGTGGCACACCAGGATCCCTGCTGCTGGTGGTCAAGGCACCCGCGTGGTCTGGACAGCCACCCAACAATGCTTCTTCCTCAACACCACTGCCTCTGGAAGCAGAAATGGTTTGGCACATCAGCTTGCACAAACAGGAAGGAATGAAGGGAAGGAAATTTAATTTCTCAAACCAAGAGAATAAGGTTGAAGACCACCATGTGGATTACTCAGTGAAGTGTTTTACAGCACTGCTCTAAATCATGTGAATTATTCTGGGACTGGGTGGATATCTATTACAAAATATTCCCTCCAACATCAATGTGTGCCCAACCAAAAAACCCCACAAAATTTCAATATGCCAATAATACCACAATTTTAATACAACAGAACAACACCCTCAAGGACTACAATATGCCTGGAAACTTTGAAAGACAATGTTAAAACTGATACAAAATATCAACAATGACTGTATCCTTATCAGCCTTCTTTTTTTCCAGAAGAGTTGTTTCTTAATTTTACAAGTTCAATCTTGATACAGTTTTGATTCCCTGTTTATACTGGTCTCATTTCACCAGGTCCCATAAGGTCATTTTGATAAGAAGCCTTTCAATTCCAGCCTGCAGAACCATCTGTGAAAACCGTAAATGTACATACAGTTTCTAAAGTTTCTTTGTTTCACTGACCATTTTAACTTTTCCAGTGTATTAGTAATATCATACAACTCCAAGCATAGTGGTACAAGGCTAAATGTACTGAAGCCTTAAGTCTTCTTTCTCAAGAAACTTCATCTCACAGCTTCCCCACCTTAGCTTAGCATCTCTTCTTCACTTCAGAAGAAGACAGCAGCTATTTCTTTGAAAGCGAGGGACAGGATCTGCAAGCAACATGTCAAGGAGGATGTAGCAAGGTTTGCAAGGATGTGGAGAGATACCCACCCCTACAATTCATCTCTGTCATTAGTCTGTTCCATAACTGCACCAAAACCAACAGGAATGTCACCCAACAACTGACTAAAATGTGCAGGCTCCACTCTTCCTGTATCACCTTCTAGACAAGATCTCAGAGTTTTGCAACATCGCCTATATTAGACTCCTTGGCACTGTCCTTTGTACCCAGTCCTGCAAAATTTCACATTATGCCAAAATTCACTGCATGAGATAGACAAGCAATGAAATAGTAAAGGCTTGAAGATCCTTAGGCTTTGTCTACACTTTTCTTAGCTTCATCCATCTCAGCCACGAACTCATCATAGTTAAGTGACCTATTATACTGCACGGCTAGTCAAAGAATGCTGTTCAGGTTTAGTGGATAATCCTCCTTTGTGTCACCTCTTCCTCCAAGGGGGATAAAACACAGCTTGAAAAACAACAGTTCTATTTGAGACAGAGCTCCTACCATCCAGGAAACAAGCTGCTGAGCAGCTGCTTTAATTGGCATAATTTCTTCAGAATATAAAATTGTACCAACAAGTTGCACAGGTTTTCTGAACAAGCCAGTTAAAAACAGAAAGACATCTGGACACTAAGGCAGGATCTCACAAGAAACACATAATCTCCTCTAAAAACTGCTACAGCTTTGAATACCTCTGGCTAACTGCAACTACCATTCATGAAGATTACTCCAATTACTCCTGCACCTCCCACAGTTCTCCTAATTTCCAGCTTAAACTTCCTTGTCAGTTTACGCTCTTCCGTCTTTGTAGTAAAGCAACTCTTTATCTCTGTCCCTTCTGTGTATTTAAGTTGAAGTAGATTTATGGAGGCAATCACAACTCCATGCAGGCTGAGATTTCACAGTGCTTTCAGCTGATCTGAGAGTGTACAACTGCCATAAATTAGATAACAGGGTGTGGTATTTTTCTCCTTTGACAGCAGCACTACATAAAAAAACCCCCAAACCTGAAACAAAACAACCTACAGAGAAACGCACAGCAGCGGAAAGAGATACTGCTCCTTTCAACCACCAACACTGCAGCCTGAGCTTTGAACAAAGCTCTCATGAAACAGTGGTGTCAGCCTCCCCTTCTTAGGCTAAAGGGGCCAACTTCTCCTCAGTACATGCAATTCCAGCAGAGAAAGTGACATACTCAAACATCTGTAAAGAGGAAAATGGGGACGAAAAAACCAAACGCCCCAAACCCCCCACAAGCACTGAAGGACTAATCTGGAAAGCCAGAAAGACAGACTGAAGTTTCAGCACACCCCTAATACACCTGCTCTGGCATTGATCATGCCTCACTGAGCCTGGCTAGAAGAAAAAATCAGACAAGCATTTTTATCTGCTTCCTGATGAGTTTAGATTTACAAAGATTTGTGCATTTAAACTGAAAGCACAGAATAATCAGCAAGCTCTAGGTTTTACTACACTGTATTTTAAAAGACATACAAAGCACTCATTATTCTTCCTCAGAGAGAGAAATAAAGTAAGCAGGACCAAGTTATACCCAAAAAATCACCACCAATTCTTGTGCTTTTCATGAAACAAACGTGTCAGCACATTTTATAAGGCAGCAATTGTCACCAGTGGCACTCTATGGTGACAGCTCTTGCAGTCTGTGCAATCAGCAGTTTGCAGGTTACAGTGCATTAGTGAAAAGGAAATATTTTGAGGCATGTCTGGGAGACAAAGTGACTTGAGATGCATAATTTTTGCAATCATGCTTTCCAGTTAAGAAACCTTCCTTTTCAGTATCCACACAACCACCAAAGCCAGGACTTAGCCAGACAAGCATGGAATAACCAACTTCTTCTCCAAGGGCTGATAAAACATGTATATCATTCACAAACAGCACAGAAAGGGTTATTTGGTGTAATTTGAATTACACAACTTTCAATTCTTCAAATAAAAACAAAACAGCTCACAAAGACACCAATCAACTAAGTTTCCTGGTCAAAGAGGCTTTGTCATTAACATTACCAGAGTTCCTTCTGAGGTCCTTTTCCCTGAAAAACTCATAGTCTACTCCATTTAATTCATTATCATGTACTACTAAAATCTGAATAGAGTAGTTACAAAAACAGTGAATTATACACTTGCAGTATTTACGACCATGCCTGTACGAAAAACACAGGAAATGGGACCGCAGAGGTCTGCGCCTTCTGCTTCTTCAGTTTAACCACTTTACTGCTGCTTGAGAAAGAAGGTTAACACATGCCCTATGTGAGCAATGGAGACGAGCTTATAGCAAGAAATGCAAGGAAACAGAAACTGGAAATTTCAGTGTACCACGGTTAAAAATTTTGTAGCTCACATGCAACCGTTCTAGCCTTACAAAACCATCTTTCACATTGCTCCTTCCCCTCCCTCCTATGACTTTCTGATAATTCATAGGAAAAAATGCTACACTATAAGATTATTAAAGATTGCTGTTACGGGTTTTAAATGTGACAATTTTGAAAGGAAGTATCATCTGAAATGTGTTTCACATCCTATAAATCTCACAACAGAGTCTGACAATACTGACGCAATTTTAATACATGGGCTAGTTAGCAAGATTAACTTAGGTTGTCAAGCCTGAAAAGTGCCATGAAGGTCAAATTCTGGTCACCATTCAAGTTGGTTTGTCTGGGTTTTTTTCAGTGCTTTTACTTTCCTCCCAATACAGATGTGAAATGTAGTTACAGTTATGGTGTTTCGATAGATGACAGGCAGTCTCCGCAGTGCTATCAAAACCCAATATCTGAATAATCAAAACCACATACATTCATGCACATATATATATAATTGTATATTCAGCCTACATACTTCCTGTTTACAATGGAAATCATTTTCCACAGGGGAAAAAAAATCCTTTTTCACTTAACTCTGAAAGGTGGAAGAACATCTTACAGGATGTAAATACATATTTGCACAGCTCTCTGTTCTCTCTTATCAACATCTTCAGTATGTTATCCTAGGCATTTTTCTCTCCCAACTGATAAAGCCATTAGATACATTAGGGAGCAAGGTTAGATTGCTGCTTTTCAGTCTTAGCATCTCTGCTTAGTGAGCTACCAATCAGAGCCAGAGTAGTCTCCAAAACTGGCAAGATTCAGTGTAGCTTTCCTTCCACAAGTTACAAGCGTTTCCCTAGTGAGCCCAACAGGTCCAAACAAGCCTGACATTAAAAACTGTTAGATACCTCTTCCTACTTTCTGAATCAACAAGAATCTAAAAATTGTGAACTACAGTGCAATGCAAATATCATTCTTCAATTCCAAAACTTTACCTTAACACTCTGCATCTCTTTTAGAAGAGATGAAAGCTTGAAGGAAAATAAAACAACCAAAAATACCAAACGTGGGTGTTGGGGGTGAAGGAAGAAGGAGCTGTCTGTATGATCAGGAACTCACACAGACAAACACAGTATGTATTTATAACACAGTTTTGGATAGGTCTCCCTAAAATTATTTAAACAACACCACATTTCTCACAATACTGTATGAATTCCCAAGCAAGGCCAGTCATGGGAGGTAAAGTCATACCTTGAAAAGTTCACTGTGCTTTGAAGGTCTTTACTTGCTTTCTCACTATATTGAGGTTTTTTAATACTGCTGAACTTGAATTCCTGACTTTTGGGCAGACTGAAGCAAAAGCACAGCAGCAGGGTATTTAAAATGCACAGTCACACCACCTGCAACTGCAGGCAGAATTAAAATGACAAAATTGCTTTTAGCAAATTTGTTGCTCTTCCATGATAATGTTTACCGCCCGTTGAAATGTCATGCTTAGATAATTACTTAACACGTCTGTAGGTAGCCTGCATGTGAACAAGTAACACGTGTAATTTCATATTTGTAAGATGGAAAACAAACAAAAAAAGTGTATGCAACGCACCATACATTAATCAAGAGCAATTTTCTGATATGTTCCAAAGATAGATCCATAAGTGTCCCAAGACTACATTGGTACAAAAGCTTAAGATAAACCAACCTGAACAGCCATGAACTTGTCAGGAGAAATCACATATGGGCAAGAGAAATAAATAACAGGGATTCTACCAGTATTCACGACTACAAATTTCTTTTTCCTTATTCTCCCCAGGCATAAATGAAAACAAACTAAAGATTAGAAGAGAAGTCAGACATTTTTCTAACAGGACTATGATTATTATTTTTTTCTCCAACAGCATGGCAAAATATCAGAAAACTAGAGAACACATTTTTTTCAGTCCAGGCACACCATCATCCCTTCTTCTAATTTCCAACAACCCTAGGTTTTACGCTCAGCAATACTTAAACCCACTTTATTACTTTCTATCAAAAATTTAATTTACACAGCCCATTTGTTTTCTTCAACGCACCTTTATTATTCAAATGATTTTTTATTCTAGTTACTGTCAGAAGTATCATAATGTAACAAAGACTTAAATAATTTACAAGGGAAAACAGTGCAGATTATTAAAATCTAGATTATTAAAATTAAAATTCACTGAGCTCTCTCAAAAGGCAGGTTGGCCTAGGAACTTAAGGATCTTTTCATTCAAACACAAGTCTGTCAATAAAAACTCACCTGTTAATTTATTTACCTTTTTTACTTCATGCCTGCAGCTAAGTAAGAGGAAATAAATGCATTCTTCCAAGAGAAGGGAGAAAATCAGTTGATTTTGCAAAATGGAACCTTTCATCATTGCCTAGTTGAAATATTAATTCACAGTTTGGGTTTCCAAATGAATACAGGAAATTTTAAAGTCAAAGGTGTTTTGAATATTCACTGTTTTTTGAATTTTGAGCCTCAGGGTAACTACATTTATATGCAAACCTAAGAGTCAGAAACCTGCGGAGGGGTAAATGAGGAATGGAAAGTCACAGATTTACAAAAAAGTATTTTGTACAACCCTAGAAACTTAAGTTCAAAAAGAAGTTAAAAACACCACTGAAATAGACGATACAACAATTATCCTGAGTTTTCCTTACTCCTATGGTTTTATGCCAACATTTCACACTGGAATAATCCTGGTTACTTAAAATGATACTGAAGTGAAAGCTTTGGCCCTTTTAAATAACTATACACCACTTTAAAAGTAAAAGCCCTGCCAAACATTTCACAGTGTTTTACCATCCATTGGTATGGTAACACACATGTAGATAAAATTGACAAGGTTCTTAGATTTATTTACTCTTTTTCAAGTGAAAACTAGAGTACATTTTAACATTCTTGAAAATTCATAAATTATTATAGGTTTAGACTGCATGCCAAGTTTCTATAGCATTAGGATGGATAAAACCCCCAGTGTTGTAATACCCTGTTGGTAACTGATCAAATGAATATACCATTTTTAAACTGAACACCATTACCTAATGCTCTGCCAATCTGAAACTCTCCATTTGTTCTGGTGTTTTGGTTGTTCTTTTACTACCTAATGTTTTCAGCATTTGTACTTCTCATACTGTAAAAACAAAATGTCTGTTGTACACTGCTGTGTTCTGGAGCTTGTGACTCCGAAAGAACATTTATTTGCAAAAAAACCCCTCCATGTATTTAAACACTTCTTATGTAATTGGCCTAAGGGCAATTGTTCTATTTCATAAATATGTATTACTGACCAAACATTGCACCGATACTTCCTCTTTAAAGGAAAAAATACAGGAGAAATTACATAAACCTTAACACCGTCTAAATTTGAATATTGACATTATCTTCTCCCTGAAGAACCTTAAAAACCCCCCAATATATGTGTGTCTTTGTTTTCTTCCATAAAGTCAACCATTTAGCAGTACTGTAAGCACAAGAGTGGTTTTATTTTTAAGAGTTCAGAAACCTAAACCTGAATTTTGGAACACTGTGCATCCTTGTCAAAAAAAACCTAGAAATCAAATAGAACAATTTTAGGTGCCAAAATAATTGTCTAGGCCACAAAATCCAAACTTATGCTTTAGCATGGCAACACATCTTCCTATCAAGTTATTCAGCAAGTTAATACTACTTCACAGTCTAACACAGAATATTACTGTAGAGGTATGAAAATGCCAATCCAGAACACCATGAGGAAATAAAAGTACATATTTATCATCACAGTCATATCAGCAAACTTGTATATAAATGGGATGAAGCTTATTGGAAATACATTGCAATTAACGTTCTTCATAATGTAGTGGGCTTCTTGGTTGGTTACCTGTTGTTTGGGTGGGGTTTTTTTTGTTGTTGCTATTATTGTTTGGTGTTTTGGTTTTGTTTATTCTTATTTTTGTTTATTTTTAAGAAATCATGACATATTTCTAAGTTCCTCCCTATTCAAGTAACTTGTTCACAACATTTGCTGTGACTGGACCCTTCACTGAAAAGGTATGTAGAGGCATAGGGGGCACCTGCTCTGTGTATACTGAATGCCCTGTTAATTGAACACTGATCCCATGCTTTGAAATCACCTAGATGAACACTAGAAAAGGATTTTGCCATACTGGTTTGCTAGAATGCCATTGGTTTCCTCCTTAAAGAATGGGGGAAAAACATGAAAAGGACTACCATGTAAGACAATTCAGTGTTTCAACAGTCTTAAAACATGGACAACACTGAAAAAACGAGGCATGACTAATAGTGTGAGCTCGGAGGAGCTCACAACTACATAGAATTCAAGAATCAAGGCTCAAGTTGGCAGCTCTGCATCTGGAGCACTCTGCTCACATCTCTTAATCTGACTTCCAGCTCCAACAGCGATGCCCAGTGATCTTCACCACAATAGTATCGATGGAATACAGAGCTTCTCCCACTCCTTTAATCGCGTTCTTAAAAATCCAACACGCAATACAAACGTACTCCTTGGCGCTATGAACAATGAAAACTTCTCTCCTTCGAGCCCAGCCCGTTTCCAGCACTGCCACAGCTGCGCCGCCCGCAGCAGGTTCGCCCCTGCGCGCCGCACAGCACCCGGGAGGGCGTCGAGCTCAGCAGATACAGCTTAGGAACGGCCCCTGTCCAAAAATCTCATCAGACCCGAATTAAAAAGTCAAAGACGCGGTAACTTCAAATCCAACTCCCTTTCCCCTCTTCGGGCACCTCAGACATGGTGGAAAGGCAACGCGCGTACGAGCCTGCCCTCGCCCCTTGCCCCACCGCGCTCCTTCGCCGCGGCTCCGTCCGCCCGCACCCACCTGCCGAGGTCCTCGCCCGTCTCGTAGTGCTCCTCCAGGTTCTCCTGCCGGAACACCGTCATGGTCGCCGCCCGCCGCCGGCTTCAGCCCCTGCTCGGCGCCCTCATCACCAGCGCTCCGGAGCCGCCCCGCGCTCGGCTGCGCGCCCTGGGGAGGATCGCGGAGGTGAACGCCCCTGCCCGCGGTCTCTCCCGGCGCCGGGGGCGCTGCCCGCCCTCCTCACCCGCTAAGGAAGCGGCACCGCGGGCCGCAGGGCACCTCCCCTGCCCGAGCGCCGGGAGAAGAAAGCGGCACCCCGCGCCCCCGCCCCTTCCCCGGCAGCGGTAGCCACCCAGCTGCCGTGGCGGCCACGGGAGCCCAGCCGCCCGCCCGCCGCATTCCTCAGTGGCTCCGTTGCCCTGTCAACCGGGACGTGCCGCCGGGCCTGCGGCAGGAGCCCCCCCCGCCCCGGACATCTCCGCAACCTGACCCCGGGCGAGGCGGGGGATCCCCTCCGCGCCGCCGGGCCGGGGCTCAAGGCACCGGCTCTCCCCTCCCGCGGCGCCGCCCGCTGGGTAAGCTCACCCTCCCGCCGCTGCTGCCGCGGCTCCCGCCGCTCCGCGACCTGAGAAGCGGCCACAGCGCCGTGGCCGCTCCCGGCCGGCGCGCAGGCACTCGCGGTGTGGCCGCGCCGCCAATGGGGAGCGGCCCGCCCGCCGCGCCGCCCTCCGCCCCTCTCCGCAGCCTCCCGCCCCGCGGCCGCCGCCCGTCCCCTCGGCCAGGTGCGCCCGCCCCGCCCCGCCCCGCTCGGCACGGCGCGGCACGGCACGGCGAGCCCGCGGCGGCGGGACCCGCCCAGCGCGGCTCTGCGGGCGGCTCCCGGCACGGCCATTGTGTGCGCGCCGGCGGCCGCGCGCTCCCGCAGCCCGCGCCTCCGCCCGCCCCGCGCCCCGGGCGGGGTGAGCTGGGGCCAGGGCAGCTAGAGGCTGCCGGCTGCTGCCCTCCGCCACCCGCTGCTGGCACCCAGCTCTACCAAAATGCGGTCCCCAGCCCTGCGCCCGCCCCGTCCGGAGCCCCCGGGCCACGCCAGCAGCGGCCAGCTCAGGAGGGCAGCTGTAACGTGGCACATGCGCCCACCCCGGGTACATCCGAGTGTTCCTGGCCCGCACGGAGAAGGGAGCCTCTGCCACTGGCAGCGCTCTCGGGCACCCGAGAAAGCAAATGCTTACGTGCTGTTTGCAGGTATTCTCTTACCAGACCATAATAATGAACCTTTTTTAAAATACAAGATGCAGTGTACAATCTCTACAGAGTGTTGCACCTTATATTTGACGTTTTCCTGTCCCCTTATGTGCTTCTGTTGCATCTCTGGCTCAGATTTCTCACACTTTGTTTTCTGTAGTGTATTGGTCCCATGCCAAGTTGAGTACTGATTACATCCTGGAGACAAGTGTTTTTCCTAGTAGGTCTGTTTTCCTCCCATCCATTTTGTTTGGCCTTTGAAGGGGGATGTGACATGATGTCACATAACTGAGCAACTTTTAAGTTCCATCTGAACTTCTGGTATTTGGAGGTGTTCGGAGAGAGAATTGCTCATCAAAGGTAACAGGAAGTTCAGTGCACTCATACGATTTTACACCTATGTGATTTGGCACTTGAAAGAGCCTAGCCTTCAGATACAGGTCAACAAGTACAGAATCCTTGATATTTTCTGACTGAGTTACAGCATGACCTTGTGCAAGTGTCAAAAATGTTTTTCACCTCCACTGAGGTTATCTGTAAATTGAAAGGAGGATATTTGGTTGGCTTTCTAGATGTGAAGTTACACAAGACCACCTGCAAAGAGGGCAGCATGGTGGCATCTCAGCCTGAGCTTAATTAAGAACTATGCACCCCCTCTTTCCTTTATAGCCAAAGATGCAGGAGTATGAATGTTCTGCCTTTTCTCCAGCCAATCTTCTACAGGTTTAATAGGTTTTCAAAGTCATGACTCACACAGTTTAGGCTGTCAGATTTTCAACACAGCTACAGGCTTTTAACAAACACTGGGTATGGGTTCAAAAGTTCATTTTGGTTTTGGAGATTTTTCCTTTGCTGAAAATAAGGGCAACCAGTGTAGCCAGCCCATGGAATTTCCAACACTCCAACCTTCAGAGTCTTTCAGCTTCTTTGGTATGTTTTATGGGGGCCCTGAGCTCATACAAGAGTAACATTTCTAGTACCTTTTATGTATTTTGGATTGCAAGCAGTGCTCAAATGTGCAGTTCATTGTTACTCTTTATGTCCCAGCCCTGTTTCAACTGAAGGAAATTGAATTTTGCTGTTGATTCAAGTAAAGCACATTGGAATCGATACATCATAACTGAGATAATTACCAAGAAGCAAAGGAATAACAGAAAAATGAAAATGTTTATCTTTCCCCTTTTATTAAGTAACCGTATTAGAAGGTGGAAATCTGGCAACTGCCACCTGTCCATCTAGGCCTGGGATGCCTGGATTCTGTTGTCCAGGCCCCTCAGTGACCAGAGGGTTGTGTTTGAATACTCTTGTGGCAGCAGTAAAAGCACAGGTCACCACATTGTATGCATAAGGAGGACTCATGCTCCACTTGAGTGAAGTCAGCCACAATGACATATCCATGCCATGGTGTACACAGGTACAAAGGAAGAGGTTTTACAACAGAAGTACTATTCCCGTTTCTTCAGAGTACTCACCTGGTTTTGTCTGATGGAGTCCACTTTTAAAAACTTTTTGCCAGTTTGTGGTGGGACTCATCTGGCAGTCTGGGAACAGTGAGTCTAGGTGAAAACCCAATCCCATTGCTGTGCCTTCAAAATGCTTGTCGATGTTCATGGGAGTTATACTGAACTGCACATATAGTAAATGGAATAAATAATTCTAAATTGCTGTCGAATATAATTCAGCAACAGTGATTGTGGTTTATGCTTACAGCTTTAATAGCATATTGGACGAAATCCAGCCCTAATAAACTTGGTGTCAGAATCTCCATGATTTCATGGTTCCCTGATTTCAAGCCAGTGTGATTTTTTCAGTTGTTGTAATATAACAGAAATAATAAAGTGAGATTAACTCCTTACTAACACCATTGCAAATCAGAAGTAATAGTGATTATTTCAGTGTGAAAGAGACTCAGGAGCAAAATTAGCAACAACAAATGTGTTTTCAAAGGAGTGATTTGTGCCTGCCAGATTCCTGAGTAAAGTGTCTCATGTACATCTTGTTGTGTTGAAAAGCAAGTGTTCTGTTTCTCAGTAAATATTACAAAGAATCAAATTTGCAGAGTATGTGTATCCCCCAGCAGTGTTAAGTGAAAAAGCTACATTGTTTCTGCAAGTCAAGTGATTTACAGCACTCTCTAGCTACTTGGCTCCTGAACCTACACAGCCTTTTTTATGTGAAGTTAACAGGCAAAGATGCATAACAAATGTATTGTTTCAGGATAAATCTTTTCAAAATTGCTGTCAGATTATTTTCTGACATGCAGGTAATTCATCCCTCCTAATAACATAAGACCCTAATTATGATAAAGAATATAAATTACTTAGTCTGGCTATTACTTCTTCTGTGTATAGTTTTCTTTTTAAGAGATCAGCATTTGTTTTCAGCATGATTATAGAAGCAATTCCTGGGTTATGTGTGTTATCCTCTGCTGGTTCATAGGTTTTGCCATATCCCTATTTTAATTTCTCACAAAGCAGTCTGTTACTGCCCCCCAAAATTAAGCTTTCTTATCCATCATAAATATCAGGGATGATAGCATAATTGGAAAGTGACAACTGGTGTCACAGAACCACTGAGTTTTAGTAAACCCGAAGCATTTTCCTGGAAGATTTGCTCCAGGTGTGCCAGTGACTTTTGTGATTAGGTCTTGAATCACTAAGAAAGTAGACTGAAAATGCTGATTCACAAAGACCTGAAGCTGCTGACAAAGTAGGACCTCTAGCCTCACAAAGCAGTACTTTTAGGGCAGTAACTAGACTCAACTAAGTGGTGCAGGGTAAATTTTTCTAGGCAGGAAGATAATTCCTTAGCCTTTCAATCAGCAAACAAAACACTATTTTGTTTAAAATTGCAAAGATTCATTTAATTGCTATTTTTGAAAGACACATAGAAATAAAGTTCATTAAAAATTATCAGCATCACTGTTCTGGAAGCATCTCAGAATGAAATGATTAGTGCCTCTTTTGTTCTCTAGGTATTTATGTCAATTCCTCAGGGGAAAAAAAAAAAAAAAAAAGGTTTTTTCATCTCCCAAGAGACACTTACAGCTAACCTAGGACCTGTCAACTCCTGTGATTATTCATCAGGGACCTGTAGCATGTACACACCCCAACACATGCTCTTCTCTACTGAAAAATGCAAGCTGTCAATGGAAACAGGAAGACTCAGATCTGCAGTGGATGGATTATTTTCCCTGAAGCTGAACTATGGCCTTGAAAGCCTTTGACAAATGACCCAAGAATAATCACTAATCAAAATCAGGGCTAAATAGCAATTACATTCCTTTGACTTATAATAATTCTCACATGTAGGTTTGGTCTCTGTGTTATTGTATGTTTATTTAATAGACAATAATCTGCAAATGATTGATTTTAACTTTTTGGCAGAACTGTTTCTTACTGAAAAGAATGTTTACTCCAAGTCAAAACCTTCTGACAAAGATTGTGTTAATGTATAATTTCAGTAAGGTAGATGTGTATTTTCTTACATTTATTTATATTACTTCTAATAGTATATCTTTTTGTTGCATATAGGATAACATATTCTGTGGGGCAAACATATATATGTCCTAAAGTAGCATGACTAAATCCTTTGGGTTTTTTGACTTTTAAATTCTGAGCTCAAAGAGTTCGACTTCCTACAAAACCAAAACAAATCAAATATGTAACTGCATTTTTTCATAAGTTTTCTTCAGTCAGGCCAAAGGATATTCTAAACTTACATTTGAAAGAAGTCAAGAAAACACTTGCTGGAAATTCTTGGTAATTCCCATGCTACCTCAAGAATTTTATAGGGACAATGAGGGACTAAGTTGTACTGTATATTGCACTATAAACCTTGAACTTGATTGGCATCTCAGTATTGTGATATGCATGTTTAATAATAAATTTTATAACATTTGTGGTGATAAAAGAATGAGCTTTGCATCAGCTTTTACGCAATAGGCACTAGATTTCCTGGCACTCGGCTTTGAAATGTAGAAGTTCATCAGACCTATCTGTAATATATGATACAACAAAAGCATATTTACTCAGCTCAGTAAGTGTCATGGGGTAATGCATGACAGGATGAGGTAGCATTTCCTGTCCTGTCTTTATGTCTATTTATTCTCTTTTCTTTTTTAAGGAAGACTCTACAATTCTGGTCAGTATAGAAACAAAGAAATCAAAGTATACATATATACAAAAGAAAAAAACCCCAGTTAATAAGGGAACTTAAATTTATATAGTCATTTTCATTCTGTGCTCCCCAAATACTTTGCAAACTTTGGTTCCTTTCATTATCTTTTCCTACACCTCTGTAACAGCTAGGTGTAAAGTAATTTTACTTGTAGATAACGAACTGTTACTCCATGCACTCACCATAGACAAGAACCAGCTTTAGAGAAACCCATGACAAGGGCAGAAAAGATTGGTGGGATGGTGCCTGTGGTGGTTTAGTTTGGTGCTGTAACCCACCAAACTTCCCACACCACTTTTCTGCTGATGTCAGGTGTTAAAAGGTAAATGTGCTTGCTGACATGTCACCTTGGGTCATTGCCTGCCAAAGCCACCTGTGGGTTCAAATTCCTTTGGCACAGTACAGTAATGTGGTGGTCATAACCTTATCCTTAGAAATAAATGCTGACTAGTGTTTAATGTAATCATTTTACAGATAAGGCATGGGAAGTGCAGGCTGGATATAGGGTTTAATCCTCAAACCATGGATGTATATTTAACTGCTGAAAATATTTTTTCTGTTTTAACTAAACATGACTAAATTGTACATGAAGAATGTCTGTAGGATCTGTGTGACATGCACAGTATCAGACTTGAAATAAGTGATGATGACTGAAAAAAGATGTTATCCTAACACTTAACTCTTTATTCCAGTTAGACTGTAAGACTGTCAGATACTGTGTGACAAGACACCTACACGACAGTGTTTCCTTCAGGGATGCACTGTGAAAATCTGGATTTAAAGTCATTAATGCTTTTAACTGCTCAGCAGGTCTGGCATGACAGATACACCACTGTGGAGTCCACAATAAATACCTTGTTACTACAAGCATTACTCTGCATCTCATCTCTTTGGTTTTGAAAGCACATTTACCACAGGAATCTCAAATCTGTACGCTAATCCAAAACTCAGTCTTCACACTGGTGCTTGCATGTGCCTGTCACAAAAATTGTTGTTGGAGAAAAGCTCATAATGCAAGACTAGCGCTAAACCAGAACAGATATAGCAGGTGATATTTAAAGGTAGAAATGTGGGAGGCTTCTTTTGTGGGATTAGTACATGATCCAGGTTGCTCAAAATACTGGGGAATCAAGGGCAGCAGTTTGAAAAACTTGAACTGGGATGAACGCAGCAGCTGCCTGGCATCCTGACAAGCTATAGGTGGAGTGTTAAAGGAGTAGCACTCTCCAGCTATTTGTGAAATGCCTATGTGTGAAATCACTGGCACATGAAAATAAAAAGCTGTCTATTTGATTGTTTTGCAGTATTTGCTCATGTATTTGGGCATTTCTGAAAACAAAACAACCCTAAGCATGAATCTACAACAAACAGGAATTGTACAGAATTGTCATCTAGATGTAGGGAGTTAAGTAATCATGTTTGGCATGTTTCATGCCCATACATTCCATCTGCCTATCTTCCTTACAAGTACAACAGACAATGAAACAATTGTGCTTAATTTCTGAAGAGAAATTGGAAGTTTGAGCTCAGTTTCCCTTGAGTGTGATTCCTTTGCCTAGGTACTGCCCGCAACACACTCTGGTTGTGCCGAGTGCTCCTCTGTGTGTGTGTATGTCACGCAGACAGCTAGGCAGAAGCACAACTAAACTTCTGCAAACTCGCAAACTCATCAAGCAAAAGGAAAACGATCACAAGAGGTTTCTGTGGTGTAAATTACACAGAATCTTAGAGAGCTGATTAAGAGATGCTGTATATTGTTCAAATACTCTAATCAAGTCCATTGAATTTTCCTGTGGTATAGTAAAACATCTGTCCTGATGAAATTCTGGTTTCTGAGGTTGATATCTATTGCCTGGTATAAGTGGTACTGGTTGTGATGCTTAGCCATTGCATGCTGAATTTTGTTTTTCCAGACCCTCCCCCTCCACTTTATTTTATCTAGTTGCATTGTTAGTTCAAGGTAACACAACCTAAGTATGTTCCACCTTGCTGTGGATGGTTACAAAAGCCTGCTGAGGATCAGACACTCTGACAGTTTACCTCATGGCACCTCTTTGCTGGTGTAGCTAGGAGTAAAAATGGTGGGGGAAAGGACTCTGGGACAAAATAATAATTCCCAAATTAAGACAAGCTGTATGTGTAATGTTGAGGGCCAGTAGTGAGCACTTCTCATGTTGTGTGGTTCAGAGTGTGTTAAAAGGCAGGTCAAAACCATTTTTCTCAGCTGAATTAATCCTTTCCAGCATGTCTTCAATTAATTTAGTATTTTATCCCTTAAATTGATTTATTATGGTTTCACAAATAAAGCTGAACAAGAGATTTAATGAGTTCAGGTACTATGATGGATGGGTTACTGTTGTATGATTTAGTGATTATGTCCCTTCTGTACAATTTTCAAAGGAAAAGCAGCAGCTGTAAACCTACATACTCAACTGTGTCAGTAGGATTTTACATCCTGGGTCCCTGAAGGATATTTCTCCTCCATATATCCTAGAGGCTTCTTAGCTACAAACAGAACAGGTGTGACAAGTGGAGGTACTGCTGTATTGGAAAAACATATATTTTATTATTTATTAGTGATTGTCACAGCCCCTCATTAGCGTGGAAACTTCTTGCAGGAATCTGAAGCTGAGATTCATCAAAGCAGATCTAGATACTAGACATAACAACATGAACTCTTAATCTGGTGGAGTAAAACATTGCTTACATAAGTACAGGCTGGAGAGTTTGTAATCACGCTGCTGGGCAAGCACCTAAGTGTGCAGCATCCTGTAGTCAGCACACTGACTTCAAGACATAGGGAGCAGCATGGGTCCACGATTAAAATACAGAATGTCATTCTAGTATTCTCATAAGAAAAGTAGCATCATGATTCATCCCTATTCACATTACAAAAATTATACATTATTTATATGCATATTGCTCAAATAGATACCATTGTATCCACAAAGAATTACTAAATGGGAAGCAAGCACTCAGAACATCTTATTCTTGAATTAACAAAGACATGCATTAACAATGATGGGTCTTGTACCTGAAACCATATTTAGCAACTAATTTACCTGACAGGCAAGGAGAAAGAGTTCTGTCATGCAGACGTGACCTTCAACTATCAGGCTGTTGCAAAGACCTAATGCATAATACTATGCAAAGCACTTTCAAAGCATCTTTATATTTTTCTTTCTCTCTTCCTCCTATTTATTTATTTAAACATTACATACCAATATTTAAACAAAGTTATTTTACAGTCTGGCCAATGAGAAAAAAAATCTAGTGAGGATGCATGAAAGAATAACAAAGACATATGAGGAAATTCTTATTAAATACTAGAAATTACTATTTAAAACATGGTAGATATTGCTCAAGGGAACAGACTGCCTTGAATCCGTGTGAGGGAGATGGGTGGGCTGGTGACTCAGCTGCACAATCAGACTCTGGAGCAAAACCAGTGGTAACGGAGAAGGATTGGGACCAGAGGAGGAGAAAGGAGGAAGATCATGTCTCTGCCATGGCCTTGGAAAATCTTTAGCTGCATTCCCTTTTGTGACTAATGAGAACATGAAGAAACACCAGAGAACACTAACCTCTATTCTAAACAAAGTGAAAACTGTTCTGTAAGAAAACTATTCTGTAATATTAAATATCAGAAAGTTATCCAGGACTGGTTCTTCAGCTGCTGTTCATCAGTATGATAAATTGATTTGGTCCTCTAAAGTAATGGAACCAGGATAATTTAAACAAGGCCAGGTATTTAACATGAATTAACTTTTTAACTTAACCATTTGACTTGGGGGGATTTAGTGCCAAAGAAAGGTCGACCATGTGTGAATCCAGCCTTGGAGAAATATC
This sequence comes from Prinia subflava, assembly GCF_021018805.1. Lineage (NCBI taxonomy): Eukaryota > Metazoa > Chordata > Aves > Passeriformes > Cisticolidae > Prinia > Prinia subflava. Next base: position 50,845,210 of record NC_086283.1, on the reverse strand, counting down.
CATACAATTCACATGTAGGGCTAGATACTGAGCTTAAGAGTGGAAATTGTACATTGTTTTAGAATAATTACATGGAAGGCAGGGGTTTTTTCCCTGGTATAAGCCTGTTAAAATTAGATTACATTGTGTTCCAATGTTCAGACTTTGGAGTGTGTTCTGCAAGCTCTTCTTGGCCTGTTGGTCTGTGACAGAGGTGTTAATTTTGAAGTTGGTGTGGTGCAAGGGAAAGGTGACACACTGAGTTAATGCAGCAGCATTTTACCTAAGAAAATCTGGGTTCTACTTCAAATTTGACATTATTTTGGCAATGCCAGGCTAGCGCAGGTGCTTGTTCCCATCCCTCCCAAGAGACACAGAGCAGTGCTGTAGAGCTGACACCAGCAGTTAGTGCATGTGCAGAAGAGATACGAGACTGTGGATGGATGGCTGCTCACAGGCATTGTCAAAGGGGACCGGACTGGAAACATTTCAGGCAGCACATCCTGTGCTTCCTCAGCACACTGCGAATTCACTTGGTTCTCTACACCTGTCAAAACAATAACTATTGCATTCTCCACTCCAAAACATGCAGATGAATAATGGCTGGGGGTGGGGAGTCTTTGCTGATTATTGACTGTAATGAAGGAGAGTGGGTGGTGATAGCACATAGCAGAAACCTAGAAGAAAGGCAGTATGATATAATTTCACCCTGGGATTCTATTGCTATGGCAACAAAGAACAGAATTTTTTTTCCTTTTTTTTTTAATAGGGTTCAATACAAAAGTATCACAAAAGCAGAAATCCCATTTTTGACAAACCTTTTCTCTTTGCTTTTTGTTCATTTGTATTTTGTTCATTTGTATTTGTATTCATTTGCACAGAAATTAATTTGAACAAAAATATTTGTAAATATGAAAAATAAATGTTTGTGGCCACTAACATTTCTCTTCAAAGAAATAAAGCATGGTTGTGTTAGTGTTAGCTTGATTGACTTGGTGTGAAGTGACAGCAAATTTCCTGTTTATGTTCTCAATGTTCAGGCTACAGACCACTTAAAGTTTACATTCCTTTTACAGCTATTGAAGTATTCTTCAAGATTTAACAAGATGTAACTGAGGTCAGAATTTGGCCTGCACCATTTTCTATTCTATAAAGATAAAAAATGAACAAAACCAATTACTTCTGGTTAAAGCTGCTGAAGCAGGTTTTGATGGCCATTACAAAACACCCTGGCAGCAACATTTCACTTCAGGAACTGCAGCGGCTTGGGATGGTGAATAGGTGCTTGGTGAGCCAATTTTTTACATTTAAATGAAGGAACAGTGCTAATCACACCTCTTCAGGAAGAAGTAAAGCCTTTTATCAGAATACCAGATAATTATTGCATGGCTCTGTGCCAGCAACACCTGCCAAAGCCCTGGGATCACCACTCTGTCTGCTGGAGACAAGCTGCTGATACAAGGAAGAGTGACCAGTTCTGGGTTTCTTTCTATCTTCAGGGTTTAAATAAGCAATGTCATCTACTACCTAGATGAGCTAAGGATTAGCCTGCACTGGAGATCTGCTCCCCCGTTTTCCCTTTGAGACATCTTCATTTCATGACTTTCAGCTTTATCCCATCCTGTTTTCCTAATGCCTGCACTATGGAAATAACATTTGCTACTTTGCTCAGAAATGATGTTAATTTCAATAGTATACTCATGTTTATACTATTTTAGTTCTACACCAGGTGTAATTCTATTTTTTTCATTATATTAATTGTGTAGTTTGAAATATCTGCATGCTTTTTGTGTGATATTAAAACAATCTTTTTCCGAACCCTTTTTGTGACATAGATCTTCCAAAAAAGGTATCTGCTGCTGCAAGATACCCTGAACTCCATGAAAAACAACCTCTCAGAGCACCAATAAAAAATAAAATTTAAAATACAAATTTAGTGAAGAAAGGCAGCACACCTATGGCAAGAGACATTGATTCAAACAAAGCCATTTCTCTCTATATGATTAGTTTGTCCAAAACACAAACAAAACAGACCCAAAATCGAAACAAGAACAGAGAAGAACAAATAAGAACCAGAGACTTAACGTGACAGAAGACAAAGCTAAACACAGATATAGGACCCTAAGGGGTTTGCCCTTCAATATGCCAATGAAAGAAGGATTCTATTCTGTTAAAAACTCTCTTTAGGAACACTTACCAGGCTGGGAGGTGCAGAAATACTGATTTACCACATTTTCACTATATTTAGCATACAATTATATCCGATTAGATTGGCAGGCATTGCTCACCTTTGGATCATTTCAGAAAGCTGTTGGGGATCTGAGCTGTAAACAGGGATGTGTGGTTGTTGAATACAGAAATCTGTGGTTGGCACTGACCTTACTCGTACAGCTCTGGAGCACACACTTCCTCATCTTTGTTGGCAAACAAGGCTGCAAACAAACCCTAGCATGTGTTAAATGTCATGAGATGAAAATCTCTGGCAAAGAGGGAAGTCTTCTTAGGGCATTTTTTGCTCTGTCAGCCTTTGTCCAGAAAGAAACACAAAGAGACCAGTGCTGCTGGGAAATTTTCCGAGACCAATTTTCACTCTCTCTTCAAGTGTCTTGCCTATAAATTATGAATTTGCAATCAAAGAATTCTGTCCAGCAGACAAAGACTGCCACGGAATTACTGGTCACAGAAACTGCAGCATTATATCTGGATGGAAAGGCACTGAATTACATGTCCGCAACACTGAAGAAGTAAAAGTTGCTCTCAGAGTTCTTATTGCATAAAAAACCAGGAACAACCTTATGTGCTTTTTTGGCCTGGTATCTGCTTTTAATATTTATGTGCTCTTCTTGTTCTCACAACATCACTACCAGTTTTCCTGCTGGCAGGCCCTCTGGCAGGAAGCCCAGGCCCTCTGATATAAGTGAGCCTTGGCAGTGCTGTAATGTCAAGTGGAGTAGCAGCTTCTTCTATCCCTTTGTGTTGCTAATGGGGCTTAAAATGACCATGGCTTTCCTATGCGTTTGTACAGAACGTCACTTTTTCTTTTTTTTTTTTTTTTTTTTTTTTTTTTACTAACCATGAGAACCTAAATTCACCTATGCTATTGCTATATCCTAGCAATAATATATGGTAGACATAAATCCACTCTTTTTCTTCTTCTAAGGCTGATAATCATTAGAGAAACCTCTGTGAATACTGTGGAGTACTTTTAGGTTGCTATTAGTTAAGCCTAACTTATAATTTTTTTGAAACAAAGTGTGTTTAGTATGAATTGATTTTTGTTGAATATCAAATGCTTGGAATTTATGCAGCAGAGACCTCCCACCTTGTATGTAACAGAACAGTAGCAATTTTACCTCCTATTAAACAATACAGATATACTCTGCCTTGTATCTGTGTAGGCTGCAGTAAGTGTGCATGTTTTTTCTATGGAAATCTTATTGAATTGAACAATGAAGAAATCAGAAAGATTCCATAGAAATTTAGTGCAGCTAATAGCTATGAATGGAGAATTACATCCCTGTTACAGTGCTCTCTGGGTAGTCCTAACCATTCTATAGAAAGCTTGTCATTCTCTATTAAACTCTATAGGAATTTCCCCTAAATGCTGGTTTTTGAACTTTTGGGACTGGAAGTAGATGTAAAGGATTAGCAAGCACCATCATTTTATCAGACTATTAAAAGTAACTTTTAGTCTGCCTTATATAGGTGTCTGAGACCAAAGACAATCTGAAATCTAAATTCCATTATAGTGATGCACTATAGCAGCACCAGTGTAACAAGGGAAAAAAAGGTGGAACGAGTGGGGTGTCATCACAGCTTTAACCTGGAAGAAAGAAGAGAAATAGGATGCTCATTCTTGTCTTTAACTCCAAAACAATGATATCATCCGCATTATACAGGACAGCTACAGTACTTCACCATTGATTATTGTTTAGAGTTCAGCAAATGAACATATTGTTAGATTGGTATTTTAATAAATACTGCGGTGTGAGATGGGAATTGTGTCTGCCAGTGGACTGCAGGAAACCCCAGTGTACATTCAGGGATTGCACTCCCCTGAATGACACTGAGCCTATGTCATTCTGGTATCATAGCAACATCCATGAGTGACAATCTTTTTTTCTGAGACTTGTTTATATAAAAAATACTGTCAGTATGAGTCCTGCCCTTGTACTATTCACCACAGTGAAAAGAAGAACTGCCAAGTGGTCCTACCAGCTTCAATGTGAGTCATGGGGGCGTTCTCTGTGGCAGGAACCACTTTGTGCTTGGTGCATGTAGAGACATTAGCACGAACTGAGCTTTAATAATTAAAAGGCTTGGTTTCGCAACAGCACAGAAAATAAAGAAATAACACTCAAAACAATACTTTCCAAGTGTGCTTCCCTAAGAATAAGAAAGAATTTAAGGAGTTATTGTACCTGAACAGTGTAAAGCCATAAGGGTAGCCTTCTTCTTTGTGCTCACTAGGTCACACTGTGCACACTGCTCAGGAGAACACAACTCCAGAGGAGGAAAATTCCTGTAGCACCTGAGAGCAAGTGATTTGCTTTGCCTATGCTCTTCTCAGGTTAGAGAAAGGAACCTCAGGTCTACACACTCCTCAGCAATCTCCACTTCCTCTCTTACAAATGCAATAGGATTAGTGAAGAGAGACTTTGCTTTAATCAGACCTACCAAGCAAGCAAAGGGGTGAAACTGATGTAGTGAGGCTTTTGCTATCCTCTGCTTTGGCAGGTAAACCCACAGAAGGTGGTGCTGGAATTTGCTTGTATGTGTATAGCAACACAGAAAGACAATGCTGTCTGTGTAGAAGAATAACTGTAGCATGAGTCCTTGGTCTTACAACTTTTGGTCAAGCTACTGTTTCCTTTTGGCCCTGAAACTTCTATGGAAGAGAAAATGCTTTCATTAACAGTTTCTCTATGAAATGATAATCTACCATAATGTCAACTTCTTCACAGAGAGAAGACCTCTTCTGTCATTGTTATTCATGCATTTGTTCAAGGTGTAAAATGACCAATTGTCATGATTTAGGAATAGCACTCCTCAATTCAGTGTCCCCCACCAAGACTCTCCCAAATGAGACACTGCTCATTTGCTCACCACACTTCCCCTTCCCCTTCTCTCCCTGGGGATGGAGTTGATAATTGGAGACACAAAAATGTGAAAATCAGAGGTTGAGATAGGAACAGTTTACAGGAAACAGCAATGAGGTAAGAAAACGAACAGTTGCAGCAACAATATTAATAACAAAAGTGTACAAAGAGTGACTGATATACATAGAAAATGCTCACCAAGCCCAGGAACATGAACAACAATGGTGGAAGGACCCTTGCCACAACCATGGCCATGCTTGCTCTCCTGACTGGAAAGGGTCACCATTTCTCAGAAGACCAAGAGTGCCTTTCCCTCTGCCCTGGCAATGATGTAAGATGGTATTTAATAACACAATGTCTTGGTCACACCTGCTGTCACAGGTCCTGATCTGGACAGGAATCAGGACACCACTTCTTAAAGCCACTGCACTTAGATGGTATTGGCTGAAAAGGAAGAACATGTTATGTACAGGGCAACAAAAACATACTGACTTTGTGCAATAAAACAGAGGGAATATTACATTGAATCATTATAAATTTTCATAAAATGGAAGAGATGTTTTAAATTTAAATGGCTGATTCTGCATATGGCAACATAGATACTACTGCAAAGACAAAGCTAGTGCTAACTTAAAAGCTCATAACCTTGCCAGACAAAGAGTGCTGTAGACAGAAAAGAGCCTCAGGGTTCTTCATCCTCCAGATGAAAATTGGTTTTGCTGGGAACACGAAGAGTTTTGATCCTAATTCAAAATATGGCCTTTGACAATAAACTAATTTTGATACTACCGACAGTAGAGCTAAACTACAAGGGATCAGATAATTAGCACCAAGGATGAAGATCAGGCATATAATATCATTCTAGATGAAAAAAAAAATCAGATCATAACTAAAGAACCTGGAAAGAAATGTAAGTTTTTGTCAGTGCCACAAGACAGAATCTCTATGCACTTTTGTGTAGAGATGGCTCCACATATGCATGCAGTAACCTCCAGAATATCAGGAGTTTTGGGCTATCAGTAGTTAAAAATTACTCCTGGCATTCTACAGTGATCAAGTCACATCCCCACTTCACATTTTCATTTGGGTTGTTAACAGAGAGGTAAAAGATGTGAGTGATGCTGAGCTTGTGCCTGAACCAAGTGTTTTGCTTCCAGGGAAATACTAACATACTTTACTGCTCAGCAGTCCAGTATTGTCAAAGCTCTAAATATTTTAGCACTTCTTTCTCCCTCACCCCAATGGGAAACTGGTAAAAGAAACAATATTTTTCCCCACATGATTTATCTACGTGGAGGTGTCTATTATATCTGCTGCATCAGTTATGTTTATAAATATTGTAGAGAGCTCTGGCAGGTAAGCCACAGTGCCTTATAATCTGAACTATCCATATTATTTCTCAACAAGGTAGGGGCATCCTGAGAAATGGTAGAGATCATAGAAGTCTCCAGGGAGGAAGGTGTACTCTTGCTGACTCCTCTGGGATTTCTTCTTTCTGGAATTACTGGTGGACTATCTAGAGGAGCCTAACACTGCATAACCCTCCTTTATTTTGAAATTTATTAATTTATTTCTATAGTACATTTGTTCTTATATCCATTTCACCCAGTTTACTCTCCTTGTATCTGTTCATCTGGCTTGGTTTCCTTTCCTGTACTTTGGTTCCTTTTGGTTGCTAGTGGCTCTTTCTGCCTTGAACACTTTCCAGTACATGGGCTCTGTCTCAGGCAGCTGAGACTCAGTGCCCTGCCTGACCCCACAGACCAGGGCCAGAGCTACAGCTTAGTACAGCCCTATGCTTCCTTCCTCTGGTCTTAGACCGTCGGTTATGAACTGTGCTGGGTCTATCCAATCTGGGTTGAGGGAACTTTGAGCCTTGGCCCGTGACCCTCTTCCTCTTTTCAGTGATTATAGAAATCAGAAAGAACACTGTCAGCATCTGTCTGAATTTTCTGTGAAAATCCTGTAAAAGGGATGTCGAGACCTTTCCTATTTTAATTCTACTTTGCAGTCATTACTTCTAGAAGACAACAATGAATTCCTGGCCTCTGATTTCCTCCGTTAGTAGGGCTCATTAGCGTGACCTTGCACTACCAGACACCTGGCCTTGTTTCTTCCTGATATTTATCAGTCACTCTGAGGTGATAATCTGTTTACATCTTGTGAAAACCTATTTGTCTTATATGAAGCTGCTGTCCTTGATCACACAATGAGGGAACAGTGGTAGCACCTGGCTCCTTGACTCTAAAGGGAACACAGGAGCAATGTCACTGACAGATAAATGGAAATGAGACAAACAGGCACTTGTAATGGTGATGGGATGATGGAAAAAAAGTGTTGTCCCTTGAATAAAATAGATGGTATCCAGGAAGTTGCTGACAAAAACAAATCCATCAAATGAAGCAGAATTCCATAGTGGTTATATATATTTTGAGAGCAAAAGATCTTTTGCTCAGATATAGTCAGGGAATAGAAAGAGATACAGGGAATCTCTTGCCTCAGATACAGTTTTAAAGGACACAAAGAGCAACCTCAGTTAAGCATTTGCAGATTAGTCAAAACATTGGACCATTAGGTTTTCATGTAATTGTTCATATAACAATGAAGTTAGCACCTCCAACAGAAGAGAAAGTATCAATGGCTAACACCATGATCTTGACATAAGAGATTATTTCTAATGCATCTACAATATGTTCCTAGTTTGCAGACCATAAGAGAGAGAAGGCCTTCCCATACAGTTTCCAGATAAAAGAATAAGATAACAGAAGCCATACCCATAGTTACTTGATTTACCTCTCGACTACTTTAGCCATTGAGATTCTCAATCAGCAGAGATCAGGAAAAACGCCTCTACTGGTCTTGAAAGGCACCAGTAGACCTTCTGTAAGGAAAGGAGGACAGTAACGTCCATTTCCAGTTTATTCCTATTATTGATCATTGTGAGTGGCTGTTAGTGCATAGTGTAGCTAACGCCTGTAAAACTAGAAATACTCTTATTTCAGCAATTATGAAAACAGCTGAAAAGTTTTGCCTCACCAAAACAGGTATCTTACTTTCATTCATTAGGTAGCTAGAAGGAACAGAAAGGATGGAGCTGGAAAGGTCTTTCTTGTCCAGAATGAGATTGTTTGTTGCCTTTTTCAGACCTGGGAGCTCATAACGCCTTTCTGTTAGAGAAAGTTTGCAGACCCCTGACACCTGTTCACACCTGCGTGAATCAACAGAATCGTTGCACAGATTACTGAGGGCAACCAACAAAGCCACAGCTGAAATGCAAAGAATAAATCTTCTCAATTACCTCTCTGACTGGAGGATCCTGAAACAAGGCTGGGCAGCAGACACAGGATGAGGGCACAGGCACTGTCAGGCTCAGTCCAATCCTGGCAGGCAGCAGGGCTGCTGCTGTGCCCATTTACCCAGGGCCTGAGCACACATAGTTCAGCACCTTGCTGTGATCTCCCTGTGCTTTTCATGGTCTCTGCTTCGATCTTTCTCCCAACAGGGAGCTCAGGCAGGTCTGGGACAGGGCTTACAAGGCTCTGTAAATACCTATGTTATCTCTACACAGAAATTCTACTTCTCCAAACAGATAGAGGATTAACAGCAGTAGATTTAATATATGATTTCTCACCCTGTTTATTCTCCAGGCCTTGGCATTCCCAGCTGCAAGGTCACTTGAGTGAATCCTCATCCCCATTCTTCCCCTTTTAATACTTTCTTCCCAAGAGAAAGCTTTAGGGAGACAGCACCTCTCCTTGTAGTTAGGCTTGAATCTTTTCATCATTTGATTCTGGGTACTTAGATGTTATGGGGAGCCACCACCACAGGTTATACAGTTTAGATCCTTTAGTCCAACACACAACTTATCTCCCTTCAGTCTGCTTCATTCTCCCTTCAGCTAGATTACAATTTCTACATTGCATTTTCTTCTACTTTCTGTGCATTTCAGATTGTGAGGAGTTCACTTCCAAATGAGGTAGGTTATGTTAGGTTCTGTAATTCTCTCCCAACAGGAGAGAACACTGCTCACTGAGGAAACTGCTAAAGCTGCCTTTGATTAGTATTTGTCTTCTAGTGGTGAGTCACACTGCTCTTTCCTCCTGTGAAAGCTAATCTTAGTTGTTGTTTTGGGACAAATACTTTACAAGTTATTAAGCCGCAAAGTTATTCACTAGCAGTGAACTCAATGTCTTTCTATTTACAGCAAAATTTCTACACTCTGCTGTTTTGTGACAGATCTGAACTTAACAGAATCACAGGGGATGGCACTGTACCCTTCTGCGCTGAAAAGAGCTCAAGAAAGAAACTGTGATACAGGAAGCAGAAAAGTGGTAAAGGGCAATGGAACACTATTCCATGGAGATGTTTTGTAACATACATTAGTTTCTGAGGAGGTGAAAAGGAAGCCGAAGTCATAAAAAAACCAATGTCTCAGGTTAGTAGAACATCTCTTAATACACAGCGAAACATCGTCATGCTGGAGAAGGTAAATCCATCTAAGAAAGGCAAGGCCTTGAAAGAAATGCTGTCATGGTCAATAATTAAACTGTCTGACTGTGTAAACACAAACAACTCTGTGTGCCAAAAAAGTTTTCCTTCCTGCTGGGGAAATTATCAGTGATCAGAAGGGGCTTCCACCTCTGTTACAGGGAAGTGTAAGACCTATTTAAATGTGTGTAATGGAAAAGACTGAGAACTAGAAAACAATCAGGTATCCAGGCTGCAGTGACAGTGGGATCTATTAACTTCATTTAGAGGTTTATTAACCCTCTGCAGGTCCCAGAATCAAAGAATGGGCAAGGTTGGAAAAAACCACAATGGGCCATCTGGTCCAACCTCTCTGCTCAAGCAGGTTCATTCCAGAGCACGGGGCACAGGATTGTGTCCGTCCAGTTCTTGAATATCTCCAATGAGGTAGATTCCACAACCTCTCTGGACAATCTGTTCCATTGCTTGTTCCCCTGGACAGTAAAGAAGTTCTTCCTCATGTCCAGCTGGAACTTCCTGTGTATCAGTTTGTTGCCTCTTGTGCTATTGCCCAGCACCACTGAGCAGAGCCTGGATCCACGCCCTTGATCCATGCGCCCCTGCCTCAGCTACTGATACACATTGATGAGGCCCCTTTTGTCATCTCTTCTTGAGGCAGAACAGGCTCAGCTCCCCCAGCCTTTCCTTAGAATAGAGATACTCTAGTTCCATAACTATCTTTGTGCTATTCCACTGGATTCTCTCCAGCAGCTCCATGTCTCTCCATATAGTAGAATCATGAATGGTTTGGGTTGAAAGGGACCTTAAAGATCATCTATTTTCAACTGCTGCCATGGGCACTAGACAAGGTTGCTAAAAGCTGCATCAAACCTGGGCTTCAACAATTCCAGGAGTTTTAGTATTGCTAGATGCTACTGTGTTTCAAGCATCAGTTATTTATATGTTTTTCAGGTTAAATGCAGCAAAGTGGCAATGCAGTCTGAAGACCTAATAGAAGGGAAAGGAGAGACCTGCACCTAATACGTTTGTGCATGGAACTGGCATCCAGGCTAACAAAGGTTTGTTAGTGCTGGCTTATTGCAGTTGACCCCTATCCTGCCATGGGATTATCATGAGTTGGTTTGACTTCAAAGAAATTACACCCCAGATATGGCTTGATGAGATTGTGCAATGTAAAGAGAGTGGCTGTTTCTTCAGCAACTCTCATCCTGCTCCCATTTGTTACTTTTGAGGCAACCCTAGCACTACAGTGTAAACCACTACAGAGTGGTTTACACGGTCCAGGACAACAGCTTGTAAAAGAAAATATTTATCATATTCTGTCTTCACCATTACGCATTGACACAAGATGAAATCCTGCAGTTGTTTTGCATTGAAAAAAAAGGAGAGACAATTGTAGCAATGGGAAACTTGCCTTGAAACTTGCTCATGCTGTCTTATTAAGACATTTTGATTTCTAAATCTAAGGATCTCTTTTACTCTCTTTCACCACTGTATACCATCCTTGTGGAGACTACCTGTCGATGTGCTCACAGAGAGCCAACGGGCTCTGTCACAGCTAGCCGAGACACAGCGACAGGCGTCGTAGGGGGGTCAGTCTGCGAGCAACGCAGGCAGTACTGACTCCTGTGGGTTCTTTGCCTAGCAGAGGCCGTGTGAGCGATGGAGATTCGACAGGCAGTGGAAAAAAAGGAGGAAACAAATTCCAGACGAACAGAGGGTTTATTACAAACACCTCTCCAGCCCGGGACTGTTCCGGTGGAGGGGGGTGCAGGGGGTTTTTGTCCGAGGGAGTCGGAGGGGGGGGCAAAGGGGGTGGTCAGCCGCTGCCAGCCAACCAGGGCAGGTTCCCAGGGGATCTGGGGGTAGGGGAACATATTTTGGGCTAATCAGGAGAGAGTGGGCGGGATTTTACAAAGGCGGGAGAAATAACAGGCAGCTAACCATGTGCTGCATAACAGGTGCAGGAGTCATGTGAGTTAAACAAAGGAACAATCGGGGGTGGGGTACAGAGAACCCAACGAGTACAAAATTATACAAAGCATAACTGATTAAATTAACACACTGCCACAACTACCTGCAAGGAAACTTAATGCTATGAAAGAATGAAACTCATCTCTAGCAGCCTTTAGTCCACCAAAGTGGGTAAGAAATAAGAAGAGCCATGTCAATGAGCCCATTCTGTTCTCCACTGACAAGTGTAAGATTCTGAGACAGTTTTGGTAGTAGGCAAATGGCTAAAAATTGCTTATTCTTACTTCCCGCTAAACTTCTATTGAATACAATTTACCCCTTACAAAATAACATTTACTTCTCTTTAGAACTATTCTACTCTTATGGGTTCCAGGTTCCCATTCCAATACATTTCAAGTGCCTAAGTCTAATAGTTGGGAATGGGAGTCTGAAGAGATCTAAACATTGGGCCACATAGTTACATGTATATTCCTAAATTTAGATCTTTCCAAAACCTGACACCAAAACTCAGATAAACTGTAGGATGCAAAATCTATCAGCTTTTTCCTTTTCTAAAATTTTATTTTAAATTTTATTTTATTTTATTTTATTTTTAGTATGCTACAGTCACTTATGAAGCAGTGCACCTGTGCTTTGATGCATATGTAGCTTTCAGATGGACAGAGAAGTCCTAATCCTGCAGTTTGCCCAGGATATAAGGAATCAAGGTAAGACACTGGTGCTCTCTGGCAAATTGTTCACAAGTTTGTTTTAGTTTGTCTAGATGAAGAAAGCTCATATCACTTTATGTCTGCAGGAGTTAAATACTATGAGGCAGAAATTAAAAGAAAATTCTCTATAATTTTGGTAATTCAAAACAGTTTGCAGTATTTGCTGCCAGCACAGAATGTTCAGGTTCAGATGTTGACTGAAGGATTAAAAAATACAAACTCTGTGAAACTGGTCATTAACTGGTGAAGAGGACTAAATGTTTACAGTGGAATGCACAAAACATGCACTTACTTTTTACATCACCCCCTCTGTATCTTCATGCTCCTTGACCACTTACTTCCCATCCCCAGGGCATTTCACTACAGCTGCATCCTGCCCTTCTTCACTAGCATTTGGCGCCTGTAATAGAAGTTCCAAGTCATGCTCCTTTGCAGCAGCTCTGTGATGTATGCAAAAGAGGAAAAACAGGATCAGAGCCAGATGTTTGTGTTTGCTGGTAGCCTCGGGAGAGATTTGAACATAGGTTTGCAGGAGAAACAGGCACTATCTTTTTTATTTTTACAATTCACAGTATGTTTCAAAAATTGTTATGGCTTAAAGCCCACAGCTTAAAGCCTGTTGTTGAATTTGTGCTTCTTTTGATAAGCAAAACCCCACCCCACTGTGCTTGTATGCATTTGAAAGAACATAAACCATAGTGCCAAATGCAGCCCTTTTATGCAGGCAGGCAAAAACATACTGCTCACTTACTGTTTTCAAAGATCTTTTGACAAATTCAGGCATGCCCTTTATGAAAAACTGTTCCCCATTTCTAAAAGAACTCTACATGAGTTCTTGTTTAGTAGCTCAGGACACAAATTAGAGTGGAACAAGACTTGCATTTTGCACATTATTACGCATTTGACTATTTATAGTTAATGCTGGCCATAAGAGCAGAACTGCTAGGTCAGTGAATTCTCCAGTGAAAAGTCTGGCCAGTGAGTTTCCTCACAAAAAGGCACTCCTGCATATCTCAGAAGGGAAAGGATGAGTGTCCGCCTCAAATAGCAAGGCTGCTGTCCTGCCCTCCAGTCAGCTGTGTGGTAAGGAGGCATTTGCTATCCCAAATACTCCCAAGAAGGAAAGCACAGCAGTGTAGCTAATGCTCTTCCTCCTCATAGGTCCTGCCAGTGTTGAGGGAGCAAATCTTTCTTCAGTCCAAATCTGACAATAATTTACAGGCTGTCTGAGCAGGTGTCAGAAAGCTTCAGGTCTTTTAACAAATGATCTCTGCTATGCAAGGTAGCTGTGGATCCCACTGTAGATGTAACATGCAGATAAAAGTATACTTGGACAGCACAGTACAAAGACAAACTGTCCAGGACGAGTCCCAGACATTCCTGAGTGAGGATTTATCTTGGAGATTCAGAGTTATTATTTTCTTCTCTGAACTGATGTGCAGGATTATGAGAAGATAATGCTAACATTGTTCAGGTGTTCTTAAAAGTGCAAAAAATACATGAAAAGTGAATGTAAGTCCAAAACACTTCCTACAGTACTGTTGAAACAAAGGTCAGAAAATAGTAATTGGACTATTATGAAGAGGCAACTATTGTGTGACTATTTCATTTATAATTTCATTCTGAGTATTTATTTCCACAATCTATGTCCAGGGTCTACAAAAGTGACAGAATTAGTTCAAAATGAAACAGGATTTGATTCAGGTTATTTCAGTCATACTTTTACATACTGAAAATAAATTGATAAAATATTCCATGTACTGTCAGGATAAAATGACTATTTAGTAGAATAAAGTAATCATCTAGACAGTTATCAATTACTATTATCTGTTTATTTGGACTCTTCCTAAAGAGTGTCATTTACAAGTAGCTAAATTTTCAAATACTGTATTTCTATGAATTTCATTATATAAATATTTAATTTGAAGAAAATGTGTACATAAAATAAGTCTTAACACTTTTTCCTGAGTGGAAGCCAGAGCAAATAAGCAGAAAGGAAACATAAGGACAAAGGCAGATTGATCCCTACTAAGTAGTGGATTATGGCCTTATAATTGCTACATTTGGTAAATACAGCATTTCATTAATAAGCCTAATGTAAAACTGGAAAACTCTTATATATGTGCCGATTTATTTTATATTCTTTGAATTCAGAAAATTCTTTCACTAGTAAGATTCTGAAATTTAACTTGGAGTTAACCTCACTGGAGACTGAGGTTTTGCTTTTGTAAAAACAGTGCTCTGATCTTTATGCATTAAAAAATGAGAAGGATGCAAAAAACTAGGAGTCTGCAATACCCCTAATCCCATTCTTCAAAGTACTCTGTCAACCAAGAAAGAGTTATTTCTATCCAGACCTACTGTATTTTTTTACTGACTCTGTGTCCTTCTCTCTGCTCACAAATAAACAGTTCTTGCTGCCTGAATGGAAGGAGTCCTTTGATCTTATCTGTCAAAGGGCAGATATGTAGGCATTGTCCGTTTGAATGAAAGAAAATAATGTGAAGCATCAATCCTCAGCTCATTCTCTTCTGGGGTCCAAAGAGGTCTGTGCAACCATCAGCCTTAAGGTGTCTCTTTGAGAAAGACACTAGGCAGCTTCATATCTTCTTCATTTTCAGGCCTCTCTCCTGTAGATAAAAGTTATCCAATTCCCCATAATTCAGTTTGGATCTTATAAATTCTAAGATAGAAGCTGTGCAACTCCATTTTTGTACATAACTCTGCTGTCAAGATGGCAGGATTATCAGTTCATTTCAGAGAAAATGCTTTGAATACTATTATTGTTCATTGATGTGCATTATTCCAACTCTCTTCAAAAGTGCTTGCTTTGGAGTGTGAATATTCAATTATTATGTCAAACTTGTTTCTAAAACTAAAAGAGATTGAGGCTGAGTAAATTTACATTTAAGCAATTTATATACTCTTCTGACTTACTGTTTAATCCTTTTTTCTAGATGAATATCTCAGAAGGAATAAGTTACTCAGCCAAATGCTGTTTCTGTTTCTTATGTTGTATATTCTACATTGATAGTCAACATTACTAGTAAATTAAGTAAATTCTCTAATTCTGGCCCTTTAATTGTCACACTTGAAACAGAATAGTACGGTGAGAGCTAATATTTAGCATGCTTATTTATTTCTGGTTTTTTTGAAAAGATGAGTAGTGCATAAATACATAAATACAGGAAAACACAAGCTACAGGTTTTTAAAATTTGTTAGTAGGGGCATTCTACATAGGTTCAAGTGTTATTCACTGAGATTTTTCAGCATGATTTGATAGCAAAAAGTGACATATTTGAGAAAAGATACACTTTTTTTTTCCCTGTTCAAGTAAGCTCACTTTTCATGAAGAGTGAAGCTGGTAGCATTTTTAACTATAGAATATGGGTATTTTTTGATCTGTAAGTCCATATAGTGCAGCTGCTCGGAGGAAAAACAGTCTCCTTCAATTAGAAGGATGGTGAATTTCCTATAATGTTCAGAAAAGTGATAGTACATTAGGGCTCATTTAGAGTTGTTTGTATTTCCTCGTTATCACAGACCTTCAGTTTTAAAGTAGCAAGAGATACTGTATTTTTTTCTTCCTGGAAACAATATCCTATATCACCATCAAAGGGATGATCAGCTTATTTTAAGATACACAGTTAATGCAGACAGACACATTTTTCTTACTCTCATAGTAGTTCAAGAGACAAGTTTTCTTTCTATGCAAGCTCAAGATGAGAAGTATGTCAGCAACTATGCAGACAGCATTGGTTCAGCATGAATGCTGACAAATGTAGCATGTTATTGTGCAAGATAGGACCAGCACTCCTGCCTTTGCAATCCTTCTTTTCCAAGAATTCTTGCTGAATTCATCACTGTCCCATGTCTTGCTTCCTCAGCTATTATCCTGCAGCCTGCAGAGTTATCAGACAGAGGATATTGAGTAATATATTCTATTACTAACTTTCCATGCCTTTAAGAGAGAAGATGGTGACCATAGTAACCACCATACTGGGAACAGTGTTTGTGGCAATAAGAATGTAGAGAAACATCTTATAGTGGAATATTTGTTTTGTCATGCAAGATGCTGAGTAAATTTATTTTACACCCAGGATGCTGTGGGAAAAAAAAAAAAAGAAAAAAAAAAAAAAAAAGAAAGAAAAAAAAAAAAGAAAAAAAAAAGAGAGAGACTGGAAAATTTTAAGTAAGTGTGGCTAGTTTGATGTGATTACAAAAACCAAAGTTGCCTTGCAATGTTGCCTACTCAATCTCACATGCTAATCTTGAAGGAGATGATCCCTTGTTTCCTGACATGTTTTATAATTAGTCATGAAAGAGATACTGAAGTTCTATCTATTCCCAGAGATGCATCAGGATTAGGGACTGTTCCAATGTTTCAAGCATTGGCTACAGAGAAAATGAAGACTTCCTTTTTTCAAGGAGTCACACAGAACAGGCAAGGTGTAAAATGTACAAGTTACTCCTGGGGAGATTATAACACATGACACAAGTGGAAAATTTTTTACCATGAGAGCAGTCATCCATTGACATATTCTCCCCAGGGAAGTGCTGGATCTCCCAAAATGGAACAGTTTTCAGCTGGGCAAGTTGCTACGCTATCTTGTCTAGACTGTGCATTTGCCAAAAGTTGGACCTTGAGGCCCCTCCAAACCTGATATTCTATGATTCCAGGATCTAAATGCAGAAACTCCATCATACTATGCATTTAAATTCTCATAAATTCTCAGCTTTTCACTTGCATACAAAGATGCATTTATATATGGCTTGCTAATGAACATTTTCATTGAAGTATACCATTAAATAAAAGGTGCTGTGCTAAAAATTAATTCTGTTTATGTCGTGCTCCATCTCTAGAGCAGCCAGGAAGGAGTCCCACTGCTTCAATCAAAGTCTAGGAACACTGGCTTTAAAAATTGGCCTGGTTGATTCATGTGTCTTTGCATTTGCCTGTAGCAGGGTTGTATTTTGAAGTCAGACCTTGGTAACATGTGGGGAGAGAAGCATATTCACATAATATTGACAGAGCCTATTCACTCCAGAAAGAACCCTCCAACAAAGCAACTAGCAGGTAAGAATATTCTCTTAAAAACACAAAAGGATTTAATAACTCTACAACACCTTAGACCTTCCAGCCTTTTTTTTCTGGAAGGCCAGAAAGACAAAATTACAAAGACACAAAGCTAGAATACAGCCCAGTAAAAAACACATTTGTGCATGTATCGGGGAGTAGGGGAGTGCCATAACACAGCCACAACCTGCTTCCACCTCTCCATAGGAAGCCATGGGGAGGGTGGTGCAGAGACCTGAGCAGCTCTCTACACCAAGCTCTATCTACAAATCAGCCTGAATGTCCAGCTTCTAATGCACCATGCTGGAAACACTGGCAGCCAAAACAGCTTTTGCATTATACTTCTCAAGCTGGTTAAATGTTGTTGTCTAGGTGGGTGTCCTCACATGGAACTCTGCTAGCACAGTAGGCTCTGTCCCCATCCACCCAGCTCACAAAGCAGGGGGTTAAGTAATTACCTTGGTAACTACAGCCTGATCTGTGTCTTTTCATCCTGGATAACTAGATGAGGTCTGCTCTTGTTTTTCAATCCTGTTCTTACTTTAGAGGCTATTGTACACTGGCATGGGTAACTGCAAACTGCTGTTGGAAACATTTAGTTTTGTAAAGCACAGAAGATGTACAAAAAATAATGACAGAAGGTGAATCACATTGTCAACCATCATGTGGAACTTCTGAGGATGGTAGGATTTTTGCCCTAATGAAATCAACACCAGCAGCAGGCCTTATGGAAATGTGTCATTTCACAAGGTGGGTGATACAGACCAAAGTGGCAGAGGCTTCTGGCTGGCAGTATCCCAAGGGTTGTAGCAGTTCTCTGACCATCCTGAGGTGAGAGGTGAGCATGCCTTGATGTGAGAAAGCCTTGTAAACCTTTGCCATGACAGTTAACCATGGCAACAGTAACTATGGCCGTGCCTTATCAACATTTAACTTTGTATGCTGGCCCAATTTTAACTTTTCCAAATCTAGAGTGACCAACTGGCACAGATACACATTTGCTCATCTCTTGGCTAGGTATTTTGGCTTGATTGCTTAAAAAAATTATTTATGGAGTTACAAGTTCCTCTTTTACCTGGATATTTCTCCATAATATTCTACAAGGAGTTTTCTTCTACATATAATTGCAACCACAACCTACCACTCATATTGTAAATCATTATTTACTAAACCTATGCAAGGACTAAGATGTTCACTGGGTGAGTCATTTCTTCCTTAAAGTTCTACCAACCTCATACATTCCCCTGCATTTTATTAATTGCTAAAAAACACAGGCAAATAGGGAAACACTGCCCCAACCCTCCCCCTCCCCCCCCCCCAGCACTATGTGTGCTTTGCCTTTAAGAGATATTATCATAAAAACCCTAAATTCTTTGTACACATCAATAAAAAATGTTATCATGGGAGATCTGCAATGGAAAAACCCTGCTGGACAGAAAGCAATTCAGAAGAGCAAGGTTATCTAAGTTCAAGAAAGGTCTAATGTCATAGAGAGATGAAAGCCATACAAATAATTTGCTTTCACTACAAGTGCTTCTGCTCCACATGATAGAAATTGCTCTTTCTACTGAAAATGTGGCTTTAGCATGAAGACATATCCATAGAGATTAAAGGATACAGCATTACTTTCTGCGTGTAATATCCCTGTTCTATTTTTGCATTTCATAAACAACTTTCTTACAAAATAGCTGTGATTTTACAGGGCTTCAGGCTGCAGGCTCATCATCTTTCCTCCAGATTTGAGTTACAACAATAGGAAGAAGGTTAGACAAAACCTTGTAGAAGAAAAATCCTTTCAAGAGCTATCTCCTTGTTGACAAGCAAACCTCAATGCTAAGCCATGTAACTTCCACAGGTACTTGTGAAAAAAGCAAATACTACCTATCAGCCCTAGCTACATATGCAGCATCTTCCTAAACTATGGCTTTACTCTCAGACCCCACAGCCTTAACCCACAGTCTTTTGCCTTGCCCTAAACAAGTACTCCAACATAGTCTATGTTCCTCTTTCTCCATTTTCTGTATTTGCAGTTCAACGTCCTATACTTCTGAAGCTAGAGCCATCATCCATCACATATTCGGACCTCATTTCAGAGCTTGCCTTTTTTGATTAACAAGGTTCCTTGTACCCCGCACAAATACAATGCAATTTCTTGAAAGCTGTAAATAGAAATATGTTGGCCTTGACCAGAGTCATCCTGGTACTTGCAGGGTCACACCATCTTTCCTGTACTGTGGATAATGCAAATGCAGTAGATGTCAATAGGGCAGCTTGGATACTCAGGGCAGCAGAGAACTGCAACACACTGCCCTGCAGCCATGAAAAGTCTACCAGGATCTGTGCCACATGGACTCCACTAGAAAGTGGAGGGTCAGAGCTGTCGCACAGCTTTTCCTCTTCAGGCATGTGGGGTATCTCATAGGAGATGATTCATGTATCAGAAGAACCTAAGTTAAAAAGAGAAAGCTGTGGAGGACCTAGTAAAAGAGCAGTATTTCAAACATTCACCAGCTTTTGTTAGACAAGCCCAAGCAAAAGTGGAAAATACATCAGCAACCAAATAAAGTTAAGGAATGCCTTGTTTTAACTGCATGCATAATTTCTTTAGTAAGTGACACAGGGCTGCTATTACCTTCTGTATCAACACTGTTCTAAATCTTGGATTCTCAGTGTTTTATTTGGCCTATTTAGCATAATCCTTGCAATGGAACTCTGGAGCAGATCCCAAAAGCAGTGAAAAATGCTTTGAATTTATTTTCTGAAACTAATTTTCATATGACTGCTTCATGTGGAGAATGATGTCTCTTCTAAATATAATGGAATATACCAGATGCTATGGTATGTTATTGAAATTTATATTGTCAGAAGTTTCTAGTGTGTTGGTCAGAGTAACATAACAAAAGATTCTATTTTTAAGTTGAAGCCATTCTTTCATCAGTATCTTAATCACCTCCTACTTTTATTCAGCGAATTTATTTTGAGGAGTACGTAGGAGAACAGGAATTTTATCTGAAGGGAAAATATGAAAGAAACCTGCAGGTTTTGAGAGCTTGGTCAGAAATAAAGGGGAAGCATGGAGAACAATACCAATAAAGGAAGTCCACTGCTAAAAAAGCCATTTCTATTCTGTCATGGGTGAAGACTTATTTCCTACAGAAATGTATTGTTTCTTGGCAGTTATCACAGAGTCTTAGTTAATGTTTGAGATCAAATTAACTCCTGTCCATTTTTGAATTATACATATTAGAAAATCTCCCCTCTCAGCACCAACACCAACTAAAAAATCTTGCTCTGAGTGTTGCTCTGTTGCTCTGAGAGCATCTGTTTGATCAGTAATATAGATGACAATCAAGAAAGGACAGTCAGATAGTAATAGCTCCTGGAGAAAAAAACACAGGAAAGCAAGGCACCTGGGTAAAAATACTTCCAGACACTCCGTGTAGCACATCAGAAATAAACCCTAACAAAACATGATGATTAATAAATTCGTGAGGGTTTCTTTGTTTTGGTAATTCAGAAAACTTTGAAAAATCAGTACAATGTTGTCACACATTCCTAAGCTTCTAGATGATTTGATTGTGTTTCATCATAATTAGTGGATGTAGCTTTTCAAGACCATTGTAAAGCCTTAGATACTGTCCCTCACAGCATCTTCTGGACAAGTTGTCTAGCTGTGAGATGATCAGGTTCACAGTGTACTGGATGAAGGACTGGCTGAATGTCAGAACTTCAGGGGTTTTAGTGTGGGGGGCTGCATCTGTCTGGTGAGCAATCAACAGTGGTGCTCCTCAGGAATTCATTGTAGGACCGGTTCTGGTCAACAAGCTTTTCAATGATCTGGATGCAGGAGTTAAAAGCACCATTAGCAAGTGTGCTGATGATACCAAACTGAGAGGTGCTGCTGACTCTCCCAAAGCCCAAGAATCCTGCAGAGAGATCTGGATACTTTGGAGCACTGGGCACTTATCAGTGGCATGAAATTGAACAAGAACAAATACAGATTCTCCCCCTGGGATGCAGTGAAGCTGGGCACAAGTTAAAGCCGGCAGAGGAGTGTGTGTAGAGCAGCCCTGCAGAAAGGGATCTGGGGGTGCTGGTGGCAGCAGCTCAGGGTGGGTCAGCAGTGTGTGCCGGGCAGCCAGGAGGGCAAACCCCACCCCGGGCTGCAGCAGACACAGCAGCACCGCTGTGCTTGGGATCATCCTGCTGCACTCAGCCGAGATGGGCCTCACCCTGAGCCCTGTGTGCAGGGCTGCCCCACGGGCTGAGAAGGGTGGGAAGGGCCTTGAATGGTCCAGAGGAGCACAGCAGAGCTGGTGGAAGGGCTGGAAGGCACATCCTGTGAGGAGCAGCTGAGGGCTCTGGGTTTGTCTGGTTTGGAGAGAAGGAGGCTCAGGGGTGACCTCACTGCTCTGTACAGCTTCCTTAGGGGACCTGGGGAGGGAGTGCTGGTCTGTTCCTGGCATCCATCAACATGGAATGGGAATGGTTCAAAGCCTTATCAGAGGACGTTAAGACTGGACATCAGAAAACAAGAGGGTGGTCAAACACTGGAACAGGCTTCCTTGAGAGGTGATTGCTATCCGAAACCTGTCAGTGTTTATGAGACATTTGCACAAAGCTCTTCATAACTTGCATACAGCCCTGTGGGACTGTATGCAAGTCCCCAATAGTCCCACTATTGGTCCATAGTGGGACTAGATGATTGTATTGGGTCCATTCCAACTGAAATATTCTATTCTATTCTATTCTATTCTATTCTATTCTATTCTATTCTATTCTATTCTATTCTATTCTATTCTATTCTATTCTATTCTATTCTATTCTATTCTATTCTATTCTATTCTATTCTATTCTATTCTATTCTATTCTATTCTATTCTATTCTATTCTATTCCATTCTATTCCATTCCATTCCATTCCATTCCATTCCATTCCATTCCATTCCATTCCATTCCATTCCATTCTTCCTATTCCACTCTATTCTCAGTATTTTAGTCTTGCAGATTTAGGGACTATTTCCAAAGATCTGAAAAGGTGAGGGAAGTATGCCCACTGCCAGAGGGCTGGAATTTACACAGAAGCCCATATACCCATCTGAAATTTTCTACATGTTCACTATATTATGATTTAATATATCAAAATTGTGCAAGATTGCCTTGAGGGGAATTTTTTGATAGGAAAAGATATCCACTCTTGCTCTTTAAAGCCAAGCAGCTCCTACGCTGGGGAAATGTTTTGAAAAGTTCTCGTTGCCATTTTTGTGACATTCAGTACAACTACAAAGGTTAGAAATTGAAATATTAGTAGGTGTTGCTCCTTTCTACACTTAGTCTTTTAGCTTAGACTTAAAACAAAGTAAAAGAAAATAAAATGAACACTATATTATATTCACCACACTATGGTGCAACCACTCTATGTTATATCCCCATATAGCATGGGACCTGAATGAAAAAGCTGCCCCAAATTTTGTACACAGAACAAAGCTGGGGCAGATGTGTCTGGGTATTGTCATGAGCTGTCTGCCACCAGCTACTCCTTTCCAAAGCATTCTTTTGGCATGCCTTGGAAGAGCCATAGGACATTAACTTCTCTGAAAGGGTCCTACAGATGAAGATAAACTACTCCAGAGCATAAGAGAGCTCAGATATACGAATTTAAGGCAAGTCATGCCTGTTGTCCTCAATGCCATAGAATGGTCCCTGGCCAATTTTACTGTAGATGTAAACAAGGCTTGGTTTGACAAAGTAAACCCAGCTGTTAAAACAGCTACGGAAATGGCGGACTGCTCTTCCCAGGGTTGTCCCTTTTGATCCTGATGCCCAGATCCAAGCAACAACTTTCCATAAGTCCTTCAACAGGATCTCAGCAGTAGACTTTAGCTACAGACTGTTAGGTGATAAAAGCTACTGAATCTGTTTGCTAGTGTCCCACAGCATTTTGGTTTTAATATTCCTGATTGGCTAGCCAACAACTTTGGGGAAACTTACTGCAAGTTTCCTGAAACATAATATAAAAGCAGTTCTGTTTATCTTTGCATTTCACATGACAGAACACAGGAAAGGTTAAATGAAGAGCTTTATGTGCTGATTATTAAGGGTTAAAATTGAAGGTGAAGAGCATTTTAGACTTTTATAGCTGCTATTGTTCAGCTTTTGGAAAGAGACGTTTTTTTAATTAGCAAAACACACGCTAAAATGCTTGTCAGCTCAGAAACATGAAAAAATGCACACAAGAATGCTATAGGAATTATGGGGGGTCATATCTAGGCCTTCATAATCTAAAATTAAAGCAAATCATAGGCAGCCTACTACAGTAATTTGGTGCATTAAATACAAAACCTTTAAAGTTTCCAATCTATAATCCACAGAATTCTTGCATGAGCATCTCCAGTCTTGATAAACTGGGTAAATTTACAACTAGACTACAAACTGGAGACCAAAGGACTCAGCTAGTAATTAAAATGTTCCGCTCAGATTCTACACATTCTGGAATAACAAATGATACAAGTAATTATCTGTCTCTGAAAATTGCAACATTTATGAAGTGTAGTGTGCTATTATGATCCAGAGCTTGTTTTTGTTTATTTTTTTACTGAAGGTTTTTTAAATGGCCAAAAGGCAGTAAGATAATGAAAAAGGATAACTGAAATGCCATGACAATGTTTCTTTGCCATTGGGAATAGCAGTTGATGATATACAAATAATTTTTAAGTCACAGAATAGTAGAGGGGCACATTTATATTATGTCAATCTTTCAATGTGATTGCACTCCTAAATAAACATGTCTTTTGAGATAGTATTGTTGTTTTCTGGCTTCAGGCTGGACTCTTTCTTTCTTTATATGCTTCATTGTAAGATATGCTAATTGTGTTAGGAGTCTGAAAGCCATTGGCATAAAATTCTTTAGCTGAACTGCAGATCAGACCATGTAGGTTTTCAACCAATAAATTTTATCTCCCTTCTCATAGGAGTTTGAGGAACCTTAAATGAAGTGAAACACCAAAGGTAAAGCCCTGGTTCATTAACTGGGCTACTTTAAAGTGAAAAGCATAGGAATTTTGGTTAAGTAGGATCCAGGTAACTGGATTAGTTAGCTGTCTTCAGCTGTAGCTGCACAAATTGGGAATTCTTGGATTCAAAATAGAAACTTTGCTGCTTATTCTAAAACTGCATCTATTTTATTCTAAAACTGCATCCTTCCTCTGGATATGAATCAGCCATGGCTTAGTGCACTTCATTTGTCTATTGGAGTGACAATGAAATTTCTTCCCAGGCAAAAATATCAATATAGGCTTTTTAAACTATCCTCTTTTCTCATCATCAATATGCATTGTTCTCTTCAGGATCTTCCACAGCAATTCTGAACTCAAAGCTATCATTGCATCTCTGTGGGCAACCGACAAGGTCATATAATCCAGTCTTACTTCAGAAAATTAATATAATAAATATGATATGTGATGTTCTGTTGTGCAGTTTTGTTCAAGTTGCATTATGTATGGTTTATCTAAAGTTTTAATGTACAATGGTTTGTTCCATGTACCCCCATTCTATTCCCCCATGGCTTCTCCCTGGAATGCCCCCCTCCAACAGTTGACTGTCAATCCTTTACTCCCCTCCTTGCTGATCTGCCTATCATCTTGGGACCCTTCCCTGGAGCTAAAAAGTTCTATCAAGGGCGTTGCGTGATAGGCGAGGTCCAGAGGAAGTCCCTCCCTGTCCCCTGTGTTTGGTTCCCAAATGTGTCCTTCACCTTTGTGACCACACCCCAGTGATTCCTGATCTGTTGGCCTCTCCCCTTCTCCCCTTGTTCCATCCCCACATAAAAGCTGCTGCAAGCCACCCTGAGGTGCTCTGCTTGGGCAAGTCTCAGGAGCTGAGGAGGTGTCTTCAGATGCTCCAATAAAAGCATCCTTGTCCTTGTGACAACTCAGCAGAGTCCTTCCTTCACTTCTTTGCAATTGTTGCACATTCCATCAGTGCCTTCCGGCCCGGGAGAAGAACCCACAGGGATCGGCTCGGCTGCCGCAGCCCACTGGCCATACCCTAAGCCACCGTGGTGCCTGAGCTAGCCCGGTTGGCTTGAGGCAATGTGGCAGTGCTTTAATTTAATCAGTTATATTTCATATGTTCTTTGTACTGGTTTGGTTCTATGTACCCTACCCCCCTAATTAATATTCCTTTGTCTCCCTCACATGAGTTATTTTTAGCTTGCACCTGCACTTGTTATGTAACTTTCAGTTGTATGTCTGTCACCCTTCCCGCCTTTGTAACTCCCCTCCTACCCTCTCCTGATTAGTCCACGTTGTTTCTCCACCCCTGGGTCCCTCAGCAACTGGCTCTGGTTGGCTAGTGATAGCCAACCCCTCCCCTTGCTCCTCCCAGCTAGCCCTTGACAAAACCCCACTGCACCCTTCTCTCCTCGGCCAGTTCTGGGCTGAGGTGGTCTCAATAAACCCCTCTATTCACCCAGAGCTGTCTCCTCCTTTCATTCCACTGCCTGTTGCCTTCACACCGCTCACGAGAGACCCTCAGCGAAAGAACCCACAGGAGTCAGCCCTGCCTGCGTTGCTCGCAGGCTGACGCTTGACGACACTTGTCACTGTGCCTGGGCTTGCCGGGGACAGAGTCTGTTGACTCTGGTGGGCACCGCGACAAGGCAACATCTCAAGAAGGCGCTGTGACAATGTTCTACAGATTTTTTTTTCTTATAATCATTAGGGGTTTTATAATCTTTATTATTTTGCTGGTTCCTATCTGACATATAATTCTTGTTTATCTCAAACCGGAAAAGTCTGTTCTCATGTTTCAAAATGATTCCTCAGAAGAACTTTGGAGAAATTAGAATATCCTATTACAGTTCAACCTAAATACAGAGCACAGACACTTGCATGGCACAGTTGCTTTCCAAGAACACTTGTGTATTTTACTCACAATGAGTATAAGTGGATTTCTCAGTGCATGGATTATGGAAATGGACATGTTCTGATGCTAGAAATTAAACCACTGTCCTCCTTGTTCAGAGACAATCTTGAAAAACAAATCTTGGGTAAGGATCATTTAGCATTACTGAAATTGTTTTACTAAGACGTTTTTACTAATGATTCATGTTGACAAATGGAATTTACGGCATTTTCTACTGTCACCTGAACTGTCTTGCTTTAAGCGCTGCACCCTGTGTACTGCAATTGCATAGAGGTATAGGGTAAGGTAAAGATACTGTTTTTCTACTACTTTTTGCACAGAAGAATGAAGGACAATGTCAGTTCACCATGCAGAAAGGTCGTTTTTTTACTTCCTCAAGTATTAATTTTTCTACAAACCAGAACAGACTTCTCTATTAAATGATCTTAATTGTGGAAATAAAGGTGCTTTTTCTCGCTTTCTTAAAAAGCATTTCAGATCGCTACCTGCATCCAGTTCAGTCTTTTTACTGAACTTCTTCCTTTCTGCTCTTAAACAGACTGCCAGGTATCATGTATTTCAGGGTAGGGAATAGTAGTAAGAACAACTAAAAGTCTTTAAGCAAGATAAACAAAGAAAAAAAGAAACTATGACTCAAGGTAATATTTTCTATTGAACTTGGGATGTGAAGGAAATCTGTTGGCTGTGGTAAACATATGAAAGAAATGCTTATATTTTAATGTTGGAAGCTAGAGCAGGTTTATTTTTTACCAGTGAAAAACACAGAGTTCCACTAAAAATATCCCTTCTGCATATATATAGATAAGAGTGTCTAAAAAACTAATATTTTCAGAGTTTAACACAAAAATTGTATTTCATTGAAATCAGTGTTTAATTTAACATCTAATGCTCCAGTGACAATATTTGTGAAAACCTTTAATCCACTGTATTCAGCACAAAAAAGCCCAAGACTACCTGCACAGTCTCCCGGAGAAAGGTCTTCACACTGTGCTGAATACAACAACTAAGAAGCCCTAAGCAGTATCTCACAGTATTTTTCTGCCTTACATTGTCAGAAGACTTACTATTATGCTTGTCTCTTTGTCACATTAAGCAGGTAAATCATGGAAAGAAGAAAATTCTCTTAAAATCATGAGTTATATTTTTAAAAATCTAATTTATGTAAACATTAGGCAGCCATCTTAGAATAATGAAGAAACAATCTGGATGCTCAGTGCAAAGTACGATTTTCTCTGAATCCTGGACAGAGCGATGCATTTAAACATCATGTTTCATGTGAGACTTTCTGCCTCAGCCTGAGCTCTTTCATTCTTCACCACTGCAACTTGATTCCTGCCCTTTGATGTGCTGCTCTGCCACCCACTGGCCTGTCTATTCCTGAGAGCATAGTGCAAGAAAAAACCCAATTTTCCTACTCACCTCAAACTGATTATTTGAAGCAGACCCACTTGAAGCATCTTTACAGCAAATGAAGCATTATTTTAACGTGGCACTTGTACTTCTCCAAAATGAAGAAGTCTGTTTAGATGAAGTGTGAGGCATAGGCCACCTAGCACTCCGGACTACCTGGGTCACACCTATCCTGGGTACCACTGGAATATTGAACTTTCCATGCACTTTGACTCTTACATAACAGTGATAAGTAACTTTCACTGGATTTAAAGGGAAAATATGAATGACCCATGCCTCAGAAGGCTAAGACAAGTAAGTATGTAATTCTGGACTGAACACATAGCTATCAAAAGTGAGCCTACGTATTCTAAAATCAAAATTTAAGAGCTGGGAGGCCTTGAGTTCTACTTACCTGCGTATATAAGTTAATACCAAATGTGGGAAGAGGAATTCCCACAGACTGGAAAGGTGTCTCTTGCCTTTGCAATTTCTCTGTTAATGTCTTATGGCTGTGCTTAGCGTATTAAAGACCATGCTGCTTGTCCATGGGAGCACTAACATGAGATAATAAAACTTATTACACTTCCAACTCCTCACAAGTTATTTTTATGTTTTGAAAATTAAAATGATACTACTGAAACAGAATTATTATGCATTTAAAATGTTTTGAAAAGCTTTTACAATTTTACAGAAAAATGTAAAACCTCTCCCCGGTATTAGAAACAATTAACAGATTGTTAATGGTTTCTATTTTGACCTGTGAAATAACATGATATTAATTTTTTATTTCATAAAAGGCATAAATATGCTACCCCATATTTCCATGAAAGCATAGTTTTTTGTAAATGACATCCAATTTTCTGCTATGATTAATGAAAGCCCTGTGTGTAGCACACGTCCAGATAACTCATGGACATCAGATGCTCATACTGCCCTACCACTTAAGCAAGAGTGCTCATTCCTGAATTCACGTCCTGATCATTACAAGAACAGTACTCTTAAATAGCATGAAAAGCGTTGCTGCTCTTGGCTTGTTAGATAGTGTATCCTTTGAAGAGACTTTGCCAAAGTACATGCTCCCACATCTGGCTTACACTTCTGTTTTCATTAATGAAGCAGGATGCAGTTACCCAGCCAACTTGACAGCCTGGTTCATCCCTTTTATTAGAGAGCAGAATAGTTACAGTTTCCATAGCCACCAAATTGACCCTTATTTTAAGTGGTTTAAATTCTCCAGGGCTTAAAGACAGCTCTATGTTTTCCTCTTGTAATAATGAACAACATGTTCCTTTTAATGATGGCCATATTAGACATTCTCTCAACCATTTTTATTTGGAAGTAATTACTTTAAATCAGTTTCCATGAAATAGAGGGAAAGATAAGACAAAGCTGTAAAACTCTAATAATATGAACAAACTACTGATGAGCACAGAACAAAGGAGGTGGGAAAAAAAGTAATTCTCAATGAAAACTTATTGACAGTGATAGGACCCCAGAAGCAGTGTCAACTACCACCAACTGAGGGATCAGGTGAATGGAGAACCCTTGCACATTAGAAGCAGAGGCCCATATGAGTGCCAGGACCTGCAGCTGTGAACTGCTGCATCAGGAGAGGGAAGAGGAGACCTGTACAGTGCAGTGTCATTGATCAGAGCACACAGCAATTCAGAAACAAGATCACCATAGCTTCTGAAGTATTAGCTAGCATGTAGGCTCTGTAGCTAATGTCTGCCAAAACACGACACATATAATAGGGCACAATTGCTTTTCAACATGCCAAAGGCGGATTTCTGCTAACACATCTGAGGCAAAGGTAAGACGCTGAAATACTAAGTCTATGGATTTTACTACAACAAACCAAAAACAGGGAAAAAAATACATTAGACATTAAGAGAAACAGACTGGCAAAATTTATGAAGTTTATCTTCACTGACTCCTGATCCCAAGCAGCACCATTATTAGCTCATTTGCATTAAGTGTTTATCTCACTACTCCCTAACTAGACTTAAAAGTTACGTAAATCAGCATAGAGAAGATATAAAATTTCATTTGGTGTTAAAATTAAGTTTGCTTCATGAGAATTTTGCCTTCAGCACAGAAGAATCAGACTCACTGGTTTTGGCAGTGATTACCTGTGCTGAAGTACTTGCTCCACAGACCCACACTAAGGTACCATATGTAGTATCCTACTGACCCTTTTGAATCAAATAGTCAGCAGAATAAATATTGTATTATGTTTCATTACTGTGTTTTATATTATCCTATAGATAGGATACTCTACTGGCTAGTATTTTCATATAAGACAATGTTCTTAGTTGTCACAAAACTTGGAGAAGTTTAGCCACAACTAAGGATCCTGATCCCCATTTTGCCCTGCCTGGCCCCTTGGAAGGTCAAGAAGTGGCTACTAGGCTTGCTATCAGTTGCCCACAAACAACTGCTCTTCAGGTCTCAGTCATGCGGGGGTAGTGAACAACCTACTGATGTTTGTTCTGTCTTGGAGGGAAGCAGGACTTTTCTTTGATCTTGACAATGGACTTACAGTTGTTCTCATATCTCTACCTATGACTGATCACACTTGTGTAAACACTGAGTTCCAGGAAGTCAATAAAAGAGAAAAAAAAAAATCAATGTCAGTGTTTTTGTTCTCTCCAAACATGCTTTCTCTTGGCTGTCTTCTGGTCCACAACCAATTTATATTTATAGCTCAGATTATTATCAACTTGGGGAAGAAGTTGTCAGAGGTATTTTTTTTAACAAGCACCATGCCTGCCCATATCACTCTGCCAATAACTGTAGATCTGGATTGCTTTCTGTGGATTGTCTGTGTCAGGCAAAAGTGAAACGAAATAAATTAGAGCTATTATAGTAGCCGAGATCAGACGATTTTGAATGAAGCTGGTTGGTGCAGTATTTTAGAGTCACATATGTTAAAAATAGCTGTCAAAGTTTTATGTCAATCTGTTAGCGCAATGTTCAATTTATCTTTCTCCTCAGCAAGGTTGCCTGGAAACAAGGAAATAGTCTGAGAAATCTTCTCTGAAAGTATTGTAACGCTGGAGAAATCCATATGGCCACTTTGGTTTTATTCAGAGATTTTAAACTTCTGAGATTAAAAACAAAAACCCCAAACAAGCAAATCCACTTGTAGTGTATCTTGTAGTGATCTTAAATACACATGGTGCAACTAGTAATTTGGAGGTCTTTGTTCATCACACAGCAATCTGTCACTTTCACAATTGTAGTGTACACTGGTCTCTCTCCTGGCGCAAATATGAATAACATTCAAGGCAGAGTTTATCTTGTAACATGTACACTTAGGGCTGACTAGCTTCACAGGGATAAATAAAAGCAAATTATTTGTAGCCACAAACCATGAAATTTCAGCATGAGGTGCAGCGAGACTACAGAAGTATCTGTACCCAGAAGATAAACAGAAGTCTTATGGCCAAAGCAGCTCATTCAAGTGATGCTGCTGAAGAGACGTGCACCCAGGTTTGTTGTCAGTTCATACTGTTTCACGTCATGCATGGCTGATAAGGGCATATAGGCAAGGACAGGCAGCAACAAAGTGATGAGTGAGGTCAGTTATATTAACTGGTCAAGAGGAGAGATGATCATGCAAGGCTTTTTAGAAGCAGTTCCAAGCAGTGAGTCTCTCATTTGACTGTGTTGAACTCTGTGCTGATGAATAATGGCCTTCAGGGAACACTTACAAAACATAAGCATCAGTCACTGCAAAAAGCTTTACGAGAAAAACAGTGAGGTTGCAGGATTTTTTCTAATGCCAAAGATTTACCAAAGTTTTAAATTCTTTTCTTTATTGGATTAAAAAGAGGTTAAAAAATCCAATACACCCTTAATTATATGAAAAAACATAATCACACATGTGATCCCCTGAAGTTCTTGGGACCCATGTATGGGTTTAAATGTACTGCTTGATCAGACTCCACAAGTTTCTGACAGCTGCATCTTGATACAGGTGACCCTGCTCCACACCAGCCCCCACTCCCTGAAGTTGTGCACTTCTGTTTTCCACATTTCTCAGCATCTTGCCCTTGTAGACACCAGAAAAGCACAAAAATGCTGAACTATGAATATGCTGAATATTAAACCATGAATGCAAGAAGCACAGGTGGAAAATGTTTCAGTGGGGTCAATTGCACTATTCTCCAGTCAGAACTTCAGGCAGATGCAGGCAGAGCAAAAAAGAGCAGGTGTAGGAGAAGAGAGTGCCTGCTGGAAGAGCAAGGTGAACAGTTAATATTGAATAATTAATATGCTGTGCTTCACTATTCTCATTCTTCACAGGTTATCTGTCAGCGGGCTCACTATTTTCCTTTTAATTTTCTGAGGTGAAAAAAGATCCAGCTTGATTTCTGTCAGTGATGGTTTTTGTCATCAGCGGGGACAGAAGGAGCACTCAGTATGCAGACTCATCAGCTACACTGGTTGCTTTTGACCATACAAACATGCCTGTTTTCTGTCTCCTTGCATGGAGAGTGATATTCTTCAAAACCTGGTTCTGCTACAACTAAATTTACTCCAGGATTACCACTGAGTTGATATAAAACATCTTGCAGTCATATGCTCAAATCGAATCAGTGCAGGGTACTCACACTGAAAATAAAAACAAAGCCTCAGAGAGGAATTTACACTTCACATACATGAATTTTCCTGTCCAAAAGGTTACTTACACATAAAGGATATGACAATAAAAGATGTAGCTCAATTCCTCTTCTTACTTATATCTGAGAAGGAGAAGTGTAATTCATTTGTGGCCAAAAGTTGTTGCCCTTTATATATTTAACAGCAAAATTTGACACAAAGCAGGAGGGCCAAGAGCCAGTATCAAACAACCTTTTGAGTTTTGTGGCCTTCAGCTACAGCTATGATGACTCAAATAATATAACATGCAATTTCAATAACCCTACAGGGATGCTGTTCATGAGTAAATGCAAATTATGGTGAACTTATGCATCCCTGGAGATTCACTCAAAGAGAATACAGAGATGATTGCCTTTGGGATGAATGAAAGCTGCAGTACTCACTGTGCTATACCCACATTAGCTTCTGTGAGCAAGACATGAAGAATGATGGCAACAGAAAGAGGAGAATTGTTCTCAGGAGGGTTCCAAAAGAGCTGCTCCACGGGTGAACACTCGTCAGAGAAGCTGGGGTATCTCCAGGGCAACTTGTTTCTATGACACTCATGCCACAAACATAAGGTATTGACCCCATACAACCCTACAGATGTAGACCTTGGATTTTGGCAGTCTTTCAATATAGTCTCTGCCTGCACATTGCTGTAGCACTGTTTTCAAGAGCAGTTAATTCATGGAGAAGACTCAGTGGCTCTAATATGGACACCAGCATGTGCACTCAGGTAGATGTAGCCGCTTCTCCACGGACGCAGATGTTCATATGCTAAGGTGCTCAAGGACACAGGGGAAATTTTAAGCATAGGCAGAACAAGAAAAAGCCGTCAGGAAATGATTATCAAGTAAAATATGTGGGGTTTTTTCAGGCAAAATAACCATAAATGGTATTTCATTTACAATTTACCAATGCAAGGATCACTCTGAACCGTTTTCTTAACAATGCATAATATAAATGCTAGTACTTCAGGAGGCTGGGGGTTGTGTGTGTGAATTGCAGCCCCATTCACCTGACTTCCACCTCACCCCTAATCGCCTACCACTGCTAATGACCACTCTCTGTAGTCTGCTTTGTTGCTGAAGGCTGGTGGGAGGGTGTGCTGCAGTTTTACTCCCTGAAAGCTCCATTCACCTCACCAGAGTGTTATTACACTTGAAGACAGAGCAGTGCTAATTAATTTGAGACAGAGGCAAGTGGCTACAAAGTAAAACAGTGTCTTTTCTGCAGTGCCTTGTCTTTGTTGTGTTCCACAAGATGGTCACCCACAAAAGAGGCTTTTCAGAGGGGCTCTCTTAACTGTTCAAGCAGAAGGCTTTATTCAGAGGGATCTTTAATTAGAGGCTGCAAGAAATGGTGGTGTGGAACGCAGCACAGAATACACTTGGGGCTATAATACTGAAAGCAAAGGAGGAACTTGAACAATGTGGCAAGATAACAGAAGAGGGGTATGGGTCAGAAATTACAGATGAGTTTTCAAGATGACTTGGCTGAGCCATTCACTGAAACTGATCTTTACACAGCCTACTTGAGATTTCTAGCCCAGGCATTGCAAGTAGCATGCTAACAGGGTATGGTTTTCTGGTCTGCCTTGCTACTTGCAGGTATTTATTATGAACAACAGGTGCTTTGTGAATGGCTAAGAGTAGCTGAACAACAATGTTAAGTTCAGTAAATCTGTAACTCAGACAATGTCTAAGACCTTACCATATATTTTCATGTTTGGTCTGTCACATGGCTCCTGCATATACATGTTGTACAGACTAAATAGTTTGAAACTCTCTGGGAAAAAAAAAACCCAAAAAACCACCTTATACAGAGACAAGGTGGGTTTCACTGACTTATTAGCCCTCCTTCCTTAGATACCTAAGAACAACTGGCCCTTACATTTAGAATAATTACACTTGGCCTGGTCAATGAAAAATTGCTTGTCTACATGAGGAAGCCCAGTTTGAAAATCCAATTATTTCAGGAGTGTAGGGGAGGCCTTCTCTCTCACTGTGTCATATTCCTCTCCAAACCTCAACTGAACACATTTTTGTATTACAATAAATCTGCAGAAACAAAAAATGTTAATTTTTGAGTTGCCCATTTAATGGAAGGAGGAAGAGGGAAATAGTTACTTAGATTTACAAATATTACTACATTTGCAAAATTTAGTTGTGTTTTCATCCTGAATAGTATTATTCTTGTTCTGATAGTGAACAGGAAGAAGTGCAGAGGAGATCTAAAAAAGAACTTGAAGGCTGGTTGACACGCAGAAATTCATAAAGCTGCTGCATCCCCGTGCTCTCCCCCTACTTCCCGTTTTATTAAGAACCTGCGAAAACTGGAGGGAACGCCAAGATGACCTCACCACGATGGAGAACGTGCTGCCCTGCTCAGGCAACCTGCTGTGAGGAGCTCACTGCTGCGTTCATACCAGACACTAACGCAGGACAGGCGCCACTAAGAGAAATCACATTATTTAATTTTAACAACCAGGACAGAACTCGGGAACAAACAGCTGGCCACCGCGACCCCCACGTCGCTGACGCGCCCGCTCCCCCCGTGAGGGCATGGCGCGGGCCGCAGCGGCTTCCCGGGCTCTCCTCACGGGCCTTAAAATGGCGGCGGGCGAGCGGCGAAGCGGGAGGGCGCAGCCGGCATGGGCGCCCGCAGACCCGCCTGACAGGGGCTTAGACTGTGCTGCCGTGAGGCGGGAGCTGAGGGAGTGAGTGCTGCGTAGCTGACAGGCACCTGCCCGAGGCGAAGGCTCCGGTCGGCGGGGCGCGAAGGGGAATTGCGCGACATCCAGCCTTGCAGCCCTCCCTCCTCCCTCTTCGCCCCGCTCCGCGCCGCCCGGAGCAGCGCATGCCAGAGCCAGCTGGGGAGTGTCGTTTCTGTCGGGGAAAGGCTCAGCCGAGAGAACAGTAATTAACAATTTAAACAAAGTACCGGTGGTGGGTTTTTCCGGTGGGGTTTGGTTCTCTGGTTGGTTTTTGGTTGTTGTTGTTTTGGTTTGGATTTTTGGTTTTGAGGGGTTTTTGCCTGTTTCCTTCAGATTTACGGACAGAAACTAATAGGCCACGTACGACTTAATGGTGCAAAGGCTTTTCCTTCCTGTCATTTTGCCTATGATCTTGGAGATAATCACCCCTTAAATGATACATGAGTATACCCTGCACTTGATAAGACAACCAGAATTTAGACATGCTCATGAGCCGTTATTTTTGCACTGGTTTCTCAAGGTACTCAAGCCTGACTGATGACCAGTGACAGGACCTAAGGGAATAGCCTGAAGCTGTGTCAGGGGAGGTTTAGGCTGGATATTGGGAAAGGATTTTTCACCTAGAGGGTGGTTGAGCACTGGAACGGGCTCCCCAGAGAAGTGGTCACAGCACCAGCCTGACAGAGTTCCAGATGCTTGTGGACGACGCGCTCAGCACATGGTGTGACTCTTAGGGATGGTGCTGTGCAGGGCCAGGGGATAGGTAATTCAATGCTTCTTGTGGGTCCTTTCCAACTCAGCGTACTCTGTCATTCTGTGAAGTCAAGGTTGTGAGTAGCGCAGGTGGTAAGATTCCTTTGCTAAACCACAACCTTGTAACAACTGTATAGCCACTCCTTGTTTTTTGGTGTGAAATGCACCATGGGATGCACAGAGATGGCATCAAGACAGCACACATATCCCTGCACTCATTTCTGATGGACTCACTGCTTAAAGCTGCTGTAGGTAGATATGAGGAAGTACGAAATACTTCTTATGTTATGGGACCACGAGCTCCATCAGGTGGGATTACTGGCTGACATCTGTTCAACTCTATCTTGAGTCCAGACAGCTGGCTGTCAGGCTGAAGTGTCCAATGTGGGAGACAGTCAGTC
This sequence comes from Prinia subflava, assembly GCF_021018805.1. Taxonomy (NCBI): domain Eukaryota; kingdom Metazoa; phylum Chordata; class Aves; order Passeriformes; family Cisticolidae; genus Prinia; species Prinia subflava. Next base: position 50,809,047 of record NC_086283.1, on the reverse strand, counting down.
TCAACAGAAAATTTTGTAGTTGCTTAAGTTCACAGAACCACAGAATAAACTGGAAGGGACCCACAAGGATCATTGAATGCAACTGGCCCTGCACAGGACCAGCCCCTAGAAGTCACACCATTTGCCTGAGAACACCGAGTGCTGTGAACACTCCCCTGTTCCAGGGCCTGACGACCCTCTGAGTGAAGAACTTTTCTCTGATATCCAGCCTAAACCTCCACTGATACAACTTCAGGTCATTCCCTCAGGTCCTGTCACTGATCACCACAGAGAAGAGAGCAGTGCCTGCCCCTCCTCTTCCCCTCAAAAGGAAGTTGTAACTGCAATGAAGTCTGTCCTCAGACTCCTCCAGGTTGAACAGACCAAGTGATCACACCTGCTCCTTGTATGGTTTCCCCTTTACCTGAAATTTATAATTACCTTTAATGTTTTTGTCATACTGTGGTACCCAAAACTGTCCCCAGCACTGGAGGTGAGGCTACCCCAGCTCAGAGCAGAGCAGGACAGTCCCCTCTCTTGCCCAGCTGGTGATGCTGTTCCTGATGCCCCCCAGGACAGGGTTGGCTCTCCTAGCTGCTGGCTCATGTTCAACTTGTCATTGACCAGGACCCCCAGTCTGTCCATACATCCAGGGTTGCCCCATCCCAGATGCTGAATCTGGCACTTTTCCCTGTTGAACTTCATATGGTTGGTCATTTCCCAGGTCCTCTAGTTTGTGGAGGTCTCTCTGCAAGGTCTCCCTGCCCTCAAGGGAGTGAACATCTCCTGCCAGTGTTGTATCATGTGTGAAATTAGTATCCCTTCAGCACCTAGGATGGAGCTCTATGGGTCCTCCATAGTTTCATCCCCATCTCAGCCCCGATTTCTTCCCAGACCTTGAAACAAAGCTCCTTTTAGCCCACTTTTTCTGCAGACTCGGAATTCAGTTGAAGACTGGCTTAAGTATTTAAAATTACTGACTTCCTACCATGCTTTGATCTGCCTTTCATGGATTTCTGCTGCAGCTACCGCTAAGGAGAAACTTCAGGTGTAAATCTAGGACGGAATTGAGTCAAGTTCTCATTTTGGTACAGTGTAAGGCATCTGTTACAAATTCAGCACGTGCAACTTCTCTCACTGATACTCAAATTTTGGGAGAAGGCATGCCACATACATGACCTTAGCGAGCCAGTTTATAGTCTCAATTACACTGCGGTAAAAATAAGGTAAGTTCATTAAATTCCAGTGATGTCAGGTTTATACCACTGCAACAGTTACATACATACATACATACATACATACATACATACATATATATATATATAAAAAATGTATTTGCATTTTTCTTTAGCATGATCGATCTAAGGCTTGGAAAGGCAACTTGTCAGTTTACAGAACATTCACCGTTACTCCACAGAGTGGTGCTGTTGGCATGTTCTGGATGTACTGCAGCAGAATATAGATGTTTCTTTAGACTTATTTAATGTAGCTAAACTTTTGTCCAGGTGGCATTGTAACTAAGGACAGAAATTTAAAAAAAATACATTTTCTCTCCTGGCATTCAGCCTTTCTGAACAGTAAGGGTTCTGTTCTAATTGCAATTCCATGTATCCAGATTAGTTTTTTTGTTTTCAGCCAGGTTCATGTCATGTTATTGTTGTTTATAAGTGAAAGCTGGTGTTCTTCAGCCCAGTGCAGGACTGGAGAGGGCTGTCTGTCCTTGTCACATCTTTTGTCTTCAGTGTATGAAGAAGTGTGACCTGAGGGTTTTAGCTGTGGACTCTGCCATCTGGAAAGGCTTCTGTCAGTGTGACACTCTGCATACAGGGGAGCCAAGTGGAGGAGCCAGGGTAACCCCTTTTATGACCAGCTGACATGTGTGATAGTTACTGATGTTCTCTACTTCATGACTGTGCAGAAACACAGTCCTGGGTCAAATTTCTCTACATTATGCCACCGCATGCTCTTGTCTAAATTCTGCCATGACAGTTTAATTCTCTGAGAAGAGAAGAATATTTTGGTTCTGATGCCCATAAACTCTTGACCTTTCTGAGGCAATTACCAGTAAATCCTGTTTATACCATTCTGTACCACACTAATAAATTACTCTTGCTCCTTTAAAATTTACTGCTGTGTTGGTTATTGTGGAGAATTAAGCTACCTTTAGCTTTGATTGACTTACCAGCTGCAAATTCATAAGAATCAAGTTCTTTTTATCTTGTCAGATAAATCAGCCCTCACAGGCCTTTCTGCCCTTTCCTGCATTCTCTTTTCTGTCTACTTTGACTCCTTGGCTGTTAATTTCATAAGGAGGAAAGTAACTGCTGCTTCACAAAGCTGCTGCTTCACAAAATCAAGACACAAAATGTCTTGATTTTTCTTGGACGTCACTGCTTAGTCTGGCTCGAGTCTCCCCTAAATGCACAATAACAGTGTAAGTCCAGACTTTTTTGTCATCATTATAAAGTAGAATTTCAGACAGTTTGGGTTTGAGATCTTAGTTGATTTGAGGCCAGTTCTATGAGAATCACTCTGACCTGGTTTTTAATCAGTGCTCTCCCAGCTGGCTTGAAATATTTACAAGATATTTGTGTGAATGTACCCTGAAGGACACTTGATATATTTTATCAAAAAATTAATTTCTATTCCAGAATGGTTAAAAGATTTCTGATGGCTTAAAAATCTATGTTGAAACAAGAAGACTAGATCTCCTGAGTTAACCCTTGTTTGAGAGATTTGGAGCAAATTTAATCCAGGCAGTCTATATTTCTTTACAGGGAAAATGCTTTTTAAATGTTTGTGTTAAAGACTTAGTATTAAGGCTGCACAGAGAATATTGCAAAACATTGATGAAAATAAAACACACTGTCAATGCAACACTTGATTAATGTGGACCATGAGTCTGGTGATTTCTTATCTCTGCATCAGCATATACAAGGACTAAGTTCATAACAGCTGACTGTCATTTTTTCTTTGCTTAAACTTATTTTGGGATGTACTTCAGTATCTAACTCTTCACTGTTTTGCTTATATATTTTAAATTGTGTATCACAAATTTCATTAAAATACACAAACTTTGGCAGTGGCAAGTTGTGAAAAACCTTTATTTGAAAGAGTAGTTTCTTCAGCTACATCATGCTTCCAGTATGACTGCCACTGTTCTCTGAGATGCTTTTCCCAGAAAGTTCACATCTTGAGGAGGGCAAATATTCTGTGCTGTGCATCTGGTTGGGGCTGATATGTATCTGAAGTTTAAGCTCAAGTAGTTCTGCCTTTTCTGGGAATATGTACAGGAGAATAAACATTCTTTTTTGAAAAGAATTGAGAAGACCTTCATGCTTTGTTGAAAATTTCTTGATGTGGCAGACAGATTGCTCTTTTGCAAGATGGGGCTCTCTCTAGCCTTGATCTGGTCAAGTTGTACCTTTGAAAAAACTTGATTTGTCCTTGCAATAAAATATTTTTTGGAGCCCTGAGCTAAATTTTGTCTAGAGATCTCATCTTGCACTGGGGGTTCTGTATCCTCTGTCACACCTGCCCATACTGCACACCAGTATGAGGTCTACAGAACAGCAAGAGCATACTTACTTCCAAGATGAGCAATTTTCAGTACTTGCCCTTGGTACTCTACTCAGTGTGTAGAGGACTTCTTCCAGATAGATGCTAGAACAGATAATCAGGATAGTTCTCATTACTATCAGGGCAAAGTAGCATTCCCTCACGTACAAAATGCTTTCTGCCAGAATTTGAGAGCTGAATGTGGAAATTCTAATCTATACTTTTCTCCATGGCCAGAAAATTACTTTGAAATACACTGGCAAAGTATGTTTCACACTTTCCTTCATTGGCTTATCTAATTATAGGTCAACAATGTACATGCATAAGGAAGAGCCCTTCTAGCCCCAAATGAGAATCCATATGGTCTGGAATTTCTATTTTTGCAGCAAAAGAGCAACAACATTACAAGAAATGTAACGTTCCGAAGTTAAGCACTCCACTCTCCTTGATTTGTGATCTGCAGTCATTCCTCCTCTTGCCTTATTTTCTCTGACTCTTCCAGATCCTACAACAAGTAATTCAGAGATTCTGGAGACAGAAGCCTTATTTAGTGGATAGCTTTCCCGCATTCCCAAGCCATCTGCACTCTACCCAGAATTTTGCAGAGGCTGTTTAGAAAAACAGACCATACTCACATGCTTAAAAACAGCAGAGTGGTATTTGCACAAAGGGGCCAAGTTTTAACAACCTGAATATTCTTAGCTTCTATCTGAAGATTTTACATTGCAGAGTGTTTGGTTTTCCTTAGTTTAATGTAACTTCAGAGATAGAGAAGAGAGTGTAAGATTAACTGAAGAAAACCAAAATACCAATGCAGGAATAATCTTACATTGTTTGAGGAGGAATTAAACCAGATACTAGAACTGGGGGAATGGTGTGGTGTGAACAGATTTCTCCCTTTAAATGTTAATTCAATTTTCTTGAAGTTCCATTTTTTTCCTTTCCCCACTGGTTATAATTAATGAAGAATGGGCGAGCTGCAATTTTATAGAAAGGCATGGGCTTAATTTTTTTAAAGTACTTCATTTAGAAAATGACTAGTGTAAAAAAGTGCGCATCTGCTTAGTTCAAGCAAAAAGAAGGCATTGGGCCCTGGCCAGTTCCTGGAAGTTTGGGGCTGTGATCTTTGCAGGCACAGCTCCCTTGACTTCCCCGAATAAGCCCAAATACTCTCCAACTGTTTTTACTTTCTTTTCTCTCAAAATAGAATTTGGCATGGCTGCATCTCTGATCCTGTGGTGCTCTGACACATACTGGTGCAAATCCCAAGGACTGCAGGTGGGGAGCATTGTACATAGCCATGCAGGGTTAAAGAGTGACAATAATTCTCTGCTAGCAGTTGTTACACATCCTAATTTTGTGGTCAACTCTTGAACTGGGTAAGTGTATCTATGACTGTATTTCATGTAGTCTTTTAACAAAGAAGTAAAGAAAGGGAGCTATTTCCTGGCCTTTAAAATATTCTCCTTCCCTACTCTTAAAAACTAGTCAGAATCAGTTAGAGTTTCTTTGGAAACATTTAATCTATTCAGCAGTTAGGCTTTATTATTAGTGAATGGCTAAATTCACTAATGCCCACCGGTATTCTGTGTAATACTAATAGCCTGAATTAGAGAGAGTCTGAAGTTTTGAAGTGTGAAACTCATGGTTTAGGGTCTGCCACCGAAAGAAAACGGCTCCATGGCCTCTTCTTCTTGTATGTCTTTTCTGTCTCTTGGGTGTTTCTGAGGCATCATTAACACTACATACTAGCCAGATAACATTTGTCTGAAAACAGGGTCCTTTTGGGAAAATGTGTGCTTTTGCATAGGATGAGACAGATAGTAGGGAAGTAGCTGGAGAGTAGTCTGTTTTCATTTATACTTTGTCCCAAAATGTTGTTTGGGTTTTTTTTAAATGACTTTGTGTAAGTATTAACATTTGTGTTGGAAATCTAGTAACCTTCAGTGAAGATAAATGGCAATACTCCATATATTCTGCTTTAATGTTTTCAAAAGGATGTGACTAGTTATGTGTCAGGATAGATTCACCTCACAGTACCCACTGCATTTCCATGTGGTAATCTGGACCTTCTCTATTCTGGATTTTTGTGACGCTATCATAAAAGCAGGCAGTGTCACTGTCATGCACCCTTTCTCAGGTCTCTTCTGGGATAGGGCAAACAGCCTTGGAGATGCACTGGAGAAAGAGTGATGTACTGTGGTATAGAGCACACTTTGTAGAAGCCAGAGGCCTTTTTTTTAGTGAAGGTGGAAATGTCTCTGAAAAGTATCTAGAGGGGAATTGAGACAGTATTTAATTTCTGAAGAATGCATGAAAGTATGGAGCTCTCTTTAGAGGCTGATAGGCTTTCCGAAAAAAATGAGTAATTCAGTAGTGTGTTTGTCTTAGCTGGCTGGGGTAGGGATAGCGCTTGTTGCCTAAAAGGGAAAAGGAAGAAGTATTCAAAAGGAGATCAGCTGAAGGATGTGGTATGGCAAGAGGGAAAAGGACATGTAGGGGAGATGCGATCAAAACCAGATTTTTTGTGTGTGACAAATTAATACACTTTCACAGTCCCTGGAATCCCACCTTCTGCAGTTGCCAGGACTTGTGTGTGGGCTCTTTCAATGCCATACTTCATTAATGACCCTTAAGGGGCTAACATTAACACCTGTTTGTGGTTATTTCCTGTCACTGTTTACTCTCCCAGATGGTACAAATACAATATGCCCAGTGTGTTAGGCATTTGGCAGTAATACACCCTTTGCCAGCTAAATGCCATTCATGATAAATTTGGCAGCTATTTCATGGTCTGAATAATCTGTCCTCAGTCAAAACCAAAAACTTGGATTCTCAAAATAAATAGGAAAGAAATAGTCCAATTGTTTCTCTTTCATCTTATAGTTTGTTTTCTTGTACCAAAAGGTTAGAATTGAGAAGAACCTTAAGATCTAAAGGAATGCTAGGACTGAGATGGATGCTTCAGTGCAGTGGGATAGGATGTACTCATGTGATCCTGAAACTATTATTTCATGACCAGAGGATGTGTGACTTTGTTCTGGTAACTGAAAGCTAAAGATATTGGAAGATATTGCTGCAGAGAAGAATGTAGTTTCTGGGTCTTGAATTAAGTCTTGCTGTTGCCTGTGAAATAATTAAAGAAGTAACTGGAGGAGTGATAAACAGTGTTTCTGGAGTGCTCTAAGAAGTCGTCCAGTACTAGCCAAAATGGTTTGTGTGTGCGTGATGCATAACTTCAGTTTTCAACTCTCCCTGAGCAGAGAAGATGTATTTCTAGGACTGTGATGTACCATGTCCATTTGGAGTTCTAAGGAAATGTTTTGTTTTGACAAAAATAAGAAAAATGTTGTAATTACTTGGCTTTGTCAGAGATGAAAAAGTTAAGGACTTGGCATTTGCTAATTTCTAGCCCAATGGGCAAAAGCCTAAAAGGTGAGTAAATGAATACATATGCTAACTCATTGATCATCTGTTTGCTGAAATAGTTAATATAAAATGCTATATTCTGCACAGGAACGGTCAGATGGGATGCTTATGCCAACAGTGGACATAGAGATGCATTTTTCCAGATGACATTATTTTGAGGCTGAATCCCTGACAGCTGTGCCTTGGTGACAGATATGATGGTAAAGCATTTATTGCTGGATTCTGCACAGGCAAATATCCAAAGAGGATTATTTTACTGTATCAAGCAGAGCAAAGAGCTTGTGGAATTGTGAATGTAGTCATTTATTCTTGAGGTCCTTACCATGGTGCATATCTGTCTTTTGTATTTGTGTGTGTATAAATGCTGAAGTCATTTAAGAATGGAAGCCACTTTCAGGACAGTTTGAGATACAGATTTTGAGTACTGTTTCTTCACTCAGAAGATCTACACATCTGAGTGAATGTAACATTATTCATTCTTCAGCTCTTCTCTCTATGATGAATAATTAGTCAATGATCTACTCAAACCCAGAGACTCAGTTCTTATAAGTAGAAAGGCTCTGAGAGAGAAGATAAAGAACAAGGCAAAAGCTGGAGCTGAAGAAAAGCCACTGAATAGTCAGCAAGCAGTTCTACAGTCAGTGTGGATCAGTGAGAAGACACCACCACTAGACTTCAAAGAAGAGAAGGTTTTTTAATATAAGGAGTACATATCACAAACAGGTGTCCTTTTTACATTCCAGTATGGTCCCTGCATCATCTCCATCATTGCAGGGGAGGGCAGCTTATGGGCAAAGGGTACCAAATTAAGTAACATTGCCCTTGTCCTTCTTGTCATTTTTTAAATCTCACCTCCTTGAAGCAGTCTTTAGGCATCTGTACACCTAGAGTATGGCTGCAGTATGCCAAACGTACTTATGGTACAAGATTTTACTGTAGGTTTTACCAATCTTGATGTCCAAAACATTTATTTATTTGCTAGAAAAGCAACTTTTTCATTGCATGTGGGGCCAGACTCATGCATGCCACACTGTAGTGGCCATGTGCAAACTGGTCTTTTAGGCAGGCAATTAACTAACTGCTTAAGCAGATGAAAGGTGTTAGAAGATGGATGGAAAGACTCAGGATGTCTGGCTTCAATAGTAATGATTATAACCTGAGGCTTTTTTGCTCCCTTCTATTAGATGACCCTTCATTGAAGTGGGTTTGATAAAAGATATAATTTATAAATTCAGATAATTGCCTGTTTTACACTGTGCTTCTGCAATCACTACTGAATACCATTGCCCAACTGAGTGGGCACACAAGAAATGCTTCAGATTCTGGACATGTCAAGCAGCTGACTCAGAGGCTGACTTTTTCTATCCAGACAGCCAACAACTACTGGTTTATTTTGGAAGTGATCTCCTGCTTACCTCTAACTCCATACGGATTACTGAGGTTTGTCTTCTTAAGAGCTTTGGGTGTCTGCTTGTGCAGAATGTGGGCGAGGTGTATGTTTTGAGGTCCAGGCTTAAATTGAAAGGGGTTGGAGTGGCTCCCTCTGTGTGTGAAGAAGCTAAGGTTTTTAAGGGTTTTTTTTTTTTTGGTTAGGGTTTAGTTTTGTTTGGTTTTGGTTTTTTGTTTGATTTTTTTTTAATGGAGGTGGCTGTGTAGTACAAAGCAAGCCGCTTTCACTACAAGTGTTTGACAACAACCCTTCAAACATATTTAAAGCTTTGAGAGCCTTTGGCGTTGGACTAAAAATTTGGAATCTCCCGCAATGGCTCAGTCACAGATTTTCTGAACAACTCAAAAATAGTTTCTCCTGTACTGGCATCAAGCAGACGACTGGAGAGCCTGTTGTGTTCTTTCTGCCTGCTTTATCAATATCACTCACAAAAAACTAAATCATTTGAAATTACATGACAATTCAAATGCTGATAAATACTGAGATAGAATGGACTTCACCTAGCTCATCTCACAACTGTAATGACATGATTGTCCTCACAATATTAAGCATGTTCATGCTTGTGTATGAATATTCACAAAACAACAGTGCTAAGATATTATTTGCAAAGTTTAGGCAGAAGAAATGTATTTGTGAGAGTTACTTCTCTCTTTTTGACTTGGATTAGCATTTGAAAGTGTCCACATGAATCATTTTTACAGGTCTGCTTGATTCATCTTTTCTCTATCTCAAACAAATCTCTTACCTGACTGTGAAAAAGTAAACCCCATGTTATAGAAGCAAAGAACCTGGGCAGGAAAAAGTGGTGCTATGTCTGCTATTCATTCTACTGAAGAATACCCATAGAGAGCTATGGAAACTCTGTGGGGTTCCAAACCTTTCCCTACAAGCTGACTAACAAATAAATGAGACATCCTTGTGTCTGAGATCTCTCTCTGTCTCTCAGGCATGCCAGTGCCAATGTGTGCTCAGGGCAGTCTGCATAACAGTCATAAGTATTAGGAAGAGAGCTGAGAGCACTGATTTTAGTTTTAGGCAGATGGAGCATCCTAAAAGATGCATTACTTCAGTCCAGACACTATTTAGCCTGGACTTTAGCTTGTCAGCTCAGTGCAGGGGATGTTTGTCAGTATGAAACTAGGATTTTCCAGTCAAAGCCCATTTGCACAAATTTGAATCCTTTTTATTTTTGATCACTGCTGGTTTTTTGCTCCCATGTAACACAGATTTATTATCAGCAGCAAATGGTAACATTTTGTTGATCACATTGTTATTTCTAGTTTTAATGATGTCTTCGTGCTGAGATTAATGTGAATAATATGTTTAGCATCATTTTGTGCCACACATGGTCACTAAAAGAGATTTTCTCCTAGAGAACTTTGTCTTGGCTATAAGACTAGATATTTTTTTCTCAAAAATATTAAGAAGATTCATTAAGGATAAGGCTAAAAGAGAGAGAGAAGATCCTGAATTTTCAGTGCAGGGAGATGACTGGAGAGTCCAAAGCAGGTTACTCATACTACTGATAAAGTTGGACAGGGGTTGCCATTCTGACTGATTCCAAATAAACTTGTATTACTGTTCCTGAGCCATAGACTGTCTTTATAGTCTATATGCACTTTTGTACAACTTCTGTTACCAAATTGCCCTGCCCAAAGAGCTACCAGAATTACTCCGAGTTGCAGCTATGCTAATGAAATTTAACTGGAGCATCAGCTATTGAAGTATTGTTTGTGGTCAGAGGGTTTTATAGCCTTTATTGACATGAATTTGGCCCACTCCAGCTAGGGTTCTCTTCAAGCTGTTCTCGACACAACTTGGCAGAACAAAAGGCCCTGGGATAATTCTGAACAGACTGTTCATATGTGCCTCACTGTCACAGAAGTGGGCTGTTCCGTTCCCATTCTGTGCCTGGGAATGCCACTGTCTATATGTGTAATTTAGTCAAGAGTGATACATCCCCAGTCAGTCTTAATGCAACCAACTTCCCCAGTGTATTTGCAGTGCTGCTGGCCATGGTGTTGGAAATTTGAGGATCTTTTCTCTGCTTCATGACCCCTTCTGGTTATGGAGAGGTAATGGCCTTGTGACCGCTGTTATTTGCAAACATTATAACTTTATGTGCCATGATATGTGCCCTTTTTCCTTGTTCAAATGCACAAACTAGAAGACTTCAAAGGAAGACAAGAGTTGCTTCTGCCATTGTCCTATTGCTTGGCTGTTCACAGAGCACTTCCAACCGTAAACAGCATGTTCTGGTGCAAGCTTGCAAGCTCCAAATTATACTTGTGCATTTGAATGTGGAGGCCCAGGGGGCCTGCCACCATAAGGTTTATTCCTTTTATTATATGGTGAGAAAGGCTTATCTTCTATGGATCATTTCAGCAATATCACTGCCTCTTAGGTTCTGTTACTCTGATGGTTTGTTAAGACGATGTAAGTTTACGTCACGTTGGTTCATCCCTTGTTTTCCATATGTATTTCCCCGGCATATTCTCCCTTCCTTTGGTCCTAATTGGTTTCTGTATCCCGCCTATCTACCCTAGCATCCTCTATTGGTTGTTACCCTTTACTCCACCCCTGTACCCTCAGACCATTGGATCTGATGCTCTGCTCCACCCCCACCACCCCAATACTTAATCCTATACGCTCCATTGTTCTTGGTGTTTCTGTCCTTGGAACCCTTAGGTTGGCACCAATGAACTCCACCAGATCCCCACACAGGAGACCCTTCCTGCCTCTCATGTGCTGACTTCTACCTGTTATGTGTGGCTGTGTGGACACTGGGCTTGCTTGTGTGCCTGCCCAGGCGCCTTTGTATAAGGAGACGCTTTTGGGGAAGGTTGCAGCATTTACCATCTGCGCATGCCACCGCAACATTTGGAGTTAACCCAGCTATTTTGGCATTGTGGTACAGAAGCAAGAAAGAACAATCAATACTATTAAACAAAAGACCAACTATTGTCAGCCTGTTGAGTCAGTTGAATATCTGACGCATTTCTGAAGGGCTGAACAGAAATATGTCTACTTTTATGTAAATTCCTACCAGAGGACTCTCAACCCTCTCAAAAACCAAACTATATATTTTGCTCCTCAGATATGGCCTTTATGCCTCTGTTTCTGAACATCTGGCTTTACTGAATGTGGCTTGTTCAGAATAAAATCTCTAGTTCCCTGGGATGCTTCCTAGAGCTCTGGGGGTAACACTCCTTCTTTTTCTACTTTCTCCCTGGAATTTTTCTGGGATTTCAGCCTAAAGAAGGTCTTTAATAAGGCTGCTTGTGCCAGTGAATTGATTAATAAAACACTGTCAGATTACTTACAAAGACCTGTTCCCCACAGTAGCATGATGTTGTACTGACAGTCGTTATGGTACAGGTGACTGCCTTCTTTTATCCATCCTTTTCTTCCCTGAAGTCTTTAAGTCATCAGGCTTCTCTACTTCACCTCTTGTTCATGAGAGTGATGACTTTCAAGTTCTTGTTCTTCCTGCTGAAATCTTAACAGGCATTACATATTGCCCGCATCTCCTTCTCATCCATGAGTATCTCAAGTAAAAGATAAACAGGTGGGGTTTTTTTCACAGAAATATTTCCTGTGTTCCAAAAAACCCACAGGATTTTAGAATTAATTAGTAATCATTGAAATTAACTTCTTTCCCAGTGAAAAAGACCAGTCAGCTAAACAGATTTTTTTTCAATGTGTAGAAATCAAGGTGATACACTCTAATTTGCAGGGATATTAGTGCCATATAAGAATGATGTGTCCTCATACCAAGTGTGTATTTTTTGTTATTTTGTGAATAAAATTTTTAGCTGGAATTTTGTTTTTCTCCTTCCTGCCTTGAAAATAATCTGAGAGATATGGAAACTGTGGTGTGAATTATTCTTCAGTTTTATGCAACAGAACTGAATAATTTCACTATGTCTTTGGTCTTTGTTCAGCCTTCTTTTCTGTTAAAACTCAATGTTAAAACAGCTGTTTGACTTGCATGAGTTGTGCTTCTACTTTAGTTCAAGACACTGAAATTGTGTTTAGTTATTCCCAAGGAAGGAATGCGTTCTTTTATGAAAACTGTAGGAAGAGACCTATAGCATTTTTTGATGTAAGACTCCTGATACAAATTGTAGATTTGCGATAGTGGGGAGCGTTTTGTTATTATGTTGATCCCATTACTTGTTTCAGGCTTGTTTGGCATTGTGAGCTCATTAGTTTTTTATTATTTTTCTCTTTATGTTGGGGCTGATACATTTTTGAGGCACTGTTTCATTTAGTGCTATGGATGTTCTCTCTTTTTTGAAATTTCTTATTCCAGACCAGTATTCTTATTTCCTTCTTCATTGATTAGTTGGCTCAGAGAACATTGGGACAACCGTTTTTCTCTCTCTTATTAAGTTTCTCTTTCTTCAAAGTTCCAGCATCTCATTTGGTATGCTTTAATATTTCTCTGCTTCATTTTCTGTGTGCTGCTTTGCATTTTTATTGATTTAATTTAGTTGTGAAAACTAGAAAATATTAGAGCTGTCAGCCATCTTTTGTCCATTTTGTGATTAGTCTGTAGTGGCTCTGAAAGTTCTTGTGGCATTAATAAATGCCCTGCAAAACCAGGCATTTCAAGCATGATCGTTTTTTCTTTCACTGGCTATTTATAATCTTCAGTTTACTTTATACTTGCATTGACAAACTCATATTTTTTTTGTTTGAAGTTCAGTGGTTCATCCTGCAAGCTGTGCTAGAATTATTTAATATCACAAAAGTTATGTGTAATTACTTTGTATTTTTAACTAAAAATTTAAGTTCTTAGTTTTTTGTGTGTTGCACATGGAGTAGATAAAATAATGTAAATGTCTCATGGCTTATGGGACAAAGTCTACTTTTGTATTCCTTCTGGACTGATCATCCATCATGGGTAATATTCAGTTATTTATCTGCAAAGATGTGAGTGGCTCCACTGTTTGAAATGCAGACTTGGGAGTACTCAGTTTCTAATGAAAGATTTTGGACCAGATTGACCTGTTCAGACCATTTAATGCTGATGGGGAGATGTTAATTGCAAAAATACACACAGTATGTTCTGTGAGTCTTTTCTTTCCACATAATCTGTTAGTAAGAAAGTTAGATATATTACAGGGAAGTTAATCATTAAGATCTGTGGCATTAGAAGATTGACAATTGACTTCAAAGAGAACTAAATGCTTTTAAACATATTGCCTTTGACATTATTTTTGGGAATGCTTGCATAGCTGGATGATCGTCAATATAAATCTTTGACAGCAGAAATTGGCCCAAGTTCTCTGCCTTTTTTAGGGAGGTTTTCAGCTTTCAATTTGCTTTATCAGCAGAGCAGCTAGGTTCTGTTCTCTGAACTGAGGGTGTTAAGACTTGGAAAAACTTGAGAAATATATGTAATTTTGCAGAAGATGTAGAAAAGCTACATCAGAAACCATTAAGAAAAATGACGACTCAAGAGATGTCTGTTGTGGCCTAACCCAGAACTCTTTGACACAGCACAGTTGTCGCCTGACTAGGGACAATGACACAAAACTCTGATCTGCTTTGGAGGGCATTTAGCGAAAGTGTATTAGAAACACACTCCTTTTATACAGCACTCTATTACAATGAATATGATTCGTCATTTAGAAAAACACCCCTTGACTGTTACTTCCAAGTAAATAACAAGTTAGAAAAATACCAGGTGTTAGAAGTGGGATATATACAAGGATTGTTTGGATTCTTCCGTATGATTTCTCGGACTAAAGTGAGAAAGCTGTATACTTTCCCACAGGCTGAAGCTAGTGCCTGAAGCCTGAAAGTCTCTTATTTGACCACTGTCAGATCCCATAGCACAGCCCCAGTGAGAAACTTTGTGCAAACTTTTGTACTGTTTAGTGGCTGATGACTCCACTTGGCTTGTGTTTCACTTCATTTTTAGCCTGTGGACAACATTGGTAAGAGGAATGGTTATTCCACAACCATCATTCCCTGACAGCAAAAAGTCAGTCTGGGCATTTGGAAATGACACAGTAATTTCTTGAGCCTCACAGCACATCTCCCAGGGACTTTAGAGAGGCCATGCTCATGCAGATGTTAGCTTCCGTACTGTAAGGCCTCATCTTGATGTGGACTCAGTATCTACAGTACAGAAGATGACTGTCACTGTGCTGTGACTGTCAGTGTCTGCTCTGTAAGAAGACTTCCTCCTACTTTCTCCCTTTTTACCCAGCACAGGTGGTACACCATTAGATCTTCTCCCTGTTCTCATTCTCCAAAACCTATCCACATGACAATGAAATACCACCTTCTGAAGAACAAGGAGAATTCAGTTGAGGAAAAAAAAATCTTCATCTTCCTTCACATGAGGCTTTAGAAGCACCTAGCACTAAGGGATCAGCCTTCAGTCAATTTGTGGCAGGCTGCTCAATACTTTATTGCTGGACACCAAGGGACTCCACTCCTGAAATGACAACCCTATTTGTGCAGGGGCCCAGCAGCCTTGAGCTTTTCAGCAAGGCCACTGGAGAGCCCCTGAGAAAGGCACTTTGATGAGCATACAGGCAGCTTCTGGTGTGGCAAGAATGAAAGGAAGCTCCACCCCAGCATATGGAAAATTCCATCTGCTTATCTCTCTCTATTCCCTGAAGTATCATGCCTGGGAGTTGCTTCTCTCTTACATTATTTGCGGGTTACACCAGTTCTTTCTGGAAGTCTAGAGTCAGCAGACTTGGTTTTCATGTGATGTTTACATGCTCTTCTTATCACCTCAGGTATTATTTCACTTCCTTATCTTGAATGTGCTTGGTACATGAAGTTATGTGACCTCTGTTCTTCCTTTCTCTTCCTGCCTTCTTATCTTGGCAGCTGTAATTTCTACATTTTCTTTCCATAATAAACTTTTGTAATTTAATTTATGCTTTTTCAGTCCTATTGTAATTTGTACAGGTTTCCACTTGCCTGGAAAGTCATTCCTAAAATTTCAGTTGTCCCTACAGGAAGTGTGGGTCTTCGCCTATATATCTATCCGTAATGTATAGTATTTATTACTGACATTTACATCTGACCTAATGATTTGTAGGATCACAGAGGATGACAGAGAAGTTGTGGAGGAGGGAGGGTGTCATACATCCCTTTATTTTTTCCAATAACTTCTGGCTTTGTGGCTAGGTATTTCTAGTTTTCTGGTTTTAAATATCTCTTTCGTGTTCTCAATGTGTAACCCAATCTAATAACTTTCACTAACAACTGTTTGAAAAAGATTGGTTTCTGTTTTCCTGATAAGAAGCTCAGCTTTCCCTTTTACACCCTTTTTCTTTACCTATTTTTGCATTATCCAAAACCACCTTTTTACTGTCGTATACTGAAAGATCAGTGTCAACCAAAAAGCTCTGCAAATAGGACCATATGTTTTCTGAAAGTTAGTGTCTGAAAATTAGGGGACTCGGCCTATACTCATTTTGTGTCAAATTCCCTGAGTTTGTTTGGATTTTTGTGTCTGTAAAGGAGGCTCAGCTTGAATTTAGTGTTGGATATTACATATAGTACATGCCCAGAAGAAACTGTTCTGATCCTTCTCAAAATCCTTGCATTTAATGTATCCAAGGATCACACTTGCTGACCTTGTTGAATTGGAAAGCCATTTACTTGAATAGCCAGCAGGAGCTCCAGCCTTTTTCTTCATCTGCTTCCAGAGTGGACTCTCACCATGACTTCTGCCTCATTTTGTTCTCAGATGGATGAATGTAGAGCTGACTTTCTTGAACTAAATATTTTTCTTTCCGTGTACCTTCCCAAATGATCCAAATTCAGAGGCAATCTGATCTTGTCATTATTTTGTGTTAGTCCAAATTTTATTTCAGTGCCATCTTTCTAGACTTCATTACAATTTTTCCTGTCAGTGTTAATTGTGCAAAAAGCTATTGCAAAAAACAAAATTCCAATTAGGGTAACACTTTATTATATGCTTCTTAGTTTGGCTGGTCCTTGATATGTGTAGTATAAATCTGTCATCACCTTTGGTGCCAGCAATGTGGAATGCCCCTGGAGGCTGGAAGGCACCTGTGCCTCCATTTTCTTCATAAGATACTGTGAATCTCCAGCCAGGTGCTATATAGGTGCTACTTCCCAACACTGCTCCACTCTGCTTTCCCAGCCCCAGTTCCCATTTCTCTGATTATCCAGGAGACCCATTTATTAGACCTCTCTTGGAGCATGTAATTTTCAGTCAGTTCTCTGGTATGGAATTTTCATCATATTCTGAGCCATCTCAATACATGAACATGAACATTTCATCCAGAGCTCTTGTACAGTTTTTGGATGCAAGTTTTCCATATCTGTTTTTAGCTTTGTCTTTCAAAAATCATTGTTTCAGTAGCTGTTTAACCTGACCTTGGGGTTTTTTGTAGGTATGTGAAGCGTTTTTATTGTTGTTACTGTTCTGTGCCTTAATTTCCTAGTGACAGGAGGGAAGTGTTTCTCTGGCTTCTCCTCAGCTGTATGATGAAGTTATATGGCATAGTTCTGGGATTTGTATTTTACTAACAGTAATTGAATTTTTTTCTGGATCTGGAGTGCCTCTGTTACTGGGATTCTTTTCACTCCTTGCACTACTAGAAATTGTCTTTCTGTCTTGAACTTTCCATACCACTCATTTATGTCTTTTTGTAATGTTACAAAATTTCTATAAGTCTGGCTTGTAACTTAGTTTCCTACATATCATTGTCCTTGTTTACGGTAGAATTTGTGTACTTTATTTTGAGCATCAAGTAGGAAGAAATTTTTTTTCAGGTAAAAATTTTTAATGCTGTTGTTCTTAACCTTCTATCTGAAGGTCCCCTTCTCTGCCAGCTTCTCCCGTTTACAAGGAACAGTTCTGGCAACATGTATTTGGGATTATACTCTAGGGGACACTGCATGCTGTTTTCCAATATGATTAATAAGCTGAAATGCACAGAGCTTTTTAGTCTGAAGAAATCCATTTTGGAAGGTTACAATCCAGATAGGAAGGTGAGGATTTCCCCCTTCCCTCACAGATAGAGATTTCACCAACGACAAGGGGGAAATATGGATAAGCAATACTGAGATGTGAAAGTGGGGGAGGTAGTAAGGCTCAGCAGTTAGGATTTGATTTGTAAACCACAAACCACATATATGTGCATGGAGCATGACAGGGCTTTTGAAGCCAGAGGCAAATGTAGGATGTAGAGGCTGCAAAGATCCTGGGCAGAACTCTGGAAATAGAGGACTTGGCTTTTGAAGGGCAGCCCGAAAACCCCGTTGTATACAGATAGCTGCTGGGCAAATGTGGCCATGGGGAGGATGGCCAGGGGCTGCAAGAGGAGGGGCTCATGAGTTGTACTCAACACATGAACACCCAGTAGAGTATTTGGTTTGGTTGGTTGGTTTTCAAAGGTGACGAGAATGAAGGAAGCAGTGATGCCATCATGGCACAAGGTTCAAAACCTCCACACTGTGACAGAAGTGATTTCCCTTCCTTTGGATTGTTATTTCATGTAGAGGGCCTTCACATAGGTAGGCACTGTGGATGAGATGCACTTTGCAGGGCTGAAGTAAAATCAAGAAGAAATCAAAATGCTGGGAAGCCCTCTAGGAGATGCAAACATACCTATACCAGATCATCTTTCTGCTGTGCTGATCTTGGAGGGTCTCTATGTAAGGAGAGCCCATGTGGGGGTCAGAATATGCTGTGATTCACCCAGAAAGTGCCTCTAGTAATTGATTCCGCATACCACTGAACAGCTTTGGCTATCCTGGGAGCTATCCACGGGAAGGGTTATTAATAAACAAAAAAAGGGTTATTAAGGTTAATTGCTTCTTTTTTTGAAGGACTGGAATAGGGGCACTTCCAAGAATCAGGAACCACTCAGCAAGAAGGATTAGAAGTATCCTATCGGTATTTGCTTTGGCATATGCAGAAGTGAAAAATAAGAATTCTTGGATATGGCCCAGTTTAATATTAGGTCAGAGAAAGTTCTATGTTCTTCCAACCTGGCTATTTTAATTGTATTACGAAAATATTCCTGCAGGTTTGGCCACTTTATGATCAAACCAACATCTCTGTAAAATATATCATCCATTTAGGGTTTTTTTTAAAGGAAGACATATGAGAATGAACAGCGCTGCTTTCTTTAGTTCTCTAAAGTACAAAACCATTTTTATTTATATTTTTTAAAATAATTCGTTCTCTCATGTGTGATCCTCTCTGCCAAACCAGGCACCTCAGCACTGTAAAAGACAGAAACTTTTCCAAATGCTTCTAGGTAGCTTGAAGTGAAGTTGTGTACGTGCCATGTCTTTTGTTTTAAGATGTTATAGAAAGAACTCTGATGGGAGAGAAAAACTCCTAGGTTTTTTTTCCAGGGGAAATGCCTTTACATAAACACTGATAGGATGCAGAGGGTCTAATGAAAAAATACAAATTATTGATATTTTACAATACATATTTACAATGTGTATTTTAGCAGGACTGTACAATTGTAAACCAGTTCATTTGTCACCTGCAAAGATACTTTCTAGTTTTATTTTTAATGCCTATGGGTAGGTAGCAGGAAATTTGTACTACTTACATGAATCCTAATACATGGAAATACTTTCATTGGTGTATTCATTTGGGAATTTTGTACTTGTGCTGGAAAAAAGAAGTAATAGGCTGAAGTACCACTGGTATGATTATTTGTAACAAGCCTCTAAGTTTTTGCATCCCTGTTCCTCAGCTGGAGGAATTGCTGCTTTCATTCTGTTTGGTTTTCTTGGGTTTTGGGGGGTTTTTTCATTAATGGGAGACTGCGAGGTATATTGAGTGTAAACCATCAATGCCAGTAAACTCTTTAAGCTTTTCCATTTGTTTGACAAAAATGTTCTGTGGTCTATTTTTACAAAAATGTTTTGTAGTGGTATGTTTTTTAAAAGATTTGGTTCTGTTTAATGATTAATATCAAACAGTTGGTCTTTTTTACCTTTGTCTTTTAAAGTTTTCATAGGTAAGAAAGTGACGGTAAATCAGCATCCACTGAGTGCAAAGAGATGTTTTTGTCAGATTTATACACCTACTCCCAGACTTTCTGTGCAAAGAGGATCTTGGCTCTCAAGGACACCTGCAAAACGTCAATTGGAAGCAAGTAATTCTCCAGTAATGCAGTCTGAAAAACTGCTGAATCTGATCCCTCCATAGCAAGCTGCAAGGGTATCACACTGCTCAGTGCAGCCTTCCCTGGCTGTAATGTGGCAAATAGAAGGACAGTGGTAAGGCAAACAAATATGAAGTGTTTCCAAGTCTCGATGGCTACATGTGATCAGTAGAAGGATCACAGATTTCACCAGCTGATGATGTGAATTTGAAAACCTGCTGAGGTTTGGGTTGGCCAATCACTGTTTGAAACAGACATGGGTAAATACATTTTCCAAAAGTGACTTTTATTCGCTCAAGCAAGAGAGAGATGTTTTTGAGTTCTTACCAATTACAGGCCTAGAGTGTGAAACACTCTGTGTCACTGGTTCTGATTTTGACCTTTCCATTCATAAGAGAAAGACTGAGCTGTCTGTGAATGTACTAACACATAGGAACCAATTATTTGCTCTCACTTTAGCTCCACAGACTATCAAAAAGTAAAATAAAACAACACACTCTGGCTTCAAGGCATGTAAAATAAAGTAGTCCTGTATACACAGATTGAAGAGTATGTTTCAGGAGAAAGGCAGCACTTCAGTATTTGATGTTAGTAAATAAACATTGTATTAAGTTGGACCAAGAATGACTATGATTTTTTCATTCACATGGGATGAATATTATTCTTTTATGGCACTGTTTCACTAACATTAGACCATATATGATACTCCAGGATAATCAGCCAACAAGGCATATTTTAACTGCTATGAAAGATAGGCAGCATGACAGTTTAAATACCAAAACTTGTAAGTGAGCTGCATACTTTACATGGAGTGGCTGTTTCTGGGTTCCAAGGTCATCAGCTTACTCTGTGATCAGAGGACTTTGCATGCTGGAGGATGTGGAGGCAAAACTGCTGTCTCTGAGGATTATTGCTGTGTAGGAGCAAGGCCTAGGGAGAGTGGGTTGTGGAAGACTGAAAGGAGGCCTTCCTCTATTCCTGGGAACATCTCTCCCCCATCCCGATCAGAGTCTAGGGGAAGCTTAGAGGTCCAAGGTGAGATTCCACAGAGATTTGTCAAAAACTAGGCAGGACTGCATTTTAGATATATCCATGGCCTACATCACCATTCATGACCTGCGATTTGAGACTGGAAGTAGGATGGGTAGCCAGAGATCCAGTCACCAAGAAGCTGCAGCTGCGGGAATAGGTGTCACTGTTATGACTTTACTCTAACAGACACAAATCTGGGCTAGACTATCTAGACAAAGTACTCTCACACCTGTAGCTCTCTTCGATGTGCAGAGAATGACTGCCCATGGGTCAGCAACATTTTCAAGCAGCCTTACCATGAAGTGCAGCTCTAATGATAGCCCAGGGCCATCTGCCTCTCCCAGTCTCCCTGTTCACTTGTGCAAGGTCAGCCAATGAGACAATGCAGCTGCTGGCAGCTTGAGTATCTGGGAAGGAAAGATAGGGGGTTTCAACTTGGAATTCCCAGCACTGTCATTTAGAAGGACTTTGTCATGCCCCTTACTTGAAGCCAACCAACTTGCCCTATTTAGAAAAAATGTTACTGTATTTTTAAGGAAAAAAGTCTTTGCTGACCAAACTTTGCTTGCGTTGTGCTTGCGTTATGCTAGCTCCAGTAACATTGATGTGTGGAAAGTGATCATCCCTGGAGTTTTAATAATATGTGAACTGCAGCCTTGCTCTGCAAGTGAATGGGACTGTAATAGGGCCTGCTAAAACTATTCCTGCCAAAACAAGCACCAAGAGAGATTTCTTTTCCATATACCAAAGTCTCACTTTAGCACTTGCCAGGGAACACTTTTCTCCTCGTGTCTTCTGCCTGTGGTGGACAAATAAAGAGGGCACAGCAGTACTAGAAGACTGCCTGAAAGGTTTAGGCTAACTAAGGCTGCAGTCCTTAGTGCAGTGCTCTCTGTATGTTCAGGAAGGGCTTTACTTTTTCATTTCACAGCTTTTATAAGACCTTAGGGTTGGGGCCTGCATTCTTCTGCAGTAAGCTCACAAAATTGGATTCCCTTTGGACTTGAAAACCTTGGCCACATTCATATTTTATGTGAGCCACTCTGCACAACTGATTCTTCTGGTGTTTGTTTTTCTTGATTTGAAATAATTCTTATTTCCCTATGAGGAAACCTTGCCTGTTAATGACTGCTAGCTGTAGCATGCCATCAACTATCTTCAGGTCTTCTCCCATGGCTCTGTCTCATCTCATCCATCACCTCCAGACATGGGGTCAGAGGTTACATGAAGTGGAGGAAAAAAATTACACTTGTCAAGAACTGAATTGTTTTGCTTTAAATTGTTGTCCTGAGGCTAGCTATAGAAGCCTCCTTGACTCAAGTGGTCTTCTCTCCTGTAGGAATGGAGACTCAAAGTTTCTCAGTGCTTAAATCATAGCTTTGGGCATCCTGATTACAAAAACACATGCTACCATGCTGACTGATGATAATTAGGAGATGCTAATTGCAGTTGTGTCACTGTATTTATCCATGTGGGTTTTTTGGGGTGTATGTGTATCTCTCTGTGTTTTTGTAGTTACAAATGTCTGTGAAAGTGAGATGACGACCAGGATCTAGATCTGTTCCTCACAGGCCCTTTGCTCCTCCAAGACAGTAACCAGAGCCTTGATCCAAGCCCAGGAGTAATTGGAGAGGAGTTGATTCTTCCCTGACACAAAGATGGGGAGCAGCCAGGAGCAGCAGTGAGATAATGGTAGGTCTCAAAGTTCCAGATGTATGGGACAGGTTATTCTCACGGACTGCTGGAAGTTCTAAGTGCCATTTTGCTTTGACTGTGAAATTTGCACCTGTAGCTTACTTTTGAGCCCACCAACCTTATGTTTCAAGATATTTACCTTCAGGGAAATCTCCCAGTCCTTGAAATTCTGGAAGAGCATTTTGCAACCATGCAAAAAACCCCATAATATTCTGGATACCAACCAGAAACCTTTGCTTGAGTAGCTATTTCTCTTAAGGTGAGGAATAGTCACTTCTCTTTGCTTAGACTTGCAGTGATGACCTTGGTGACTATCATATATTATTTGAGAATATACACATGAACCTTCTAGAAATATATGGGTGCAACAGGCCATTTCTGCAGGTTAAAAGATCTTAAAAGTCCAAAGATATTTTAATGCACAATTGTTTATTACTTAGATGCATAGGTCTGAAGGCAAAAGAGTTCTGGATAAGCGGTCTTACAACGGTTACGAGCATAAAATACCAGAAAGATGAAACACCAGGGTAAACAGCAATTTAACACAGAATCCCAGCCTCAGAGCAAAGCAACCTCCTGCTCCAGCTCCTGTCCCCAGGCAGCGTTCCCAGCAGCAGGGCCGCAGTGGCAGAAAGGGGTCCTGGGTCCCAAGCCCTGAGCAGCATTCTTGCAGCAAGCACCACAGAGGCAGAGGGGGACCCCGGGGCCCTGATCCCAAGTGGCAAGGACTGCAATAGTCAGTACTTTATAAATCCAGTCTCAGCTCCCAGGCAGGGCTCTTCGCTCGGCTGTAGAAGGTGGAGGTTGGATCGATAGATTGGAAACTGATTGATCGACACCTCCACTCCCAACCCACAGGCCTTTTATCCTTAAATCCTAGATGCATATTCATATCCTTATCTGTAAGCTACCCAATCTAAGTCCAATTCTTAAAGTTCATAAAACTACAAAAAATTACGAAAAGCAGTATCAAAAACTTGTGCATATAGTGTATCATATAGCATATCTATTAACATAAAAAGCTCTATCTTACTAACGTAAAAACTCTATCTTATTGTGCATAAAAAACTTTATCTTACTTGCATAGAAATTGTATCTAAAGTTTTGAGCTACTATATTTTTATTATGTCTAAAATTGTATCACTAAGCCTGAAGCTCTGAACTCTATGCTAGTAGTTAGGCACTTGGAGTCTATTTTTCTAAAGTTAAAGCTTAAACCTCTACTTTATGTATACGTGGCTTAATATATTCTAATTTCTCTAAAGGCTTTAATTCAACCCCTGTACTTTTCTCTCTCTGTGGAGGATCCATGGAAACATGGGCTCCAACATATGGGACCCATAGTTAAATCTTTTATAAGATTTATCATCCACAACCTTATAGAAAAAGACACTTGTGATGCCTGATGGGATAAGAGAATTCCTGCCATGATCTGATAATTAATCTATCTGCAAAGATGGGTCTTGCATTCCACTTCTGATTTTTCCTTTCTTATTTTTCCATATAACATGTAGTAATTGTTTTTTCTTATTCATTTTTTATCATGCAGATAGACAAAATGTTTATTTCTGCTAAGCTGCTGTTGTAGAATGTAGATTGTAGCTTACCTAAATTTGATATTACCTGTTTTCACCTAAATGTTGGAAGACAACCTGAATCAAACTAAACATTGACATCTAATATCAACTAACATCAATTTTCTACCTCCCATAGTCTGGAGAGATTTAGAGATGCTTTCATTTGTCGTAAGTCATATTGCTTTCTCCAATGCCATGGTGCTTCATTTATGAAAATCCAGTTGTAAAGTGCTACAAGGGAAACATCCTGTCAATATTTAGGTGCAAAACAGCAAATGCTTGGAAGATAAGCATGCGCACTCAGCAATTGGTGGTCAACTTCTGGTTCCACTGACATTTCTGATGTTTATTAAAGCTGAATTTGAAGCAAATAGCCTTGTAAGATTTTAAAGGAATTGAAGATTTTCTCAAGCTGAAAAGCAGGTTAACAGAGAACAGAGACTGATAGTATTTATACAAGCTGCAAGTAGAAGGAATTTTTGAGTTCTTCTTCTTCTTCTTCTTTAAATGATCCACACAGGTTTTATCTTCCTTTGAACTGACCGAGTGGCCTTGAGAAGGTGAAGAAGACCTATCGGGTTACCTGTAGAGAAACAAATGCAGAAACAGCTTTAAAAGAAAGAAATTACTTCCATTTATGAGATGAAATTTATAGTACATTGTTTTATTGACCCAAATTACCTTTTTAATTATCTCTTTTTTAATGATCCTTCTTAAGAGAGAAGTTTGAGAAAACTCTACTATTATAAATCTTATGACTGTATGAGGACAGTGCTGGAGTATTGCCATGGTACTTGGACACATTATCATCCTAGTAAATGATCCAAGTGTTGAAATTCAGTGCGGAGTGATGCTTTTATAAAACTTTGCCATGTATTTCAGCCCTTCTGGGAAGTACAGCTTTATCTGATGGTATGTCTCTTGAAGAGGAATGGAAGGAGACAAGGGAGAAGAGAATATGGACTTTGTATGAGTAATGATGTTTAAACTAAAGCTATAAATGAAGAAAAGCTTCCTTGTAAGCTTGTACATACTGTTTCTAAATCCTTTTTTGTGTTTTGTAATTTTATGATAAAAAGCATTACCATTGGTTTTGGACTTGTATAATAGCTCTAGTAGCCACAGAGAGAACAAAATGTGGTTTGATTATTTACTTGTGAAATATATTATGCCCCTCTACAAACTTCACTGTATAATTTGGACTGGATTGGTTGTTTACAAGTGTGCACATACTAGTGAAAGTACTGCACTCTCCCAAGATTTGGAATTGCCATAGAAGTGGCTATGACTTTAGTGAAACAGTTGCAGCTCATTGTATCTCCCAAAGTCAGAAATAATTTGTCATAAAGGAGTCCCCCATTCAAATTTGCAGTCAGTGCCTATAATAAAAAAACAATGGCTATCAGCATTTAAAGGGATCACATTACAATAAGAAACTGAGTACTTTTGGATGTGATTCAATAACGTTATAGGTTTCTCCCCATTTATCACTTGTGGTTCATTTTGTTTTACCAAAGACAGTAGGTAGTTATTGGTTGAACTGGTACACACTATGGGTTCCGTATCAAGAGCACATTCCTTTGAAATGTACCCTTGACATTTTCACTTTCCGTGTGTTTGCATGCTGCTTTTATATGTATTTTCCTTGCTATCAACATAGATACTATTTAAAACAGCCACAGCTGCAACTGGACATACCGTAATTTCTGCTTACATTTGCACTGGTATCAGCCTCACCCCACTGAAAAATGCACAATGTTCCTCCAAATGATAATGTTTGGAAATCTGACCAAGGCTCTCTACAGGCTCTCAAAGCTAATGCTAAAAACTTGCAGAGTTATCAGTTCATATCAGGGGAAAACAACCTAGTTTTGCCTTAGTTTATTATTATATGTGCTGGTGGTGAGTTCTAAGAAGATCTAGGCAGCTGCTTTCTGTCAATTATACCATACCACCACAACTGAACCTAAACGGGGAAATTTTGTCTGGAGTGAAATAGTGTCTATTAAGAAAAACGCAATCAAGATTTTACACCAAAGAAAATCTTTCTTGTGGTGGGTAATTTTCTGCCCCATTCCATAGGAGGTTCAATTGGGATGATGATGTCCTCTTCCAGATCTTGGTATAGGGTTGAGTCTGGTATTCTGGGGTCCCCAGCTAAGCCTGCGTAGGTGAAAAGACCTTATCTACCCCTTACACAACTGGACTCCTCACTAATTATTCTGGGCAAGGGCAGTGGAGTTGTTATGGACTTGATCCTGTGCTGGGGTCCATGGGTTAAAGGAACAAAACCTGCGCTGAGGATTAGTCTGAGCCTCCAAAGCTTCAAATGCATCTTTCTGCTTTGCTTTCTTCCTGTCTTATTCCTCACTGCTGGTCTTCAGATCCACATCTCTGGAACCCCAACTTCTGTGTCTCTGCATGTTTTCTGAGCCTCAGAAAAGCCTGTGCAGGGTGTCAAAACTGCCTCTATAGACTTTCTTCCCTGGGGACTTGGCTTACTTGAAGGGTTGGATGGGATGTATGCTATGACTTTTAAGAAGGAGTATTAAATAACTGAACGTTAAAAGCATGAGTGCTTCTTTATATTTACATGTGTGTAGGAAAGAGATCAATGGTCTTTGCATGTCTTATTTGAGGAAGTATTGCAGTGTCATGGACTCCACTGATGCTCAGTAGTGACTTCCCATTGCCCTCAAACACTAATGCCACCTGAGGATCTAGCCCAGCTCTCAAACCTTTTGCATGTTTCCACCACCAGTGCATAACTTTCCTGCAAACACTATCAGAAATGTGATGGATGTGTGGGCAAGTCCAGTTTCAGAGTGTACTAAGTTTTCAGTGTTCACTACTAAGAACACATCATATGTAGCAAAGGGGGCAGAAAGAGAGAGACAAAAGATACTAACAGGGTTTCTTGGATACCAAATAAGGCTTTCTGGTGTTTTGCCTTTTGCTCTTGTGTAGTTTAGGTTTGCTGTCAATGAAAGTGCTGACACTACTCCAGGAGGGCTTGTTTCCAGTTGTGCCTATGCTGATGGATGAGATTGAAACAGGTCAGCTCAGCTTTATCATGTCCTTCAACAGTGTCTGTAATGAGGCAGGGAGGAACATGCTGGAAATTCAAGGAGCAGAGGTTTTTCTCTCTGCGCTTTGATACTTGGTTGGAAATACCAGAGGCAAATAAGAAGCTGTATAAACAGAAAGCACTTTTAGGGCAGTTACAGCACACCTTGTTGATACTTCTATCTTCTTATGCTACAGATCTGCAAGAGCCACTTACAGCAGTAAAAACGAAGCTCACAGGAGCAAACGTAGAGGGGAACATTTGTAACATGCTTCATTTTCTATGAAAGCAAATAGTAAGCAGGCAGAACTATCATTGACAGGGTTAAGATGTGCTGGTAGCAGTGCCTGAGTTGAACGGCCTGGGGAATAAGGCATGTAAGATGAAACTTCAGTCATCTTGGGTTATCTTCTCTTTAGGACCACTTCTCCCTTTCAGTATTATGGTGCTTGGGACAGAGAGCCAGTCCTGCTGCAGTTTTTTGGACTGGACTGACAGTCTGTCTTCTCTCTTTTTCTTCTAGGACCTTTTGTTCCATTTGTTCTATTTCCTTTCTCTTTCTCTCTCTCTCTCTCTCTTTTTTTTTTCCTTTTTATTATTTTTTAAACTTATTTCTGAGGATTCTGCTCACTCCTATACAGGAACAGACCAGCTCTGAAAACAACAGTTTGTGGCATTTGTTCTTCAGGGCTACAGACATAATTTTTTCTGTCATGGATGGGTTTGACATCACTACTTGTATGGTTTTTGTCACTTTTTTGTGTAAGTATCCATGTTACCTTTGTTAATTTACAAGGGGTAACTTTTTTTGTGTGGTTTGTGGCTTAAAAGAAAATAGTGTAAGTGTCTCACAATACTGGTTTGATATATACTAGAAATATTCTTTTATGGATCCTGTGAATCCCCTATTTTACAGCCTTCTTATGTACAGGTACTGTAAGTATCATTGAAATAAATTTCAAAGAAAACCAGTTATGCTGTAGCTATTTTTCTCCTCACTGTATTAGTGTGACCATGCATAAATAGACTTGTCACTTGTTTTAAAGAAGAATGATGCAGAATTCAAGGGGTGGGTGGTAAGGAAAGTAATTTTAAAGGGTTCTTTCACTGTAAGTCTGGGCACATGTACAGAAAATACTGTATAATGTAATCACTGTCCCTTAAAATACTCAGTAATCAGTAGCTGGAGTACAGAATGTATCTCAAATGCTCTTCAAAAGCAAATGGAAGAATAGCTAAACCCCAGTGTTCTCCATTACAATTACATTTAGGAACATGCTTTGCCATGTTTAGCCAACCATGTTCTTAAAATAGAGGACACATGACTTTCTACCGGTTTCTCTCAACTGGGACGAGCACCTGGCTGTTAGTAATGGGCAAGGAAGGAAGCTAACACAGATGGAAAAAGAGAATGCTGTGAAGACATTCCAGATGCTATGACCTTATTTCCTTTTTTTTCCCAATTTCTGACTTTGGGGCACTGTCACCTCCAGAAATCTCCTACTAAGGGACTCAGGACAGCAACAGCAGGGATATTGTCCGGGATTTCTTCCAGTTGTTCTTTCTGGTGCCCCCTTTTACCCAGAGATCAATGCTGCATATCAGGTCTGTGCCTGTAGATAGCAGTATGAGTTATGTGTAGAAATAAATATTGCCTCATGGAGGAAGCCTTTGTGAGGAGCAGCCCTCCATTTGAGCAATGCTGGTTGCCAAGTAAGTGTCACTGTGATTTGTTACTCATTACGTTGGCTCCCCATGAAATATGAAGTTGTATTGAATGTCTCAGTGGTAATCTCCAGGATTCTGAAAGGACTTGGCAGAGTCTGACAAGGCAGTGTCTCTCTCATGGGAATGATGTCCTGGAACAGCTGCTTTCCCCAGAAACTAGGAAGATGTCAATTTGATGGTAAAAAGGAATTGAAAAGGGGGGGGCTTTGTAGCTTTTGAGATGTTCTCAGTCTTAGGTGGGAAGGTTGGAAGTGCTAGCACCTTGTGGTCTGCAGCACAGATCCCCTGCTCATAGACTTAGCTCACCAAGGGAAGAGGAAGGAGCCTGATGGACACAGAAGTGAAAGGAAGTGAGGCATAGAGAATTCATGAAAATGGAGAAAATATAAATGTTTATGAAGGATGGATATCTACAGTTCGTTACTTTCTCCTTTCTCTGTTTTTTTGTGTTTGTTTTGTTTTGTTTTGTTTGTTTGGGGTTTTTGTTTGTTTGTTTTTTGTTTCTTTGTTTTTGTCTACAAAAGCATCTGTTTTTCAGAAGTACTAAAAGGTCTGGATCACTACAATGACCTCAAACATTAGAAGTTGAGCATCAGGCACACCCTTTGGAAAAGCTCAGTCTTACTCTAATTCTGTAGTTCAGCCAGTGTCAATTATGCTTTTTGAAGCTGTTTGTCTCCTTGTACAAACAGCTCTGGTAGTTTACTACTCTGCTCTGTCTCCTTGTACAAACAGCTTTGTAGCAAACTACTCAGGGAGTTTTTTGTTAGTAGGTAGATTCAGGGAAGAAATCCTCATGTTGGTGGACTGAGGATTCAGCTTTCATTCATTTTGTATGCATCTTGTATCCATCTTTCCTATGTTGACAGAAAAATATTTGTTTGTTGCTATGTGAAGAACCATTACACAGAAATTTGATTTCTGAGAAGGCTTGCTGGCCATCTGTGGTCAATCTGGTTGTGCTCCAGGAAGATCAAGTGAAAAGGCAGGTCTCCTGTTCTGCATTTAATTATTGCCAAGAAGTTACAATGAGTGCGTTGTGCTGCAACCTTTGCCAGTGTCACTGGTGATTAGACTGTTGCAATACTACTTCAGTAACACTATATGAGGCTACATCTTAGATTTATCTGTAAAATACCAATGCAGAACTTGGCAGCTTGGTTTTGGTTTTGTTTCCAGGACACATTTCTCAAGGAACTCATGATATATGTTCATGCTGTTCATACTTCAAGTTGCTGGATATAGCTTTCCTCTACACAACCTAAGACCTGTCTCTTGGCCAGCTGTCACTCCTTTTTGTCCTGAAGTGCCATGGAAGAGGTAGAAAGGATTAGAAAACTTATCTGGAAGTACAAAAGAGGTTAAACCAAGCGTACTTTGTCATGAGGATACTAGCCTTGGTCCCTGTACTGAACTTTGGATTTGAAAGACTCATTTATTGAACCTAAATATATTCAAAGGTCTGTCAATTTCTTAGCCTTTCAAGAGCTTAGAGAGATTTGCCAGTGGGGCACCCTCAATAATGTGGTGGATGGTGGATGTTTAAGTAATCTCCAGTGTAGGGAGGGTCAACATGGCCTTTGCACATCCAGACAAAACTGATAGCACTTTTGAAAGAGGCATAAAGGCACATGAATAAAACGTGTATCATTGGTCACTTACTGTTACTTTTTCCAGAGACTTTTGAAAGACTTGTTTTTACCAAAGTCTTTTAAGGGGCATAATATGAGACAGAAGATCCTTAAATGGATAAATAATTGATAAACAGTAAGAAATGGAATATATGAATAAATCACCAATTCTTGGAGTAGGGTGATATCAGCAGGTGGATTAAATGGTGATCTGTGATGGGACGTTTTATGTTCAGTGATCAGCAACATAAAAAAAATTGCTGATGAAACTGAACTTGTGAAACTGGAAAAGATGAGGGATGTTTGTACAGAACTGTAGAAGGATCTATTGGATATCTTATAAGGTAGATAAAAATAAGGTGATAAAAATAGGCGGGAAATGGTCTTAAATAACCTGTTAAATGGAAATTTCTGAGCTAACCCATACAGCTCAGAATTAAGATTATGGGTATCCAACAGTTCCAAGAAGATTCTAGCTCAAGGTCAAGGAAGCATATAAAATAATATGGTATTATGGGGGAAAAATAGAGTGCATCGTTTTACCATTCAGTTAAGTCCACAAGCCTGTTTCGGTTTGAAATTCATTGTTTTATAAGTGAAAAGAGAAGAGGTCAGTAAGGGTACAAAGCATCTTCCTAATGAGTTGTCACTAACGATGTCAGGGACACCCTATGAGGTCAGTGGAGTGCATCTGCCCTGGTGTGCTAAGTGTTTCCCAGGCTCAGCTGAGGCTGTGGCTGAGGATAACTTCTGTCTATTTGTTTTAGAGTTGTTCCAGAGAGCTGCTGTGAAAGGCACTAATTTTTAGTGGATGTGAGGAAAAGGCTGTAAAAATAAACAGAAGTAATTTTGTTGAAAGTATCCACTCCACTACATAGTGGCAGAATCAACCCTTCTGTAAACACATCCAGTTACTTTTATTTTCAAAATGTTTCTCTTAAAAGCTAGATTTCCACACCACTTCTCAGCCACAGTCTCACTGTTGTAAACAAGGAACATGTAAAACCTAGGAGTACTCACTTCCATACAAACGAGAGAGCTGCAGTTGCAGAAGTGAAGCTTTATCTCTTCTCATAGAGGAGAAGCAGAAAAAGGGAGAAGCTCAGTACAGTCAGCCATATCTGGTGGACAGAAGAGACAGAGGATGAAGAGCTATTTTCAGGGTAAAATGCCCTTACTTATATTGCCTAGATCGAAGGTCCCAGATGCAGAGGGAATGCATTTCCCACTCCTTTTCTTTTTTTTCAGCTCACAGCCTCCCACTTGTTTTTTAAATTAATTTTTGGCAGTAACATAACTCCTGGAATCCTGCCATTTACTGCTTTAAAATTTGCTCTTGAAAAGAGAGAGGGAGGCAGGGAGAAAGCAAGGGGTAGAGGGAGTATGAAAACCTAATGGAGCTGATTGCAAGGATTCATAACTAACATTTTTTTCTGCAAAGATAATATATGATTTATTTTTCTGACGAGCCTGTTTTTATGTTAGGCCCTGTGGGAGAGAAGATGACTATTTACTAGACATTACTGGATATTTCAAAGTAGCAGCAGGACAGCTAGACAGAATTAAACATATTGGTATTTTATGGGGTTTCCGTAAAAGAAGACTGTCTGTGTAATATGATCATTCCTTGAATCTTTAAAGCATGAAATGTTTATAGTTAACAAGATGCAAACATAGAAACACAGCCATATTAAAGTAGGGTAAAGATTCTTCTTGGTTTGTGTTTAATGGTTTCACGTTACCAAAGAAATGGCACAGCATCCTCATCCTGACCCAACAAGATGCTTCATCTGGTCTGTGTTTGTCCCTGACGGTGATTTGGGCTGGGTCTCAACCTATTTTCGTTTTTGTCCTGTTTCAGCATGCCTTCGGTCAGCTGGGATTGAAATAGCTTGTCTGCCCACTTCTCCATGTCCCATGGACCTGCTGCTGCCCTCATTTGGTGCCAGGCAGTGCCCTGTGCAAGCTGGGTGACCACTTTGCTGCAGGATTGGGCTGTTGTAGGCTCTTGTGGCACTATTTCCCGGAGAATTCAGAGTAAAACATTACAGGAGGCTCTCTCTATGCTTATGGGTCACAACAAGTTTGAAAAAGATATAGATCAGTTCAGGTGTGGAAGAGATATTTCTGGTCTTTCTGCTCTCTTTCTGCTTCAGTGGGGAGACCTGGGAAGGGAGGATGTGTGTTGGCTCCTTACTGATAAAAGCCAGAAGTATACATGCCAGCCACCCGGATATAATGATGGTGGTGAGCTATGGTGTTAACAATTAGGAAAGGATAGGGGTGTTATCATCAGTCACTGCACTGTGCTTACCTGGAGTCAGAGTCCCTGTCCTTCCTCATACTCTGTTTATTGTGGGGCTTTGCCAGCTGCTAGTCAGGCCCTGGGTAGCTGCTTGTACTGCCATGCTGCTTGTCATTTAGCTTATCAGCTTCCTCTCCTAAAAACAACTGCCTTACAATTAACACTGATGTGAGCTTCCTTTTTATTATTTTCTGCTGTAATTATTCATTCAGCTTTTCCTTAGTTGTTTTAAACTGAAGCCTTGGTTGGGCTCGCCCGCTTCCACATGCTTGGAGACGAAATGCAGAATTTACCTATGTGTAGTACTAACAAGATAAGCATCTCATGGTCCATATTTGTGACTGAAGAGCAAAAGGAAAAAAAAGGGGGGGAGGGGAATTATTATTTTTAAAGGCTAGAAATGGTTTTTGTCTAAATATATTGCACCACAGACATCCTGATGTTCTCAAGTAGGATATCTTTAAATGGATACTAACTGTTGATTTATTCTTGCGTGCTGAGCTGTTTTTGAAGTGACATATGTGTAAAAGAAGATGTGAAAGATATTATGGCATAATATAAATGGAACTGTTGTTTTCATAAGTGACCACGTAGTTTTAAAATTTAAACATCTCCCTGAAATTTTGAAAAACAATAACATCATGCTGTTGCACAAGACCTACTGAAATGATGCTGGGGAGACACAGAAGTAAATCTTTTTGCCTAGGTTGTCCTACAGAAGGGGGAAAGAGACTGTAGGTTATTTGACAGTGAAGCTCTTCTCAAAGCAATCCTTACCACGCTGACCTGCTTCAATTGCACTGTTCATCTCAAAGAACTAAAGGATGCATTTTAAGGTGATGGCTTAAATGTGGTTTTAAATAGCACAGCACTGCAGGCTGTGAAGCAACACAAACATCTCTCGGAGGTCAGTCAAGGGGCAGGTATGGACCATGCATAACTAGTAAAAAGTCACAGCGCGTTTTTTCGTGCCCTAGCTGCTAATGCTACTGAAAATGTAGTAAATAGAGCTGATAATGGTGAATGAGGATTTGTCCATCACAGTCTGTAAATTCATGTTACCTGCCTGGACTGCTGCAGGGTGGCAAGCTTCCAGCAGCTACAAGTAGTGCAACACAGGAAGAGCAAAGCTGCACAGTGAAAGTGGTGATGCAAGGGTCACTGACTATGTGCTTGGGAGACTTTCCTTGGACAAGGTGTCAAGGAGTGGCTGGATTACATTAGTTGACTTCCTGGACTGCACTTGCTGATCTAGCTTTTCCCCAAAAGGAACCATTTGGTGACCTCTGGGACTGCTCTTGCCATGGTGAATCATTGGGTGGGAAGTGGCAGTGCTCTCCTGACCCTACCGTAAGCACTAATGTAAAAGACACCAAAATGTGCAGCCTAATGGGAGTTGAGCACATAGTCCCAAGGCCAGAGGGGGTCCCTGCCTCACAGCTATCCCTGTACCACTCTGTCCCCCGTCACATCCTAGCATTCACAGGTTGAAGAGCCCATCCCCACAGCCCTGTGGATAACTGTTTAGCTCCTGGTAAAAAATAGTGACATTTGTTTCAAAACTGCCTGTTTCTATATGTGTGCAGCCTCCTCCTTATCTCCGAGGCATTTTTTAAATTCCCAGCATTGTACCCTGCTCTCTTGCTCTCCCAGGCATCTCACATAACTGTGCCTCCCTGCCACACAGTGCTGAGCAACTAGTTACTGTATGTCTGAGGGAAAATCAGAACAACCTTAATATTCTGTCTGAAAAGCAGCAGCTGGTCTCAGCAATTGTTCTAAGGAATGCTTTATAGTTGATCTGCATCCTGATGTGTCTAATATTACTGAGGACAGGATAAGTCAGATCTTATGTCTCTGTATAATACTGTATTGTGAGAGACTTCCACCTTTTCTTCTGCTGCAGACAGAAAGTGCATACTGCTGGAGAAGGCAAGCCTTTCAATTAAGTTCATCAAGTGTGTGTTTTAGTTTTAGGATCATATCAGATGTGCTTCTGAAAATTGAATATTTAAGGGTTTGGGTGTGGTGTGGGGTTTTTTTGGGTTTTTCTTTTTGTTTTTGTTGTTGTTGGTGGTTTTTTTTGTGTTGGGTTTGTTTTTTTTTTTTCCCCAGAGTTCTATTAAGGGATTAAAAAATACTTGCATGGTTAAAACATGGACACATTTGAAAATCTGGGCTGTTGAAAAGCATTGCAGCCCCAGATAAATCCACTCTTGCATTGCCCCAGACATTGCTTTCCTGTAACTCAGGGAGTTGTCAATGGTAGAGTCACCATGGCAGCAGAAGTGCAAAGGTGAAACGGTAGACTGGTGTTTCACCTTTAAAAAGAACATAGACAAGCACATGTTGGGAATTATGTCCTTTGGTGAATCTTACCATTAACCTTTGGGTTTGTGATGGGTCTAGTGAGGTAAATATAGACACATTGAGTCACATCAGTTAAAATTCAACCCTAAAGTTTAAAAATTGAGCAAGATCTCTAGAAAATAGTTTTCTATTTTTCTATTATTTTTAAGATTGTATTGGTAAAAAATACTTGATTAATTAACACTTGCTTTTCACAATTGCACTTCATAATGATAATCTGTTTTAAAGAAGAGAAGGTTTGAAGGGCAAAATAACTGACTTCAGTGATAGCCTAGCACCTTTGTCTTTCATAACATTATGCTTGTAAAAATCTGATTTGTGTTGCATCTGTCCTAGGACCAGGCAGTGCAGAAGTTTGTAAGGGAAATCTTATGTTCTACATGATGGAGAAAAAACCTCAAACAAACCTCTATACAGTGAAACTGGAATGTAGAGATTGTTAAACTGGATTATATCCATCATCCATCTAGTCTAGCATCCCACATCTGAGAGCTGTCAGTGCCAGATGCTTCAGACAAAAGTGCAAGAAATTTTCAGACATGGCATTGTCTTGAT
Organism: Prinia subflava; assembly: GCF_021018805.1. Lineage (NCBI taxonomy): Eukaryota > Metazoa > Chordata > Aves > Passeriformes > Cisticolidae > Prinia > Prinia subflava. The sequence continues at coordinate 50,773,530 of NC_086283.1, read as the reverse complement.
TACTGATAGTTACAGCTTTGCTAAAGCTCTGAAAAGTATGTTTTAATACCTCTTCCAAAATGCTTGTCCTTGATGTTTTCAAAGTTTATATAAGCATCTAGCCCTTACTGGTGACCTTAGGGTCTGCTTATGGGAACAAATCCCAAGGTTCAATTCCATCTTGCATGAAACTTTTTCTGTACCATTCTGATCATTCTGTTTCGTATAAACTTTCTTGTGAGGGAAGATAAAGAACAGAAGCTCTTTACATAATTTCCTCCTATGAGCCAGTGCTCTATGTGCATTTTATAGTGCCCTGCTATTTGTCACAGCTATGAGATGAAAACTCTGAACCTTAAAACTAGAAGAGAAAGAAAAGATTCAGGAGGGCAAAATTGCTCATATTTTTACTGGGTTGAACTATTTGAAGCAGACAAATATTTAAGTATTCTTCTAGAATAAAATTTAAATCTGTAAAATTGAATTATAAAAATGTGAATATTTGCTCAGTAGCAGTTTATAAAATTATGAATGTTTGGCTTGGATTTTTTTCCATTTGAGAATCTGACAATGCAATAAACATCTTGTTGATCAAAACTTGATAGCAATAATATTTTGTTTCAGCTTTGCTTTGTATGTAAAAAATGCAAGAGGGTTTGATTTTGGGAGGGGGGCAGAATTGCTGTGGACCAGAATGTTTGATATTTTGTTAAAAGCAGTGTTAGTATTGTGTTTTCCACATTTTTTCAGAATAGAAAAAAGTTTGGGGAGAGGAGGCAAAATCAGTGCATATACTTTTTATGTGCATGGAGATAGCGTAACCTGTCATAGCCAAATGGCTTAGAAAATGGCCAAGAGTGAAGAGAGAATGAGATGTCTGTGGGGGTTTTCACATAGCAGAAGTGCACTTGATATACTTGCAGATTATTTCTAGAGCATCCAAAGGTTTAAAATACAGTTGTATGAGGAATTCCCACTGCCATATACTGTTAAATTATAATGCTTACAACTCTTGGGGTTTGAAAATGTGTTTTTGTTGTTTCAGGAGGGTGAAGGGAGGATGGAGATTTTTATTTTTGGCAGGATATCTTTACAGTGACTAGAAGACCCAACCAACTAGGAAAAGTAATAAAAAGAAAAAGCACACAACAAGACAGAACTGAATAAAATAAAAACTTAGACACTTCCCTTTTTTAATCTGATTTTTTCTTGAAATCATGTCAACTACAGTAAACTTTTCTCTGGTTTTGCAAACATCTCAGTAAAACTCAAGCTGTTAGACAGATCTGCATGTGTTTGGAAAGTCAAGCTATCAACATTTCGTTGTTAACACTTTATTGAATATTAACTTCGTTAATTTGAATAGTACATACACCCAAGGGCACTGACTACATCCTGGACTGGGTAGAGAAGCTATCTAGGCATATGACAACACTGCTTTTTGAAACAGGTGCTGGGCATCTGAAATGAAAAAGAAGGACATTTAAAATCTGGAAATTGAATTGCACTCCTAGAAGCCTGTAATTGTTTTTTTCCATGTTGTTTGTACTTGTGTGAAGTAAAATTCCACACATTTTTATTGCCTTTATTTCAGTTTAGGCTCTACTTGATCACAGACAGCCTGGCTTTCATCCAAGTATGGAAATTTTGCGGGAGAAAAAATTTGTTTATTGTCTGGATTTGACCCATGCAATATTTACTAATTCTCTTGTGAGCATATAACAAATGGAAACCAAAAAAGAGTCCTGATTGCAATGTTAAAAGCCCATGTCAGTCCCACTAAGAAAGTAGGTAAAAAACATGCTACTTCATACCTGTTCCCTCAAGGTATTGTTGTATTAAACTATCTTTAGCTGCTGGGAGCATGCATTAAAAAATAGAAATGTTAACAATATGGTAAGTAATAGTTTCATGGGGGTACGAAGAATATTTTAAATGAAGTGGGTAGTTAACTTCATTTCTGCACACTGTGGAAAGGATATATAAACTGTTTTGACATGTCCAGATGCTTGTTTTAGAATCACTGTCTTTCCAGACATTACTCAATCTACCTGACATTGGAGAAGTAGGATTTCTCACTAGTTCTTGACATAATGTGTTTTCATGCTGAATTCTGAAACTCTTAACTCTATTAATGTTGAGTCATTCATGTTAAAAATATATTTTTCCACAGTCCAGTCTATTCCAGTAGACATTACTCAAGGGAGAATATGCAACCTGATACAAATGGAAGAGGTTGGGAGTGGAGCCATTAAGAGAACCTTCTATCAGTAATTTTTAACCACTCTGCCTTGAGGAGAACATTACTGTTTCAGAAATTTACAGTTCTATCATTGTTAAGAAGCAATTTTCCATGCTGGTTTATGGGACTTCATTAGAGGTTATTACTAGGATTGTATTCCTGCTCTCCAAAACTGCACATGTGTACTCTTTTAACAAATTGTATTTAAACTGATTTAGGTCATATCCATTTAAGGCAAGTTTTAATTTCCAGGAAGTCAGATCTTGTCTTACTATTGAACGGCTATCCTCAGTTGTGCTACAAAGTCACAGAGAAGCTGAGGCTGTCCCTGTGCCAGCCGAGGGGGTTGGACAAGACCATCACCATACATGATCTAATACCGGCACAGGAGGATTATTGCCAGCAGACAAGAGGCTTCTTCCAATTGACAAAAGAAGGTCTCATCTGCTTCTTCATTACCAGATGGTTCACAGCCAACATCACGAGAATATTGCACACACTGGTTTATTGACTAATCCTAATTTATGAACTCTTTTCTTGTGACTGTATGTCATTACCACTATCCCCTGTTGTTCTCTGTTTAAAGCTCTCTGCTCAAGGTTGGTCTGCCTGTATCAAATGACACCACAATATCAATGTTGCAATCATAGTTTTAACTACTGTTAAATCAGGTGGAGGTAAGCCCTGGATTCTCTTTTAGGTTCTAACATGAAACTCTATTCTGCTTTATGTTTACACTCATTTGAGCCTACTATGCTCATTTCTTAATGAAGGGAGATATAAAAATACATGATATTCATTAAAAAACCCATTACTTCATCAACAAAAGATGTTAACCTCTGAGGTGAGTTAGTGGGAATGTGGATGTGAATGACCCTATTGCTGTAAAATCCTACCGCTTGGGTGGATTTTACATCCCTTCTGATGGCTGCAGAGAGCACTCTGTGAATGTATTGATACTGAAATTGATTGGATAGAAACTTTCTATCCAAGTTTTGAGTATTAGAAAGCAGCATTCTTAATTGCAACATCCTGGTCACTTAGAAAATCCTTCCTCTAACTGAGTGTGCCAAGTGTCCGGTAAACATACTTGTATCATACACACTGATTACATATGTATTAGCTATACCCACTTCTTTCACCTTATTTGACATATTCACACCCCTTATTGGAAGTCCTTATATGATTCTTTGGTGTCTGTTTTCAATGTCCAGTGTCCTTTTAAATGTCTGTTCCTCAACCCCTGCATTTGAGTAAGCTCAATATCATTGTTTTGCATAACTTCTGCTTTGTCAGCCTTGCAGAGCTGAACTGGCACCCTGATTGTGTTTTGTTTGACTTCTGTTTCCTACGTTACATCCTTTATCTATTTCTTCAAGGCTGTTCTGTTCCTCTGTCCTTGTTAAGAGTCAAATATTGTTCTGTTCTGCTATCCTTATCAAGTAAATAAAATGCTGTTCTTTCTAGTTTTCTTATCAGTATGGGCATGTAGGAAGAGGTATAGGATTTCCTCAAACAACTGTATCACTGTAGAAATTATCTTTCATTCAATGTGAGGATTTTGACTTATTCAGATGTATGGCTTTGTGAAGTTGGTTTCTCTTTTTTATTTCTTTTTTTTGTCCCCGGAACAAAGAGTCTTTAAAGTCACAAGTGGTGAAATAAATGTGTCAAATTTTCTTACATTCTTTTCTCTCTGGATAAAAGTGTTGCAAGGGCATTCTTCAGTATTTCACCTTTTCATGGCTTGACATCCCCTTCAGTTTAATCTCCTTAATCTTCATTTGATTTTGCAACCACTTTGTGCCAAGGCAAAGAAATATCCCTTCCCTTCCCTTCCCTTCCCTTCCCTTCCCTTCCCTTCCCTTCCCTTCCCTTCCCTTCCCTTCCCTTCCCTTCCCTTCCCTTCCCTTCCCTTCCCTTCCCTTCCCTTCCCTTCCCTTCCCTTCCCTTCCCTTCCCTTCCCTTCCCTTCCCTTCCCTTCCCTTCCCTTCCCTTCCCTTCCCTTCCCTTCCCTTCCCTTCCCTTCCCTTCCCTTCCCTTCCCTTCCCTTCCCTTCCCTTCCCTTCCCTTCCCTTCCCTTCCCTTCCCTTCCCTTCCCTTCCCTTCCCTTCCCTTCCCTTCCCTTCCCTTCCCTTCCCTTCCCTTCCCTTCCCTTCCCTTCCCTTCCCTTCCCTTCCCTTCCCTTCCCTTCCCTTCCCTTCCCTTCCCTTCCCTTCCCTTCCCTTCCCTTCCCTTCCCTTCCCTTCCCTTCCCTTCCCTTCCCTTCCCTTCCCTTCCCTTCCCTTCCCTTCCCTTCCCTTCCCTTCCCTTCCCTTCCCTTCCCTTCCCTTCCCTTCCCTTCCCTTCCCTTCCCTTCCCTTCCCTTCCCTTCCCTTCCCTTCCCTTGCCCTGCCCTTCCCTTCCCTTGCCCTGCCCTGCCCTGCCCTGCCCTGCCTTTTTTCCTTTCCTCTTTTGTTTTGCTGGTGTGGTTCATGGGGTTTTTTGTTTGTTTGGTTGTGGTGGTGGGGTTTGTTTGTTTGTTTGTTTTTAACAGTAAATTGCTGTGGTCTTGTAGACCTAGCTACTCTGCCTAGCTTGTACTTGCTGTGTCTACTATGAACCAAGCCATCTTCTGGGCTGCCAGAGGGCTATGCCAAGGACCTCTGCCTAGCATGATGAAGAAAAAGGGTTGCTTGAAGCAGAGCTTCATGTGAATGGCAAAACAATCCCAAATGTGTGTGGGATGTTTGCTGTTGTTTTAATTTCTTTTTTGTTACTGCAACTTCTTTACAGCTTTTCCAGTCCACATTGCAGCTGCCAGCAGTTTTTCATGTGAAATGCTTCTGATTATGGTCAGTGTCAGCAAATACAGTGTCTGCAGCCTGTCTGTAGTGTTTCCCAAAATGTATTAGCTTGAACAGAGAACTAATGGGTCAAAAATGCTTCCTGAAGTTGTGATGGTAAGGAGGGCTACAGATGGTGTATTACGAGATGCTGAAATCAACCATTCACTGAGTGGGGGGGAAAGGAGGGTCTGGTAAAGGTGATGCTGTCAAGGAGGGCTCATATTATATAGCTACCACGATTTTTGGCAGGGCTGAAACTTTACCCTGCATTTTGCTCCCATGGTGTTTCTTGAATAGGCAGGCAGATGTGCCATTGCCTGCTGAGACTTGGGAATGGGGAAGGCAGAAAAGGGAGCACTAGTCCCTTCCCAAAGGGGTTAGGATCTAAATCCTTGCTCTACCAAAGACATTTCTTCATCAGTGATGTCTCAAAAAATCCTGGGAGTGAATAAGAGTACAAATGGGAATAAATATTAACTTGCACAGTTACATTAGCTGCTGTTTAGTCATGGTTCAGGTTTCACACAGAAAAAAGCAGGCTGTAATCCACCCACCTGGGTATGCTGAGCCAGCACAACCAGACAGGCTGCAAGGGACAGAGCTGGCTAATGCAGGGGGAAGATGGAGCATTTAAGAGGAGCAAACATCAGTAAGCAAGGAGGAGAAGGGAAGGATCACAGGACTAGGGGGGTGATAGTATGAAAGGAGGCAGGAGGTGTGGATCAGCCTCTGTGAGAGGAGTGCAAGCTTGCACATGTGGGATGGCAGAGCACACAGCATGTGGATTCATCTGGGACACCTGAACTATTCTGAAGCCAGGCCCTGAGTTCCACATCTTTATGATGGTACACCATATCATACACTGGTCTTCAATCCCTATTTGGCATATTATGGATCTCAAAGCAAGCCCTTGAATGAGGTACCAAAGTTCAGTTATCCAAAAAGGATGAAGGAAGGCAAAACAGCTCACCTCCAGAGCAGACCTAAGGTTCAGCTGCCAGCCACCCACTGCCTGAGCTACAGCTCTCTGGCTGTGGTGACTGAGGGTCCCAGGAACAGCCCTCAGACCTGTAACCATTTGATTCTTGTACTTATTTCCTGTTCCTCCACTCCTGTACTCTTGGACAGAACAGGAGGTAGAGTGTTGGGCTAGTCCAGTACATAGGTAGGAGCTCTGTCCTTGTGTCTTTGTACTCTGAGTGATTTAACTGCAGTCACAGAGGAGTCATATGCACAGCTGCCATCAGCTAAAGCAAGTGTCTGCTTGCCATATGTATCACCTGAAAACCTGCCCTGGAGCCCTCCATAAAGCTGAGGGGTGCCAGGCACAAGGAATCTCACTCAGCATGTCCACCGGTGACACCGGGACAGTGTAACCCCCGTTTTCAGTGCAATCTCCATTCTCTTCCATCACCTATCTAGATGTATTTATTTTTGCCTGGTAATATGCTGCTGTGTCTCTCAGGTGTGCTGGAGGGTGCCAACAATGTAAAAAAGGAATGATTCAGTGAACAGTACCCATGTGCACTCTTTCTTTCTCCACTGGTTCTCATATGGCTTCAAAAAAGCCATATGAGTGGCTCCAGTGTTGGCTTCCTCCATTCTCTTTATCTTTTATTATTACTTCCTGGAGATTCAAAGGGACAAAGTGATGATTATCAGCATAGATCAGCATTGGGCAGGTAAGACTCACAGAAAGACAATATATATTTTTTATTAATGGATAATAAAAATCTTAGTTCACCTTCCAATTTTTTGTCTCATTTCTAGAAGATTATTCTGTCTTGAAGGAGCTTGTACCACAAATGTGTGAGAAGGTGGTAGGCAGCATATTTGTTATCCTTCAGTTACAAATGAGAACCTGAAGTGCAGCAAGAGTCATGTAGGAAAGTATTTTTACATCATTGTCCTGAGATTCTGTGTCAGCAGCTCCAAGGAAGGGCTGCCCTCTCTTCCCATGTCAGCTGTTGTTTGTCCTTGGTTAGGATTCTCTCTGGGTCTGTGGGCCATGGATATCTTGTTGGCCTTGCTGCTTGTGATAAGAGGAGCTCTCTGACTGCACTGAATTACAGTTCCTCAAAGAGAGGCAGGAGTCCTAAGGCCATGAACAGATACCATCCTGATGGCTTCACATCCTCATACCATATATGAGTACCATAAATACCCTGCTTATGAGATTTGTGGTCTGGAATGCTATATGTATTACTCTCTGCTAGTCATCCCACTTTTCCCTTTCTTCTGCTGTCTGCTCCCACCTAACCAAAATTAATCTCCCAGTAGCAGGAACCTGAATCACTGTGAGGGCAGTTAAGACACTCAGTTGCCCTTGGTACAGTAAACCCCTCAGAAACAGTGTAAGTAGAAGACAGCTACATGGCAGATGTTTATATATATGCACACATACACATATACACACACTCTCCCTCTTTCTAATGTCTTGACACGTGGAGAGCAGCTACACATGCAGCACACTTTGTATTGTACATCAACTTCAAACATAGTCCAAATCAACCGTGGAAATGGCAGCAATTATGGTAAGCTGAAACCAAACAAACTACAGCAACCTAATAGTTTCAATGGCAGGAAAAAGTCCCTCCTCACCCAGCTGTAGAGGCTGATAGGAAGACAAGCCTCAAGGCAGCTTATGGTTTCCTGGCTGTCATCAGCTCTCAGCTCGGATACTTGATATAATGAATAATCAGTGTTTGAACTGATGGAAGTGACCTTAAAATGTACTGGGGAGGGGGAATTTTGCCCAGTATGCACTGGGCAGTGGAAATCATGGTTGAAATACATTTACATATATTTAAGTGTTTGTACTATGGGGTAGAATTCAAATACAATGAAAGTAAAAGCCTTAGTCACTAAATGGTTGAAATATGGAGATTTAGGAAACCAGGGAAAGGGCTCTTTAGAAGACAACACCAGTTAAAGTATGTGTAGCTGGGAATCTGTCCTTCTGAGGCCTGTATTTATTTACAGATGGCAAAGGAAGCCAGTAAGAAGCATGGGGGAAGGTCTTCAATTGACATCTGAAAAACAGTCTTGAAGTTGTCTGCTTACCAGTGCTTTAAAAGCACAGGGAGTAAGGCTCTCAAGGAAGAGCTGGGCTTCCTCCTAACCTGGAGGGGATGTCAGAGACCTGCCTGACATGGTGATGGCAGGAAGGAGTTGGCCAGCTCCAGCTGCCTCCATATTTGTGCTGCTCAGTGCTCCATCAGGGAAGGTAGGTGTCTTTCACTGACCATTCTCAAGACCTCCCATGGGGTTAGGGCTGTGTACAGAAAGTGGGAAGAACCCCAGGGGCTAAAAGGAGGGAATTGGCTGACGTTCCAGCTACCACTGCATCTGTTGAAGGCATCCAGCTTTGAGGAACCTGACAGAAATGTGCTTAACATTTGCCAAGATTTCTTTGAAACTGTATTCCTGTGTTGCTTTGTTCCTTTGAACTGGCCTGGTCACTTGCAAAATTTGAGCTTTAGGGAAAAAAATTAAACCCACTGTGCAGATGTTACAGCTGGGACAGTTAGCATGCAAGAGAAGCTTTTCTAGAATTGCAGATGCACGAAGTGGCAAAAGCAGAGAGGTACGAGCTTTGGGAAGGGCTTTCGTCATGCATCTCTGCTCTCCTCTCCAGCACTGCAGTCCTTTAATTGAAAAATGACCTCTTCGGAAATTTGGAACATGGACAGATTTTTTGCTAAGAGACTGCCACGCACTTATCCCTCTTCTGGCTCTTTAATTTAGGTTAAATTAAAGGAAATAACTTGAGGTTTGGAAACAAATATCTCTAGGGAGCAGGTCAGTAGTATGGTATGGAATGAAGCCAATAGCTGTAGAGATTGTCTAATTTGAATTGAAGTAGGTAAAGAAAAGATAAACCCCAAACCTTTTCTATATGCATTGCTAGCGCTCTGTTTTTGTACTGCATTGTGTCTCATAGTGCAGTGTGCAGCCACCTAGAAGATATCTAAGGTTTACAGATTAATACAGCCAAGTTTTTAGGCTCATGGATATAGCTGCTTACTGAGTGCCCTTCTACCTGTTTTACATCTCTGTGATCTGGGGTTTTTTACTTCTCAGGGAAAAAAAGGGATCATGCTCCTCACAATGACCACGAGGCTAGCAAATTGGTAAGCCGTAACTAAAGTACCATGGAACAGCTGGTGCAGTGTATTTGCACTTCTGTTTGCCCAAATGTAGTTTTTCCATGTGCCTGGCTGCTGTGGCAAGAGCACTACTGTACAGAGACAGAAAGATCTTCCTCAGGGCTGGTGGGAATGGTGAAGATAACTATGTACCAGAACTGAGAGATACTCTTTTACAGAGAAACAAGGCTACAGCCTTTCTTTTTCCCTTTCTGCTCCCTCCTTACCACCATAAAAATATTTCCTATCCTTACCTAGTGGTAACATTATAGTCTGTGATGTGGGGCAGGAAGGCTGAGAAATCAAAACCCCCTTTAAATCTCCAAACCACAGAAGGAGCACCAGTGGAAAGCCACAGTGCTCTTCTACTCCACTTCCCGCCTGACCAGTCTTGGTTGTGGTTAAGTATATAGCCCAGATTTTGCATTACTCAGACACAGCTCTCTTTTAAGCAGGAGTGTCTTCACATTTCCAGCAGTGGTAGTGATTGATTTGATGAGGACCACAGACCCTTGGCAGAGGGGCTGCACCTGCACTTGCCAAACCTTCTGTTGTATTACACTGAAGTGAGGTTTTTGTGCTGTAGTCATGAAGGTGCTGATTTACAGAGAGGCTTTGGAATGACCAATCTGTAGAGCAGGTTTTCCTGGTAATTTTAAAGGACCAAAAAAAAAAATGGAAACAGGAAATTAGGAATATGCACAACTGAAATTCCTCTCTGCTCCCTTGAGCTGCCTTAATGGCTCTGTTTAACCTCTGTATGGCCACTCTTGGCTTTCTCTACAAGTGGTGTTATTCTGTCAGAAAGAAGATAGTATGTTACCCCAGACAAACACAAATGAACAAGAACACAGAATTCTGTATTTTGTTTTTTCACTTTCTTAAGCCCGTCTGCTCAAATATGACAGTTCTCTGATGTCAGGGAGTTCAGTCATTCTGTATCTGGCAGGTAAAAGTCATAAAACATAGAAGTCCCTGGAAAATTCACAGCCCCTGTTTCTGTAAAGAACAAACTAAGCAGAACAATCAAACTGTTTGCAGTAGACACGTGGAAAGAGAGCAGCACCTCTCTTTTTGTTCCAGCCTCCTTATCCAGAGAAACGAGGCTTCAGATGCATTGGCAGGGAAATGTGCCAGAGAAGGCAGGGAAAGATGCTATGGAAGCTGACTACTCGTTATCTTAATGATGTACCAAGCCTGGAACATTTAAAAAATAGATGTAATCTTTGGAAAACCACAGAACAGACAAATATATATGTGCTTATATTCCAATGTGGTCAAAAGAGACAAGTCTTTCCAAGCACTTCTTCAAAAGTATTCTTTTTCTCTGTAAAACAGAATGCTGCAATTCTGGTAAAAAGTGTCCATGAAAATCAAGTGCTACCAGAATGCTATTTTTTCTGAATAGTGAAATTGTGAAAAGCCTGTTGCTTACTTAACTGAAATCTCATGTTTTCACAGAATTTGTGGGCTTGGCAAGTCTTTCATGAAGTAAATATTTACCTTTCTTACCACAAAGTGTCAACACTACTTTGGGCCTAACTGTTACCAGGAATATAGTTCATTTTTATTATCTTGATCAATTACAAAATGTAAGAAATTACCACAATTTCAAATTAAATTTAGTAATAAAAACGAATTAATGGACATATATGTCCAGGCAGCTCACACTAGTCTTCAACACTGAGTTACTTAGTACACTCATAAGTCTGTCATTAAGTCCCTAAGTGTATGTATCACATCTAAGTGTTTCTTTCAGTTTCAAAGCACAGGATAAGGCACTATTTTTAGAGTTCAGATTTGTCAATGCAGACTTTATTGGACCATCAGTCAGGTGAAGCAACCAACAGTAAAATAAAAGTTCTAGCAAACACTCCTGTGGATAAGCATGTAGTAACTGTGATTTGTGGTGACAGGGTTTATATTAGATGTAAAGAGATGGAAGCCACAAATATGCCTAGATCACCTATAGGTTTAGTGAATTTAAACAGGAATAACTATTATCCTCGAATTCCTATCAGTTGCAAATCACCTGGGCTTTGCTTCTTAATGCCTTTGATACTCATAATTCTCCTAGTAAAAACATTTAGGCAGCCAGTTAGAAGGCAGAAACGATAACAAGTGATTTAGGTGACTGGTTGCCCACATGAATAACAAAAAGAGCAAATTCAATTAACATTTTCCAAATAGCTCGAAGCATGAATGTAATTCTGCCAAGCTATTTGGTACATACTTGCAAATAATACATTTGGGGAAACGCACATCTGGTTTCTAAGTAATTTGCTGAGGAAAAAAAGTATCAGCAACAAGTTTATGATGTAATTTAGGGGCTTAATGATGCAGATAAGCATCTAGTGGGAGATTTATGCCTGTGTTCTTTTGAAAAATCCAAAAGTATGTCCAGTGTACAACTTTAGGCTGCTAAATACTTTTAAGATTTGGTCTTAGTTTCAAAATAACTATACATTTGCAACAAAGACCTTGACCTGGGTGAGTGTGTAGCTGCACGCTTTTTGCCAGTCCATGCAGGTGTGGGCTGCAATGTGACACAAATTTTGTGTCAGATTGGTTCGTATCCTTGCAATTAGAGCAAGACCACACTGAATGATTAGTAATGGCTTCTCAGAAAAATAGAAATAAATTCCTCCACAATAGCACTGTGGTTTTGAATTGAAGGGGGAACCTGTAACCCTTTATGTTTCACAATCTTACATAGGGAACATTTGAAATTTTTATGGCAGGGCTATACATAAGGGGAAAAAAACAGGGAAACATTTTGTATTCTGTTTATATTAAAAAGGGAAAAAAAGAAAAAAGAAAAGAGGGATTTCTGCATTTGTGGAAGAAATATTAGGAAAGAAATTATTCCATAATACAGACATACTAAAAAACTGAAGGGGTGCAAGAAGACCATCGCTAGAAGAATGAATTATTTCCTTCAGTAGGAGGTGCCTGATCTTGTCTTGGAAAGAAAGGAATCTTTCTTACAGCAAATTAATTCTAGTCTTTACTCTAGAGGTGAGTGTTAAAAATTTTTCACAAACAGAAATACCTCAAAAACACAATTTCTGCAAAAAATCCTACATAATTCTTAACAGGAGTTGACTGCACATAGAAACAGTTATTTGGTACTGCAGATCCTGATTATTTCAGCATTGCTTCAGCTAATCTTTGACATGCAGTTAAGGTAACCTGAACCATGCCATTTAAAATCAAAATAGCTATCTATGCAGACTTTTATATTTCTGCTGACAACGCCATCATAAAGAAACAAACCAACGCAAAAAGATCCAAACATTTGCTTTCTTTAACAGCTTCTTTCAGAAAGGCTGTTCTATAAAAGAAAATTCACATAAAGGCACACAAACTTTTCTAACCTTGTGAGCTTTTTGCTGAGGGTTTTTTTTTTTTTTCTGTTTTGTTTTTTTGTTTTGTTGGGTTGTTTGGGTTTTAGTTTGGTTTTGGTTTTTTAAAATTTTTGTTGGTTTTGTTTGTTTGCTTCCTTTTGTTTCGTTTTGGGTTTTGTTTTGGCTCTGATTTTTATGGTTAATTTTTTAATTAAAGAAACCTTTCTCCTGCAACAAAAATAAATGTTTTCCCCAGCCAGCTTCTCTGGAAAACTTGTAGTTTCCCTGATCAAGTCTACTAACACCCTCTGGGCTGTTGACTGAGCCACCACTTCCTCCCACTCGGTGCCAGTGTTGTCCAGTGTGATCAATAAGGGTTGGGCTGTGAGATGGAGGTGTATTTGCAGCACATGAACATCTGGAAGTCATTCCTGGCTGGAGTGGACTGTGAACACACTAGGCAGACAGGATCCTGTAACGTCTCTCCTGTCTCAGCCTTTAGCTGCCTCCGAGGGCAAGACAATGACAGCACTACTGTGAGTGAAAGTATTTATGTGTTTATGGGACCACAGGTATGAGCTTTTTTTCCTGCTGGTTTGTTACACACTCTGCAGACATCGAGTGAGCAGGGACATCGTGGGGACAGGGCAGACCCTGAGCAGTGTGACGGGGTGATGTACTAACCACCATCCCCAGGATCGCGATGACGTCCTTTTCTCCTGCTTGTTGCAGCAATGTGTTCCTATCATCATTAGGGCTTTCTTCCTGGAGAACAACTTTGACCTAGAGCATATTTACAAGAAGAAGGGTGTCAGCTAACACCATCTAGCCAAATGGAGTAATTCTTTAAGGGTTTTTCTCTTCCAATTAGTTTTTGAATAAGATTAGTATCTCTTGAGTTAACTCACCAAACAGTTTGAGGTCATTGCACAAATGTAAAAGCCACAGAAAACCAAGGTTCACATATATATAAGCATTTGCCTGTCTCACTGGACCAGAGCAGTGAACATGGGAAGTACATGCACCATGAAACTAGAATCTCAGTTTTAAGGGTTTATCTTTGCCAGGCAAAAAGGTGCAGCACAGAACCAGATGGTTTCAAATGCGGTGTGATCCTTGCAGCAATTTTATGGGTACACAAGCAGGCCTCAAAGCTGCTTTCAGAGACCAACTGTACCAGAATGCCATGAGGGTACAGTCTCTGTTGCTGCTCTCTCTGTATCCTTGTCCTTGCTCAGTCATGCTGTCTGAACTGGGACTGCAGCCCAAGCTAAGCTGACCCCTCTCTTAGTTATTTCATTGCTCATGACTATACCATACTTACTATCATAGGCACTCATATCTCTTCCTCCCCAATTTCAGTCACTTTTTGCCTTTCTATGTGCAGTAGTTTCATGTAATCAGTCCATCTCTTCAGCTTCCTTTCCTATACCTTCCTTGGTGTGAGACACTGTTGCAGGAGCCACCACTTCCTCAGAGCATAGCAAGTGAATGAGATCTTAAAACATCCACCATAAAGGTAAGGGTGCTGGTTTCAGATCTGAAACCAGCACAGTAAAGAAGGACTTGACAATAGGGCCTATCCCTTGAATGCCTGGTCACTGGATTGAAACTTTGGAAGAGGCATGGTTTCATCCTTTATGTCTCTATCAAATGGTAATAAATTCTTCAGTTACATTATAAGCCTATACTATTTTTCAGAAGGATTCTTTCCATACAGGTCAAATGAGCACAAGTAAAATCCAAGAAAATCCATGGGAAAAAAACTTCATGTATAGACATTTCCATAATGCTAACAAACAAAATTTCATTTGACTTTCTGATGCCACTTTCTCACTGTCTCATCTTTTTTATCCTGATTTTCTAGAAATATCCTATGAAATATAGAATTACAGAATCATTTAGGTTGGAAAAGACCTTTAAGATCATTGAGTACAACTGCAGACTTACACTTGCCAAGTCCACCACTAAACTATGTCCCTAAGTGCCACTTCTATACATCTTTTGAATATTTCTAGAGATGGTGACTGGAGCACTTCCCCGGGTGGCCTGGTCATATGCCTGAAATTTCTCACTTAAAGTCCCATAATCATCCTTTTTCTTCTGAATAGGTTGCAGTTTAAAAATATCCTTTTACAAAGTGGGATCATTACATGAACATCTTCAAAGTACCAAGCCACAATTTCTGTGCTGAATCCAAGATGTAGAACTTGAATTAAGTGCATTGTAGTACGTTTTTACTGAATTCATTTTCAGTGGGCTTGAAATAAACGTGCTTTAGGCTATAAATACATTCCCATCCTCTGAAATCTTGACATGCTGTAATGAATCTTCTAGCCTGTGGCCATCTTGAATGAAAGCTTGGAAAATCACATCAACAACTGATTTAACAAGAATCTTTAGACCTAAGAATCCTATAACGTTCAATAACATTAAATCACGGTATAAAAGCCTTTTTTATTTACTAAAATTATTTAAATAAAATAAATTTAGCGTGTAGGTTTAGGCACAAATGTTTGTGGTCCAATGCCTCTTGTTGATCATCATCTCAAAACAGGAGTACAAACACATCTGCAGATCAGACATGAAGGCTTGTATCAATATGATGTTCCTTTAAGAGGAAGTAGCAAACATTTTTTTTGGCAGAAAAGAAACAAAATATCTCCTTTAAACCATAACTGGAAAGGTTTATTTATGCTCTTAGCATGAGTAAAGTAGGGATTATGGGAATTTAGTTCAAAAACTGTTGTAAAAGACTTGTCCTAATAAGCAAAGTGCCTGAAGTAGATACCTACAATAACAGCAGATGTCAACACATCATAATGAGACATGTTATTCTGATTTATACTTTTCATTTTTACATTACTAGTTACAGTTGGACATTTAAAAAGCATTTTCCTCTTTTTATTGCCAGTGAAATTGTTTTACAAAATTATAAAACAATTAATTTTTTTTTTTAGTATCTGTTATTGTTCATGCACACTCTTGTATGTTTATGAGTTTCATGCCAGAGTGGTTTTGAAGGGAGAAAGTTATTTTCTTGTTATTTATGTATAATCTAACTTCAATTGGAATAGAAAATAATGAGTCTGGAATAATAATCTGTTTAATTGTTGACAAAACAGATGGAGTAGTTTCAGTCTAATATCTTTCCAATTTTTATTGATTAGAAAAGGAAAAGTGTGCAAGCTAATGCTGAAAGGTTTTTCGTTAACAAATATAAAGTGTTTTATTTTATTCTGTCATGGGTGCCAGCAGGTATATCTGTATTTCAATTTCTTTATTTCAAACCACCAATAAATTTCATTCAACCCATTGTAATCTGGGCACCTCTCTAGGAAATACCAGTGGACAGTTAAGTAGCTAACAAAAAAGTAATCAGCATATTACTGTGTGGGGAAAAAAAACCCTCTGTAATCATTCAAAAAACTAGCAGAATATGGTTAGCAGAATGTTCATGAAAATTAGGATATAGGTTTCTTTAAAAACTGAAATTAAAAAAAAATGAAATTAAGCCAGGCCAGTTTCTAAGCTGAGCTCCTTGCAATGATTCCAGCTAGTCCCTCTCATTCCTTTCTGTGCCTTTGGGGCCACATTTCTGTAGTGCTCCATGTTGCACCTGGGCTTCCTGATTTTGCAGTGGGCCAACACTGCTATGCAAGCTCCAGAGCACTGCTGGACTTCCTGCCTCCAGATATGCTACTGGTTTCTGGTACAAGGCACATAATTGGTTCTGCCAAGTGTCTGGATTAAGATAGCAGGAGGTTCCTGGTTTCTCTTCCCATTGCTCCTCCTGGGCTATGCTGGGGTGACCCTGGAGATAACTGCTAAGTTGATGAAATGGGCCAACGAGGTGATGGATCCTGCCCCTGGCTCCAGGCTGTATTTACACACCAGCCAAACAGTGGGGTCATTGCATTGAACAGAAGGACTAATGACAGTGGTTCCTGAAAGATATTTTAAAAGACAAAGGTGCTGAAGTCTGTAATGTGCTCAGTGGCTGTGGTCATAAGGGTCATGAAGCCTTATCATAAGCTAAAACGACTTTTTGGTGTGCCCCCAAACTGCAGCCTTCAAAACCTGCTCAGTAATAATTTTTTCAGTGCTGCTCTCAAGACACTGTTCAGTAATCCCTTCCAAAAGGCATATCCAAACTCATTCCTCTCCTGGAGCACTGGCAAGAAAAGTGTTTTGCTGGTTTTTTTTGAGGACTACAATGTCTCCTCAGGCATGTCCACCACATATGCAATTTTTGTTTTCATAATCCTTCTTTCAAGTTTAACAGCAACCACAAAATGGGATTATGGAATTAAATTAGTTTTTATTTTTATTAGTTTTATTTTTCAGATCTAATAAAAAGCCAAATTTCTGTTTTAGTGGATATAGATTATATCTTACAGAAAATGCATTAGACTTAAGGAAGTGTTGCAAATTCTTCAGCGTAATGCTGAAATTTTGTCTTCATATCTTGTGTTATCTGAATCCTTTTTCCAACTGGTTTCACACCAAGGTGAAAGCCATCATCAGAAGACAGATTTTCAGATTTTTCAGTGAAACAGTGTGCATACAGATGTTACAGCCAAGGTGACGGAGGATGGACCTATCTCTGTGGTGACACAATGGGTATTATTGCTCTGCACTGGGCTCTCTGTAACATATGGAGGTAGCTAAGCTAACCCCTAAGGATGGGCAAACATTTTAGCCATCTCACCAAGTGGCTAAACCTTCTGTGCTTCTCTGCATTTTATTGTGCCAGCCTCAGCAACTAATCCTTCAGCAGCATTTGCAACATGCTGGGTAAGTTGAGTATGGTGTGTGAAGGGTGATAAAAGTCCATTGTATGAACAATACGGGCAAGAGGAGAAAACGCCACACTTAGAACACAAGTGAGCTTGAAGATGAGTAGCTGTTTTTAACTTTGCCCTTGTTTGAGAATCTGAAAGAACAGCGCTTTTCTCCCTGTTCATGTTTGTGAATGTGTAAAGATTATATAGTTCCAATGTCAAGGACAGTGAGAAGCATCTGAGCTACAGAAGGATCACAAAACAAGGCTGTATGGTGTCACACAGTTCAGTTAACCTGGGTATATTGTTATATGGATCACTTCTTGAAGCAACTGAAACTTCTCACTGGGAATTTTATTACCTATGATAATGTAAATGCTATGCAAATATTTTATCTATTAGAATCTAAAAAACTAAAGGTTGTATCTTTTAAGGCTTACTGTGGTTTTCCCAAGTGTGTTGTCATTGCTGTAGCAAACCTTTCCTGACCTCATGGAAAAGGAGGAAATAGGTCTGCTCAGTGGATGAGTGGCCCAAATGCTTCATATTCATCAAGCATATAGTGCTCCATGACAACCAGTACGATTGCCATTGAGAACAGTTTTTGCAGATGGGATTTTCCCTGGCTTACAACACAGTTTCTGTGTTGAATACTGCTAGAATCCCTGCCCCACCCTATCAGCTGGCTGTCCCCACTCCTTTCACTGCTAGTCTGCTTGCTAAAGCAGTTTCAGTTTTGCCAGCATTTTGCATGTGGCAGCCAATATTTGCTTGCAAAAGTTCAGACTGTTGCTAATGGTGCTGAAGCCTGTCCTGTGTTGCACTGATTGGAAATTTCCAGGCTGTGGATAGACCCTTACAGGCCCCAAACAGCTGCAGCTCATAAATGAACTGTATTTGCTGCTGGTCTGGCTTGTCGCTGGCAAGGAGGAGAATATTAAAATCCTATAAAGATACTATCAAATTGGGAAATACTGCACAGTGTGCTTTTGTTTCTTTTAAGGATGAAGAAACCAGACGAGAGGGGACTTAAGCTCCCTCTGTGCATATATGCAGAGCGGAAAGAAATTAGATTTAACTGACCCCTTGATGAGAGTACTTGATATTTGACTATATTTAATCACATATAGAAAAGACAGTTGCACTTTTCAACAGCTGCTGTTGCTCTGGGCTTCAAGGGGCTAGCGAAGAGATTAGGTCTGGGAAGAGATTTAGTCCCTCTCTCTCCCTCTCCCCCAAAATCTACATTTTTCATGACTTTTGGAGTTCCACGGGGAAAACAAAAAACAAAACACATTCTTGACTGTGTCCAAAACTTTACTGCTCTTTCAATTATGTCGTGGCAGTATAGGTGGAAGCAGATGGCCAGGAAAGAAAGTGAGCTCTGTAGGTGTGAGAGCATACATCACCAGCTTTGGGATCCCACATCAGTGGGGCTGATCTTGGGGCACATCTTTGCCCAGATGTGGAGGAAAGGCCTCACTAACTTCCGAGATTAGACTGAACAGCAGTCTGGTGATTTTTTTCTTTTTCAAAGTTTCGGCCCAGTTTCAGGAGGACAACTGACCACAGGACTGGATACCTTTTAGCAGTCTCAGTTTGCAGCTAAAAGCAGCAAAGCTTTTAGCAGTCTCAGTACACAGAGAGCAAGGTGGGATGATTAACGGATTGAACTCTCTCCAGCCCTAAAGGAGATTATTTCTGAATCCTGGTGTCAGAGAGCTCTGATCTGCCCAGATGTGCCAAAACCCAGGTAGGATGTTAGGGGTTTGGTACATGTAAAGACTGCCTTTCTAACCTAAACATGAAGGATGATTTCTGATTTTGACTTAAGCTTCTTTGTATTCCTGATAATTCTCTAAATGTGTCCACTTCAGAGTGTGACTGACTGATTTAGAAATATAAAAGATAATTCATAACATTACCAGGATGTGTTTGATATTGCCATCAGTATTTTAATTAAAAGGTTAATTAAATAATTACTTCTCTTGGTCCTGTATCACCAATAAGCTTCAAATTGCATTGCACAAATTCTTGGGCTACCATTTAAAAATGATTAAAATTTAAAACCAGTCTTCTGGAGGGAAACAGGTAGAATATTCCACAATTACTGCTGCACTTTACACATACATTAAGACATCAATTTTAAATGTCCAGATTGGAAAGTGTTGTATGATGGTCTTGGTTTGAAAGACAGGTGTTTGCCAAGGAAGGCAGGAACCTCCCTTGGAAGGGAGAATATGACCTCCTTTCCTCCAAATCATTAAAACTTTGAAGCAGGGGGCTTTCAGGCGATGCCATGGGACAAGGCATACCAGTTCTTCACTAGTGTGTGTATGTATAACCAGGCAAACACCCGACGGTGATGCCAACGCAGCGAACAGCAGCAAACCCAGCGCAGGCTCTTCCCGCTCTCGAGGCGCTTTCCCCCGGTGCAGTTCCGCCCGCGGCCGGCAGGGGGCGCTGCTGGCTCCCGGTGGGCGGGGCCATGGCGGGGACTGCCCCGCGCCTGCAGGGGGCGCTGTGGCGTGGCGCCCTCACGCGGTAATGGCGGACGGGAGGGGCCAAAGGGATGGAGAAGGGACGTCCTCTAGGAACCGCCACGGGAAGCCAATCCCAGTGCCCCCTCTGGACAGCAAAAAGAGCTGTAGCCTCGGAGCAGCAGCTAGAACATCAGGCCAGGCTCACTCATGCCAGAAGAAGCAGGACCAGGCCAGGCAAATTCCCATCCCAAGCAGCAGCTTGACCATCCTCCTCAGAAGCCAAGAGAATAAGAGAGCTAGGAGCCACCTCAGCCCCCTTTTCCTCAACCCAATTCTGGTGGTATCTCTGACCCTCTGAGAGGAAGCCCTCAGACAGGAGAAGTGCAGCCAAGTGCCCTCCTCCCCTGAGCCTGACAAATTCTTTTCTCTCTCCTAAGTTGTAGTTGTTCTAGTTTTTTAGCAACAAAATTAGAGACAAATTCCCTAAAAGAAAGAAAACAAAAGGAAACACCCTAATCTTCAACAATGACATGGACCAATATTAGTGATAATAGCCTTTTTGAAAAAGGTTATTGAAAGCATTAGGTATTTTAAAATCCAGCTTTATAAGGAAAAGCAATTTGCACAAGCCCTGAAGTGCAAATGCAAGGAGTAAGGGAAGGTGTCTGGTTTCCCTTGTTAGATGTGTTTTATCCATGTTAATATTAACAGCAATTGTGCTTGGGGAGTATCTCTTTTAATTTTAAGCTTCAAAATGCACAAAAGGAAGTAAGCAGCTCAAATTACTTTCCCACCATAACACTGAGAAGGCCCAATGGTCGGTGAAATAGAGCAGCCAGTGTCTCAGCCTTAGGGCTTCTAGGTAAAGCTACAGAGCATTTAGTTCTCACTGAAACTCACAAACTTGCTGTATTGCAAGTATTAAATCATTGTTTAATTTGTTAAGCCAGTTGAATGCTCTTTCAAAAATAATCACTGGGAATATTTGTCTATAAACGTGGGTTATTCGGAAACACATCACTTATTCTAGTTACTGCTGGGAGTTCTCATTGCGTAAAGGCATATGCACAAGCAGCTTTGCTTCTTTCGAAAATGAACTTTGTGATTTAAATTGTGCTCATAAATTTTCAAGTAAAATAGATGCAGTTGCACACTTCACACCCATGTAGATATTTACATGCAGCAAAATAACTTGACATGGAACATTTGGTCAAGAAACCTCCCAGCAACATTCCCATGCAAATATTTTTATGTATATCCACATGTCCTCAAGTACATGCTGTCATTTTGTCCTGGACTGTGTAATTACTTCTGTAATTAGGTTTTTATATAAACCACAACTCAAACTTTATTCTTTCACAAATGCACTTTAATTTTTACTTTTATAATTATGAGATCTTCATAATTATAAATAAACTGCAGGAGTATTAGGGAAAAATAATATTTAATGATCTTAAACTGGGAAAATAATACTGGTTCAAGAAATACCTTTTGACAACAATGCATGATTCAGTTCTGGTGCTGATTATCACAGGGAGTTCCTGTAGCCAAGAGCATGCCAAGACCATTTAAAAAGACTGGATATTAATGCAAATAAAAACCACTCCAAATGGTCGATTTTGGTTATTGTCAAAATATTGGAAGAGTGTTTGATCTCTTTTTCCCAGCTTAAAAGAATCTCTCTTGTAAGAGCAAAGGGTGGGCCCTATGTTTGGAAGATGCAGTCTAAAGATGAAGTATTTGGTTGCTTTCCACATCATCTGCTGGGAAAACACATTTATTCTTCTATGAACAACTTTCCCAGGACAACCCATAAGATTAGTTTTCCTGCTGCTTTTCCTTCAATCACAAAAATTCCACTCCTGAGGAAGAGAGAACCAATAACAAATATGTTTTCAGTTTTATCAAATGCTCCAGCACAACACATTACAGAGTAAAAATTTGTTTTGATAAAGTATGGGAAGCTTACAAAGCTCTATTTATGCAAGCCCTACATAAATCAGTTGTGAAAGTCAAGTTCATAGTAATGTTTACAGCTGAGCCAAAAGGTTTACTTTTTGTTTGGTTTGGTTTGGTATTTAAAAAAGTCTGCAGAGTTTTGAATGAAATGTAATAGATATGATCACATGAGTAGATATCTAGATTCAAATATTGGTTACAGTCTGAAATTTCAGGGAAATTTGTAAGGCTTCATTTTAGATCCCAAGCCTAGATATCTGACCATATATTGCTAAGTTTCTATCTAGGAGTGGTGGGGAGGAGTGGATGCTGTGAGCAGTTGAATGTCCAGGGCCTAGCTATACACTCTGCTAGCTTTGGGGTGCCCCAGGCTCGTGGTGAATCCCCCTGCGCTGCTTTCTGCCTTCACTGCATGCCAACATAAATAAAACACCACCACATGTGGTTTACAGGTGGAAATAAAGGCTGTCCTTGCTTCACTGTGACGGTCCTTGTGGCCCTGCCCCTAGAGAACCATAATGAAGCGTGAGAACTGTTCTTGCTTCCCATCCTGAGCTTCAGGGCTGCTCGATTTGCAGTTTAGTTAACTCATAATTCGTCCAAGTTACGCATAAACCACATGAAATTATACAATCTCCTACCTAATTGCACTAGACAAACCATTTTGGTTGGAACTTGGTAAATGGAAGTACTATACAAAATAAAGACAGCTATTTGATGAGTGATTTTTTTTTTTTTGTGGTGAATGACTGTATTCCTTGAGTAATGCTTTCATTGAAAAATGTGCAGCAAGATTTACGTTTTTAATGATTGATTTTTGTTTCCACGCTAGTGCTCATTTTCCGTGTTTTTCCTGTTCATTTTTCATTTTCCCTGTCTTCATCACAAAAAATTTCCTATGAGCAAAAATATGATGGATGTGCTCTGACTGAGAATACACAAAAGGCAAAAAGGTAACCACAGTTCAGCAGAATTCGATATAAGAAAAAGCTTACTGAAGTTCAAAGAATTCAGTTAAGTTCTAATTGACATTCCTAAAACTTACTTTATTTTTGTCACCTGCTCTTTCATGTTGTTACTAGCCATTTTAGATCCAGGATATCCGTCTCTGGTGAACAGAAATTCCTGGCATTAGCAGCTCTGCCTTTATTGGAATTCTTAAATTTATACATTCACAAATGAGACATAGTCTTGGTTTCAGAAATGGACTGTTTCACTAGTATTTACATGTCTGAACCAGAACAGAGAGGAACAAAAATTTGAGCATAGATTTCATGGTTTCCACCTTCAGCTTTGTTCCTGGAAGCCATCAGTTATTGTCTCCTCATACTATTCATGTGATGATCTAAAGACAACCTGAGTAGATATGAGCCCATGGGAACATATTGCACACTGAGGGCTGTGTCACCTCAGCTTAGTGTAAGCTAACTGTAACCTCAGCATGGGGAAAAGTGGAAGTGCCACTGTCTGAGATGGCCTCTCCCTGACATTTCTGGTTTACAAGAAGCAAGTTTCTCTGATCTCCTGCTTCATAAAAGTACAGTGTTAGAGAACAGATCTTTTCTGCAGCTTAGTGCCTTGGATGCTTACAGAAGGCTTCAAAAAGCACCAGAATTGATTCAACTTTTGAACAGAAGACTTCAGCTTAAGACATAAAAACATTACATGGTGGAGGACATAGCGCCACCTACACCCACATGAGCTGAGCCATACTAGTATCTTTGGCTGACAGATTAGGTTTTGAGGATTTTTTTTGCTGTTGCTCCTCACCTCAGGTATCAGCATGTGGCCTTGAAGACCTCCTTTCTCAATGCTTTGAGAAAGGTTGCAAAGCTGTGCTAGGATCACTAGAAAAAACACAGTGTCATTGTAGATCAAGGCATGGCACTAGAATATGAGGCTGTGAAAACCTGTCATTTGCAAGGCTGTAATATGTCCTAATGTAGTGAAAGAGAGAGCAGCTTAGATGCTATGGTGGTAATGTGCACTTACCGTATTTCTCTGGTCTGGAAAGAGACCACAACACTTTATTTTGACAAGGGATAATATGCATCTTTGAAAGTGACTGTGAAAGAAAATTTAGCTTGAGATGTCAAGCAGTCCAACATGGAACAGAAAGCTGCAAACATCTGCTAAGGTGTCATGTTTTCTTATAAGAAAATTACATCTATGATTATAGCACCAATCTTTGCAAGAGTAGCACTATTTCAGAAGAAAAACACCACCTAAGGCAGAACATTGTCTGTTTATTTAAAACAAAATTAGGAACCAACAATATATTATTCACAGTCTTCAGGGTATCCTGAGAATCTTATGTGTTTCTTTAACTGCTATAAATACAGATTCAGCTTGCCACACACAGAGAACTTAATCTGAATCTTGTCAAATGAGTACGTTATTTACATTTCATCCCATCTTAAAATGTGGCTTTCTCTTTTGAGCTTCTAAGTGCAGTAGCAATGCCACACCAACACAAGCATGTGTTACTATATCATGGCCCGCATTCTTTCCTGACTACAGTGGTGTCCAATGGGAAAGTCTTTCCTCTTATCAAGTAGCATTTGGACCTTCCTCAAAACAAAAAATAGGATCAATCTTCTTATATTAAAAAAAAAATCAGGATGTCAACCTGCATCGATTAATCAAGTTTCCTCACTTCTCTTGCTCTTTCCCCTTTTCTGCATGAGTAATCTAAAATCATGCATGTAATTATCTGAAAGATATTTCAATAATACAAAAATAATTTTAGTAATCCCTCCCCCCTTTTACGACTGGAATCTTGTCCTGAGTCTACAGCTCCATCTCAGCATGTGGAACATACATATTAATACCATTTTTAGCTAGACTTGATGTCTTGTATTTTTTTTCACAGATACACAAAATGAAGAAGTCTGTTTGTTTCCATCTCTATTTTTTTCCAAGTGTAAACTAAACAACTGCTTTTACATCTCTTGCTGGTTAGCAGCCAATGTAAATGCTTATGCTAGGAGAACAAGCCCATTTCCTGCCGTTAAGGCTTTTTTGTTTATCCTAGAGCTACTCACTGCCACTGCCTGCCCCTGACAGACTATTAACCCCTGTTTCTAGCAGGAATACCAGATGTGGGTTTCTTAAGCAAATTATTGGTTATTTCACCACATGTCGTTTTTACATTTAAGTGTTTCCAGCCTCTCAGAACATTCCACAGAAACAACATCACATTTTCCTTTCAACCTGTTAATTAGCATAATTATTTATCAGCCTGAAACCACAGCTAGGGTTTGTTAAGCAGCAGACAGATATGCACTGGATAGTGGCCCAAGAGACTAGAGAGAGTGATGAGAAGAGGGAGGCTGTGGGAAGGCATGCTGTTTGCATTTGTCTCCACCACCTCCTCTGAAGACCTCTCCAGCTGATATGACACATCCCTCTTTCATGCTGCAGGCAGAGGAGATTTCAGGGTTACTTGTCTGCCAAGTTCAACCCAGCTGTAACAGGGAGATCTGGCTCCAGATGATCACCCCAAAAAGAGGTGATATGAGAAATATGCACCCTCTGCTATCTCTGGCAAAGTCCAATCCTCCCCTTGGGTTGACATGTTCCTTGTGTGTTTATCTAATCTCCCTCACTAAAAGGAATTATAAGATTGCAACATTTGTGAAACTTCTAGGATGTCATTTCTTCAGTCAGCATGTAAAATAACCAAGAGGATCTTTGTCCAGCCTTGTACAAGCAACATTCATCCTTAGGTCAAAAAAATTACTTGCAGAATAATGTATTGGAAGAAGCAGGTCCAAACTAGTCATTAGATCCAAGGATAGACAAAATAAAAATTTGCATGATGCATTTAAAATGCTCAGGTAACCCCTTATGCAGAGGGTGTGAATCTGGGCAAACTAAGCCTCTCTTGCTCCAGGCCCCATACGAGTTTAGCACTAGAAGAGTTTCCATAGGTCCCTCCACGGGATGAATTGCACTCAGCTTTTGAAAGGTTAGGCACAGTAATTTTCTACCTGAATATGTTTAGGCTGCTTTTATAGCTCCAGCAAGTCCTGTACTTCTGCCAGCAGCTGTACTGTGGTTTATGCATACCTGGTAATTGACAAGATTTAATGTAAAAATTATTAGTGGTGGTGTGGAACAGTTATGGATAAGTTTCTAAGTGGCTACATTTGGCTATGAGTTGCAGTCAAATCCATTTTTTTTTCAATCAGACTTCAGAAAAATATTACTTGGCAAATGAACTAGAATGTTCTGTGACCACAGTTCAAATATGCTGGTTTTTCTAAAAATGTTCAGGACATCCAGTTATATTCCCAAGCCTTCCAGTTCATTTGCAAGACTAGAGATATACTAGAAAGTATCTGAGAACTAGATTGATCTGATCACAGGCTTCCATAAAATGATCTGTAAACTCAATCACCTGGGCTGTCATTGTTTGCCAATCTTTTTTCCATAGTGACCCTTTCCTAGCTGTTTCATTATATGTTGTACTTTATCTTGTAGCTTTGTATGTGCATGAAAAAGAATTGAAGGGGTTTTTCCATAGAAAAAACTACAGCTCTGATGTTATTACTCATCATGAGTACAAAGCTGTCTAGGATTATATTTTAATATACTTAAATAAAGCAATAAAACATTAATAATGTTTGCTGTTCAAGATTAGTTTAATGAATGCTGGTATTCACTGCAATATTTCAGCTAAGAGGGACAAATTCACTTTGATTTTCTTTCCATTATTTTCTCCACACCAACAAATGATTTAAAATATTTTTAAAATTAAAATCTTATTCCAAAAATCTCTTCTCTGAAACCTTTCAGAACCAGTAGAAAAATACCTACTATGATTTTAGGTCCTCCTACTCAGATGCCTTTGTTTTTTTGAGGGGAAAGAGGGTTGTTGTGGACATTAGAAAGTGGAAAGCCAAGACAATTTAGACTTGAAACTCAATAAAATAGCAGCTGGTGGCAAGCCCTAAATATCCCCCAACTCTTATTATTCCAGAGAGATGTTTGTAAGTAGGGTTGAAAAGTTTGAAGGAGGCACTGTGTTATTTGATACAGTACAAATTACCATCCTAATTAATACTCCTATTTATTTGTGAAAGGTCCTAAAATGTAGTTCATAACATTTAACTCCTGTTTCGCTCTAAGAAGCCAGACAGGTGGCCTGCACAGCCTTGAGCATACTGGGGGAGCTGTCTTCAATGCCCAATGTCTTTTTTAGGAGAGGGCTGGTCCTTGACCCTCACTTTTGAGTAAATGCAATATTGGTTTGGGTAACTTCTGCCTTGTCAGCCTTGCAGAGCTAAGCTGGCACCCTGATTGTGTTTTGCATGACTTCTCTTTGCCTAGGTTACATCCTTTATCTATTTCTCCAAGGCTGTTCTGTTCTGCTGTCCTTGATAAGAGTAAAATATTGTTCTGTCCGACTGTCCTTATCAAATGAATAAAATGCTGTTCTATTTTCTACTGTCCTTATCACCTCAAAGCTATTTAAATTTTGGGGTTTGTGTATGTGCTCCTAATTTATTATTGGCCCCAATCTCTGCTGGAATGTCAGAGAACAACATTGTTGCAGCAACTGTAACGAAGGACAATGGTTGCACACAGAGGTTTGGTGCTGGTGCAGGCACTCAATCCCCATGCCCTAGCCACTCTGCCAGCTCTGGCACCCTCCCCATCCTTCCATTTGATGCATGTGTCAGGGGTTCTGCTTGAGGGCCAGTTATGAAGCCAAGTGCTTTTCAGATGGTTTTGCAACTGAAGTAAAGGCTTTGCTCCTGAGAAACCTGAACTGATGCTTGGTTAAAGAGACCTGCAGTTGTCAAACTGGTATTTATATACTAGATCTCAAGTGAGTTCTTCTTATATTCTTTTGTCTTCCTGCAGCACTTTCCCTGCAGAGGAGAGCATACAGGCAAGGCTGGGTGTGCCAAAATCCTAATGGCACACAGATAACCTAATGGTAATCCTAATGGCCAGCCTTTTATTTGTGAGCCCACAAGAGACCTGACTTTAGCATTGCACAACACCTTCGAATTTATCCAGGAAGGCAGTGAATTAATTGTATGAGTGTTTAATTCATCACTATTTTAAAATTTAGATGTACAGAGGCATAAAGAAATAAAGAAAACAGAGAGTTCTGAACATGGTTGCATATCTAGTTGGACAGATGTGGCAGGACAGCTTGATGAGGGGAGAGCAGTGGATGTTGTCTGCCGTGACTTCAGCAAGGCTTTTGACACTGTCTCCCATAACATCCTCTCAGGTAAGCTCAGGAAATGTGGGTTAGAGGACTGGACAGTGAGGTGGATCAGGAAGTGGCTGAATGGCAGAGCTCAGAGGGTCATGATCAGCAGAGCAGAATCCAGCTGGAGACCAACAGCCAGTGGCATCCTCCAGGGATCACTACTGGGACAGTTCTTGTTCAATCTGTTTATCAATGACCCAGATGAAGGGACAGAATGTACCCTCAGCAAGTTTGCTGATGGTGCTAAACTGGGGGAGTGGCTGACCCACCCGAAGGCTCTGCTGCCATTCCATGGACCTTGATATGCTGGAGAGATGGGCAGAGAGAAACTTAAAGAGTTCAACAGGGGCATGTGTCGGGTCCTGCACCTGGGCAGGAACAGCCCCAAGAGCCAGTACAGGTCAGGGGTTGCTCCTACAGAGAGCTCTGTGGAGAAGGGCCTGGGACTCTTGGTGGATCACAAGCTGTCCATGAGCTGGCAGTGCCCTCGTGGAGGGCCAAGGGAATCCTGAAGTGCATTTGGAAGAGCATGGCCAGAGGGTTGAGGGAGTTGCACCTCTACTTGGCCCTGGTGAGACTGCATCTGGAGTGCTGTGTCCAGTTCTGGGCTCCTCAGTTAAAGAGAGACAAGGAGCTACTGGAGAGGGTCCAGCAGGGGTCACAAAGATGATTTGGGGTCTGGAGCCCCTCTCTTATGAGGGGAGACTGCAGGAACTGGGTCTGTTTGGTTTGGAGAAGAGAAGACTGAGAGGGGATCTCATCAACACATAGAATTATCTTAAAGGTGGATGCCAAGAGGATGGTGCCAGACTCTTCTCAGTGGTGCCCAGTGACAGAACAAGGACCAATTTCCATAAACTAAAACACAGGAAATTGCACCATTTCATGAGGGAGAATATCTTTACATTGAGGGTGGCAGAGTACTGGAACAGGCTGCCCAGGGAATTTGTGGAGTCTCCCTCTCTGGAGATATTCAACATCCACCTGGATGAGTTCCTGGATGTGTAACCTGCTCTAGGTGACCATGCCTGAGTGGGGGATTGGACTGGATGATCTCCAGAGGTCCCTTTCGACTCTAAAAACTGTGTGATTCTGTGTTTCTGTGATGTACTGCTTTTATTGTCAGTGGATGTTTGCAAATTCTGCACTACTCAGCAACCACCAGTATCTGTGAGAGTGTGAAAAATAAAAAATTTCCTTCTGTGATAGTCACCTTCACACACATGTACAAAACCAGCAATGTCAGTTTCGGTACAGGGAGGTGTGACATTAAGGTGCAAGCTCTGACTGGCAGCACTTTTCTGTTGAAAACCCTTAGGGGAAGATGTGCTTTATGCCAGCAAATTGATCCATCTGCCAGAACTATTCCTTTACTCAAAATATGTTTTTGGCACTTATTTGCAAGCACAGTAATTGTCTCTGTGTCGGACATGATTTAATATACTTCCACTCATGCAGCTAATGAATTCTTAAAGTAATTTTCCATGAATCTGCTTCCAATAGTTTCTATAGACCTGTGGAGTTACAGTAGTGGGTGCTCAGTGAGACACATTACAGTCAGACCTTCTTACATATAATATTGTCTAGCTTTATTTTATTGTATTGCAATATATTACGCTATATTTTCTTTTCTGGCTGGAGACAGGAAGTACAGTTCAGACACTGAGGAAGAAAACCTACCCTGGCCAAGAAGCATGGTTTGCTATATTGTCTCATGGCTCTGTGACAAGAGATCCCTTGTAATCTACAGGCCCGTGGTAGTTTAGAAGGGAAATATTATCTTTACAATATTTAAATTCAAAGTTAAACATTCAGATTAATGTAAAGAGGTCTCTTTACAGCAAACATCAGGATCATTCTGATTTTCTTTATCAGGAGTGTCACAAAAATGTCTCAATTTTTTAACCCTAGAAAAAATAACTGAATGACCCCAAAAAGATGCAACATTTTACCTTATCAGCCCTAGTGCTGTGACATGAAACTAAGGCATTTTAAATTAATGGGAAACTTGTAAAAATCATATTTTTATGACCCGGGCGGAGAAAAATTAAGTTACCAAAGTTAGCAATGAGTTGCACTTAAAAGTTTAAAGTTTTCACACCTTTGCTCTCATTCATATTAGTGTGTAGTATTAATGAAAACACCACAT
This sequence comes from Prinia subflava, assembly GCF_021018805.1. Classification (NCBI taxonomy): domain Eukaryota; kingdom Metazoa; phylum Chordata; class Aves; order Passeriformes; family Cisticolidae; genus Prinia; species Prinia subflava. The sequence goes on along the minus strand of NC_086283.1, from coordinate 50,743,379 downwards.
ACTTAAAGAGGAACTTATGGAAAATCTCATCTGAATTTTTGTAAGACAGCACTTCAGAAGATTTGCTGCTAGCCAAATCCAGAGAGTACAGAACAAAAGGATATAACAAGTTCACTATAACCAGTTTCAGTGGCATCACTGATTTTGGGGTTGGATCAGGCCTGGTAATTTTTTTTTTCTTATTTATTAATCTGAGCTCAAAAGTTCATAGGAAATTTGACACTATTTTATACAGAGATAAAAGAATAAAATCAGTTTCCCATGCAAAAAGAAATTTAGGAGCATTGCTATGCAGAATCCTAAGGACAGTAGAAGCTTGTTGGCCGAAGACAAGACATGAGAGATTTCTGTCTGAAAAAAATAGCAATATTTTTTTTCAATTCAAACACAACTCTAAACTCATCTTGGGTTTAGAAATCTTTTAGAAAGTTTGTGGTGTATCAAGACAAGCCAGAAAAAAGTCAAAACAGGTTTTAGGAAATGATAAAAAGGCTTTGTGGATTGAAAGGGGTGGTATCTTTGTTATCTTTTTTACAATATAGTAATATTTGCTAGCATAAGCAGGTCTGTCATGCTTAATTACATTTTCTTACAAACGTAAAACTGACTAAATTATGCCTCACTGGGGGAAATTCAGAGACAAGCCTGTAAACTCAATAGAATATCCTATAAAATCAGCAGAATTGATTCAGATTTGCCTACCAGTAATTTAGTGCAGAGGTTGAATACGGTTGACTCCAACTTACGCAAAGTGACAGTGTGGAAACATGGGAAACCACAGTCTCACCAAATCAATAGAGTGACTCAGAAAATACTGCCATTGAATTATGATTCTCTAAGCAGGCTACTCACTGTAAAAGAAATTCTCTCTAGCCAGAAACAGTGTTTTTGCTTTAATTCCTCTTGCAATGACCTCAATGTTAAAACAAGTTTCTGAGGTGGAAATCCAGGGTATTTCTTGAGGTCACCTTTTTTTTTTTTTTTAATTTTTTATTTTTAGCTGTAGGACTTGTACAGCCTTTCTTTTGTGTATATACCTTAAAAAAAAAAAAAACCCACCAAAACTTTCATGTGTTTTCAGGAAGTGATATCATATGAACATGCTGGTAAAATTAGCCTGAGGCTTTTACTACATTTATATACAACAAAAGAAATCTTTGTCAGTAATTACTTGCAAATGTATTATTGGTCCCTTGTAATTGTGTAGCCAATGATTATGGCAGAAAAACAATAATTTTATGTAGTTATGACTAAATACCAGTACAACCCTCATATTATCAATAATCAGTGTAATAAAGCTGGCTTATTGTTCTAGCATTAAAAGGTCCCAGTATATACTTGAAGCTTTTGTTAGCTGGAGCTGTGTTTCAGCTTAATATAATTTCTGGTAATACTGAGATAATAAAAAAATACTGGTTTTCATATGATACACATATGCTGGACTGGACAGTCTCTGTTTTCAAGCTGTCTCATTAGTAAAGCTGGCTTCTTCAAAAACAATCTGAATTTTAATAAATCTCAGTGCCTGTGTGTATGCTTTTCTCCAGAGAACTTTGAAAAGATATATGGCACAGTGTATCACCATTTTTTCCCCAGTCGAGTGCAATGGGATTTACTGGACTGTATAAAAGAGGCTACTTTGAAACATATACATGCCATATATAAGACAAATAATGTTGGTTAAAGGAAAGTTTGATTGTTTGTGGAACTTCAGAATCTGAGCTTGAATTTCATGTTCATGTACTTCCTTTTCTGCAATACAAGGATATCTTCTGGTAGTGGGCAACAGCCAATTTTGATAAATTTAGCCTTACATTGGAAGTTTTTCCAAATTCCCAGGGCAAATCTAGATTTATTTTTTGTGGGGAATGTTAACAGATGTTTTATTTTACACTTGCCATGCTTTAAAATGCTCAAAGAGGACTGCTTTGGAGTACAGTAGCCCAGACCAGCTTTTCCAGAGAGACCAGTCCCTGGGCACAGCTGCCCTGCTGCTGAAGCCTTGCCTGTGCCCAGAAGCTGCCAGCATGAGCACTGCTCTGTGTCATCTCTCTGGGCTTCCAAGCACAGAAGCTGCTGGAAGCTGGGCAGTCCTCACCAGCAGTGCCCACAGAAGGCTTGCAACAGAGAGGACAGGCGGCTCCTGTAAATGGCCATGAGCCTGTGCACCCTGGGCAGCTTGTCTTTACCAAGTCTCTGCCAGACCCGAAAAAAAATAATGCTGTGTAATGATTTGGGCACAAGCCCTCTACTCCACTCCTGCTTAATTTAAAACTTTAAAACTTTTCTTCTGCTGCTGCATTGATATTTGGCCATGGTACTAGACTGTGCCTGTTCCTCCACAGGTGAAGTAGGCACAATAATGTACTTGTATCAGCTTGAGAAGGAGGCATATGAAGGAGAGACTGTCGTTCTGTAGTGATGTTAAAGAAAGTATGAAAATGATAAAATATAATTCCACCTGTCTTTTGCAACTTCATTGGAGCAGGGAGTTCACTTTGCACATCTCCCCACATGACATACCACAGGGTAACTTGCAGGAAGAGACACAGGGTAGGAAATGACATCTGCAGAGTTCCTCAGTGAGACTGACTGCAGAGGAAGCTCTCAAAACCAGCAATTTCAACTCAAGAAGGCTTTTCCCTCCTGGCAGGTCCTTGCCCAGGGGGAACAAGGGAGATACATGCCTGAAGGCAGCCATGTTCAGGTCGGGATACAATTGGTCTAGGCTGTATTACTGTAATACAGCTATAATTTAAGAAAAAAGTAGTGTCTTTACAGATGCAGGATAGCTGCATAATGTGGCTGAAGTGAGAATATTCTACATCATTTGATAGTTAGTTTTTCCCTTCCCAACCTATTGCTCAATTTATTAGCATGAATCAACATACATGCAAACAGAAGATTTCCTGACAAAGTTTGTTCACAGTACAGTATTCCATGCACGAATATCATGTCAATCAGAAGAATATTACTGTCTTTTTATTCTGATATACCGTGAGGAGGTTTCAGTAATTTCATATAGATCCTCTCCAAAACATTCTCAACGTCTGAAATCCACTGATTCCTTTTATATGCTATAGTAGAATGAAAAGCAATGAGGAAGGCATGTAAGAATGTGCTTGCAGTTAATAACTCTACACACATGCTGAAAATTAAATGTACACTTCGTGTTTTCCTGGATGTGGGCCAGAGAAGGCAGCTCACAGGACGAAGCCACTAATGAGTATAGTGTACAGCTCACAGTACACTGCAGGGATCTTTTTCTCCTCTTCTGTATAGCAGCTTTAAATGAAAAGACTGGAATCTTCCCTCAGTGCATTCGTGTTTTACACGAAAGGAAAGCGTAATCTTTGAAGGCTTTTTTTGTCACGACTCTTGAAAAGAGTCACAGGGACTGTGATACTAGCAGTAAATTGACTTGCCCTGGGCAAACACAGGTAACACCTACATTGTATATAGAAAAAGAGCAAATGGAGATCCAGCTATACTTCTCAATACTGTACTGTTTTTCAGTGTTTCTGCATTTCTTGGTTTTATTGTGTAAGAAAAATGACACACAAATGGCCAATCAGAAAATCTTGTGCTCCCGTCGTCCTTCATTGGGCAATAAAAGTAGAGAAAATTGGCCGACCCTTTCCAGAAATATTGTAAGCAATTAACAAGAAAATGTGTGTATTTCTTGCTCAAAATGGAAACCTAGTCAGCTTAGAGGTTCCTTCAGGTTGATAAGAAAAACTAAAATAGTTTTGTTCATTTAATTTTTTCTCACCCCGGGACAAACCCCCCCCAACCCCCCCAAAACAAACAAAAAACCCACACCCCCAAACCCCCAAACAACAACAACAACAAAACTACAAAGAAAACAACAAAAACAACCAAAAAAACAACAACAAAACAACCAAAGCCACACAGCATTTTTGCTTTTGATTTAATTTTCTTTCCCTGGATTACTATTTCAATGCATTATGGATTACATGAAGCATGAGAATTTGATAACTTGTGTTAATGAGAAGAGGCAAGGATTGATCTTGCCCAGTGTTTCTTTGGGTTATTCCTTTGTGCATAGTCATTCTCATTTCCCACAGACTGTAGTCCCACAGAACATAATGTATGGTAAGGAACATGGAGATCATATGCACAATGCTTTTGTGCAGAGGGAGAAAACAGCACATACAGAAAATATATGAGATTTATATTATCTTTTGGATCCATCTGTTGACTTCAGGTGCATTAACCAGTTTAACCAAATCCCAGCTAGGATCAAGCAGTGGGAAGAACACACTGGGCAGCTGCAGAGTTGAAGCTAGACTCAAACTCAGGCAGCTGTGCAACGCACAGCAAATACAATGCACAAAAGTAAGATTAATGGGAAAACAGGAATGGAGAGAAAACATGCCTATGATCTGTAATTTAAGCAAATACAAGTGGATCATGTCTCCTACAACACAAAATCATGTCGCATCTATTTACAATGTCTGTATGGAAATTGCTTCTAAAAAGCCAGTCCCAGAAGCAGAGGAGAAGCCATGATACAGAACAAAATCCTTAAGACAAAAAACCTCGCAGTGCTGCCCTGCAGTCTTGATGAGCACCAAGGGCTACCCTTCCCTGTCTTTGTTCAACTGTGATATCCTATCACCTGCCTCAAGGAAACTCATCTTTGTACAATCCAGCTTCCTTCTCCTGTAATCCTAAGGATTCAGAGAAGCGAGGGGTAGTCTTACATAAAACAAAGGTCTTCAGACTACAGTCAATTTTTTAAAATGAAACGTACTCCAAGGACGCTCTGTGTGGTTAGAAGGAAGAGGATGCAGAGCAAAGTGATGTTCTAGTTTTTCTTTTAGTCTGATCTATCAAACTGGAAATCAGCATAATTACATGTTAATAAAATGTCTCAGCCTGTAGCTGCAAGGCCAGGGCAATGCACTTCTACCATCTGAATACTCCTTGTTAAATGATTTTCCTATCTTTCTCCATCCAGTTGCTCAAGTGTGCTGGTGCTCGTTTTGAAATAAGCCTGTGTATGTTGTCTTAACATCCAGCACTTCAATTCACAGGTTTCTTTATTCTCCTCTTCTGCTGTGCCGTTTGTGTCAGGGACTAGCTTGGGGACAGTGACAAGCTCTGGTAGTTGAAAGCCTTGCTCTGGCTTTGAGGCTGCTGGCTTGGTGCCAACCATGGACCATTTCAGCCTTGGCACTGTCCTCTGGATGAAGTGGACAAGTACTTCAACTTCAGAAATTCTGTCTCCCTTCCAAAAGCTAAAGATTAGACAGAGGAAGAAATTAAATGCAAAGAAAAAAAATAGCGAAGGAAAATAGTAGGGAAAATATGTTTGTATATTTATATTTAATGGCCTGTTTAGATAGTTGATGTGGGAGTGGAAACACCTGTAATTTCCTGGATGCAGGAGAATTTGGCTGTCTTTATGGTGTTACCTGTTGTAGGACTGTACTATAGCTGCAGCTACAGGATGGGTCAAGCTTTGCCCTTTGTGATATTTTCCCAGCTTTGTTAATGGCTCTTCCTTTTCCTATTTACAGTCAGTTTCCAAATGCTAGCAGCAGTTCACATTTTCTTACCTGTCCTTTAGCCCTGCACAAGCGCCTGACTGTCAAGTGGCACTGGAGAAGAAGCTTTTAACGAATGTTTAGAATCACCCATAAATATCTTTCTTTTCATGTATTTTGATGGCAGGCTAGCTGTTTCTCAAGGCTCCATAGAACTGTGGGAAGGAGGTGCTATAGTGATCATGTAATTGCTGCGGGAGAACAGAGAGAAGGGGAAGACTTAATTCTCTTATCTTCCCCTTGCATGTGGCTTTCACCATGTTTAATTTTTCAAACTATTTTTTTTCTGGCTTTAAATATTTTAAAATCATAAACAAATAAAGATTAGAAAAGTCAAACAGTCTGAGTCTGCCTCTGCGTTAACATAATGGATACTTTCGTAATATAAAAGTTTATTTCTAAATAAGGCAAAGATGAGTTCTGACCACATAAGCTGGAGCAATAAAAAGAAAAGAAATCATTGCTGCTGTTGTCACTGGTATATTCTAGGGAACTTTATCACCATCTAGCAGGGGTTTGAGGCAAGGAACTGTTTCTGAGACAGGCAATTGAAATTGGTCAGCAGCATAATGCCAGGCCCCTATGAACTGTCATTGTAAAAATGAGTTAAAGCTCTTCTCCCCGAGTCAGGCAGAAGCACACCCTCCCTCTGAATATGGTCATGAGCAACTTGAAATTGATGCCCATGAAACCAAAATTTGATAGCTGGTCCCCGTTTTAGTCCTCCTTTTGTCCTTTTTTGGCTAATCTTTTTCTCAAAAGCTTTTGCCATGTATCTTGTGTCACCACACTTGTTTTTCCTGGGGTGAGCAGGAAGATCCTGTTCAATGCAATTGCAATCAGCATAATCACACTGAATTCAAATTATACTGTCCACCTGGATCAGCCAGAGATACAGATAGGGTAGAGTGGTTCTTTGTGGCCCATGAAAGGTCTGCTATCAGCTTCTATTTCTCTGTATCTAAAACATCACTGTCTCTAGGTGTTTCTTTGTCATTCCTCTCTTTAAGAGAGAAAACAACCTCTCTTTAAGATTCTTCCAAGGCCTTCTGAAGAACACTGCTCTCACCCTCATGATAAATGTTTTGTTGTGGCAAATATCAGTTACAGGATGAAAAAGACCCAGACAATGGCATTCTTCTCTGTGGTACTTACACATCAACATGTGCGACCAAAAAGTATGTACTGATCATTATACTGTTCCACATACCCTGGCACTATTTTTCATAAACATGACAGAAACATTTTCCATTAATATTCATTGGCAAAGTATTGTTGCTTTGATTATTTGAGAAGATTTTTCCACAGATGGTAGATGAAGTAAGAGGAAATCAGATCCTGCTTTGCAAATCATACAGCCCTGAATCTGTGGGGGTATGGAGCTGCGGCATTTGTCCCAGCTATGAGAGACTGTGTCTGTGGAGCTCCCTTGTTTAAATGTCGGCAAAGCATTATTGATTAGCACCTGCTCCGCATGTTCAAGTGGGACATTGTGAGTTTATAGATCATAATGTTTCCTCAGGTGCAAGAACTGAGGTGGTGTGTTTGCACAGTTATTGTTAAGCTGGGAATGAAATTAATTCAAATGACTTGTGAATCTCCAGGGAGGCAGGAAATGGGAAGTACCAATTTCCATGAGGTACAGTACGCTTGGCCAAAATGGGTTCTTGGTTACACCTCAGACTTTTTATCAGTTCCAGAACCCTGCAGAGACAGGAGTGGAGTCAGGATCTATCCCAGAGTCTATTTGTCTGAGCTTGTGTCCCAATATGAAATGCCGTTTGCTTCCCTTGCTTTTCTCCCCCTGCAAATTTTCTCGTCTTCTGTTTTAATTCCAGCTAACTTATTTTTGGCCTGTGTACAGTGGGAAGCTATCCAGACTTTTTCCACAGACTTTATTCTCTACACCGGCAATCACAGCTGTCATGACTTCATAACTATGAAACAGTACTGCAGGCAGGGGTAACAGGCCCTGAATTGTATTCGTCTGGCAGGAGATATAAAGTGGCAAATGCAACCTGTGTAATTCTTGACCACATGCTGTGTTATTGCAGAAAAACACTTTTATCATGCACACAAATCACTTTACTTCTTTTTTTTTCTTTTCCTTATTTCATTTTCCTTTAGCTCAGAAGGTCAGTATTTTCAACACACTCCAACCACTAAAAAAAATGTACTCAAAATAAAGTCCATAAATAAGAATTGGTTATACTGACTTGGACTGAATACATGTAGTAACAAGCTGGTCCTCTAAAGGCCATGGCAAAACTCCCACTGACTTCATTTGGGCCAAGGGTTCATTCCTAACCTTCATTTTCTCTGCATTAAATGTGATGCTGGTACTATACTTTGATTAAGGACACATGAAGACCTACTTATACAGAAGTAATATTATATTTTCCTGTTTTCAGTGGAAACTGTCAGAAAAGAATAATTTGAAGAAATCATAGTTAAATGTACTGCTGATTTTTTTCTTATAGTTTCCTGGACATTGACCTATGGTCAAAGTTTTGATAACCAATAATGGCAAAATGGTCAGAAGTACTCCATCCACAGTAATTAACTGTACCACCACAGAGGGCAAATTGAACACTGAAATACTTGTCATTTGCTGACATGTTACATGCTACATGCTACAGCTCAGAGTTAAACAAGGATGAGAAGTTTTCAAATTATTAAAGTGAATGTATCAATTAAAAAAAAAGTGTTTTTTCTTTTTTGTTTGTATAGCTAGAGGTAGCCAAAAAACCTCCACTTAAAATAATTTTACTGTTACAATGACACAAGTGATCATCTGTAGACAAAAGTCCCTCGTAATACTTCTTTTAAATATTTATTTTAGGTTACAACTCCCTTGACTGAGGAAACATTTTGCAGCTATAATGTGCTGATTGTACAGTTGCTGAAGGACACAAGTAATGGCAAGGTTGAGGTTTTACGGTCTCCACAATAATGTCCAAGGTATTAAACATCAAGCAACAGCAGGCTTTTTTTGTCCAACCTGAGAGCTCTCCAGGGAGAAGCCATAAAATATATCCCTTTACAACATGTCATCCACTGAGTTTTTGGATCACACTGTACGTGATTAACCCTGGTGTCTGCTATCTGCTAACAGTGTTAGTGCAGATGTAACCAGTGTAAGAAGTTGAGTTCCTTTGGTATGAACACAGAGTGAATCAGCTCAGAAGGGTAATACTTGTGAAGCCAGACCTAAGACTGTTTACCAGTACTAAAATCAAGTACTCCCAGGTTTGGCTGTTTTTTGAGAACTTATAGAAGAATCACCTGTGCAGTGACCACATAGGTCTGTGTTGTTGTCTGACAACACAGACCATAATGGAAAATCCCTTCCTAGACAGGAACAACAGAAGTGAAGTACAAAGAACAGACGTGAAGATTCATCAAAAGATGCTTTGGTTTAGGTCATAGCCAGAAAATCCAGCCACTAGTGCAAAGAACAGAAATGAGAATGAATGGAAGAATAGTCCATGATTTCCTTTATCTTCAGCTTATAAATTGCTCATCTGGGATCAACAAGCAAGCTCATGAGTCAAATCACAGACTGTGTCTTACAGTATTGGGGTGGTAAAGGTAAGTACAGTAAGATGTCACAGAATCACAGAATCAACCATGCTGGAAAAGATCTCCAAGATCAAGTCCAACCTATGACCCAACATCACCTTGTCACCTATACCATGGCACTAAGTGCCACATCCAGTCTTTCCCTAAACACCTCCACGGTCAGTGACTCCACCACCTGACTGGGAAGCCCCTTCCAATGCCCAGTCACCCTTTCTGTGAAGAGCTTCTTCCTAATGTCCAACCTAAACCTCTCTTGGTACAGCTTAAGACTGTGTCCTCTTGAACTGTCACTGGTTTCCTGGGAGAAGAGACCAACCCCCACCTGGCTGCACCCTCCTTTCAAATAATTGTAGAGACTCATAAGGTCTCCCCTGAGCCTCCTCCAGGCTAAACAACCCCAGCTCCCTCAGCTGCTCCTTGTAGGACTTCATCAGCATTGCTGACCTTCTCTGGACATGCTCCAGCATCTCAATATCCTTTCTAAATTGAGGAGTGCAGAACTGGACACAGCAGTCAAGGTGCAGCCTCACCAGTGCTGAGTTTAGGAGGAAAATCACTTCTCTGGTCCTCCTGACCACACTATTGCTGATTCAGGCCAGGATGCCATTGGCCTTCTTGGCCACCTGGACACATTCTGCTTGGGCACTATCAGCCACTCTGATCCCTGCCTGTAACGCCGCAAGGGGTTATAGTGGCCAAAGCACAGGACCCAGTACATGGTCTTGTTGAACCTCATATAACTGGATTTGGCCCATCTATCCAGCCTGTCCAGGTCCCTTTGCAAAGCCCTCTTACCCTCCAGCAGATTGACATTCACACCCAGCTTGGTGTCATCTGCAAATTTGCTAACAGTAGACTTGACCCCCTCATCCATATACTCCCATGAAGGACAGATTACCCATATTCTGCAGTTCAGCATATTAAACAGTTACTTCTCAAAGCCTTCCTCTCAAATGGGCTTTGGATACTGTACATCATGGTCTGGACTCAGGACCATGTACATTTTCCATAAAAACAAGCCTATGTGGAAATTCTTGACTAAATTAGGAGCACTGGCTCTTGACAAAGAGTTTTATGATGCCAATCTTGTTTTCATTTAGTCAGTCCTGAGAAAACAAGCTAGACTGATTGCCTTGACAAGAGCAAGTCTTGTCTTAACTGTTGCATGTGCACTTATTCCAACAAAACCGTATTTCAAGTTTCTGCACATCAGCCAGCTGATTTCCTTCCCTCTTTCCCATAGACTGCAGTGTATTTTAAGAAGTATTATCTGGAACTCATGTCTGCAGTACTGGTGTCTGCATTCACTACTGGTGGGCTTAGAAATTTATGATTGAAGCAACTGGATACCTCAGCCTATACACTCACCTACACAACACAGACCCCATGGCACCTTTTGCCAAGGAAGAAAGGGAGGTCGTTTGAAAAAACCGTTGCAGCTTCACCAAGGGCAAGCCCTGCCTGACCAACGCAGCAGCATTCTATGATGGAATTACTGCATCAATGGACAAGGGAAGTGTCTTGGTTTGAAAGACAGATATCTGCTAGGAAGGGGCAGGACTTCCTTAGAGATGGAGAATTCAAATCTCTTCTCTCTAAATTATTCTAATTAAAAGGAAAATTAAAGGAGCTTTCAGGCAGAGGTATGGGGGTAGGAATAACAGTTCTTTACTAGTATATATGACAAAACGACAAACAAATAACAACTACAGCATCAATAATAAACAGAACTAAGAATTTTGAGGGCTTTCTTTTACAAAAGCCCAGAGCAGTTTGATCTGGGTGCCCCTGCAGGACTCCGAGAGGCCGAACTGGAAGGAAGGAAAAGTCCCGGGCTGGTGGATGAGATGAGGAGCTCTGTGCTGGCAGCTGGAGCAGCAGGGGTGTCTTGACAGGGCTGGGCAGTGCAGGGCTACAGAGTAGCAGGAGGGTCTCAAAGGTCCGAAGAAGCAGCGGCGGTGGGGGAGAGGCTGGAGAAAGCGAGCTCAGGATTCCCGGGTACACAGCAGATGATTGTAGATTTCCTAGGACGAGGCAGAGGCAGAGGGCAGCCTGACCGTCCTCCTCGGCGCTGAGAGCAAGAGTGCCTCCCCCTCTCCTAGATCTGTCTTTTTTTGCCTTTCCCAAAGCTCATCATCTTTCCCCTCTGAGGGACACTCCCAGGGACTCAAAAACAATAGGTGTAGCTTCGTGTTGCTATATCTCTCAAGCACTCTTTTTGTTCTGACTAAGTAGTCATTAAGGCTTCTTGGAAACTTATGGGAAAAAATTCTGTGAGAAGAAAAAAAAAACCAAATCTAACCCCCAACAGGAAGCATTACACATGTAATTTATCTGGACTTCTGTAAAATCTTTGACATAGTCCCCAAAAACATCCTTTTCTCTGAATTGGAGAGGGAGGGAATTGATGAGTGGACTATCAGATGGATAAGAAGGTGATTATGTGACATCCAGAGGGTAGTAGTCAATGGCTCAGAGTCCAAATGGTCAAGTGGGATCACTCAGGGGTCTGTTTCAGGACCTATGTTATTTAATATCTTTATTAATGACATAGACGTAAGGATCAGGTGCCTCCCCAGCCAATCTGCAGATGACACCAAGCTGAGTGGTGCTCTTGACACACCTGAAGGACAGGATGCCATCCAGAGGCACCTGGACAAGCTCAAGAACTGCACCCTTGGGAATCTCATGAGGTTTAACAAGACCAAGTACAAGTGTTGCACCTGGGTTAGGGCAACCCCCAGTACCATCACAGGCTGGGGATGAACAGATGGAGAGCAGCCCTGGGGAGAAGGACTTGGGTCTGGTGGATGATGAGAGGTTGGACATGACCCAGTCATGGGCACTCCCAGCCCAGAAAGCCAAAAGTGTCCTGGGCTGCATCCAGAGCAGCGTGGGCAGCAGGTGAGGGAGGGGATTCTGCCCCTCTGCTCTGCTCTGCTCTGGTGAGACCCCACCTGCAGTGCTGCATCCAGCTCTGGGGCCCAGGATACAGGAAAAACCTGAACCTGTTGGAGAGGATCCAGAGGATTGCCACAGAAATGATTAGACATATGGAACCCCTCTCCAATGAGCTGACACATATATTTAAATTCAAAAGTAGGACTGTGGCAAAATCAGTCCATAGTTCCTAAAGAATTCAGTGCCAGCTCCAACAATTGCACAATCCTCCCTGCACTTATTCTCATTTCAGTAGCCATGCTATAGTTAATATGTCTGACTGATCCCATTCAATTTTATGTATTATGGATATATAGTGTCATACCTCTGTAAGAAAACATCAATTTTCATGCTATGTCTTCTTGCTCCATAACACATAATGTTGAAATCTGGATCATTAAATATTGCACAAGAGAGTGAGAGAAGCAGGTAGTAAGAAAGGACAACACAGAAGATACATTTAATTCAAAGTGCAAGGAAGAGTTTTTTCTTTTAGCCAACGGTGGTGATGACCATATTTTAGATGTGGATGGGGTGGAACTCCCTCACTTCTGTATTTTTAAATTCTTTTTATATTAGGTAACTGTGCCGTCCCTTTGCTTTTTTACAGCAGAATCTAAAGAAATTAGATATGGAAAAGTGTCTTCCTCATCTTCCCAACCACCTGACTATTCCTGAAATGCCTTCTCCCTTGTCTGCAATCTGGGTTTTATTCCAGCCTTTTACGCTTAAAGTATATTCTGTATTAAGTCAAAAACCAGAGATCACCAGTCTCCAGTTTATTTCCTCCTCCTAATGTAGCAGTTGATTGCTGGTAGTTAAAATCTCCCATTACTGCCACTTGGCCTCTTTTACATGCTTTTTAAATTTGTACAGTCATTTCACAGAAGATAAATCACAAATTAGTAAACCCACAGCACTGATAACACAGGGTTCTTTACTGGATCATCAGCATGAGAAATGAGATGTATGTCTGTTAAGTCTGTCCATGTGCTGCTTCTGCTGCCTTGCCATCAGAAGGATACAGCAGAGGAAGGAAGCCATTCAAAAGTCTGCCTAAATGTGCTGATTATCTATTTAGTATTACTTTGAGTTTACCGGCACATAGCTCTGAAGGTATGATAGGTACTACCCCCCCTATTTTAAACACATTTTCATACATTTTAAGTTGCATTTTGTTGGGTGCCTGTTTCCAGGCACTGACTTCTGAAAAGACAACTTTTTTACAATAACACGATTGGCATTCCAGTGAGGAGAGGCTGAGACAGCTACAGTTGTTCAGCCTGGAAAACTGAAGGCTCCAGGCAGACCTGGTTGTGACCATTCAGTACCAGGAGCTTTATGGGCAAGACAGGGACAGGCTTTTTAATAGGGCCTGGATGGATATGGCAAGGGGTAATGGTTTTAAGCTGACACAGGGTAGATTTGGACTACATAAAAGGAAGAAATTTTTACAATAAGGTGAACCTTTTAATTTGATACAGCACCATCAAGGATAATGTGTTGAAAAAAAATCCATGCATAAACAAAACTGTGTGTTCTGCCAAGTAGAATTTTCTGTTATTTGTGATGTACAGCTCTGTGCTATAATACAAGAAGATAGTTTCCTACAACATTAAAACTTTCAGCAAAACTGCTCGTCATCAAGTGTCCCTTCATTTAATTTTGTTTCAAAGTTCTCATTTGTTGTGCCACTTGGCTTTTTCTGTCTCTCCTACCAGCTTCTAGGGAACCCAAACCTGTAACAAGGTGCTGTTGCCTGCAGGATACTAGGTTGCCTTAAATTCAGCTGTTTTCTCTGCTGATCAAGAGCATTCTGTAAGAGATACTAATCAAGTTAAAAGCCCAATGAGTCCACTTTGAAGCATTTGCTAGATATTGTGGGAATGTCAGTCTGACAGCATTCCATAGAGATGTGCACATGACTGGAATCCTCAAGAGGGGACCCAGATATATGGGAAAATATCCCTATATACATGGGCTTACTCTAATTCAAATGTGGCTTGTCTAGATTTAATTTCATATATCACATCAGCCTCAAAGGTAAACAAAAAGCCCTGATTCAAACAGGGTTAAATGAATATAATCTTTGCAGAGAAAGCAGATAAGGCCCATTACCACTCGATGGGAAGTACACAGGGTTCCTGGGATGGGGTAATACAAAAATGATTTAGGGAAAATAGGATCTTTTTTACAGGATCCAAATTATATATTTCTCAGATATCTAATTATTTTTCAACTTTTGACATATCTTAATACAAGGGCCTGGAAAGATGCAAAAGACTAAATGTGAAGCCCCCAAATTTCTGTAGTTTTAGACGTGCAGAGCTTCTGTGAATACGGAAATGGGTGAAGGCACTATGTGCACCCACCATCTTTTATTCATTAAATAGTTCCTTAGGGAGGAAGAAGACATTACTGATTACTAGCATGGATATTTGCTCTGTAATAACACTACACAGAAATTACTTGCTAGATGCTGCAGAAGAAAGTGCATTGACTCTCCACATACATCCATCTTGAATTTAGGCTAGGGTGGGTGGAGAGCATGAGAAGTATCAGACAGGGAAGCTGGCATTATGAAGGGAAAGCACTTGTATTGAACTCTGCCATATATATCTTCACCCTTTTGTGTCACTAAATATTGAGAATCAGGCGACATTAACTTTTGGAGGCAGAGAACATAAGCACTGGGCTTCACATATGAAGTCTGTATGGCTGGGTTGATCTGCTGTTGCTGGCTGTGGAACTGAGAAAGTTCTATGGATGTTACAGTGATTGAGGTCCTACTGAACACCAACACTTCTGTGTCTAGGCCATAACCACAAGCACAGGGCTGGTCTTCAGATTCAGGGCAAGACACAGACATACAGAGCACAGGACGTGGTGGTCATTTCATCCCAGGGTACAAAAACTTCGCAAAAGGATAAGTGACTGCTAGGTACATTAAATTCCCAATGAACTAATCTATTTACTAATAAAAGTATGTTTCTTATGACTTCATGATAATGTAAGAGACACATAATATTGTGCCCATGGATAGAAAGCAACTGCTTCCTCTCCAAGGCTGGTGTCCTGTGTTGCTCTAAAAGATCTGATCATGAATGTGGTCTGGTAACATAAGGAAATAATAGGCCCCCTACGAAGCAGACCGCAAATATTTTTCTTAAAAGCTCATCTCAGCAGGTTACAATCACCTAAATGTAGGGTATACTCTATGGTGTTTGCCTCAGGACAGACACCTTCCTTAATGGAGCTATTTTGTAACCAGACATCCAAAAGAAAAAGAAATTATTATCCACAACCATAGTGTGCATAACTTTCTAATGAAATAGCTTTGTTTTAACTTACAACTGCTCTGAATAGAAGAAAGGTTACATGAATAAGTAGGAAAGATTGTCTCAGTGGGAGAGTTGAAATTGTTTTGATCTCTAAGGAGTTTTCCAAGCTCAGATTCTTTTTCACAGTATCATTTTGACTTCCTTTTTTCCAAGAACATGTTAAAAGAATGACAATTTTACAGTCAGAATATAAAATCATGAGCAAATTCTCAATGGGAATTTGTGGATAGACTCTAACCTGGGAAAGAAAACATTTATATCCTGGTACAAACAGGTGTAATCCCTAAAGGCTCTTTGCACTCAGCAGTATTGTTCAGTGTTCAGATACATGCACACTGTGTACACCCTGCACAAATGTGGTTTTATTATGACTTCATTTATCTTTGGGGCATACAATATAATGCATGTAAACACAGTGGATTGCACAGTATGTGTGCACTTCACTGTGCTCCAGAAGTAGCTGAGTGTTGGCTAGCTAAAGACAGATATGTGTGGGTATATGGGGACTGGGTTTTGTCTTAATAATCTAAAAGTAACAAGCCAATTTCATGGAGGAAATGATGGCTGTAGCTCTACTTAGGGATTCCTGATATTATATAAATTTAAAATATTATAAACCTTGCCACCTACCAATCCTCACAAATTCCTGTGACTTGCAGCTCCCTCCCTTGCTAGCCCATTTTCCTATTTAAAGATACACAGAGATCATAGATAATAACCCAGCTAATAAGAGTGGAGAAGAGCAATGCCACACTGAGCAATTTCTGCCTTTTCTTTCTGACTCAGACCAGCCACCCCTCCACCAGTCCTGTGACCAGCCCTGTTGTCACCAAAAAACTGTGACCTAGATGAAGAACGGCCACACACGCGTATGTCAGGACACAGAGAGCTCCGCTTCTCCTCTCATTTCATGGCCTGGCACCTCCAGTGTCCCTGCTGCTGTGCCCTTGGCCCTGCCTCTCTGCCATGCCCTGCTGGCCTTGTTGCAGCCACATTAGCATTTCTGTGTTCTTGGTTACCTTCTCGAGGTTGCTATGCTTCCTCCTCCAGCTTCTGCCTGTCCTCAAGAGAGGTGCTTCTTTCCTTGCAGCTGAACAAGCACTTCTCAGAGCCTGTGCTGCCCCTTGCTTGTACGCTTGGAGGAGTTTGGGTGGCTGGAGGGCAGGGCTGGTACCAGCTTACTGATGCTTGAGCTCAGTTTGCAGCACGAGACTGTCTCTCCATGACTGACCTCTCTCTCAAGTTGGGACTCTTCAATTCAGAGAAGAGAAGGTTGTGTTGAGACCTTTGAAACAATCCGCTCAAGAAATGCTGATGAATTTTCACAGTCCTACGGTACACTATGTGGGCACCTGAGCAGCTCTGGTTTCCTGGTGTTTGTTGAGAACAGCAGCAGGATGAGTAATGCAGTGACCCTGGTGGTTCAACTGGTTCAATCCAACTCAACAGGTGCAACAGAAATTGTCACCTACTTTCAAATTTCAGACTAAGTTGGCAGAAAAGTAGAATTACATGCTACAATGTGCTTATCTCAAGGAGCACTGTCTAGTACCCAACCTGCACTGCTCTGTGCTTTTGTGCTTTCATAACAATATCTTTTTTAAATGCTGTAAAATTTTCTAGATTTTTACATTTGCATTTCTCAAATTACCCTTTTTCCTCCCTCCGGAGGTATTCCAATGCAACAAACAACAAACATTGAGACCTCAGCAGTGACGTATACTTGGCATATAACAGCACACTGGAGGGAGGGCAGTGATCTGAAGTGTACCTCAAAGCAAAGTAGTCTTCAGGAAGGAAATGGTTAGCTCTGCTAATGTCACACCTTGCTCAGAACAGAATTCATCCCCCTTGAGAAACTGATTCCATTACAGGACATGTGCCACAGCATGGGCTGAGCTGCAAAACCCATAAAACCTGACATAATGAGATTTAAGGGCAGGGGCTTCCACCAGGGACAGGAACTTGTCCACCAACAGGTAAAATAGAGGTAGAGAGTACTACTGATCTGCAAGTCATGGTTCCACACAGCCTGATGTTCTCCTCCTGTCTCTTTCTCTGCATGCAAACTTTTTGATCCCATGGTGCTTCTTGTGGTTTGACACTGGCCAAACACCAGTCACCTGTGAGAGCTGCTCACTCACACTCCCCTGCCACAGCTGGGCAAAGCAGGGAAAAGGTAAAAAAACAAGTTAACAAAGGCTTCATGAGTGAGATACCGACTGAGAGAAATATTTCAAGGGCAAAACAGGTGCAACTTTAGTTGCAAAGTGAAATTTATTACTAACAGAATCAGGGGACTATAATGAGAAGTAAAATAAAACACCCTTAAGGCATCTTTTTTTCCCCAGCCCCTCCCTGCTTCCCACTGACAGCACATGGAGACAGGGCATGGGGGTTTTGGTCAGTTCCTCAGCAAGATTTTCTTCCACTGTTCCAGGAGAGGAGTCCTTCCCCTGTGAGACCGTGGGGTCCCTCCCATGGGACACAGTTCTCCATGAGCTTCTCCAGCGTGGGTCCACTCTCATGAGCAGCAGTCCTGCCAAAACTCAAACTGCAGTGTGAGTCCCTACCACGGGCACACAGTGCTCCCAAAACTGCTGCAGTGTGAGTCCCTGCCACAGGCACACAGCCCTTCCCAAATTACTGTGGTTTGGGTCACTAGTCCATGGGGTGCAGCCCTCCAAGGACAGACTGCTCCTGCCTGGAAGCAGGGCCCCTCTCTCCACTGGGTCTCCCACTGGATCACAGCCTCCTCCAGGCATCCACTGCTCTGGCATGGGCACCTCCCCCATGGGCTGTGGGTGGATCTCAGTATCTCCCATGGATCCCCAGGGGCTGTGGGTGGATCTCTGTATCCCCCATGGATCCCCAGGGGCTGTGGGTGGATCTCTGCATACCCTGTGGATCCCCATGGGATGTGGGTGGATCTCTGCATCCCCGTGGATCCCCACGGGCTGTGAGTGGATCTCTGCATCCCCGTGGATCCCCACGGGCTGTGGGTGGATCTCTGCATCCACTGTGGATCCCCACGGGCTGTGAGTGGATCTCTGTATCCCTGTGGATCCCCACGGGCTGTGGGTGGATCTCTGTATCCCTGTGGATCCCCAGGGGCTGTGGGTGGATCTCTGCATGGCCCTGGAACCCCATGGGATGTGGGTGGATCTCTGCATCCCTTGTGGATCCCCACGGGCTGCAGGGGCACAGCTGCTTCACCATGGTCTCACCACAGCCTGCAGAGGAATCTCATCTCTGGTGCCTGGAGCAGCTCCTGCCCCTCCTTCTTCACTGACCTTTGTGTTTCCAGGTTGTTTCCCTCACATGTTCTCACATCCTTCTCTTTTCTAACTACGAGCAAAAACCCTGTGACTTTTTTTTTTAAACTTTCTTCCTAAGTATATCATCACAGAGGTGTTACCAGCATCTTTCATTGGCCCAGCTTTGGCCAGCAGCATGTCCATCTTCACAGCCATCAGGAATTGGCTGTGCTGGACATGGTGGAAGCTTCTGGTGGCTTCTCACAGAAGCCACAACTGTGGCCTCCCCACTACCAAAAACCAGGCTGTGCCAAACTAATACAGTGCTGAAGGTTTGAATCATGTTTCTACACGGTTTGCTACAAGTGTTAAAAGTAGCAAAACCAGGATTTTTGAGTGCATCACTAAGGACATAAGGTATCAGGCTTCAGTCTTCCCTCACACCTGTTCGCCCTGGGTGCAACCCACTCATGCAACCCATGTGCTTCCACCTGGCCTTTCAGCAGCTGATTAAATTGAACATAATTAAAATATAGCATCTTATCTTACTGCAGCTGTGTTCCAGCTGCAAATGTTTTCTGTATCCCTTCCTGCATGTGGCAGTTTAAACTCAGAGAAGAATGGTGTCTAACAAGGCAAAATACAAGCAGGTTCCTTAGAGGAAATTACTGCCTGAACCCTGCTGCGAAAAACCATTTGGTTGCTAGAAGTAGTCAGGATGTTGTCACTGAGAAGGCTGTTGGTTGAGATGAAATGATTTGCCAGCCTTTGGTAAACAAAGGTCTCTGTGTCCTTCTGACTCGTTGCGGAAGTGTCCTTTACAGCCAAGGAATGTGTGTTCTGAGGATGAAAATCCTCTCTTAAATCTGACCTATCCTATGGCTGCACAGTAACTTCCCATACACTGTAGAAACTGAAAATACCAGATATATGCAGACTTTGGACAAAACTCAGCTGTCATCCTATGTGTGGGTAACAGCCTGACACCTGGGAAATCCCATTCATTAGATAAAGAAGATGCCAAAACAATCAGCACGCCTGATTCTGGACTTTTATTGCAGGTTGTTTAAATAAGCATGTATTTCAGATGGGAACAACAGCAGCACCAGCATCTGGGTGCAAGTCTGACTCACACAGAAGCCCCGAAGACTCATTTTAGCTCATTAAAGAAAAACAGTTTTTTAAAAAGGATAAAAAAATTCTACATACACACAGAAATACAGATATTTATAGGTATTTAATTAAATCAATAGATCATAATATGTATTTACTGATGCATTCTTTAGCTACCCATAGCTGGTAGGGTTGTACTCCTTGCTGCAGTTATTTGCAATGCTGTTGATGTAACTCTGTACTGGGTGCTGTGAGCGGAGACAGCAAGTCCTTGTGACATCATGTGCAACGGCTGGCTGCACAAATCACATTTCTATGAGGAACTGACCCAAAGTATCTGGCATGTACCACATGTAACACCATTCTTGGGGACAATTCCACTAACTTGGCTTGAATGATATAAGAAATGGCAAATTACTTTGGAAATTGCTGAAAGCATTCTTCCTTCTCTCTCCCCACCAGTTGTCAAAAGCTAACAGAGACACTCCAAAATCCCTTACGATAGCAGTTCCTCAGTTTTATTGCTTTCGAGTTCCAGTTGTTCAGTGGAAACAAGAGAGCTGAAAATTGATTCACAAACCAGAACTAATTTGAAATTATTTTACTTTTTTTTTTCCTGAGGTTTTTACATTTTGTGTAATTGCTTGTATTCTGGAATTCAATACTAAATTCTTTCAAATTGCACAGACAGCACTGTATAGCCTTGGTTTTGTGTTCTTTGGATGTTATGCTTAAATTTTTCCTAACTGTTTTGTTGGTGGTTTTGAGCTGGTTTCTACAACTGCACTCTTCATTTTGCTTGTCCAGAATTTATGTGGTGTTTTTTGTGGTCTCAGATGTCTCCATGCTAGCTGTATTAGCACATATCCACATGATCAAGCAGACGTGCTCTCAAAACATTTAACTCCAGCACAAATGCAATCTGAAGGTACAAACCAAAAACTGGTTGCAAAAATCCTGTGACAGAGTTTTTACGACGAAATCCAAATATTGTAAAAGTGACAAGAACTTTTATGTTTTGTACACTGACCACAGGGCCCTCACTGAAAAGTACTTACTTGAGAGGGACATACACGTTGTTAGCTATAATACAAGTGAAGGCTATCCACAAAGGATTAGGATGACAGTGTTGTATTCAGATTTAAGCTTTAGGAAAAATCTACCCCCGGTTTTTGTATCATGCAAACCTATTTTAAAAATTTGAGATAGCCTTAAGCCCTGCATAAGTTTTCTGCAGAGAAAAGGTATTTTTTAGGAAATATTCTTTAAAATGCATTTTATTTTAAGATATGGAATAGTGTCATTGATTAAAAATTTCAAGAAGATATCTAAAAGTGGATAGACATCTAAAATGAAGTGGAAGACAAGAAATGTTTGATTAAGAAGTATAAAAGGAGAATTTGAGACCAGATTTCTCAAGACTTGTAGTCTCTCAGACTGCTCTAATTTGAGAGGAGAATCAAAAATGAAAATGAATACTTCACTTGAGAAAAGAGTGCAAAAGATGTCCTGAAATGAACCATTTAAAAGTCTTTTTTTCAATTACCCATGGATTGGAAACTAATCTCAGAGACTGTTTTCTTTACATTTAGTAATTAAAGCCAAGTTCTTGTTCTTTGGAGACTGTTACATCTCCATGTGAAATGTCAGGCTCTTTCCAGGCACATTTGTGGTTGTAATCTTTGAAATATTATAGAATATTTGTTTCTTCTTCCTTCACTTCTTGTGTGGTAAGTAGCACTGATCCCTCTGACTTCCAATATGGAGAAGATCAAAGCACATTCATGTATCAATTTGGCATATTTTTAAGAATTTAATTTTTGAGGGTTTTTTTGTCTACTACAAGCTGTAGGTTCCCCTGGAGAAAACCCATGTTGTTTAAAATCCCGTGTTCAGTAGCACGACGCTGGAGCATTATATTTTATTTTTCAAGAAAATTTATGATGGATGAGAACCATAAAGAGAGTATCGCTCAAAGCCACATAGACATGTGCATCCTTCCAAATATAATTCCTTTCCAAACTAAGCAAGGATTAGCTAAAGATGTTTTGGAACCACAAAATATTATTTTTAAGTGGTAGCTCATGATTGAGATAGATTAAGACTAAACATGTCTGGGATCAGCCAAAACCACACAGAATTTAATTTGTTCACATATTTATATCTGGAGAAGAATCTGAGGGCCTTCAGCAACCAAGGTCCTGAAATCCTCCAGCATATTTTGCAGTAAAATGATAGGTTGTTGGTTTTGCTTTGCTTTGTTGTTTTTGTAATGGACTTGTCCTTTTTAAAACTTGCGCCTTCCTCCCTCCCACACACATCAGCAGAACAGTTCAAACAGTGTCCCTGCAGGTCACTGAGTCCCAAAGCATTGCCCAATGCTTTTGAAAAGGAAAGAATGATTCAGCTTGAGGGATGCTCCACAGCCTTGTGACTAAAGTCACATTCACCAAGTGGCTTCTCTCCCACGCTGCCTCTCATTCCCAGGGGCACAGAGCACTGGAGCAGTCTTTCCATGGACATGTATTAACATAGCTGAGGAGGGGAGGTGTGAATGAGAACCGGCATATATGTCTGTGGATATGTGTCAATGAGGAACTTTATGGGAACAGATCATAATTATTTCTCAAGGCAAGAGTTTCTCTGTTTATCCCAGTGGGAACCTGTTTATTTATTTGAATTTCTTTCCAGTTGTACCTATTTTAAGTATGATACTGTGACCTTTTCACATTAAAAGCAACAATATCAAACAAACAGCTTTGATGGACTCCAAGACCTACAGCCCAAAGATGTTTATTCCTTTTGCCACCATCACGTGCTGAATCAATGACATTCGTCATTCCATTGACAGACCTGAAAAAAATAGCAATATGCTTGTAACTTAAAAATATAAAATGTCTGGCAGTATAAGGCTGCATCTATTTCAAGAAGTCCTCCTACTGTTGGTCTGGTTTCACTTCAATGGGACTAGGTTGATTAACCTGGGCTGTCATGGTGGTAGCCCAGGTCACTCAAGGCCTGACATTACTTTCACTTTTCAAAAATATATTTTAGAATTGCGACTATGATTTTCTCTGTAGTACTCAAATTGCTTAAAAACCTAAAAACAAACTATCCATATGCATATGTATATGCATACATATGCATACACACATATGTGTGAGGAGAGAAAAGAGAGAGAGGGAGAGAAAATGTGAGTGTGAGAAACAGAACAAGAGAGTCAGTAGTGCCTTGCTGTGCCTTATGCTAGCTAAAATGAAGGGATCCAACTCTCAGGACTCACTCAGTGATAGAGAACAAGACCTAGATCCAGCTTCACTGGCAAAAGCAGTAATTTAAAAAAAAAGTCTTTGAACATTTAATTTGGCCAGTGGTTTTAAAGGGTTAATGTCTTTGTAAAAGCAAGGACAATATTTATATATATTCTTTAACCATATAGTGGAATTACTTTGGATTCAGCTTTCCTTACTTTTTGTTCTTGAATGCTGACTGCACATTGTGATAACAGTGAGAAGGTTCCTCAGAGGAGCGGACAGCTTCCAGCACGCTGCATCCTGCTGATGTCATTTCATTTTGCCAATAGCAAGGCAGAAAGGATATGCTGTAAGTGCAGCAAATTTGTTTCATCTCCAAGGACACTGAGAGAAAAATTTAATTACGAAATGATTAAATGCAAATGAAATTTTAAGGGAAATATCTGGAAACAGAAGGTTCTTTTCCCTCCACTATCTAGTAACACTAGAATGTTATTATCCCTTAGTAATTGTTATTATCTTAATATGGGGTAAGGTGAGGTATACAATTTTTCTTAAATCTTGCAAGAAAACAACATCTGAAATAAAATGTCCTGTGAAAGGTTTGACTCTTACAAGAAAGGCAGAAAAAGTAAAAGGGAAATAAAAATGGATTGATTTAATTCCTGAGTCTCACCATTTACCAGTGGGCAGAATAGGCCTGGTGTGCATAGGGCATCCACATTCTTCTTCAAGGAATCACCTTAGCTTACTTCACTCAAGTTCAGCAAACTGGCTCCAGACTTTTGGTTCATGAAGACTGAGGCAACGGCAATCAGAGTTCATAAAAATTGTCTTGGGGAGAAAAACACGATAAAAAACTTACTTGGAACTTAGAAACGAACTGCTGAGTTTTATCTTTTGTACAGAGGTACAAAATTGTTATTGGGAGGAATTTGGGTGTAATCCATGCTCTGTGTTTCATACAGTATGCGAAATAAATGTAACATGTTATGTACAATAACCTTTGTCCTTTGAGAGAATGTGGTTTGACAGTTCATCTATTTCCATAGGGTAGGATTACATCAATGCTGGCTCCTCCTCCTTGGAGTCTACACCATATCAATTCCCTTGTTACCTGGACAGGGAACCATAACCCTGCGGCTGTCCTTCCTTGTTTTCCATCAGGAGATTGTCCCAGAGCCTTGTGCCACCAGGGTGAGAAACCTCCATCTAAGTTCTGGCTTTAATATAGCCATACTTACTATCTCCCATGAATCCTTTTGTTGATGTTCTATATCTTGAACTGCTCTTTGAATGTCATGTGCAGAATTTTTCAAACATATTTTTATGATCCCAGCTGCCACTCAGCCTTCTCATGCCTTGTCACTCTGTTTTTTTTTTTTTTTGTGAGGCTACGGACCCAGTCTTCTCACTTGGGACAGATCTTTATTCAAGTTCTCCTATTTCTAGTTCTGTCTTGCTTCAGATGTCGTTTGAATTCATGTCCCTTTCATCTGGTGTGAATGGAAGTGCAGTCAGCTGTACTGGATACCTAGCTTTGAGTGGTCCTAGTCCACTGAAATCTAGACCCGTGTGTGCTTTTCTTGTGTTTCTTGTCTAATTATGTCTGACAGGCAATGAAGCTTTTCTCCTCCAAGTATTTTTTCCATTGATCATTATTTCCATTGATGATTTAAGTAGCTTTTTTCCAGCTAACATATCTCTTGTGCACGTCAAACTTTCCTTAGGCCAGGCACTGCCCATGTTCAAGCTTTAAAAAACAACAAATGTACTTTGGCATGAAACAAAGACATAAATAATGATGTATAAATTCAGATGCACAGATTAGTTTGTGAGTAACGCATTCCATCACCAGTGCATGAACTGAAGGAACACCGCCAGGAAATCCAGATTACAGTCACAAGGAGGAGGCTCAATTATTCTAGTCTTAGCATGTGTAACTGTAACACCATTAAACACAGTATTATCCAACTCTTTTAAAAGGTCTGAGTAAAAGTTGAAGAATACTGAAAATACCTCTACACATAGAAGAAAAATAAAAACAATTTCAGGCCGATCATGTGAAGTTTTTTGGGAGTTACTGAGTTCTTCAAAGGCCTTCTCCACCCTCTCAATCTTAACAAGGCGCCTTCCCTAGTATGCCAAAACTGCATGAACCAAGCATGAGGGAAAGGAACCTTTTTGGTTTCTATTGCTAAATCTTTGCAGTAAGTCTGGAGAAGTAATTGACATTTAGCCAGTGTCCTAAATACTGTAATAAATGCCTTGGCAATACCACAGCTATACAAACATTAAAATAATGGGTGATACAGAGACAGCTTTGCAAGACTTTTTCCATTTAAAAAATATTGCTTTCAGTTGCTTATCACTTTGCCAAACAATTCAAGTTGAAATGTTGAGTGTCTGCTATGAGGTTGATTTTTTCTGAGAAAAATTCTGCTAGGATGGAAACATTTATGAGAATGAAATTGCAAGATGGGAAAGGGAGGGAGAATCAGCTGCTTGCCCACATTAAAAAAAAACTTACTCCAGACTTTTGCTGAGTTGTTTTTGCACTCTGGAACTGGGATTTATAATCATACCAAAATAAGGTTATTCGATACTAAAGGTGTTCAATGTGGAATTCCAATATCATGCCTTTAGAATAAATTCAGAGCTATAATCCCCATCTAATGCCTTGGTCAGATGATTAAGTACTTCAGAAGGGATTTGGAAACCTGAAGTTTTGAGGCAATAACTACTTTGAGATTACATCTGTGACAACAGTCACTTCCATGAAACCTGAATTTCAGTCTCAACTTGTTCTCAAATGTGAACTTGGCCAAAATAATTCATGAAAGAATACAAATCTGAACAACGCCTTTCAGATCTGTGTTTAGTCAAAACAGAGCCAACTTAGCTCAAGAAATTGTTGTTACTGAGAACAAAGATAAAATGTGGTATTTACTTTGACTGCAAATGAAAGATCTGTAGCCCTCCAGCCAAAAGATGTAGAATGATACTGTTCTGGCAGTGGCGGATACCACTATCAACACAGCACCTTGGGAAGAAAATCTAGTCCTTCTCAAGCAATGTAGAATGCGGGAATTTGCCCTAATGGTCTCAAAATTCATCATGCACGACACATCCAAAACCCTCAAATCAAAGCCACAGAATGACAGTGGAAACTGAGAAGCTCTGGGCTCCCTGGAGACAACAAATCTGCTCTGCTGCAGCACATCATGCTGATCATTACAGTGTGTTCATCTTTGACTCTTTCTAATCCTTCCCAAGCCTATAATGAATGCTCTTCTTTGTTTTTCCTTCCTTTCAAGGAGTCCCATGAAATCTTCATTCAGCAGGTATTGCAAATTTTAGGCAGAATGCATTATTATCAGTAGTAGTAATAGTTTAGTCACACATAGTAATACACAGTAACACAATGGTCACACAGACTTATTTTGACAGTGGTGGCCTGATACAAGCTGTCAGATCCACCCTGCCAGGCAACAGAGACAATTACAACCCCAGATGCTACAATGTACTGTGCCATGCCGGGTCCTCGAGGTCCCAACATAACCCCAGCCTTGTTGGGCTGGGATGCAGAACAGAAAGGGACAGGCCACAGTGCAGCACAGCATGCAGGGCTTTAGAAAATGCCAAAACATTGACGGACGGAGGTGGGTGGCAAGAGAGAGCTATGGAGGTAACCAGGCAGAACCACATAGCAAAAATACAGCCCATGTCCCTGGAAACCTGAGCATACAGCACCTGAGAGGAGGGAAGCTCATACTGCAGTGGATAGAGGAGGCTATATGAGTGGCTTAAATCCCACAGAACACACAGAAATGGGATCAACATCAACACCAAAATTTTGTGGGATGTCCTGCTCCAGCTGGATCCCTACAATCTATGGAGCCTGATGGGATTCATCAGAGAATGCTCAAAAGGCTGGCTTATGTAATCGCAAAACCTCTCGCAATGATTTTTGGGTGGTCTTGGGAATCCAGAGGGACCCCAGATGACTGGAAGCTGGCAAACGTCCTGGCTTTCAAGACAGACAAGAAGAAGGAGCCCAGAAATGACAGGTCTGTCAGTCTCAGTTCAGTGCCTGATAAATTTATGGAGAAGATTATTTTGGGATACTAAAAAAACACCTGAATAAATGCATCATGTGGTGGGTGAGCAACTGGCTAAAGGGTCATGCACAAAGGGTTACAGAGAATGGGGTGACATCAGAATGGGAATCTGTCCCTGGAGGGGTTCCACAGGGCCCCATCCTCGGCCCTCTGCTCTTCAACATCCTCATAAATGACCTGGACACAGGACTGGAGGGGACACTGAGCAGGTTTGCAGATGATACAAAACTGGGAGGAGCTGTTGACTCCTCCAAGGGGAGGGAGGCCCTGCAGAGAGACCTTGACAAATCAGGGCTCTGGACAATCCCCAGCCCTATGAACTTCAACAGGGGAAAGTGCTGGATTGCTGGATTCTGCATCTGGGATAGGGCACCCTGTGTGTATGGACAGACATGGGAATGAGACATGGAAAGCAGGGCCATGGAAAGGGACCTGGGGGTCCTGGCAAATTGAACTTGAGTCAGCAGTGCCCTGGCAGCCAGGAGGGCCAACCCTGTCCTGGGAGGCATCAGGCACAGCAGCACAGCCAGGCAAGGGAGGGGATTGTCCTGCTCTGCTCTGAGCTGGGGCAGCCTCACCTCCAGTGCTGGGGGCTGGTTTGGGTGCCACAAAGTAAGAAAAATATTAAACTATTAGAGAGTCCAAAGGAAGGGAATGACAATGATAAAGCACCTTGAGGCAAAGCCATACAAGGAGCTGATGTAATCACTGAGTCTGTTCAGCCTGGAGATGAGGACACTGAGGACAGACCCCACTGCAGTTACAGCTTCCTTGTGATGGGAAGAGGAAGGGCAGACACTGATCTCTTTGTGGTACCCAGTGACAGGACCTGAGGGAATGGCCTGAAGTTGTGTCAGGTGAGGTTTAGGAGGGATATTAGAAAAAGGTTCTTCACCCAAACTGTGGTTGGGCACTGGAACAGGAACCCAGGCAAGTGGTCACAGCAGCAGCCTGACAGAGTTCAAGAGAATTTAGACAATGCTATCAGACACATGGTATGACTCTGGGGCTGGTCCTGCACAGGGCCAGGAATTGAATTTTGATAGTCTTTGTGGGTCCCTTCCTATTCAGCATATTCTGTCATCCTGGGTTTCCATGATTATTTAAATTGCTGCTAGCATTTCAATAGCAAATGCTATCTGTGGAATCTTTTCTAAAGAAAATTTCTTAAATTATGGTTGTTATTTTCTTAATTTTTTATGTCCTCTTGTCACTTTCAAAATATTTATTAGCTACAGACTGAAGTATTATAGTATTAGTATATATTATAGTATAATATAATATAATATATAGTATTAACTGATCAAACACCCCAGGAGCCTGAGCACCATGCTTGAAATACCAGTGATTGAAATACCAATGACTGAAATACCAGGAAAGGCTTTCTTTACCAAAAAACAAAATTGTGCACTCTAGTATGAAAACTCTCCTGAAACAAGGGCAAAACTGAGTGAGAGGGACTCATAAATGCATGTTGAAACAGAAGTTCTAAAGGAGAATAAAGTGAGATTTTTATACAATTATATATACCTCTGTGGTCTCTTTTCTGACGACAGATAAAATGAGTCCTTGAACTGAGGTGTCTCTTCAAATTGAGCTGATGGTGAAACTGCTGAAAAATACCTAAGAAATATTATCTGGGCATTAAAGAACTGGAAATAACATGAAATGCTCAGGTGTAGTTTTCATGAAGGGACAAAACTCTAACTATGAGGTAACATGGTCAATAGGTAAGGTTTTTTGATCACGGGTGAAGAAAAACATAAATTAGATTTAAGGACAGAACTTTTCTCAACTTCCAACTCCTCATCTAAAGACTCAGAGCACTTATTTTCCATAACACTTACCCAGATATTCCACTCAGTGTCTGTCCAGGACCTCAAAATTCCCCATTATAAATAATTTTCTTATTTGAGAAAGCTGGAAGGTCTTAGGTCCATATAATATGCTGAGTTGTGAGGGACCTATGAGGATCATCAAGTCCAGATCCTATCCCAGCTCAGGACATTTCCAAGAATCCAACCATATGCCCAAGAGCATTGTCCAAACAGTTCTTGATCTCAGCTCAGTCTTGGTGTTGTGACCACTTTCCTGGGAAGTATTTTCATGGGCTCAGATCTTTTTCAGAACATAGAACTGTTATTGTTGAAACTCTGGATTTACAGCATATTTATTTCCCTGAAGAAGTTTGGCAAGTGTGTGCCACCTTGAGTGCACTGCTTTAGATACAGTGGTTGCACTGACTAATATGGGACCATTTAGCTCAAAATAGTCAGCCAGAGCTACATTTGGCCATTGAAGGGTGTCTTTCTACACCCCCTTGCATTGCCTTGCCACACTTTCCCTCTTGTGCTACTCAACACAGGGATGCTCTACTTGTCCACAGTAGTCTGATTCAACCACCTATGTCTGTATTTGATTGTGACTGGAACTGCTTGTGTTTCCCATACCTTTATTTGATCTCAGTGACCAGTCACAAAGAAGAGAGACCCACACAACTGAGCAGCGGGAGTGGGATCAAGTGTTTGTAGAACCCACATGATATTGTGCAAGGACAAGAAGAAAAAGATTTAATGTATTTATGAGTTTCCTAACCAAAAATTGCAGCACGGAGCAACACATATAATCTTCTTGTATAATGCAGCACTAAATGTTGCAAAAAGACAAAACCAGAAAACTTAAGTGGGAAGAGAGCATATGTAATAGGAATGCATGGAGACAGTCAGAGAGAGGATGAAAAAGGAAAAAAGTTTAATGAAAGAAACAGGAGAAAACAACAGACAATGATACATGATGTCAGAAGTTAAATAGAAAGTGATAAACTGTATAATTCTTATTTTTAAATAAAATAAGCTGAGCTATTGTATCCTGTAATACATACACATAGATAGACATATTCACACCCTGCCTTAATATGCAATGAACAAAGAGGGCTTTGCAGAGTTTAATTCATAGCAGGAAGTAAAACAAATTACACTTGCTAAGCACATAACCAAGAAGCAACTGCTAATTTAAAAAGATATCTGAAAGGCAGAAGAGAATGCTGTCCTTTATCTGTATCTTATGGAGATCCTGGGGAATATTACCATATGAATTTAATAAAACGTTGCTGTCATTGGCATTTTTATAAATAAGATAGAGGCCTTGCTATCTAGGCAAGGGGTGTTTTTTCTCCTACCCAGATTCAGTCAGGTTGTAGTAAAGTGAAGCCTGAAACTATAGCCTTCAATTTTTCCAACTTAGCACATGCATGGCACTCAACATATGCTATGATGAAGTATGGCTTGCTGAGTGTCAACCTTGAAAATCATGCCTACAGTATGTACTCATAAGGATAATCCTTTTTGCTTATCTATTCCAACCAATAAACAAATTTAAACTTAAAAGCATGTCGTGCAGTCCTGTTTTGCTTGAGGAAATAAACCTTGCATGAAACAATAATCATTTCAGGGGCAGTTCTTAAAAGTAAAAAGAGAAAACAGCTGCTCTCTAGGGTGTGCAGTCTTACAGCTCCCTGTTCCACAGAATCTGCTGTCTCTGATATCCCTTGTAGGTAGCCTGAGTTCTGCTAGATCCAGAAACTGGAGGGCACACGGAGCAAAATATTCTGTGAAGAACTGTGAGTTCTTGAATTTGCCCCAAACTGTCCAAGTGTTTTTCAGATGACACCCAAATATCTTACCTAGAAAGCTGGTTAAACTTAGGTAGCCTGGTGTTTCCACAGCTAGCCCTGTGGGGAGGAGACACTTGGAAACATCCTGATATTAATTATGATGCTGAGTGACAAGAAACTGTCCTGAGGAAAAAAAAAAAAGTTGAGGCTATTTTGGGCCTTATTTTATGTACAGTGGTAATTTTTATTAGCAGTACTGCACTATATTGTTTTTACACATGGGCTTCCTGTACTATTTGACACATCAAGGGCCTCTTATCCTCAGGATGTCTTGCTGTGGACCCTGTTGGCCATGATTACATGCCAAATTCTCCTATGCAGGTACCTCCATATCTGCATCATAAACATTTTCCACTATAAGGACTCAGCAGTCTGGTCTTGCCACAAAAGTGTTTTATTTCCAGACATCTCTTCTTTCTACTTTTAAAGTCAGCTATTTCCTTGAGAAAAGCCATGTCACAGATTACCAAGGCCAGCTGCTGGGTTGTTCTTTCAAGTTTGATCCCACCTGCCTCTGAGTGGATGAAGTCTGACTAGAGGAGCAGCTCAAATGGGTAAATGAAGTCCAGTCAATAGGCGTATTTGCTTCCCACTGGTTAGGAATCTTCAGTCCAAGTCTTGGTGATCTGTTTTGAATATATATCTATCTAATGCCCCTCCAGAACTTTCTGTTGATGTGAACACCAGGATACAAATTCTGGAAAGGACCAGCAGTCACAGTCTTTTGGGCTGAATCTACATATTCAATGGACAGGGAGAAAATCATCTCCTATGCATGGATACAAAACCCAAGGAAATTACTGAAATGCAATGGAAGAAGTTGTGTATTAGGCATATATTTTAAGTGTTCGTGTGAAAGCTGTGAACACTAATTCTTATGTAGCACTGCTCTCAGGCTAATTCTTAGACAATCTGTATTAAAATTAATTTAACGACGTGGTGACTTTCTGCCGCTCAGCTGCATTTGTCTTCTGGTTGCTGTCAGCCCCTGCCCTCCAGCTTCAGCACCCCACTGCTGCTTCTGCCTTCAGCTTTTGCATTGCCCTTTCTCTCAGATGCCAGAGGTCTTCCACAGTGCTGCTCTTGAGTGGGAGGAGGACGTTGTGGCCATTCAGTGCTTGCTTGATTGCACTTTAACCAACACAAGCCATTTTGACCGTGGTGTCGTTAGGTGGTGTGCCTGGTCTTAAGCCACCACAGTGATGTCTGGGCTACTACACTTGGGAGCTGAGATTTAGGTTTCTGACAAAACTTCTTTGTGCTGAAGCCAATATATCAGCAAGAAGGATACTGGGGCTTGGTCACTAGGCATTTTATGTGTAGTATTTCTACAGTAATTTCATAACACAACTAGAAAGTGACACAAAATGTTAGGTAAAAACCACAGATATTTGGCTGTTATTTTCAGACAGCTGTGTCAGATCTTTGAAAGTGCAACCAATCCTCTCCAACTGCAAAAAGTCCATCAAAGTTTGCTGCTTGAGATGGATATGCCAGTCTTGCTCTGTCTACTTCCCAGCATTATTTAGTCAAGACAGAAGAAATTAGGATCCAGCTTGTTACACCCCTCTCTAGCTTCCTTCAGTCCCAGGAAACAAAGGCTTTTGTCACCTTTAAGAAGTGCTACTTCACCCTGAGTCACTTGTGTTCTATCACTGTTTCTGTTTGGGAAAACTTGTGTGGAATTTCTTGTGACCTCATAGACACTTTCTTCCCCAGTCAGCATGGCTGTTTCTTGTCCTGCCTTTCAGTCATTCCCTTAGTGGTTATTGTGTGTGTATTCCTCCTTCACTCTTTATTACTCCTTTTTTTGGTTTTAACATCCAAGAAGAAGATGCTTCCTTCACTTCACACTTTGCAAAGTGTCTAGCACAACAACACAGTGTTTTCCATGGCCTAGGCATCTCTGACTGTTGTAAGCACACAGTAAATTTAATTCACTCCAGGGGCATGTGAGATTTATAGCTGTAAAAACTTCAGCATGGACTGCTCCGTATCTGTAAATCCTGGACATGGGCTACAACACATGCTCTACCATCATCATTATCATCATCATCATCATCATCATCATCATCATCATCATCATCATCATTTGTAGCACAATTATGGTTTTCCTTTCCCAAAAGCAACAGAGAGAAGTTTACTCTGTGGCTTCATACTGAAGAGATGTTTTTAACTGAAACAAAATATTTTCTTCAACTGTCAAAGGTGTGTTCCTGACCTATATTTTACTTTCTTTTGGGGTTCCTTCCTTTCAAATATGGAAATAAAAATGGGTTTATTTTGCAATATATAACACAATTCAAAAAGTAAGAAATTTCTTTCCCCCCGCACCTACTTGCCAGCACTGTGTGGTTAATTATTGTAACAGTGCAAAAGCATGAATTGGTAACAATACAGTCATCTCCAAATTGCACTGTAAGAACAAGAACATAATGACGACATTTTAAAATATGATTCTTAACAGGCTGTGAAGGATACTTTGATCTGCCTTTGCACAATTATTTAAAGTTTGTCCATGCAGACTCAGATTGGTTTCCCACCTACTGTTCTAGGTAGAGTTTCAGGTACCACTTTTTAAAAATGAGCATAGAAGTGATTAATTTCTATTGGGTTCTGTGACCCAAAGAAATGTTATTTTAGATTCAAATGCTGGAAATAATTACTTGTTACTTAGGGTAACAAAAAGACCTGCTTCCTGAGCTACCTTCCCCACAGTTTTCCTTTAAAGTGAAAGAAAAAGCATTATCTCTTACAGACAAAATGTGTTCTCTATTAAAAAAAAAAAGGCATCACCAAATCTTCTTGGTGACATCTGAAGACAATGCCAAAAATTGAAAGATGGAGACTGGCTCTGAGAAAGGAAAAAGAACAAGAACAGTTTCAGTTTCTGCTGGAGTGCAGAGTTGAGCACATCTAGATTTAACATGAATTAAATTAATTGTATTTTAATTTTGCCATGTCTTTTTTTTTTTTTTTTTTTTTTTTTTTTTTTTTTTTTTTTTTGGTGAGCTTGCTCTAGCAATCATGTTGTGGGCCCTTGCTTGGCACAGAGTGGGATTTTCCTCCTCACTGGGGTTTGCAGGGCAGTGGGAAGGCTGGAAGCCATCTTTGAGGTGTACAGCTCAGCTGGATCAAAATTGGGAGCAGAATCATCTTGTCTGTGTCTGAATTAGGACTTTCAAAGAGAGGAGATGAAGGCTGAACAAAGTACAAAAGTTAATAACTCAATTGCTGCCTCTCATCTTCTTCCACTCTCTCAGCTCATGACTCTCACAAAACCAAACAATTACATTTGACAGCAACCTGAAATATAGACTCACACAACTTATATCTTGTCTGTCACCAGGATTTAAGTATTTCAAGTCTTGGCAGCACAGCTGGTTCCTCACTGATTAGAGCCTGATGAGGCTGGTTTGCTGACAGGGACAGATTTTATTCATGGCCTTTCAGGTTCTTCGTTTCCCATCTTTAGTCCTTTATTTTCTCTGGGTAATAGCTGACTTTTTAAACTGCCCTGAGAAGGACTGCAAGAAGAGTCCCATTGTGCACAATGAATGGAGCCCTGGTCGCTCCCCTTCCCTGTCTGTTATGGGAAGTGAAGCCTCTTTAGTCCTTAGACAGACAAGAGGGACATTATCCTTCTTTTAAATTATTACTACTTGAAAAGATTATCTCACATCATCAAGCCCCTCCTTGCCGGTTTCATATATGAAAACTTGCTCTCTGTGTAACTTATGCCTTGTCTGACAGGGAACAAAGAAATAAAGACTGTAAAAAATCTTTGAAATCTGCTGGGAAGAAATTCTTTGGGTAACTGGATTTATTGAATACTTCAGCACTTGAAAGGTCAATAAATAACTCAGATGAAGAACTGATATAATGGATCAACAGGTAAAAATATACAGTAAGGCAAACAGAGCAAAAGAAGTTGTAGTTTTTATGTATAGGTGTCTTCCAGCCGATGCTTTCTACCAGGGCTATACTTTCTGGCAAACATCACGTGGGAGTAAGGATACACCTTACTGCATTGCCTCATAGACAGCCCCTCAAACCATTTCCTGTCAAAAGAAATGATAGCTAGCTGCATCATTTGGGCCATTTTTCATGGTCAGAATGAGAATTTAAACCCTGTTGTGGGAATTCACTGGATGACTCGAAAAGCAGGAAAAGGCCAATTCCTTGCCCCGCCATTTGGAGCTGGACTGATGGAGTGAGAGTGAAGTTCTGAGGTACTCTGGACTACTCAGTCCTGGAGGCGGTGGCTCCTCAGAGGATATAAATCTCATCTCCCAGCCATGCTCAAGCAAGTATGAACCATGGTACTGACCAGCAGAGAACTTGCCACATAGGATCACAATAAATCCTGAGCCCCTTCTGTCTTCCCACAGGTAGGGGAGGCAAGGGATAAGAGGAGCCCCCACACTCAGGACTTTGGAACACTAACAGATCTGGTCATTAAGATGATAAACAGTGACAAATGCAAGCCTTTACTGCATTTGCTGCATTCTGAGCTGTCTTCAGCTTCAGAAACAATATTTAGGTAGAGCACAACCCTGGAACATCCATATAAAAGCAGTCTGTTCATGACACATAGCACAGCTGGTGATTGTGAACAATATGTCTGTATTTCAGTGGTGCACTAGCAAGCCTTAATAAACATTGCCTGGCTTATCTCTTGGAAATTAAAAAAGTGATTGATGTGCTTCTGAACCCGCATTTCATTTGAGACAAAATTTTCCCCGACTGATAAATACACCAGGCTTGCTCTGGCATTCCAGCTTATCTCAACTCCATAGGAATAGTGCTGGAGAAATGTCTCCTCAGCCTTTAGGACATAAAGCAGGAAGATAGTTCTGAGGCTTATCAGCCCATACTAGAGTTTGTGCAGCCCATAAGTCTTACTGTTAATCTTCAGTAAAAGCAGAGGCATTGCTAATGTTTTTAAGGTTAACTGCAGACGTTTTTCAGCACAGCACCAAAAGCATCCTAATTTCCTTTTCTCGCAGCGTTTGTCCTTCCCTTGGGTTTTCCCAAATCCTCTTCTGTAATCCAGTGCAGGGGCTGGGCAACAAAGAGAGGAAATCCAGGGAGATGAAACCAATTCAGGGCCCTATAGTGCAGGACTAAACTGAAAGGTGATCTTATTTTTCCCAAATGAAGTTTCTAATTGTCTAATCACGCAGCTATAATGTCAGTCAGTGCTTTGATTTTTTCAGGATCTGTTTCATAAGAATTTAAATCACTAAGAATAGCACTTAGAGATAATTTATGCAAGAGTTAGATGTGGTAGACACTGCTTGAGAGTTTTAATATTATATTCTTTACCCAAGGCAATAGACAGCTTCTTCAGAGTCATTCCATTCTAATGTGTAAATGCTGAAAGTAATTAGACGGAGTCCTGTGTGTATTAAAGTATTTAGGAGAAAAAAAACTTTGGAAAAAGTGACTTTTAATGAGCAGCTGGCAATATTTTATAGAAGTTAGAATTACTAATAATATAAGAAGATTTATTTTTTTAAAGCAAAGACTAGTTTAAAACATACAATTGCAGAAAAATATTTAGGTGTGCTAAACTTTATTTTTTACATTTCAGTATGGGAATGGACACTGTAACAGCACCCACGGTGATGTCTATTTGCCAAAAATGATGTTGAATAGAAGTGTGTATGAGAAGAGTTTATTTTTGTTAAAATAGGCAAACTATTATGTTCGAAAGAACTGAAACACCCTTTCTATTTTTAAAACAATAGCCTAAAGGGCTCTGAAGAATTTCTTAGCTGTCATTGTCACTTTGAGGAGAAAATATTTCTTCAGCCATGAATATCAAATATATTTGTTAGAGATGTCTTGTGTGGTGCACTGGGTTGCACATTTTTCTCTTCCCTCTTAAAGCACATTAAAGATAGAGGCAGCATTTTTCTGTTTCTTTACCCTTTGTTGCAGAGTAGAGGTACTGACTCTTCAATGTTGTTTTATTTACAGATTTCAAATCTCCCCAGAAGGATCCCATGCCCTCTGATGCCTGCAGTAATCCCACTGGCTGTTTATGGCCAGAAAGTTTGTACTCTGAGAGAGACTAGGCATAAATAAGAACCAGACCCTACCTGAGGAGGGTGTCTAAATTAAATAAATATATGCTGTAAAAAGACTTCAGCCTTAGCCATGTCTGCCTGATGAAATAAGGCCAGGTCTGCTTAATTAAATATTATCAATTCTCTTAAAATATTCTGCCACCTAATGAAGCCAGTTACCACCTGAACAGTTTACATATTTGAC
Source organism: Prinia subflava (assembly GCF_021018805.1). NCBI lineage: Eukaryota > Metazoa > Chordata > Aves > Passeriformes > Cisticolidae > Prinia > Prinia subflava. Next base: position 50,706,246 of record NC_086283.1, on the reverse strand, counting down.
TTCTCTGGCCTTTGATCCTCTCTATCCAGCACATGCTGTCATTGAAAGGCAGAAGGCAGAACCAAGGCTGCTCATGGAGGAAGCTGGCTTTCTCAATCATCACCTGCCAATTTTATCAAAGTTAGTATTAAGCATGATTTTAAAAGGCTAATAACAAGGATATCAGTCTCCTTAAAATACCTGCATTTTCACTACACAAAAAAGGAAACATGAAACAAGAAAATTAGGTACCTTTCTACATCACAGAGTGCTTTGTCTTGCAGCTCTGCCTTGTTAATACTTGAGGTAGTACATAAAAATCTCTCTGGCTAATGTAAGAGCTGCCAAATGACCACAGGGATATTAATTATAGGAACAAGTAACTGTTCAGATTTAAAAAAAAATGAAAAAAGAAGAACAAAAAGTTAAGAGGCTGTAAAGGTTGTAATTACATTTGGTCATATGGGGAAAACAGGGATCATCTGCCAGAAGCACACAGCTTCTCTTGAGTTCATGGTAGGGATCACAACTTCTTTGTGGTTTGGGCCATTTTTGACCACTGGAATGCTCACCTTTACACATTTGCATTTACACACAAATCCTGGACTGCTCTCTCTTTCTATCCTTTTCGGTGGAATGGTGGCTTTCTGCACTGTAAAAAAGCTAAGAGAAAAGAACTTCTAAAAGACTTTACTAGTGTGCAGATATCCAGAAAGCAGATCATATAAATAGGCAAAGGGATTTAGAGACACACAGGTCCATCCCCTGATGCCTGGGGTACAAAAGGACTGCAGTGTCTCCTAGGAATGTGAAGTCTGTGGGGAGTATTTGATCCACGAATGTTTTGCTTTGGCATATGTATAATAAAATCTATTGAAGGGATTGTTTAAACAAAATTGGACAGGAACTGAGCTGAAATGTAAAGACCAATCCAATATGTCCGAGAAGGTTAGCTGAATATTTTGGTTTGGATTTAAAACTTACAAGACGGGCAGACAAAAATTCCAACATGGTAGTTAATTCTAATATTCATTTTACTCTATGCTCACAGCTTGCTAGCCAGGTCACTATATTTTCTGCTTACATCCTGCAAAAGTACCCTACTCATGCATACATGCAGACAAGATTGGGAAGGGAGGGCAACCCAGATGATTTTGGATGCTCTTTGAAAAGGGCAGAATTACCAGACAAAAGTCAAATGTAAGAAATGTGTGCTCATCTGAGGGAAAAACTGAATCCTACAAATATTGAACTTGGTGTGTGTTGCTACACCAATGCTTAGATTTTTCTCAGTTTGAGTGGGAACTTGCGTTAATCCCTCTTTTTTTGATATTCTGTTGTCACAGACTGGGACGGTGGAGGATTATTAACACACATGCTCATACCTTTTACTAGCCAAGCCCAATAACAATGAAATGTTAACTGCTAATCTTAGAATGTCTTATGTACACTGAGAACATCTGTACATTTATCGTAGTAGTATAGTGTTTACATAAATCTTGTCAAGGTACTATACACATCTATTACACGTGTAGTCTTTATATTTAAAATTGTGCTTGCTTGAATATAAATATCAATGCAAAATGTAATATTTTATATAAACACATATTTTACTGCTGTATATATTGTGTGTATACAGAATTTGTTAGGAGACAGATACCAAATGCATTTTTAAAGAAGGTCTTACTTGGTGAGATGAGAGCTCACTTGACATTCTGAATGGCTTAGCAACCTGGGAATGGGGCACAAACATTTGCAACTCCATATCACAACTTCAGATTGGCAGTCAAAGGCAGAGGTGATCAAAAATTATCACTGATAGTTTGGTGATGATGAAGATTGAGATTGCTTGCCTTGATCCCTGTGACTGGGTGAGTCCCAGAGCTCAGCACCTCTGGCATTCAGCAGAAAGAAGTGCACAAAACCAGCACTAGCTGCCCCTAGATATCCCTGGCAGTGAAGGGGTTGTACCCCATGGGCCTCCACTGATAGCTAAGACAGACATTATCTAGATTTTGTGGTTTTAGTTGAATATTTTTAATATTTGTTTTGGTTTGGATATTTTTAATAGATGCATGAGTTTTATTGTCATTCATTGTTGTTCGTCCATCCTTGGACCCGACAGAGCTGCTACTGATGTGCCTGCATTAGCTGGGTGAGAAGTACTTGCACAAGAAACTTGGTTTACAGTGCTGGCTGGATTGGTGTAGGATACTTACAAAGAGATTGTCAGGTTGTCTAAGGCAATATGTACCTCCATATGAGAAAGTCAGAGGAAAAAAACACCCTCTAGCAGAGAGAAAAAGGGTTGCACCTTGCCCTCATTTGCACTGGTGAAAACTTCAAGATCATTGACTGACTTTCTTTCTCTCCTCTGTTATACACCCCCTCAAGAATGAAAAGGCATTTTGATATTTATCACACTTAACTGTAATAGCTATAGTGCAAAGAAAACACACACAGTGCGACCTCTGAGGTGGTGTGTAAGAGAATGGGACATTCTGGCAACACCAAAAAAGCAACCCACACATGGCTCATGGAAAAACATCACCCTATGTAGCGGGAGTGAGTGTGAGGAGAGGACACGCACGTGTTTTCCCTGATGTAAGTGATGGGGTGCCTGGACAGTCCAGAGCCTGTCCCAAAGTGTCACTGTGCTTGGACATGCAAGGGGTGGTGGTGAGGCAATGCAGAGTCAGTGCACTCTAACTCTTACTGCTCCTTAAAATGCAGGCATCCATGCCCTGCTGGGTTGCAATACAGCCATCCTATAAATGAAGACATGGTGGGAGTGCATCCTTTCCTTTCATTCAATTGCCAGAAAAAAGTCTTGTTCTTGTTACTGCATTGCCTACATGTTTATTCATCTCTATGGCATCTGGCTGCTTTACCTGTGTTGAGACATCCAAGCTCTTAATTAGACAGATTAAGCAATTACATTATACCTGTTGCATGAAGGTTTAGCTGTTAGCTCCAAGATCATGGTTTAATCAGTGGGAATGCCTGAACAAAGAGCTATCGTGTTGTTGCTGCTGATTGTTATATTTGTATGAGCAATCTCCAAAAATTGAGAAAATCCTGTTCTGTACAGGTTTTCATCAGTGCTTTCTTTCCCATGGTCCTATTTCCTTCCCAATTGCCAGTCTCTGTCTTAATTCAACAGGGGTTTTCAACCTTAATTTTTTAAATGTTTTATATTAATGCAATTTCATTATAAACATTAAGATAATTTCACCACATTTTTCCAAAGGACTACTCCTAAAAAAGAAGTTTAATAATCTGAATTTTCATGTGTTTTTTTCATTATTGTTCTAATTCTGCCTGTAAATGGGCTGCATGAAAGAAAATCAGCTAGATGATGTCATGAACTAAAAGATATGCTTAGCTTGAGATTTTGCCACTTGCTGCCAGTTTTCCCAGCTGCCTGCTAACAAGACAGGTAATTAAATACTCATGTAATATTAAAATATTATTATGTTAATTAGTACAGACTAGTCTAACCTGATAAAATATGCACAGTGTCCTGCTACTCTTGCTGATGTATGGCACTTGGTGGATCAAATGTGTTTGGGCCTATTGTTTATATGTTAGCAGTTCAGGGCAATTATTTTGCCTCCTACTCTAAAGTAGTATAAAAAGGGTCCGACATTTATTGAAATACAGATTGATATTAGTTAGATTGAATCTTGTCAGAGAAGTTGATTGATTTTTCTAGTATTGCTATCAGATGAATTGTCCAGGTCTTGGAGGTGTGGATGTGGATCTCTGCTTTTTATTTCCTCCTTATATGTTTCTGTTAGATGACAGAGCCAAAGCAGTATCCAGTAAACTTATCTCTTTGTGCAAGGCACCATAGTGTACTCACAAATACCTAGGCCAGGTCATGTTTAAATAGATTCAGGATTATCACCTTCTTCAGTGGCCAGAAGTGACACTAGAGATGGGACTAGTATAAAAATGTGAATGTTGCCAGACTTGGACACAGGAAACCCTTTTCATTCAGGTACTCCAGCATAAGGAATATAAATTAAAGTTACTCATTTTCAAAAAATGAGATGTAATCTTCTGACTTCTACACTCTTAAAATGCTGGTCATTTTCAACTGTGATTAGCTTCCAGACCAGAAGTCTTATTTTTGATTTTTTGAAAAAGTTTCATTAAGTAAGAGTGAATATGATTGAAAAACCTAAGGTGGGCTATACTATGTGTAAGAACATATTGAGCTCCCATTATTTCATTTGCATGGACAGCCTTCTGCAGGCACATCACCTTATGAGAAGTGCTCGATTTAACTACTTTAGCACAAAATTACAGGACCTGACTCTCTGATACTTGCCTTTTTCACCTGAGGCTTCAAGATAAACATTTAACAACACCATCTATCCTGTCTTCTCTTCACTGATGTTCGATTAAGAGGTTTATTTAAGCAGATCAGCACTTGACCTCCCCAGCCACACTTCTCCCTGTAGTGAAGCTCTGTTGCTGCCCACCTGCTGCACAGCAAGATTGTATTCAATCATGATCCCTGGCACACACTGTGTGCTTATAGTTGATGGCTTGCTTGAAGGAGAACAGACCACTAATAAATCGCACAGTCATTACCCTTTATGCATACTTGTTCTAATAGGTGTTGCAGATTCCTGCCTCCTAATAAGGAAAGGAAGTAGAAAAACACATAAATTCTCCCAAGGGAGTCAGACAGCCTGAAGCCACGTTCGACAGCTGTTGCTGTTACCATGATCACCAAGAGCAAAACAAGGATTAGAAGGGTGGAAAAAAAATGCATTGCAAGGGATTTTGGCAAGATTTTCTTGGATTTGGAATGTGTTTTGCACTGCCCCAATATATAAAGGCTCAGCACTCCTGTGGCACTTGGTGGAATTTGGAGATTAAACCAACATTGCAATTAATTCGCCTATAAATGAGTAATTTAATTTATCGGGTGTTTTTATTTCTGTATCTTGTTGCATTTTTAAACTCTCACCTTAAACTACAGCAAAAAGATTTTGCGTTCAGTGTGAGCTTGGAGGCTACAGTGTTATTAAATCCAATTCATAAGAGGTTTCAGAAAATGTTTTCTCAAGGTTTACTTATCATCTTCTAGCCTTAGCTCTGGTCTTTCTCCTGGGGGCCAGCTAATAGGAATCGGGTGCTTCCTTGGCTGCCCTGGAGCTGTGCTGAATTACACCAGCTAAGCCTCTGTCCCTCCTATTACAGCTGAGAAATCCAAAGGGGAGACTCGTGTCCTCTGTAAAGAGGTGTATTTAGTCTACCCTGCAGAGATGGTTTATGGCTTTGGCAGGGAAACTGTTGACAGCGCATACTGTAAATATAGTTCAAAGTGAATCTTGGAGCTGCAGCTCTCCCCATGCTTGTTACATTAATTTGTTAAAGGTGCTTAGTGTAGGTATCTAAGTACATAAAGATTAACACCATCAATTAAGCACACTCACTTGATATTCGACTGAAAGAGGCAACAGGGTGCACCACAGACTGCTGCTCCCTTTTTCAACCTGACACAAAAATAAGGCCACAACATTGCTGAGCATTACGGCTCTCACAGAAGCGGTCACAAGCCTGCTGCTTTTGGCATCCTAGCCAAATTTGGGTTCCTGCAATTGCTATCCATCTACTTAAAATGGTGTTTCAAGCAGAGACAATGTTTCTTGCTATTGACTTAAACATTGGAGGTTATTAGGTTGCTGTATTGAATGTATCGTGCTTTTAATTCTCATGCTGGCTAATTTCAGGTGAACACAAAGTGATTTTTCCTTTTCAGGACAAAAATCACATCTGCTTTTATTGGAAGATCAAAATTACAACAAACTCCCCAAACAGGAATAAGTGAGGGTGAGACTGCAGACTATCACATAACAACCTCCTGGAAAGGCATCTCATGATTTCTATGTTTCACCGTGTGATACCAGTTTTCCCTTCCCCCTTTGCCTTGCAACCCTCCTTTAACATGGACAAAAGTGGAGGACTGCTTGTGGATGCTTGGGATGCTTTATCCCATTCAGAGACACATTTATAACTCACTTTGCGTTTGTCCTCCCATAAAAACCCAAAAATCTTGCATGCTCAGTTACTCAAAACGCTTCATCTGAGGTCCACTCTGACAGAAACATCAAGCCAAGATATGATAGATCTGTTTAGAGTGAAGTCAAGCAGCGAGCAGCTTAAACAAGTATTAGTGCTCACTAAAGCTTAAAAAGACCATGTAGTAGTTCCTACCTGAATAATGGTTTAAAAAAATACACAACAAACTTTTTGATAACAATTACCTAAACATTTCTAATAGTATTTGTGACTAATGAGATTAACCATTAACATTGCTTAATATTATAAACCAGTGTAAGTTGCTTTCCAATGTCAGTCTTAACACAAACTAAAAATATGCTACTTATTGAGTTGGAAGAAGGTTTTGATTTACAATTATGTCTTGATGGATTACCTGAAAGCACAACCTTCAGGCAAACTGTGATTAAGTTGACCAAAGACATCTGGGAGAGCCATCTACGGCCTAAAATTATGACCTTGGTATTCTGGGCTGAAACTAGACACCATTTAAATTGCTGTGCTGAAAAACTCTTCTAGAGAGGCCTTTGTTTAGGAGACCATAGGGTTTTTTAGCTTCACCAGTTCAGCAGAAATACCTCCTGTGAAGTTACAGGGGGGAAAGAAAGTACTTCCTATCTTTTTGCAGCCATTACTTTAAAAACAAAACTCCAAACACTCCCAGCTTGCATGAATCAAGAAGCAAAAACAATTAATAACCTAATGATTAGCAAATGCTGTAGACATAGGTTTGGATTTCACTTAGCAAGATTTATGGAGTTAAATATAAAAGTATGACTTTTGAAAGCCATGTGCTCATAATTAGCTCAAGTTTTACCCCTGGATACTGTAAAATCACAACATGCTGTCAGGGCCCATTTTCTGATCCTGTTATCAGCATGGAATAAAGTTTTCCATTAAATACAAAACAGATTTACAGGTGCTAAAACAGCTTTTTTATCAGTGGGAAACAGGCTACCTTTTGTTCTCTGAAAAGGCATTTCATAGTTTTACATTGGTCGATTGATCATACAACAAAGGGAAAAATAACAATTTTGGTCATCTACTGAAACTGAAGAAGATATAATGTGAAAATAAACACAAAAAAAGTAAATGCCTCTCTGAATGCAGTCCTCCATATTATCACATACTGTAAAAAAAAAATTAGATCAAAGCAAAGCTGTTTCCTTACTATTGCTGAGTGTACTACATAAATCCTCATAGAAATCATGTGTTGCTGCAGAAAAACTCAAAGGATAACGGCGTTTCAGGCAGCTGCGGACAGTGGAAATTAAATTATTCCTTAAAAAGAAGCCCTGCAAAGATAGCAGTGTAATAAAAGTCCTGCCATGAGCTGTCATCTGTAGGGAGTCTTCTTGGAATAGGCCCAAAAAGTAGGAGTTCTTTGTACCCGTGCTGTTGCATTCCCATCCCACACACCCCAGGCAAGGGAGACAAGTCCTCTTCCTGTGGGAAGGAGCTGGCATTACCTTGTCCCCCAGCAGCCAAAACGGAGATGAGCAGCTTTTTCCTTGCTCACAGGCTGGCACTGGGCAGCCTGCCTCCGAGGAGCAGCCTGAGTGCTATGGGACTGGCTGGGCTGAATCACATCTAGCAACAGCTGCCTCAGAGTTTGGTGATGGTGGAGCACCCAGTTGCTCAGGAAAAAGCAACAACTCTTGCCTTTCTGCACGATGAGTTGTTTAACACGGTAGTCAATGGAAAGTATTTTAGTGCCTGTGTCTGAATGCTCAGCCTAGACACGCATGAAACTGGACTTGGGAGCCCCTTGAAAAGCAGGCCAAACCTTCAGTTACAAGAAATATTTCATAGCTACTTTTGTCTTGTAAACATTTAGTTGGAGGTTTTGAAGGCACTTTTAGGCACTCAATGCATTTCTTTCTCTGAAACATCCCAGGCTAAGCTCACCTTTTTACCCAAGACAAAATGTGTGAAAATACACAAAGCGGGAGCCTCATGCAGAAGGAATGCAAAGCACAATGTAAATATTCAGAGTTGCTGGCAAAACTAGATGTATTGAAAAGCAGAACAATGATGTTGATTCACAAGGAGGCTTCATCTGACATGCTTATCACACAGGTTTCTACAAAGTAAACATATAGAAACAAGGTGATGCTTCCTCTGCCACAATCTCAAAGCTTTCAAGACTCAGTGAGAAGGTAGCTTTATAAACTGGAGATGGTTCAGTAGCTACCAGTTCTTCTATCCTCTGTGCTTATCATTTAAGCTCTGCTGGTTGAGTCTGCATTGTTCAAAAAACCACCTCTTATTTTATTGAAGCCTGGTGTGTGGCAGTTCTAGATCCTCAATAGTTGTGTTATCATAAAAAAATACTCTACAGACAATTTATTTCTTCCTCCTTTATTGAAGGAGGACAGAAGACAAGTCTAAAGCAAAGGGCCAAGTAGTATTTCCTTGAGCAGTAGTTGAGACTTTTCATTCTTACCAGGTCTCCGTTGGAGGACGAGGGCAACTTCTAAACAGCGACTTCTCTAAAGGCCTTCAGAGATATTTAAGAATATTACTGACTCTCTCTGAGATGGTTTACAATTAAGTGTGCAAGATAGCTCTTTCCTGGTCAAATGGAGTGTAGTGTAATGAACATAGTACACTGTTCCCACATGATCTTCCAGATCAGAGAACAAACTTTTATTAACAGCATTTATGTGAATACTGTACTGTGGGGGTGTCTGTCATCACCTTTGCTCCATAACATCACATCACAGGAAGCAAAACCATAAAAAGCTGTATATTTATCATGGCTACAACACAGCTAGGAGAAAATTTTATCAAAACATTGGCACAGACTTTATTTGCAGATGAACTCACAGGTTCACATATGTAAGTGAAGGGAGCCTAATGAGATCCTGAGATCCCTGAAAAAGCTACAGTGTATAATGTTATAAGAAAATTGAGCTTTCAAAACCTTGATCTACTTTATTTTCTTGAGGGAACCAGAAAGCAGGAGCCAAATCCTTTGTCCTGGATGACAAAATGAAAATACCTGGAGTTTACATTTTGCAGGAATACAACACATGGAACAGACAGGGGACACATAAACCCTTGTGTTCTGATGAAATCTTGCATCTCCCTGTATCTAATCCCATATCATTCTTCTTTTAGGTTCACCTAGAAGCATCAGAAACCTGGTCTCTCTGTTCCTCCCAATCCAAGAAACCATTTCTGAAGAATGGCTTTCAAAGTGCTTGGCCATTTGTCAGAAGCTATCACAAAACTACAAAGAAATAACCGAACAGTAAATCAAAAATCTGAGGGAGAAAACTCTTGCAAGCACTACAAAGGAAGAAAAAAAAAAAACAAATGGCACAGAGAGTTGATTATAACACCAGCAGTTTGCCACAGTAAAGGAGAAACTGATACCAGATGCTGCTGGGAGCTTTCATTACCTTGTGCAAGACCTGCAGAGCCATGAAGGGGCCCCTTGCAGCACTACCTCTCTGTCTGGGATAAATGTGCACTTGGGCGCAGTGATTCATGCTCAAAAGAGATCTGCAGAGCCAGTTATTATTTTATTTGAATGATGAATTTGGAAACTGACTCCCTGTAAATTTGCTGCATCCTTTCATCATCTCCCAGCAAGACTTTTGAAGTTAGCCTCTCTTGAAAAATTACGCTGGTATGTCAGATTTTTTAATGTCAGCAGCATTGCCATTTCAAGAAGTGAAAGTAACAGATGAAAAATTAATCAAAAAAATGTTTAATATTGGGTGCAAGGGTTGCCAGACCTTTTGATCTTTGGCATGTAGTTTCTTGCTTTCTAAATCCTTACACATCTCTGTCTGGTGCTTTAAAACTTATTTTTCATTTGACTAGCTATACAGCAATTTGTAAATAACAGCAAATAATGCAGCCATTTTCTTCCACTCTTCTATAAAGGAAGATCAGCTAGTAACTGCATGGTTTATGTTTATGCAGTATTTTCTGCAATGTTACTCTCTGACTCAGATGAAGAAAATGCACAGTGCACTAAGGGAGGCAGGGATTTTTATCCCATTCTGATTTTTTTGATTAGTGTAATTACAGAGTTGTGCTCAGCATCTGCTCAAAACTCTAAATATACTGCATTTCAAAACCATGCAGGAGGACTGGAGAGAACTTGCCGTGTTGTTGTTTTAAAAGTAATGTTTGGGGTTTGGTTTGGTTGTTTGGTTGGTTGTTTGGTTGGTTGATTAAGTCCGTTTTTAGTCACCTTGTGATTTCTGAGCTTTTCAGGTTCATTTGCTTTTTATTTCCCTGGTTTTCTCTGCAAACAGGAGGGATAGAAATGCTCTTTTTCTAACAAGTGAAAGCAGAGATTATATGGACTTGCTAGATAGTGGCAGCTGAGGTCTTTAGCAAAAACACATCAAATATAACAGCTGTTGTAGTAAAACTGCTAAAACAGCCAATACTGAGACTAAGAATCCAGGAAAGGACAAATATGAAAAGAGACAGCAGCAGTAAGCTGCAGCAAGCTAGTGGATGGCTGATGGGGACATTATAAGCAGAACTGGTAACATGAGAACGTAAATGTTATCAGTGTTAATGATTTGTATAATTTTGGGAGACACTTGGTAACCTTTGTGGAAATAAGAAGAGTACAGCAGTGTACTGGAGGACATGAACAGGTTTATTCCCCTGAATAAGTACCTCATATGTGGTGATCTTCCAAAAAATTATCACTCTAAAGCCTGCTCAGCATTTAAAAATATGCCTGATCATTGTCCTTTTAACTTCCTGAGTGAAAGGGACAAAGATAGAAAAGCATCAGTGATGCTGGTGCCTCTGTACCCTGGGAATGCTCTAACCATTGCCAAACTTACTAGCAAATTCAGTTTCACTTAGTGGCTGAAGATGGTATGCTACCATAATTTAATTGTGTTGGATGAAAACACTCCACCTCCAGCTCTATAAGGGAAGGAGCAATTGCCTTATTTGTAAGAAAGAGGCATATCAGCTTGCCCTACATCAAGCAAATGAGTCAATGCAGTAGAAACCTGTCGAGTTTATTATCAAGTGACCTTTCATATTGGTGTGAGAAAAAGAGAAAAATGAAAAAAAAAAATTCCAGAGTTTCTGCACTGTGTTGGCCATTGTTCTTCAGTAATAACTTCTTGGGAAAGAAATTACATCCCTATAGTGCTGAGCATGTCATTTATAATACTATCAACATTAAGTATGGGGATGTTTACTGTTTCTAAATTGTTATAATTCTCCTCATATTCATACTCATTAAATTCATAGAAAAAAGAATAACATTCCCACTTTGCCACCACAGTTGCAAAGCTATTTCCCTGTCCTTTCACATATATTGTGAGAGTTGTCTCAACATATCTTTAGATCGAGTGACATAGATCAAGACAGAAGGGTTTATAAACAGTGCTATAAATGTAACCAAAAGCCAGAAGAATGAAACAGAACACTCAGAACTTCTAAGGTACTTAAGGAAATATATTCTGATTCCTTTTGAGCAAGGAAATACTGCTTACTGCTCTTCGCACCATACCTAACTCTTGATGTTTGTGCTGGATACCTATTCTTAGCTGTACTTTGGATACCCCCTCTAGCACAAAGGAAGAATAAAAAATTAGCTTTTGTGGCTGCCTTTTTCGGTGAGAAGAATGTGCAAATGGATCAAAAATGTCACAAATAGCTAGAAGAATTTTTTCTTTTGGCAAAAACAAGATGTAAACCCCAAGCAAATATTAGCTTTCTATTTCATTTTTCTCCCACCTAATCGTAAAACTATATTGAGCTATAAAAAAAATGCTTTTAATTTTTCTTCTTGTTTACAATACTGATGAAAGGCAATGTGGTTTTTACTGCTGCTGAAAAATCACCAGCTTCTTTCTGAGCCTTTCATTACTGAAGCAAGGTTCTAGATCCAGAAAACTTCACATACTTGTAGCTGAATTAGCTGCCTAGTGTTAGAAGGAACACTGGCAGTAAAGCTCAAATAATTTGTCTGGATTAATGTTGGTGAAATTGACAGCATAATTTATACACAAACTGTGTAACTGTGAATGACAAAAGGTCTCACACCTCTTTTTTAAAAGGAAGGACAAACAATAGTAAAAATATGGTAGCAAAATTAGAGTGGAATTCTGCTCCCATTTTTGAGTGATATTGGGGTAAAATCTGTTGGATTTTACTATGTGGAATAATGTCACTTGGGAACTGATCAAGAAAACACGAGGCTGAGTTTATTAAAGGAAGTTTCCCATCAGTGATAAGAAGAAAATTTTGATGGAAAAATGAGTAAAAGGAAACCCCAGTTCCAAAGCTATACATTTCTGTTACATCTGACAGCAACCTTCATGCACCCATCATATCACTCTCTGAACTCACTGAAAACTTCTGGCTTCTATATCACCTTGTGGAAATGAATTTAATAAATATGTGTTGGAGAGACAATTGACTTCATTTAGTTAGTTTTAAAACTCCTGACTGAAAATTGAATTTACTTTTTCCACAGTGAAGGTGTTAAGGATAAGCATTTTATTTTATTCCTCTTTGTTCATTTTAATTTTTAAAAATCTCTGCAATGTCTCCCCTTCATCCAAGTAAATTTTTTCTCTTTCATTACCGAATTTGTCTTGTACATCCATCAACTCTTTCTGCATTTGCAAAAGGGGACAATTTTTTTTTTTAAGTGGGGCAACTAGAGGTGAAGGTGACCCTCAAGAGATAGATGCACTAAGCCTATGCTCAGTGACATATTTTCTAGATTACAGCCTATTCTTTTCTTTATAGTCCTTATTATTCTCCCTACTGCTTTAGACCCAACATGGACATATGATCTGTCTTCTACTTTTTGACATCCCCTCTAAGGGCAAAGCTGAGTCAACACTATGGGAAAATACCAGCTGAATTATTCAGTTTCAGCCAAGAATAACTGAGAGTCAATGTTTTACAGCCTGATTTTCAAAAACTCAAATGATAAAAGAGTGGTATGAAAGAATACTGTAAGCAATCTCAAGAATATTTACAGTTCATGATAAAAGATACACTAGAGTGAAAATATTTTCCTTCAAATATAGTGCTCACTGAATTGTACTACTAATCCACAAATAATACTTTCCATGACACCTGAATTCAATATTAATTCAAAAAATAGAGTGGAAGAAAAGAATGTAAACAATATATAGATGTTTGGGGAAAAAATTCGGAAATCTGCAGAAACATTTGAGACAGACTGGTAGTTTGAAGGCCATATCTACTGAATACATATCTAAAAATATACTGAAAATATACAGATCTGAATGGATTAAAAAGGGAAAAAAAAGGTGGAAATAGAATACTGGAATTAAAAAATTTTAAAAAGGCAACTTTTTGCAGCAAGCCCACTGGAAAAATACAAGATGAAGAAGAATCTATTTAAGAAGTGAAAGTAATCCATATGCAGGGGAAAATGTGTTTGTTGAGGAAATGTGGGCATGGTTTTGGAGTATTGATGGAGTTTTGGATGCTCCAGGCAAGACACTGCCATCCCTGACAGTCTGGGAAGTGGGAATTTCCATTCCATCTGTAACACCTAAAACTGTGTACCTTGTAAACCTAAAATGTGCTATTAGACATATTTATCTTACATTATGAAGGAGATACAAGAATTCAGACCTTCTCCATCTCAAACAGAAATTATACTGCTTTACCGTCACAGACATAGGAATTACAACTCATTCCTTATGTAAAGACCTCCATGATATCAGGAATGTTATTTGTTTGCCCTGGGTTCCAGGTTTTCACCTACAAAACAGAGTGAGGTTTCTTCCTTTTCAGGTGCAGGCATTTATGGTGGCAAGTAGTGTACTGTGGCTGTTCTGGTAATTGTATGGAAGGTTCTTCCGTCCAACTTTTGCACCTATTCAGAGCGGCTTGTGACCCTTCTACTGCCTGGTAAATATAAAATGTAAGTTGGCAGAAGACTAAAACAAAATGAGTCCAAAGGCATGAAGCCAAATAACCACTTGGCTGTACACCAAAAGTTAGAGCATGCCTAATGTCCCCAGATTTTCACAACAATTATCCATTCTTTCCTAGAAGCAGTTGGCTGGTTAACTTAAGAGAATGAAAATCTGAGCTTTAGCAGAGAGTCATCAAGAACAAAGCAACACTATATAAGAAAAGTGAAGAAAATCAAAGAAAATCTAAAAGCAATGGGAAAAACTTCCCTTTGTAAGTGAAATGGTCAGAGAACTGAAAACAAACTTTTCATACTCAAAAGTCAGAGCAAAAAAAGCTTGGCAAAATGAGCCTTCCAGAAAAAGTCAGATATTGTGACAACATATAACGTTGAATTCTCTTATTGCATACGTGTCCCTAATACTCCTTTTTCTTCATAGGCCGTGATACTCAAAGTGCCTGAGTGCAGAAAGTTTCACTACAACTCCAGTAACCAGGCTACAAAGCAGTTGCTGCTTCTCTTTGTAGTCCAAACTGTTTCAAAGTAAGTTTTGTGAAAAATGAAAGAACTGAAGATACTTCAATGTACGCATTGAAACAGTCTCCTCATAATGCTATCTCCTGAACTGTTTCACAGTTATTTAGTTCTGGTTTAATCAGAGCACAGCCATATCTGAGGGCAGTTTTATCCTTTCTTTTTCATATTAAAAAGTAGTTAAAGAACGGTAAAACACATTTGGAATTCAGGAAACAGTTTCCCTGGGAGATTAAAAGATTAAAAGTAGGCAAATCTGAGAATTGGTTACTAGAATCATCTCAGCTTCTCAGAGGAAACTGCATTCAGACAAAAACAACAGGACAAAGGATTGCCTGATGTTAGTGCAGAATCATCCCACAGTGCTCATAAATAAAAGAAAGCTGAAAAAGAAGTTACTAGCCTTGTTAGGGCAAATGGATTTGTAATGAAGATGTCACAGGAGGGGTAACCTGAGACCAACATGAACTTATTATCCTTTCCAACAGTCCACGCTGACAGAAGATGACATTTGTAGCAGGAAAATGAAGAAGGAACACGAAGAAGGATCACAAGGTCTGAAGGCACAGTAAGGTCACAAGGCAAGCAATGCACAGGGAAAACTCCTGTACAAGGCAGTTCTCAGTACAGAGATCATCAAGCTTGATCACTGCAATGAAGATCAGGACATATGATGACGTGTTTTATTATGGGCTAGTGCTGCTCCATCATTTCCTGAGTTACAAGGAGGCAGCTATGCAAGGACACAATGGGAGAAGACTGGCCAAAGAGATAAGAGCAAAAAACAAGATGAGGGTGACAGGGGAAGTGTGTCAGTACAGACACGAAGCTCTGAAGAGAAGAGTTTGTAGTCCAGGCATGGTGAAGACCACTGAGAGAGAGTCTGGGGGATAATGATCAGGAGTCTAGAAAGTACTAGACTGTAAAGGAAGAGTGGAGCAAGAACGTGTCTTTAACTCTAAAGAAGAGCTGACTACAGTGTTTACTGTATTCTTAAAATATGTAAAAGGAAACTAGTATTTTTTTCCATGTCCACTGAGCCTAAGTTGTACTGGGAGTGTCTTAAGTAGTTTGAAGAGAAATATTTCTAGCAGTGAGACTGTAAAGGGCTGCAATAGTATGTAGAATGGTATCTGGAAATATCATTATTGCAGGTTTCTAAAAAAAAAAAAAAAATTGAACAAGAATCTGGATGCAGTGACAGGGTGCATTTCTGAATAGATGATCCCTCAAGATCCCACTGCAGAAATCCCTCCTCTGATTTTTGTTTTTTAAAGGAGCACCAATCCTTTCTTATTTTCCTTTTTACTCTAAATGAAGTTACTTTGTTTCACAGGAGTTTTCTCTACTCTTGAAGTGAATCTAGGTAGAAAGGGTAGAATTGCCCATGAAACACTTTTTTAAAAACTGCTACAGTGAGGATGCCAAGGACACAGGCAAAACAAGGTGCAGGTGGCAATAACCCCAAAGCTTGAGGTGAATGAAGAGAGTACCTTACTACAGACCAGGCACCTTGGACATGAGTGGCAAAAACCTAAGAACAGATTTCAGAGTGAAATGATACCAATTCTCTTATTTCACAGATTACTCCATTCATGAATATCTTTGCTAAGGAAAATTTCTCTGAACTTAGATGGGAGTCTAGTCCTTAGCTTGTATATGTTAGTGTTATCCTCTGGGCCTAAAAAGAGGCAGATTTATTTATGCAGTCTGCAGGTTTGGCTCCATACTTTTATCTCAGCAACTGAGAAAATAATTTTACTTGGCCTATCAGAGGTATCTGGTGAATTACTGTTGGTAAATAGGTGTTATTTTTGAAAGCAGATGTGTTAATGAGCCAGGAAGGCCTCCAGAGATGAGGAAACACTAACACCATGAGCTGTTCCTGGTTCTTCATGACTCACTGATGCTTCACTTGGAAATCTGGCCTGAAAATACCTTATTCCAGTACTGAGAAATGCAGGCTACTTCTGAAGGAGCTGAAGTAAATGCCTGAGGGCTTCAAGGACAGGTGGGGAAAAAGCATCATTGTTTCAAAGAAAATCTCAGCAAAACAAGCATTAGTTTTCTGGAATTCTTTGAATCACCTTGTTTTAATGTAAGAATATTGGAGAAATAACCCTGTTTTATGAGCTTCTTTCACCCCTCCAAAGCATCATTTATTGCTTTTGGGCCTCTTTGTCCCTCTTTTTTTTCAAGCATACTTTATATGCCTGCCAATAAAGGGGGAATATTATACCCTGGAATCTTCCTGTGTACGTTAAAAGAGTGCTTGGCAAAATGGTACTGGAATAATAAGTAACAGCTTGCTTAAGATAGGGTCAATCAATTCCAGGGGAGGCTATTTACTGGATTATATACAGTCCTCTTGGAAGAAGAAAATCTCTCAAGTGCTCTCAGTTTGACAACCGTTTTTTCCATCATCTGTTTGGAATTTCTGTGCCAGTTAGCTTGCAGCTCTGCTATTTCCTCTGCATGTGTTCTGCAAACTGGGGAGAGGATACACTCGTTATTTTGAAGGAGTCAGGAGTGAGATGCAATTATGGGGGCCTAAGCACACGAGAGATAAAATCTCCTTCCTGCCAGCCAGCATAGAGGGCAGTCTGTTTGAGCTCAGAGGCAGCTGATGGGATCTGAGCCTGAGCACTTGAAAAAAACTCATAGCAGCCTATGAGCCCCATTTGTTTATTTAGAAAGAAATGGTATCATCTGGTTACTCTGACTAGGCAAGCAAAGCAAGTGCTGGCTTCAGTATGATGTATTTTAAAAACATCCAGCCTGTGTTCAAGTGAAGTGGCTTGATGTTTTGCACTGCCTCTTGACACCAAGCTGCTCAAGCCTACCAAGCTTTTTCAAATGTACTTTTGACATTTCAGGGCAGCTTATACCTAGATTTAAATGAAAAGTATGCTTGAATGAGGGTAATTTTTTGCAATTTGCCTTTATGCTTTCTTCAGCCTAATCTGTTTAATTGAGATCTGTTCCTTGGCTGGCTGCCAGTATTAGCAGAGCATGTGGATACCAGATTGGTTTACCTATGTGTTGCAGAAAGATTATTTTGTTCACAGCCTTCAAGCTGGACTTGCATATGAAGCAAGAATTGGTTTAACAAAATGTTCCCAAACCTGAGTGTTTACCATTAACCTTTCAATATGTTTTATTTTTCAACATGTGAATGTGGCAGATAACTTTTTAAAAATCATTTACTCAGTAAAGCCTACATCAGTGTCTGACTTTGAACATTACTTGGTTTCCATCCTTAAGACCAAAAAAATTAGAGTGACATCTTCTCTTACTAAAGTATTGAAAAGTTAAGCATGCAGTGAGAGAACTAAGGAGCCCTCAACCGTTTTAATTACAAAGTCACACCAGGTGAAAGTTTTCAATGAATTAACTCTGGCAAGTCTGGAAAGCTGTAAAACCCTTTCCTTATCATTCTGAATGCTGAATATCTTAAAGAACCTGCTTTACAATTAATTTTAAAATCTAAGATAAGTGTTTTAGTCTGAATCTCTGAGGAAGGCGCTTTTGTGAACATGGAGGCATCCATTTGGGAGCAAAGATGTTGACTTAATCCCATCTGACTAGCGGATTTGAATACTGTCAGCAAGGAACTTAGACCATGGGAGATGCCTCGTTTTCATTCAAAAGCTTCTGAAATCAGCTGGTCTCCAGAACATCTCTCACACATTCTCTTAAGATAAACAAATGCTGTTGGAAGGGAAGATGGTGGAAATGAATGCTTGACCCTGACACACTTGCAGCTGCTCATTGCCTGCCAACCCTTCCCAGGCAGCTTCCTCAACCCCCCTGCTCTCACTAATGGGACTGATCCATACCTTCCAATATTGTACATTGCTTACCCAGGTATTGACAATAATAATAGAGGCACTGTTTGGCTTGCTAATGTAGCCTTGAAAAAGCCAGCCTGTCTGAAAACTGAAAGAGAACCTCGCTTCACCATGTCATGAGGCCTACAAACCTCTGCTGGGTGGTATGCAAGCAGCAATACGTGCTTTTTAAAGGACTTGGTATTAATTTGTTCTAACCTCTGTAGGAACAGAAAATCCATAATAATCTATTCTACGTTGTTTGGAAAGATGTAAAAGAACTCATCCTGTGAATACTTCCATCTCCTTGCTAATATACAAGCACTTACAGTGTTAAGGGCTGCAAACCAGTTCTAATTTAAAACTACAAGGGGACATGTCCAGTCAGGACTACAAGGCCTGCAAACTCTCTCTCACCTATCCCACTGCTGCCTCCTACTCCTGCAACCTGAGCTGCACCCAGGTACCCGTGACGCTAGAAATACTGACCTGACATCTGCCTACCAGCTTTCCCAGCAGGAAATCCTCCCACTCCTAGCTCATCTTTGGCTGCAAAAGTTTCAGCAAGCCTCTGGAAACAGTGACATCACAGGAAGTCTTAAACTCCCTTCTGACCTCAGCCTGGACATTCAAAGTTGGCTGCAGTGAAAATCTGAAAGAAAGAAGCAGCTGATTGCTGCTGCTGGGATCACAGGGCATTATCTTCTCTTTTGTCTCACTTTTCTCTCTCTCCATGGTATTGGGTCCCAGATTGAAAAATGACATGTTTCACTGTTAATGTGCAGGATTTATTAAAATAAATTCCTTCTCTGTGCTTTACTTCTTGGCAATGTTACTGGCATGGCCGTGTTTCTGATGGGCACTACCCACCATCTCTGAGCCAGGGGGAAGTCACAGCCTGCAGTGCCTCAGCTGAATTTAAAGATGGTTGTAGGGATATCACCAGAAAGGGCTAAAATCACCATAAACTTCTACTCTGTCATCTGGGCAAAGTGGACAGAACTGGATGGTACAGCAGCACCTGAGTTTTGCTATCTAGATAGACAATGTTAGCTCAGCACTCCCTTCCGACAGACACTTAATGGTTTTTATCCTCTTGTTTTCCTGCTGCCATTAGTGAAAACATTGCTGTTTGCTTGTAGGGCTAACTATTCCCCCATGTAATTGTTCACTCATAAAGATAGGTGTTAAGCCACAGGAAACCACATTTTGGACTTTACAAATAAAATGGGACTGGCTATACTTTTTCTTACTTGGTACATTCATGTTCAAAACACTTTATAAACGTAAACCCTTTCAAATCAATTGTGAAATTCAAGAGGTCTATTCATGACCTCATTTCATCAGAGGAGAAAGTAGTCAAAGATGGTGTGCCTGGAACACTCTCAGGAGGAAGAATAAGTTTGATGATGGGGAGAAGGTCCTGAAACCTCTTCACTCTGTGCAGCAGGTATTAGACAATGTTTCCCATGGCCCCAAACGGGTCTCTAGGTAATGTAGGTCATCAGGAACTTCTGCAAATTAAGCCATGGTACAAATGAAGACAATGTCACTTTCTGACCATATCCCTCTAATACAACAATACCTCTTCAGCCTGGAAAGACTGTTTCCAACAACAATAATGACCCAGAGTAATTTCTACCACTGTAAAGTGAATACCAAATATTTGCCAAAAGTTCAACAGTTTTTCATTCCAAGGGCTTAGATATTTCAACTGGCCTTTGGGAAACCACATATTTAATAGGAAAATGCTATAAACTGGGATTTCAGTAACTAAACCAGGCACAGAAATAAAGAGTACATAGTTCTGACAAGCATCAGAGAGCCAAAGCTTTTGATGGGCTTGATAAATGTGGCTCTTTGAAAGGGTTATGGGACCTTCTTGCTCTAAATTAATTACACACACCCATAAATCAGATCAATCTGATGAGGCTATGAGCACTCAAGGAGCAGGAAAGTTGCCAGTTTACAGAGCACTTTTAGATGAGTACATGACCATATACATAGTGTTAAAAAGATATTGAGGTTGCCAAAGTCAGGGTTAGCAGCAAAGGAGGCTGGCATCCCAGCAGACTTGTCTGTGAGCAAGGAGGTCAGACAGAAAGAGAGACAGGTGTCTTATAGACTTGGGTAGAGGAAAGAGGGAAGTCTAACCAAGGCTAGACTCTGTCTGAGAGACGACTAAATACAGAAATTTTTAAAAATCCTCGTTTATATTTTGTTTTCATATTTGGAAGCATACAGGGTTAAAAGGAGAAATATGATTTAGGGCTCCAAGGAAAATAAGAATAAACAAATTTAAATTCTGCACTTTGCATGGCTCATGACCACTTCAAACAGAACTTCAGGGCAAATGTGCTACACACTGGAAATAAGTACTCTTTGTGTTGTACTTCTGATGATTTTCTCTGTGAGTAGAGCAGAAATTTGCCTGCAGATTTTGTTTTGCAAACTGTAGACTTCTTTTGAACATGGATCCTTTCCCTTGCTCTGCTTTCCGCAGTGTAGCTGTCTCTCAGCATCATCTTATGTGTGCTATTTGTCTGTAAGTAATCCCTCAAGCTTGTATAAATACACCTACTTGTGCAGTGTGCTGGAGCAGAGCTGTGCATGTTATAACAGCTGGCATTCGACTGTCTAATGAGTAAACATTATGTCCAGGGGTTAAAGTGGACTGGAATGGTTCCAACTCATGTCTGTTAGAAAGTTACTAGGTTAAATATTTGGTTCTTATCCTTAGTCTTTGAAAATGTAAAGCATGTCTAAAGACTGAACCACACCAGTTTGTTATAACCTTCTTGGGAAGAGCTGTGTCTGTGGAAGCCTTCTGCATCAATGAGCACTTCAGACTCCTAGTACTTGCTCCTGTGGCAAAATGTCCTTTAAACATCAGAGAACTTGCACTTTTTGTACACTTGGTGTATACCACATAAATTCAGCATAATAAAAACCATGTAGTAAATTACATAAACATGTCAAAGGCTGTTATTGGATGATATGCTGGTTTTACAGGATACTCTGACCACTTCTAATGGCTTCTAATCGTGGTTCAGAGCTAGGTCTGTCTCTCTGGCAGACCATGGTTATGCTGGGCTTAGCAGTTCCCACTGGCACACATGCTAGCTGAGAAAAGATGCAGCTACAGAGCAAGTCTCCTTTGCTCAGTCAGGGTGCTTTGAAAGGCAGAAAAAAGGAAGTTAGGAGAGCTGGGCTCCAAGTGCCAGGTATGTGGAGAGAACAAACAATTTCCTGCAGAATGGGGAAGATGGAAACAAGCATGAGGTGTGAAACAGAGGGCACTGAGAGGACACGTTATCCTCACACAAAGAGTAACACACATATAGTCATTCCCTCAATCATGAAATTATTTAGACAGAGTTTGTCAATCTTAGAAGTAACCTAGAGAAAGAAATGAAGGTTTATATGTGTCTGATTGTTCTAATTATTGAGACAGAAACATTTAATCCTGTAAATAAAAATTAAAATATTTACCCAGTATAGTGATTGTGTTGTAATCTAAAGATAGATGCTGTTCTTTTTTACTGCTCCTTTTACACTTTTCTGCTGTTTCTGCATATCCATCAAGAGCTGTTACTAGGTCCACATGGAGTTGTGTTCTCACTGTTGTGGTGGATCCTTTCCATCCTCAGATCAATTCCTGTCTATGTTAGTGGAAGGACCTGTGCCTCATCTGAACCACTGAAGATGGGCTAGCTCTTCCAACAACCAGAAAATTAAAATATTATTACACACTCCTCCAGATTTCACAGAAAGTTGCAGTTTCTTAGCAGCTTTTATCATGCAATTACCAGTGATCTGCTTACTTTACCATGCCTATGGTGTGACCAAGGAAAAGTTAAACAACAGAAGTGCTCTTCGCACCTGGCATGGGACAGTTTTGGTCCTTCTAGAGACCCACACAGAGTTCAAGGGATTAGGGCAATATTCAAAATTGCTCATGTTGATGCACTCTGCATTGCTGCAGACACCAAAGGAAACAGCTTAAAAAAGGGCCCAAAAAAATCCAGCTGGACAAAATGCTGGACAAGGTGCCTAAGCAGTTGATTAAATCTACAGTTCTATTATCTCACTGGAGAATTTATACCTATACTTGGCAACTCAGGAACAGAGAAGGATTGAATTTTCCCCAGCTCAACTGGATGAATGCTGGATATACAATATGCTGGACCTGCACAGGTAAAATTTCAAGGGGGATTCTGATGCCATAACCATCACATCATGGTTTTGTGTCTTTTCTTACTTTATCTTTTCTATAATAAGTGCTAAAGATTTTGGCACTATAACTATAGTTATAACTATAACTTATAGTTATAGCTATAGAATGTTGGGACTTGAAAAACCATTGCAATCCTTTCAGAATTAATTTTATACACAAACTGTGTTTGAAAAAAAATTTGAACATCAATCATGTAATTATTCCAGTGATTCATATGTTGCTTTATAAAAAGTTTACATTGCAGAAAAATGGATAGTAGTAGTAGTAGTATTATGTGACTAGACTCCACTTCTGTGCCACAGTATCTGAAAACTGAGACAGATCAGCTAAGTAACACCCTGTAGGAACACAAGCAGTCAGCGAAATTGCTCTAGTAATATATAAGAAAAACAAGTGTGTTCCAAGAGAGGATATCTTCAATCTTGTAAATGATGTTACTAAATAAGAAAATGAGCACTGTTTTGATGAAAATGTTTCCTGTGTAGCCTACATTTTCTCATTAAGATCAATGTGAAACCAGTTTTTGTTTTTACAGAAAAACAAAATTGAATTGGAGAAAAACATAGAACTGAAGTCAGAAAACTGAGAAATTTTGTTATCTGTTTTTTACCATTTTGAGTAATTTTTCTAATTTCTAGAAAGCTTGCCTTGTTGTCAAAAAAAAATCTTTTTCAAAAGTCTTAACCTTTGTTTACCAGGAACTGAACAACTAGAGAAAGCAACATCACAGAGAGACATCTCAGCAAATAAAACCTTACGGGAGATTTAGGCTTTATCCAGCAAAATATGATTTAACCATCAGATTTCAGGTAGAAGGATGAAGACACTCAGACCATGGAAAGATAAAACACAGGAAACATGACTCATTTCCATGGGGATTCTCATTCTACCTGCCTCAGGGTAACACAGGAAAGAGAAAGAGGGGAAAGAAGGGGAAATAATAAAATGTGGCCATGAGCAGGATAAAGGGAAGACAAAAGGACAAAAAAGGTCAACATCAACATAATTATCTGTCTTGGGATAGGCTGTCAAATAAAGTGATAATACTCAGCTTTCTGAAAATCATAAGCTACCTTAATTCATTAATCATCTACTGAGATGCTTTGCAAATGCTAAATAACCTTTGGCAGCTCTGGTTTCAATTACAGTGTAAATGCTACCATCTGCACGACACGGTGCATGGTCTCCTTTGTGCCAAATGTGATGGAATTACGCTTGTCTCTATGTGTCTTGATGATTACACCCCCAAAACATGAAATGCTGCCTTGCCTTGCTTCAGAATCTAACAACATTAAGCTTTACTTAACCCCAGCCAAACAATGTTGTGCAAGGTGAGTCTAATTTGAACTCCCAGGATACGGCAGCGAACTGCATCTTAAGAAAGTCAAAAGCCAAAAAAGTGCCAAGTTATCACATATCCTCAGTTTCTTTAACTAAGCAGAAAGTCTCAGTCTCCACCCAGCTTGTGTTGTGTTTGTATGTAATGATTTCTTGTCTTAGTCTATCTGGTTATTCAAAATATAAAAGCAAATTAACCCCAGGTACATATCAACAAATGGACACTGCAGATCATGCAATCTAACTGTGACCTCCTAGGATGTCCTCACCTTCTGCACCCAAGCTTCCTTAAGGCTCAGAGGTCTTCAGCAACATCCTAGTTTCAACCTGGCAAAACTGGGTCATCAGTGTGGCACTTCCATAATTTTTTTGGTATAATTCCTTTGTGCAATAGATTGTGCATTCAAGAGGAAACAATCAGCCTATTCCCAGTGATTTCTGAGTGAGTGTTAAGGGCGCGCTCATATGGTGAAGCACCTGAAGCAGGCTGATACCTCTAAATTTGATAGTAAGCACATTCATGATAGAATTGATCAGTTACTGGACAAAATCTTGTGAATATACATGACGGTGTAATGGCTTGCTTCTCCATTATCCAAGTCTACTGGAGTTTGTACATTCACAAGTATTCATGTCCTATCTAGGTGATCTGATCAAATGTATGCTCCAGGTTTAACTCTCTGTCTTGTGTATTCCCAAACTCCGCCATCAGCATGTGTGAAAGACTGTACTTTCACTGTAGTGGTGACCCTTGCTTAGGTGTTTTGAAATTGGTACATAAAATGCCAGACATTGCAGCATGCATAATCTGTGGACAGCTAATTCTCCACTAGTAAAATTCAG
The DNA here is from genome assembly GCF_021018805.1 of Prinia subflava. Lineage (NCBI taxonomy): Eukaryota > Metazoa > Chordata > Aves > Passeriformes > Cisticolidae > Prinia > Prinia subflava. The sequence continues at coordinate 50,681,504 of NC_086283.1, read as the reverse complement.
CAAACACTTTCGGATCCAGTGTCATTTGCAGGTTATAACACTGCTACTGCTAGGATACAAGAAACTCAAGAAAAATTGTGGAGAATATCAGGAATATTTGGTGATTTCATGAAAAAGAAGGATTTTTTTTTTAAATTATTATTTGGTCTCTTATTGATGTTTTCAGCATTCACATGGAACATAATTTTGGTGAAACAACGGAATACTTTTTACAAACAAGTAATTAAAAACCAATTACCAAAAAGTAACTACAGGATGTTTTCAGCTATCTCTATTCACAAATCTGACCTCAAAATAGCTCTGAAAATGTTGGCCAGAGTATGTTTTCATCTGTCTTCAATTATGCAAGTCAGCCACAGAAGGCAAAAAGAGTCAACACTCTGTAACCAGCTTTCTGCATTCCATTACAGTACTCTGATCTTCTAAAATTAAAAAGCTGTGAGTCATTCCCAAAATCACGAGATGGGCTTAAAATGACAAGATTTCAAAAAACAGATTGGGGGAACTTTAATTCATATGTTCAAGTGTTTTTGGGGGTTGGGGGCTGTTCCTGGAACTACCACAAGAATAGAAGCACATTTTGTTTTTTGAGTAACAACATGTCTAGAAATCTGGGGATTTTAAGGAATGCCACATATCAATTGTTTATAGTGATATCATATGATTTTGTAGCATTCTTCAGAGCAAATTAGAGCAGAGCTCTGCTGACCTGTGGTACTCAGCTTTTGCAGTAAAATAGCCATTTATAGTTTGAATAAGTTAAAAGTCATGGTCCCAAGTGAGGTGCTATTCTGAATGGAAACTAATAAACCACCTGTACAGGATCTGTAATGCATACAGGAAAACGTAAGACTGCCAGCATGAATGCTGAGATTCCCTGAATTGATGGAAAACTGATACACAGAGCCAAATAGTCAGGAGAAAATCAAAGAACCAGATACTTCCAGTCTTCTTTCTGGATTTAAAAAGACAAAGGAAAACATTAGATTTTAGTTGAGGGATGACATAAGGGAAAGCCCAAATTAAATAATTGTTTTTTTTGAAGATTTCTTGCATTGTTCTTCAAACAACAGTGTCTCAGTCTGTAGGACATCTGCTTTCTTTCTCCATCTGCTCAGACTGACTTCTGGGATACTAGGAAGATATCACAAACACTCAATTCACTTGTTTGCAGCAAAGGACCTTTAAAGAAAACAGCTTGTGGCTATCAGAGGTTTTTTCCCAACTTGGATTTGAACATCTAGCTTCCTAATCCAGAAAGCAGATGTTTTAACAGTGCCTGGGAAATGATTTTTAGCATGTTTTATGTGATCTAAACATAATCCAACCAATAGAATTTGTTATTCAGTGTTTAACTTTTTCTCTGGGATTCTTTTCTCTAGTAGATTTAGTGTTTAACACAGAACAGCTGGAGACTGTAATGTTTTTGGCACAGGAAGACTAAAATGGAAAGTTTTTTCCAGTACAGAATTGTTTGCACTTTTTTCTCCTGACAGTGCCACCTGATTCCCTCTGGAAGGATTAAATTTCCCCACATCCATCATATCCAAATACTGCAGTGTCAAGAGACCGGCAATACCCTTAGTTTGTCCATCCATGACTGACATTTTGTACATTTTTGTCTAAGTAGAACTGGAGGTTGACTTAAAGGTAAATTCCAGACTAGCATCTTAAGACACTAGCCCTTTTGTGCACTGACTTTTGCTCCCACTTCTAGACTCTCCATAACCTCATTTGGCATGTAAAGCAGTTTCAAGCAGGAGCTTGTGTATTGTCACTTTGTTAAAAAATACTCCCCTGTAACCTACTTACATTCAGGTCATAATAATAATAATAATAACAACAATAATAATAGTAACAATAGTAACAATAATAGTAACAATAATAATAACAAAAACAAAAATAATTTTTAAAAGTCCAGCAAAACTGCCAGACTTGACAATAAAAGTGCCAGAATCTTGAAAGTGCATCTCACAATGCTGTAGTGCAATATTGCAGTCAATGTCAAAGTTAATGCATTTTCAACCTAGTAAAAATACACTGCAATTTATCAGAGCACGTGTGCTTTGCTGATCCTAGTATTTTATTTAATCATTTTGAATTATAAAAATAAGGCATGAATTTTAACTGGTATTTAATCTATGTTAACTATTGGAAGATTAAATCCAAGAGTTTGTGAGTATTTAAAAATCTTTTCCAAACCTCCTGGCTCAACCATATATTTCAAGAATCTTTTAAAATAAAATAGTGTACTGAGTTTTCGGAATGACAATACTTATTATAGTCTGTCTCCATGTGGAAACTTTGTATTTTCATGCTATCTGCTGAAAATATTCTGGTTTTATTTTGGTGAATGCAAGTAAAAAATTAATATAGTGATGTTATTTATTTGATACCCCTGGAAATCGCACATAGGATTTCATAGGAATTCAGACAATTCAGGGTATGTCTCTCTGGGTATTCAAAACCAGAAGGAAATGGAAGTTTGCTGCACTGTTTCAGAAGAGAAATGACAGCTCTTGCATACCTACAAATGCATCTTCTAAAAGAAGAATCTCTTCTTGCCAAGTAAAGTTACAAAATATTCCTATTATTTTTCTACAGTGTTCAAGATTTAGTTCTCATTATGTGCACTCTAATGTCCTCTCTTACGTTGTGGATATACTGCAGTTCACTAAATCTCCATGGCTCCAATACGGTTTCAATTTCTGTGTACTTTTGGAATTTCACAAGTGTTCTAACCCTTCTAAAAATGTGTTTCTTTGAATCTTGAGTCACATTCACTCTGAAGCTAAGCTAAGGATGCCAAATGGATCAAGTCTGGAAGTGGGATGAGGCCTCAGTTCACATATATAGTTTTGAAAAATAAATTTAAGTGACTCCTTGTAAATTTGTTGAGCATATATTCACATGTGAAAGCACAGAAATTACTTGTCAAATTGTAACTTTTATTGTCCAGCTCATTTCAGCTGTCTCCTTCACTCAGCAGCTCCTCAAATTTTTGTCTTTGAAAGGTGTCTCCAGTGTTTTTCTGTTGCTCTAAGGCGGGCACTGTCTTAAAAAAATACACATAAACCAACTTTTTAATGTTTCAGAAAATGTTTCAAAGTAAAATATAAGCATTCTTAGATTTATTTGGCTTTATCCTATGTATAACAGCCTATATTTATTTGCAAGGTAAACTACGGGCTTTTTATTTGTGGTAATACAGATTTTCCCTAATGTCCCATTTCTTTGAAGCATGTATAGCATGATTAGCTTCCTACTCGACCCATGGTTACTTAATGAATAAAGCAGACACAGTTGTTAGGTTTCATGGGTAGAAAGGCAGATGGAACTTGCCATAGTGCTTTGAAGTTTTCAAGTGTTTTTTCCTTACTGATGCAGCCGAACAGCTGCAGTTTTTTTAGAGATTGTGCAAGTGAAATAATTTATTTTTACTGCACATTCCAGCATAATACACCATGGAATAGATTTACCCCCTAAAGAACAGGCTTTGGGCTAAGGTACTTGCCATGTTGAAAGGGAAAACAAATTGTGATGATGACTGCACTTGATTTGTTGAAATATTTCATCCTCAGCACTAGGTTTGACAATGCAAGCAGAATAGCTCCACTGTTTCCTAAAGATCCACGGTGTATGTAATCATCCTTTAACTGGAAAAAAGTCCAGTGCAGATTTACAGTCAACTTGGTCTTAACATTAAAAATTAAACCTAGTTACTGGCTAAAATAATATGCATGTGGCCCACTCCTAAGGGCCAGCATCAATTCCTATCAAGAGGCAACCTCCCCTGTCTGTTACTGGCATGGATGTACAAAACTTAATCTCTGTACTATTGATAGAGATGTATAGAAATTGAAGGAGCCTTTCAGATTACCACACAGAGAGATACCAAGTGTTTCCATGAAAACATGTTATTTGCTAATCAATTGTAATCATGTTTGCAGAGGCTTTATTAATAATGAAGCCCCTGTGAAAGGCTGTGTGCTGCATGTCTCGTGGGCTTTCAGACACCAGTCAATTTCAGCAGGATAATGCTAAGCCATAGGTGGATGAATTCTCTTCCTTTCACAACTTAAGTGTAACACCAGCTATATCTTCAAGAGGGGAACTGGCCTTATGGATTCTCATCAAGAAAAGAGCAGCTTTTTTTGGTGAGGGGTTCTACCTCACTTATAGACAATTTTCATTCATTTTATCCTGCTCTGTGCTCTATCTCTTTTGTAAACAAGCTTTCTACATGGCAAAATAACAATCAGCAATCCTTAGATATTCCTGACAGAATTACTACAGGTAAAAATAATTCAATATGTGTAACTTTGTTAGTTGAAAAGAATTGCTGGAGATTAGACAGTCTAGCACCTTCAGTATGAAAAAGGAGACTTCTGAGTGGTATATTGATGAACTCAAAGGTACTGTAGAAAAAGCAAACCAGGAATGGCTCTTTATTGCTTCTCACAGTATCAGAGCTGCTAATAAAGCAGGTGACAGATACAAAAAAATTCCTTGCACACTTCTTTTCGCATAATTAAGAAATGGATCCCTCAGCCTGGGTGTGGTACAGTCCAAAGGAATACAAACCCTTTTGAAAAGGAATCTGATGACCAGGGTGGACAAATGCAGTGCAGCTGCTGAACATGGAAGCTGGGGAGACTGATTCAGAAGACCACCATCTTGCGCATGCTCTGCTCCTGTTCTTCTCCCCCAAGTGTCCAGTGTCTAGCATTATGACCTCTGCAAGAATTGCTTGACAATCAGTGAAGAGATTGCCAAACAGTTAGTGTAACTAGCACCACTGAGCTCTTTGGAGTTAGTCATGGTTGTTTGGCTCAGCCTGAAGAGGTTATGGTAAACAGACACAAGCTGAAGAGATGTTCACTCTGATTATTACATTATGCTTAGCAGTGGTGTTGAGGAATCTTTGCATTCCACTGGCTGACCCTTCATATAATTTAGAATAACTTTTTTTGATATTATTTAAGTGGAGAAATACTTCCAGCAAGTGAGCTTTGATTATGCCCATGAAGAAGTTTGGCTTGTGCTATCCCATGCACGTGCTGGTGTTCAGGTCAGTCTGTCTGTGTGGAATAGGAGCTGGTGGCACAGAATGGGAGTAAGGGACTCATTTCAGTGGTTGTGTGAAAACTGAGGCACTCATTCAATAACTCTCAAGAGAAAACATTTCCTACTTTATCCTAGAATATCTAATGAGATTAGACTGCCAAGAGTCAGTCTTCAGAACACCGCCGTTAAATACCCTGCATAAGGAGCTTTTCAAAATGTTTTTCCTAGTTCTTACTGTTCTTTGGTTGTTTGGTTTTGGGCTGGTTTTTGTTTGTTTGTTTGTTTGTTTTTCACACAGCCTCAGTAGGACAGTTCTCAGATATTATTTGTGACAAATCATTAAACTAAATGAAAGAATAGAAGTGGAAGAGCATTAAACTATGATGCATTGAAAATATAAAAATAAAGTAAAACAGCTGTTCAATAAGCTAATTCAGGACAATCAACATAAAATTATTTCAAATGAAAAGTCATTCAATGTTTGATCAAACAATAAATCCCAGATTTTCCTTATGGGCTACTAGAAAGATGAATCACCTCTGCAAAACATTCTGCTATCTGTATTGTGGCACCATGGCTATTCCCTGGGCGCCTAAAATATTTCTGGTCTTTCCTTTCATGAAGGATTTAGATACAGGAAAAGAACAGAGAAAGTTGTAAAATATAATCAGAATTTGGTGTGTGTAGCAATACCCCTGGGGCATTATGATCAAAGTACAGTAATAGTTGCACATGCCATTTCCCTAAGGTCGAGAGTCTCTATATAATAATCCCTACCTTTTTCATCATGCAATAACTCATTGCTAACTGAGCATTAAAACTGCAGCGATAATAAGTCAGGACTAGGGTTATTGTTGGTCTGTTGAGGGTATGAATCCATTTGGAGTCCTGACTCCTCCACAACACAGACAGCTGATGCTGTTGAAGACTGTTGGTGTGCTCTCCTGGGAGAGCTGGACACGAGTCTCCTGAAGCAAGTCACAGAATTACCTTAAATGCAATGTTGGTTAGGATTAACTAGAGTTCCTCTTATCCACTCTTTAGTCTTCACTGTAGGGGAGCATGCCGCAAAGTAGCTATTTCCTGAAATATGATTAAGAGGGCAGTAAATTGAGAAGTGTTTCTGGAGAGATCATTCCCACTTTCCCTGTCAAAGCTGCACCATCATGCACACAGGTCAGCCAACAAGAAAGTGCATGTTCCTGTCTCCCAGCTCCTGGGCACTCTCTTTAACCACCAGGTTATTGTGAAAAGACCACAATGGTGGGAATATTTCTGAACAAAAGTGACAAGAAGTGTTTTCCTCCAAAGTTGACAGTGAGAAATCAACCTATGCTCCAAGCTTAGATTCCTCTGGGCACAGATAGGATGCAAGTGCTGCTCTAGCTTATAATTTATTTTTTTTTTTAATGGAGGAAGGTGATACACACTGCGGTCTAGATCTAGGCATATTAGGAAAATATCTCCAGTGCAGGAAGGTAGATGATGCTTACAGAGGAGCCCGAGCACACAGATAGGATATCATAGCCCAGATACTGAAACAAATAGTGTAGATGCTACCTACAGAAGATAGCTCAAGTGCCTCCCAGATGGGTTCCTCACAGGCTTTCCATGAGCCAAGTCCACCAAAGTGTCGGATGGTTGTTACACAGAGGCACAAAGGCAGAAAGAGGGACCCTGCTCTGGAAAGCTGTGTCAGTATTCTTGGCTTTACGGGGCTGCATGGACCAGGCCTCGAAGAAAAAAAATAGTTGTAATCTGTCCAAACAACGTTGTAAACATTCTTTTTGCCAGAAGTAACATTTGGCTGTAACAAGATTGTAAATTAAACTTCCCTTGGCAGTGCAAAATTATGCATTACTTATGACTCTAGTCGATCTGACTTCCTCCTGAATATGTAAAACACTAGGTAGGTACAAAGGGAGGCCCTGATTTGGTAAACACTTATGCAAGAATGTTCCTCTTCGTGTTAGTGATGCAAAAATTTGGTCTGAGTAGGAAGCAAGGTAGGGAAAATGTGGGCAGAAGTCTCCAGGGGATAGGGGCCTTACGTACTAGCTGCAGTATTCTGTTTGCAATGGACTTGTCTCAGTGTCTTTCTTTCAAGTTTTAAGAAAAATGTTTTTTGCTTTCAGCTTCATTAATGAGAGTTCACTAGAGTGAATGTGTTTTGAACATACCTTGTTTCTGGCTCCTGGCCAGCTCTAAAAGCAGTTGCGGTTTCTTCACAGAAATATAGATCTTCACAAAAAAATAAAACTTTTCAGCTTGTAATTCCCCAGTGGACGCCTCTCCAGCCAAATCACCCTTGGAAACATATTTTAAACCATTTGAGCAGGGGAAAATATTTGGAACTTTGCCTGTTTTGCTAAGGCTCAGCATCAAATTACACAGACAGAGCTTCTGTTTTTTTAAAAAATATTTTATGTCTATACTATTTTGAAGTACATGGAAAGTAGTATTTTTTTAAATAAAATAAAGCTTACTGGCGCCAGTATTACATCAGTGACTGTAACCATTGTGTGCATTGTATCCCTGGTAAGGATTTCTCAATCTTAATGCAACTGATGCAGGACATCAGGCTGGATGAAGTAGGAGATGTGAATGCAATTAAGTCCTTCCCTGAGTTCTTTAGAGAAACAACAGCACTATTACTATTTGATTTATGCTTCTCAGGTGATGTATGCAACAGCCTTCATCCTTTAATAGAGAGTATGACTGAAAACTGGGATCTAGGCCCAGTTTCATGTTGGAACATTTGTTTTTTTCATTTACAAATAAGAGCCAGAAACTTGCAACACTCCCTAGGAAGAATAATCATCGGTTTGGTCTGCAGCTTATTGAACGTACATGGACACCAAGAGCCAACTGGTACAAAACAGCAAAGGTCCAGAACTTGAAGGGATTTTAGAGGTACTGTCAATTTATGCTTACCACGGATCTGCCTGCAGACATCTGCCCATGCATATGTAGGCAATGTGTGTGTACATGGTAAGTGTGTGACATATTGTATTGCAGGGCATTTGATAAAGAAATACCCAAGCAATTTATCACATAGCTATGATTGCATCACCTGCCCATTAATCAGTCTCCCTGATTCAGTCTGGCATTTCTGGCTCTTAAACTGCTTCAAACAGCATCATTTATATTTTAAAGCCAACCTGTCAGGGAAGTATTTCCTCCCTCCCCCCACCAAAGAAATGGAATTTCCTCAGAAATGATACCTGCATGAGGTTTAGGAGAGTAAAGATGAATTCTGAAAATTATGAAATCATCCTGGGTTTAAAACCATATGTGTGTATTGTCTTAGTGAATGACGAAGAACTTTAGCAGCTTTCCAGAAGACCAACTCAGTGAAATACAGAGCCTGAGACACAGGGTTTTAAAACAGTGATTTTATTAGGTCATGCAAGTGATCCTAAGTTATTCTAGATATGTTTTAAAAGGCCTAGTTTTAACTTTTCTCTTCCTTGTGGCAGTCAATGCACTTAGCTTAATGGGCCAAGAGACACAAGGAACAGGGTCCTGAAAATATTTTTCAAACTTTCAAGGTATTTTAGAAGAGTTTTTATATAACATACATGGCAGAAACTGCAAATCCCAAACATGCTAATGAAACTGTACATATACATTCTTTAACACCTATGTCAAAAGATTGTTCAGGCTGGAAAATCAAGCTTTCAAGAATCAGGAATGAGAAGTTGCAAGAGTTCCCAATTTTAATGCCATTTGTTCACCCATATAAACTACCACACAGCCACATAAATCTCCCTCTTACCCAGCCAAGCTGTGCTCCACTTAAAAAGCAGATGGCTTATGGCTGTTTTTTTTCAGCATTCCCATTTCTCAGGTGGGCCCCCGATTTATTTGATACAATGTTCTTCTGCACTGGATGCACAAGTACTCACTCCCTCTTGGCAGCTTTAGGTATGCTCTTAGCATACCTTTGCTAGACCACTGGCAGGATCAGTGCCCTCCATTCCCACTGCACAGCCTGGGAGTAAAAACCACTGAAAAAAGTATATTTATCATAAACAATGGCTGGAATTTTTGGCATACCTAGAACCTGACTGCATACTGCCTGTATGGGGCATCTGCAGTCAGCTTTTCTTGCTCCTGTGTGCTCTCAGCCATCCTGAAAACTTTTCTGCAGATGTGTTCCTTGGATGGTCAGAAAGTTATTTGGCTAATGGCCTGCAAGAAGACACTGACTCAAATGGTGGTGAAGCAGAATATGTAGAGAAAAAAATCCAGTGGCTGAATAAGACATCTTCTGCCTTAAACAGGAAACTAACTCTTCTTTTATTGCAACTTCCTACTCAAAAGAGTCAAAGACTCAAAAGCACAAATTGAGAGAGAAAAGTTGTACCCAGCTCCTGCTGGTCTCCTGTGAGCTCGTAGTCAGCAGACTCTCTGGTAAAAATGTCTGCTTAATTCTTAAGTTTCTGATGATTTATTAAAAAAACAAACAAACAAACAAAAAAACCCACCAAAAAACCAAAAGCCAAATATGTGAGAAGTATTTGAGTGTTTCACATGGTCCAAGCAAGGAAGAAAAGGAAATAAAAGGCACATTCTGTCATGAGGGTAACATACCCTCTTCTCCAAGGTCTTGCTTGAAATTGCAGAATTGGAGTCACCTGAATATAAATTAACTTAAGCAGAAATGGCATACTTTATTTACTTTAAAGACACTCTAAATTCAGTTTGAAGCTGATACCCAGAATGAAAAGTTTTCAGCCTGAACAGTTAAAGCAATTTGGCAAACTTAGCACCAATCACAAGAGCAGACCTTATAATGGAAACACTCAGAAACTGCAGGTGTAGGTAACACATCTGCTTATGAAATGTGGAATAGGAGATAGATGCTAAGGAGAACACCAGATTCCAACTCTGCCCAGAGAGTAATCTTTATATTATGACTTTATACTATGGCTTGTCATTCTTTTCCTGCATTGTTTTTCACATCCCTCTCTTTAGACACTTTGCTACAGACAACGTGAAAACATCACAATAGAACATTTTCTTGAGGAAATTTTTCATCTGCATAAATGATAACCAAAAAGGAAGTGTGCAAAGAAAGCATAAGAAAGAAAGAAAAGAACAAGGGCTACAAATGAAGATGCTGGCATGGAATGTGTGGTACATATATTAATAAGTGTGTTGTACATAAATACAATGGGAAAGTGACAGTGGCACAGACTGAGCAAGTTGAAAGAGGAGGTAATCTTGGATCTTGGAGTGATTGGAGAGGAATGAAAAGTGACTAAGGAACTCTGAAGCCAGGGATGAGGAAGTGAAAACTGACAAGTTGGAAGGGATATAGGTACAAACTAGAACAACCATGCTCCTCTCTCTCCTTCACTCTCCCCTCTCTCTTTCTTCTCATTTCTTCTCATGTAATCTCTGAGAAAACATTAAGTTTTATTGTGTTCATTAATTTGTCTTCAGGAGTCACAAATTATACTGTGATTTTACCTGTTAAGTCTATGCATGCATCTGGAATGCTACAGTCATGCTGCACTTTATGAGAATCTAAATCAGCAACACCTAAATTTCCACTAGCATGATCTGTCCTTTGTTTAAACCAGTTCTTTATTCAGAAGGACAAATGAGAGGGTTCAGCATTGTTTTCACTTCTTTGTTTTCTTACTGTCAGGATGAAGGACCAAGCAAGGAATCCTTTGTGCCCAGGCCTCCACACTCCATTTGCTTCAAGGCAGAGACAACATTCTTCTTTCAAGTTTAATTTGTTGCATAGTCTCTCTTTGATAAATTGGATATTTATTTTTTACTGCTTCCTTTCAAACCCAAGTTCAATAAATGCCCAGGAAAAGCTGACCCAGTATGTAAAAAATACCTCCAGTCCATTCTTTATTGCCAAAATGCAAATAAGCAACACATAGCCCACGTTTTAGAAAGTAAGCCTTTCTCCCTGCCACATATTCTCTGGTTTTACCTGGTCTAAGACTGAAACGCAGACACAATAAAGTCACCCTCTAGATTTTCTCCAAGATGAGAATGTCTTCACCTTTCTATTTTTTCCCCTGCTCCCACTTCCACCTCTGGGTGCTACCCAAAATACCTTAAGTCTTTCTATACACCTGTGGAAGTGCACATAAAGCCTGAAGTCCTGGAAGTTGAATTCCACTAATCCATGCCCCTTGTCACCTGCACAAAATGCAGAGCCCCCAAAGCTTACATTTTAAGTGCTTGTAAATGAAGGTCTCTCCCTTTTCTCATACACAAATTGCTGCTTCTTGAAGCTACACAGCCACTTTTCTGCTGAGGCTGTGGTGCATCCACATGTGGTCCACATGGAGCTTGTCTAAGTCCCATTTATCACCTGTCAGGGTCTCCCTGCTAGATGGAAAGACAATTTAAGCAATTATAAACACAATGCAAACAGATCCTCTGTCTCTGCACTCAGCCCTAAGGAATCAGATTGTGTATTCAGTACTCCTGTGCCCTGCTATGGGCCCACACAATATCTGGGGTTTTGCCTGGCCAGTCATTACGGACAAGGTAGAAGACAGACACAACTGACAATGTGCGCCAGGATTCAAACTCATAAATCCTCCACAAGTTATGACACCTTACAACCCACATTGTTTTGCTTGCTACTGTGTCCAGCCAAAACAGACAAAATAATTCTGTGAGGATAGAAACTGTGCCTAAATGATGATTGCCATACACCCTTGGTTGTGCAAGACAGCTCCTGTGCCAGACACCAAGCCCACAGTCCCCTCATGTGAGCACAGGAGCAACTGGCCAGTAGCAATGCAGAAACACATGGCTGCATCCATTTGAAAATCCAGCTTCCCACTACCAGTGAGAAGAGAGCTGACCTGAACTGGGAGGATGGTCCATGAGACTACTGCTGTGAAGTGTGCGTTACCGCTCTGTCGCTGTCTTGTCTCACACTCTCTCATCACATCACTGCCCAATTCTTGGCAGGTTACTAAAGGCCAGGACAGGGTTATACTTGCATCTGTTTGCATTGGATATTATTCAAGGACTTCATATTCTTTGCTTCTTCACCTTACACCTGGCCTTTGTACTCTTTAGAGAAAGATGTAATTTGCCATTGCATTCCACAGACCTTTGGATGACTGTCCAAGTCCATGAATTATATTTTTGGAGATATTTCCTATCAATGACCTTTCAGTTCTTCCCAGATGGCAAGAAGAAGCAGTTCCTCTTATGTCTCAGCCATAGATAATATGGTACAAAGATACAGTGAACAGATATAAATGGAGTGATGCTGAGCAAGGCCACCACTTAGATAGATAGATATAAGTATCTCGTCATGACAAGAGCAGTAGATGCTGGTGCATGCTGGTAAGGTTGAAAAACAGAGGACTGTCACAAGAGTATTCGGAGTAGATGATCAAACTATCATCCGCACACTGACTTAATACTGAGTAAATCAACTGCACTTTTAAAATAGCAGTATAGAACATGCAGTTTCTCACCAGATAATACATACTAAAACATTGTCATGCAAACATAGATCATTTCAAATGAATCATCTATCCCTTTTTGCTGCCTTGCAGGCAAGTCTTTAGCATATGTTTTACCAAACAGTACTTAGCAGTTCTATATTCCAAGCCTTAGCGCTTCTAAAATGCACAGAAAATTGTTTTGGAAAAGAACCAAGCATTACTATCAAAACTCAAACAAAGAAGCATGAGTTGAGAAACTAATCTTTTTTTATATATCTGAAAAGAGAAATGAAATTCCGTTTGGAAAACATTTTTATTAAAAACTGTAGCTGTCTGTACTCTGAAACACCCTGGAGGTCTAAAGATTATATCAGTATATAAATATTCAGGGCTTCCTGAATATTTCTTTTCAGAAAAGACTTTCCTTTTCTTTTTTTCCCCCTAACAATTTCTTTGACCTTTAGAAAACAGTCACTATTTGTAGCTTGATTTTTTCAAGATGTTCTCTGGTACATAAAGATGGCAGGGAGTTCAATTTAAAAATCAACTCATGAAACACCATATAATAGTCAGAAGATAGTATTGCTTTAGGGAATGTTTTATTAAGTGAACAGCCATTCAAAGCATTTTTGGAGCATATTATATCCTATTTGAGGGAGCTTACTTCATTCGATCCCACAGAAAAAATACAAGAGAGATGATATTTGAACTATCCACAGGCATATGGATAAAATGGTCAGTACTTAGATTTACCAGAGATGAGTCTTCTTGCTTTATAGAGGCCTGTCAAATGGACTGATTTATAAAAAGGTCAGGGTTTTTTTCTCTTTAACAGGAAAAAGACTTTCATGAGGTCCCATAGAACAGCTGCAAAAATACCTTTAGTCTGTCATCCAGAATTCCTGAAGGTGAGTTGTGGATTTGTGGCTAATGGAACACTGCAAAATAGCACTCACCATGTTATAAAACAGCCGTAATGGTTTATTAGCCTCTTACAGGACAAAAAATGAAAGATGCCCAAAACATGTTATTCTGTTATAATTATATAAAGCCAAACTTAGAGAGAAACACAACAGAACCAAACACACGGAGATGTTTCTGTGACTTCAAAAGTGGATCACAAATGATTTATGACACTACAAAGCAATCATAGGAGACCTGGGGTCCAATTAAGGATTCTCACTGATGAAAATCAGTACACTTTCTCATGATCTTCAATGAAGAAAGATTAAAATTTGGTCACCAAAACCTTATTTCATTTGACCTTATCCAGCAAAAGAATTTGTTCCTGGAACAAGACTAGCTCATTCCGCAGATAAGCCATCTGATAAGAGTAGCAGTTGAATAGGAACACTTAGGGTTGAGAGCAAGGAAAGGGCACTGAGAGAACTGTGTCCTTGACGGTTCAGAAAACACAGCATGCATTATATATCATAGAAGGCTTTCTGATATTTCTGTTTTTCCTACCTTTACAAAACAAGACTTAGTAAAGTACAGGAAATTACCCCATTTCTAAATGAATGACCTTGTACGCTGCCACTTAAGCTGAATTAAAGGGAAGCCTCTGTCCTCCTAAACAACACTACATTTTAATAATTTGAATTTTTGAGGGAAGAAATACCATACATTTTTATTTTTGTCAAATACAAAGCAGCTCTAATAATTTCCTTTTATTGAATTTAGTTTTGTTTAACGTATTCCAGTTAAAAAAAATCAATGGCAGATAAAAATAATCCAGTGCTATTCATGGGGAGAAAGCTTGCAGGGATGTGACTAATAGCTTTACATTCCTGGGGAAATATTGACTCAAATTGCAGGACAATACTTGCTGATGAAAATGGTTCTACACAGCTGCAACTGGATTTTCACCACATTGCCAATGTGGACAAGAGTTTTCCCCTTATGATTTCCAGGGCAAGTTCAATGAGCAAAACCTATCTCCACCAGTTTTACTTAGGGACAAACACCTGATTCCTTCAATAAAATCTTTCTGGATGTAGATGGTCTACATAGAAACTCCTCTTCAATCTAAATCTGCCCAGTTTTAAGCACTTCAGCTGTAGTTCTGGGAAGAGTATACACAGGACTTCTTTTCTGGCTATTTGTACAGGGGTGATTTTCATCCATAATGACAAATGCCCAGCTATTTCAGAAGAAATGAAACTTGTATTCTTCTGTGCCTTTTCAGTCTGAGAACATAAACTTATTTATTACATATGGTGGAAATATATAGTAGAAATATATAGTGGAAATATATAGTGGAAATATATAGTGGAAATATATAGTGGAAATATATAGTGGAAATATATAGTGGAAATATATAGTGGAAATATATAGTGGAAATATATAGTGGAAATATATAGTGGAAATATATAGTGGAAATATAGTGGAAATTCTCCCATCAAGAGACATCCTGCAGACATGAACATTACCAGGCTTATACTGAATATGAAAGGCCTAAAGTGGAGAAAAATTATGACGCTTTTCACCTGTGTTTTCCCCACAACATCCAAGTTTTCTGAAATGAACTCCACTTGTTCTTTTTTGCTGCGCTGTGAAATCAATATATGTAAAAACCCAAAGGTGTGTTATTCATTGCTAAATGACCCACCACAATGAACGTGAACATTATAATGATGATTATGATAGTTCAATCCATGCTAATTACTTATTCAAAAACAAGGAAGAAGAGAGAAGAAATGTACAATTTCTCTTTCCTGTGAAGTCTACCATTTCTCCTCCATTTCATTTCCTTCTATCTCCATAGTTGTTTTTTTTTTTTTTTTTTTTTTTAAACAGATGTCTGGTTAACTCTTCTGAACACTTCTTCAAATTATTTTACTAGATCTTGCATGTCTCAATGATGGCTACAAACTGGGCCTGGTTCGACTGAGGAAGAGTTTGCACCAGGCACTTACATGCTACTGTCTCAGCCTGGATGAACTGTGTCTGCCTAATTCGGAATCCCCTTGAACATCAAAAGTCTAACTCACACTTCAGGGTTAGCAGGGTCACATTCCACCTAAAAGAAGCCTAATACTGCCTGAACTGTTCACAACAAGCTTCTTGTTTGATAGTTTTGGACCCATTTTCTGTTCTCAAATGATGTGCAAGCAAACTTACATTTTGCCACATTCTTTAATAATTCACTAAACACTTCATGTGGATTTATTCAAATGGCTTTCTCTGAACTATCTGCTCTGAGCCATGCACATCTATAGTGTGTCACTCAGGCTACAATTTTCTACCTGGTTGTAACTTCTGGTTTCTGGAACAATCCCAAATCCACAGAAAGATTTCAGGATGGCCACCCAAATGATCCTGAAAAATTCTCACACAACTATATCTAGGCATCCGCTTGTACAATGTTTTTACCTTTAATAAATAGTTTTGTGAAGGGAAACTCAGTTAAGAAAGTTGCTAAAAGGCAGCTGGACAGGCCATAGCAGTATCAGTAAATATGGTCAAGTAGAAGACCTCTCCTCTGCTTTTTTTTCCTAAATGTGAGCAGAGACTGAAAAAAAAAAAAAAAGTGGGAAAAAGAAAGCACCTGAGTGGCAAAAATGCCAGGGGAAAAAATGTGGGCATGGGGAAAATAAATATAAAGATGATATCACAAAAAGGCAATCATTCCTTAGTGGAACAAAGAATGGAACAAAATTAACAGGACAGTAGTCCTATCTACATGCATTTATGGTCCTTTGATCTCTCTTTGAGGAAATTACTGTCTTCCAGTAAGCATCAGATTCTCCACATCAGAACACATTGCTAAACTTTTCAGTGTGCAAGAATTCGATAGAGCTGAGGATAAATAACATGCTGGAATTCATAACCCAAAAAGGGTGATCAGTTAATGATCACTTTTCTGTCAAAAAGCCCCAATGTCTACTGCAGTTTTATATGTTAGGTTAAATTTAGGTTAAAACCAACTATGAAATACAGATATTCCTTGAACAGGGTATTATAAATAGTTTTAAAGCAGGACTAGCTTTTCAATCTCAAAAGGGTGTATTGTGAAACCTCAACTCTACAGCAAGTCTATAGCATCTTCCCATTGGTATGAAATAAATATAACAAGTCTTCTCTCTACTTAACTCAGACTTTTGCTGGAAGAAAACTCACGTAGATCTTAAGAAAGATGAAAGCAGATAATGAGGAATTTTCTGTCTTTAACACCTCAATTTAAAGAAGCAAATGCCAAAAATAGAAAGCAAAGACAGGGTGTAAACTTTTAAGGCTGTTTTTCTCACGAGAGAGTTTAATTTAGAAAGTATCTTTTCCACTGTTTCTAATTTTTTATGTAACATTTTGTAGCCCATAACCACAAGTAGGGTATCTAGAATGGGGTAAAGGCTGTGAGCAACAGAAAGAAACAGGTACTAAATAGATTTGTGGGGTGAGTGTATGAAGTTGATGTTAGAACAGAATGAAGCAAATTTAAATTAACTTGATTTTACAAGAATATATGCAATGCTGTTGTACTAAATCCTAACCCTAGTTTGCTTCAGCTCAGTATAAGGTCTGAATACACACATTAAATAAAAGTAGCCAAACAACGATACACACAGAGATGTGGTTTCATGAGCTGAAGTAGCATGAGTATCATGCCAACTATAACCCTAGTAATTAATTTTATGAATTCTATGGGAATTAACACTTTTAGAAAGATATCTGGGTGGTAAAATGACATATAGCTATGAGCAATCATATCTAAAGGTGGTAAATTTACATCAGATACAAGAGATGTTTCCAAAGAAATCTTTTGAAAGAGGATGATAGAAACCCCTTAACTTATGATGTAGGACATTTAAAATAGATAAAATAAAATACTGGAAAATTTAACACAATTACTAATATCACACTGAGTGCATAATCTTGCAATAGGAATGGAGAATGTTCCAAAACTTCTTTTCCATCTCTAATGTGTAATATCTGTAAGTCTCTGGACATGTTTGGACTATCCAGCCACGGATATTGGGTCTGGCTCCAGAAAACAGCATGATGCTAGCATATAACTTAGTTCTCAGAGTTTGGGAAATCTCCAGAGCACCGCTGTTGCTAACGATTTTCCCCCAAGTAACAAGTTTAGTCTCATATTTACAGTCACCCTAGAGCTGATCCATCCCAATTACAGAACTTTGAAAAGACCAGTTCACCTCAGGCAAACAGAAAGATCTCAGCTTCAGTGAACCCACATAATGATTGCTGTTTGTAGGAAGAACAAAATAATCATTTGCCACACAACTGCAAACAGCTAGTGGCTCAGTCTATTTTGATACAACCAAAAAATGAACATATTAAATAATTCACCTGAAAAGAAAGCCACAGCTATTATATGATGTTGTTACTGAGATCTCCCAGCTCAATACTTCAATGTTTGTTATTGGCACAATAACAAGTTTATGACTGACGGTATTTCTCTATCATCTCTGAAGCCCTTAATTTTTGTTAGATGCAGAAAGGAGATATGTTTTCAAAGCTATCCATGGCTGTGAATGATCCTTGTTTGAATGTCAAATTAGCAAATCAGATTTTCAAAGATTAGCTGCTCAGCATATTCTGAAAATCAGGCTGTCTGGAAATGTTTCAAACTGTGCCTCTAATAAGGAAGTAATTGTATCATTCATCACTATTGCAAATTAAACTTTTAAGGCGAAGATATTTTTCTTTCATTCCAGTATTCAGACACCACACCTAAGGGTGTGGTAGATGTATGGAGCAGAATTCTACTAACTGCTTTGACATCTTTTAATTTTAAATGACATGTAGAAAGAAAGATACAGGTACCTGCATGAATATAGCTGCTCTTCCTGTAATAAAACCTGCTAATTATCCATGCTATTTCCCTCCATATAGAAATCTACCTTAATTCATTCTTCTCCTCTGATATTTCAAACAAATAATCAAATGGACTTAAGGGAGTGTAGGCTGCAGACCGTATCAGAAGTCACGCTGATTAACTATAACTGCCTTTTAAAAGACCTAGTTAAATCAAAGCAAATCCTTGCCTGAGCACACTTAGTTTATTTATTGTATAACATTGATTTATTTGAATTGGTAATCTGGGTCAAGACTCTGAAATATTTGCATGCCTACTTCATGTTTAGCACACTATTTAGTCTAAATACATTTTGTTTCAGTAGAATGAAAGAATGAAACTCCTCTAAGAAGGTGTAATAAACAAGTCTGACACTTTTTTATAGCAGGTCAACTCAATAAAGACATCACCATTTCTTGATTATATGAAGCCAGCTGTGCTGAAAGAGGCCTACTGGAAAACACCCAAATTCAGTTTGCTAACTTCCAATTTATGTTGAATTAGATTTTTATTGCTTTAATCAAATTGTTTTGAAAGACGATTTTATTTTAATCACAGCTACTTTTGTGTGTAAACAATGCCATAGGCAAACATCATCACAGGATGCATCAAGGATAGCCACTAAATTGAACACACTGAGGATATATTTCTGAATGAAATGAATGAATGGCATGTTTTACTACAGTCATCTTCAAATTCTAATACAGAAATTGAATTTGGGAGTAGAAAGGAGACCAAATCAGGTTTTACCTTTACCGAGTACAGAGCACTTGTGTTGGTATAATCTGAAATGACAAAAAAAAAAAAAAAAACAAAAAACAAAAAACAAAAAAACAAAAAAAACCCACAAAAAAAACCACCCCACAACTCTTATTTTTGTCTATATTTAGCGGAACTCTGCTTACCGAAAAAATTACTCATTTCTTCATGCTTCACCTGTAGAAACACTCAGAATTTCTGATTTCTTACAAGCTTATACAAATTTCGAAGAAGCATACCCAGAAAATGAAACACAAACCTATTAGCTGCTTCTGGGTCATTGTAATAATTTGAAAAATCTGAAAGCAAAATGGTTAACAAACCAAAACAATCCAGCAAACTAAAAATCTAAGTACTTCTGTGTGTATGTGTATTGACACGTCCACCAAAGGACTCCCATAAAACTGTAATGATTGAAATTGTTTTGAAATAGAAGAGTAGTAGACTCTTGGCCAGGCATGAGAATTATGATACTGATTTGTTGATGATTATGATTAGATTTATTGTTGATACGGTATCTAAGTATAATCAATGAAGTATATAATATAACCAGGCCTTAAGGGTTGTAATATAAGTAGGTTCAGCTAGAAATGTACAGATTTACTGTCTTTGGCCTTACAGAATGTAAATTGCAAATCAACAGAGTACCTGTGTAGTTACTTCAGAATTTTATCTCCACATGTAGCTAGGTTTTAGCACTTTTCCTCACCCTTCCAAAAGTGAGTGTTTCCCTGTCCTCAGACTGGATGTGCAATGCAGGTGTCCCTGCCATGGAGGGGATCCACCCAGAAGCTGACTGTAGCCTTGTGTCCTGGTTTGAGGGGGAAGTGAGTTTTCCAGGAAGCTGTGGTCAAACCAATCAGTGATCAGGTTTGAATGTTGGCACCTGGAGCGGCCACTGAGGAGTTGGACACGCCTCTGAAAACACAAGGGGTTAAAAGCAAGGACTTCCAGAGGGATTGCCTCTTTGGTTCTGGTTTCAGAAGAGAAGCATCCTCTCCTCCTCCCCTGTCCAGTTTACAAGACAGGGTGGGCGAGGGGGAGGGAAACCATGCGCCCAGGCTAAGGTAGGCTGGTGCCCTGGGGGGAGAAGAGAGTGAAAGGGACTGGAGCAGAGCCAGCCCCATCCAGGATGGAGGGGTGGGGAACTGTGGAGATGCCTTCCGTCCCCGTTCCCCTCTCCCCCTCCCCCCCCAAAGGGAGAAATTGCCGCTTCACAATCAATATTGGCAACTGCTGGCAGCGGAGAAGGAGCGAGGGGGGGAAAGAGGTCCGGCTGCGTGGGGGAGTGCCGAGCCTGCAGCCCTGCTGAGAGCCAGAGACTTTTAACTCTTTCTTGGCAGAAGAAAATTTTTTCCAGACATTGATTCTCTTGGCTGGTGGTTTGAGAGAAGAGAGAGAGACAGACTGGGACTGAGATGATAACGGAAGATGAAAAGAATCCCTGATTGACAGAGGTGAAGAGGAGTGGCTTTTGGGCTGGACTTTTCTTGCATAATGTTAGCCATAGACTGAACCTGAATCCTCATGTACATAAATAAGACTGTATTTGGGTGGATGCATTTGGCTCGAACCAAAGACTGTGGCAGTGATTGCCACTGTAGGAGTGGAGAACAGAGAAGAGAGGAAAAGGCTGTGGTGGCGCCCTCTGTCTTGAGGGATGAAGATCTCCGTTCTTGGAACCCTCGGCCCCAGGGGAAATTGGGAGGGACTGCTTGTCCCAATATGAGAAGATGGCTGGTTTTTGGTACTTGGCCAAACATCCTTTAAAGAGCCCTGTATGTGGCTTTGGTCCATGGAAACCAAAGAGAGCACTAGACATGGAAAGGAGGGTGTCACCCTGGCAGAATTCTCCGGGTGGTGCCATGGGTGACATGGGAACACGGGAGGATGGACCTGTGTTTCCTGTGGGGGGTCTGTGGTGTGAGAGAGATTCCTCTCTCCCTTGCTGAATCGAAGATTGGTTCATTCTGAGTGATGATGACTTTGATTGGGAACCCAGGGTTTTGGTTTAAGCAAGTAAGAGTAAGGCAAAGTGTAAGTGTTAAAAGTTGGAGTGTGGAAGGGTGGAAATTGGGGGAGGGGAAGAAATGTTCTGGGAGGTTTTAATTTCTGGTTTTGTGTGTTTAGGCTTTTTTCCTTTTCTATTTTCTGTTCTTATGTAGTTTAATAAAGTTTCCTTTCTCTTTCCAAGTTTTGAGCCTGCTCTGTTCTTGATAACATCCCACAGTAGTTGTTAGGAAAAACATACTCATGGGTGCACTGGCATCTGGCCAGCCCCAACCCATGACACCTTGGAAAACCATCTTGCCTGACTCCAGCAGCATTTCATACCCTTTTGCAGGTTGACATGTAACCAAGTCAACCTTGATCATCACAGCTTCTCCATCTCTAGAATGCATTCATTATGTGAGCATCCAGACAGTTCCTCCTGAAATCCCTGCCCAGTGTTCTCATCTCAGCAGAACTCCCCACATAGTGTTCTTATCTAAGGCCAAATCACATTGCCTACTGGAGATAATCACAAAGGAAGAGGTTGTGTGTGGGGCAGAGAGGACGAAGGGGAAGACCTGACTATCTTGTTGCACATATGGACAGTGTGTACAGTTCATATTTACCTTCATAGAATATGGCTAGTTAAAACATGTCTCCAACCGGTTTTACACTTAACAGGTGACTGGGAAATCAGTTAGCTTCACCATTACTTTTGCCTTTCTTAGGACCAAAAAAGGGTTGATGTCCTACTTAGATTTGTTTTAACAGCATGTGTGGTCTAGTTTGTAGTTTAGATTGGAAGAGAGTTCAAAAAAGAAGTACAGCAATACTGTATTGTGTAATACTTCCATGTTTACTTTACTGGATGCACTGGGTAAATTTCTGAATGATCCTTACTATTTCATATATAAATAACAACCCCCAACTTTACAAGGATGCTGCTCAATTTTGAAGTAAATATTATTAATGTAAAAGGCATATTAAAAAAGGGAGACAGTGGATCAAAAATCTATTTCAGGCAAACTTGTGTATCCTCATGAGTGGATGGACCTCAAGGCAGGAACTTGGGGGAGCAAAGTCCCTGCCACAGTAAGAGAAGAACTTGAATATAATACTTATGTAGTTATACTATGGGACCTGATGAAATGAATCCCAAACTCCTGAGAGAATTGGCTGAACTGGTTGGCAAGATACTCTCCTTGATATGTGAAAACTGATATCAGTCAGGTGGATTCCCAGGTGACTGGAAAAGGGGAAATATTGTACCCAACTTTTAAAAGGGTAGAAACAAAGTCTGGAAACTACTGAACTGTCAGCCTCCCCTCTGTGCCTGGGAAGATCATAGACATTGTGCTTTAGCAGGTGATTCAAGACAGCCAGAACAGCTTCACCAAGGGCAAGTCCTCTCTGGCCAACCCAAAGGCCTTCTATGATGTCCACTGGCTACATCAGTGGACAAAGGAAGGGCCACAGACGTCATCTATATGGACTTGCGTAAGACTTTTGCCATGGTCCACCTCACTCTTCTCTCTCAGCTGGAGGGAGAAGGATTTGATGGGTTATCTATTTGGTGGATAAGGAACAGGCTGGATGCTTGCATCCAGAGGGTAGTGGCCAATGGCTCAGTGTCAGAATGAGATCAGCGACAAGTGGCTGCCTTAGGAGTCCATATTGGTGCCAGGAGTGCTTAATATCAGTGGCATAGACAAAGGGATCAAGTGCACCCTCAGCAAGTTTGCAGGTGACACCATGCTGAGTGGTGCTGTTGACACACCTGAATAACAGGATGCCACCCAGAGGGACCTGGACAAGCTCAAGGACTGGGCCCACGGTTCAACAAGTGTAAGGTGCTGCACCTGGGTCAGGGCAATCCTTGATACCAACACAGGCTTGAGGATGAACAGATGGAGAGCATCCCTGATGGGAAGGACTTATAGGTACTGCTGGATGACAGGCTGGACATTAACCAACTGGTTAGAGTCTGGTGCTAACCACACCAAAGCAGAGGGTTCAGTCCCTCTATGGCCCATCCACTTAAGCACTGGACCCAGTGTTCCTTGTGGGTCCCTTCCAACTCAGAATATTCTGTCATTGTGTGACTGTGAATGTGCATTTGCACCCCACCCGGAGTGCTGTGTCTCTCTCTGGGGTCCTCCTCTCAGCACAGGAGAGACATGAACCTGATGGAGCAGGACCAGAGGGAGGCCACAAAAATGATCCAAGGACTGAAGCATGTCTCCTATGAAGACAGACCAAAACAGCTGGGGTTGTTCAGGCTGGAGAAGGCTTCAAGGAGACTTTATTGTGGTCTTCCAGTGCCTTTATAAAAGAGGGTCACAAGAAACGTGGGGACAAATCTGTTGGTAGGGCCCATAGCAAAAGGTCAAGGATAAGGTTTTTAAACTAGAAGAGGGTAGATGCAGACTAGATATAAGGAAGAAATTTTAATGATGAGGGTGATAAAACAACGGAAAAGGTTGCTCAAGAGAGATGGTGCGTGCCCCAGCCCTGAAAACAGTCAAGGTCAGATTGGATGAGGGTTTGAGCAACCTGATACACCTGAAGTAGTCTCTGCTCATTGCACGGTGCCTGGAACTAGATCAAATCCCATCCTAAAATGCTTTGAGTGGGAAAGAACCTTAAAGACCATCTCTAGTTCTAACCCCCCTGTCATGGTCAGGTGTTGATATAGCTCAATATGCAATGGGGCGGTGATGAAGGTGCGGAAATCACTTGTAAGTCTTGTGGTTTGTGTTGTCATGGCACTGGGGGACAGGGGAGGATGTGGAGTGAGGTCTTGTCTGCACGGTCTTGTTCTCAACCTGATACCCCAGAAACGTTTCTTAGAAACTAAGTACACCTCCTGCAAAGAAATATTCCATACAATGTGCCCACAAACAATGAAAAGCTTGACCACAGTCCCATCCACAGCACTTCACACAGTAGTGGTTATAAAATGTACCCCAATTTTGCATCTAATGAGGGGATGAGAATTCAGTGCAAAATTGCAGGGACAAATTGATGGATTTGTTCTCCTCTCTCTCCCCAGAAGGGACAGGTTTTGGTAAGCCCTACATGCCCAGATATGCTGAGTGCTGACCCTGATATTAAGCTTTTGATTGCAATTACATTGTTACTGCTATATACAGCTGCTCTGCAGTTAATGCATGGTCACTGGCCACCCAAAAGAACCTTACATGTTGCACTCAATGAACTATGCTATTTGTGAATCCAACTTGTTCTTTTGATGGCAACCAGACGTATACTTCATGGACTATTTGTATATCTGGTGTGGGACCTGTAGTTATGCCTTTGCAATATGAAGGACACCTTTATGGCATCACCAAGATGACCTTTAAAGCTCCCTTCCAACCCAAACCATTCTACGATTCTGTGTGTGCAGTTAACCACTACAGTACATTTGCTGGACCTATAATATTGTAATGTTCATGAGACTTTGCACTGGCAAAGACAACGTCAAAAATGTATAGCCAAAAGAATAATGTCTAACTGATCCTAAGCATGAAGTGTAGCAGTCTCAGCAGCTATAAGCTTCAAATCAACTGTTGGTCAATATCATTACTTACTATCCTCCTTCTTCATTATTTTTCTTTCTGACTAAATCAAGAAGAGAAGGCATGGTCACACTGGGATGTCAGGTACATTCTAGTAAAGAAGAAGTTACTATTTTGAGGAGAATTCCACCTAGTTTAGGTGGCTAATTCAAGACATGAATATCCCAAACAGTCCTGCAGAGACAATAAAAAGATAAACTACTCCAGATGTGGAGAACAAACATAATTTAGATGCCTTCACTCTCTCTTCTCTATTGAAATAGACACCACTTGAATGCACTATATTCATTCCTCTGCCCTCAGTTTGTGCTGGGAATCTGGTAAGTCACAAAGTTTTTTCTGTAATTTTAGAATGCAGACATTATTTATGGGTCTCTGAAGGTATATCAAATCTAAGAACTCTGCTGTATGCACATGTCCATATTCAGTCATCTGCACAGGCTATTGTGAGTGACACCTTACTGGGCCATTTCTACAGGATGAATGTTGGTGTAAGAAGTAAGAAGCAGGACTTTTGCTGCCCATCATGACTCCATGCACTATAATACCAAGGTTCTGAAAACAATTGACAGAGTTTCTGCCTTTCACTGACAGGTGAAGTCTAGTATTACTACAGAATTAAGTCCCTTTTTCAAGAAGAAAAACTGCTCTCTGTGTATCCCTATCAGGCACATATTTAAGATATTACCAGATGCACATACTTAAATTGTATCAGCAAATTAATTCCCCGTACGCTTGCCAAAAAATTTTAATAGCAGTTATAAATCTCTTAAAATAAAAATAAAAAAATCAATATAAGCCAATAAAAAATGTGCTTAAAAATAATTTGAGAAGAACTAACCACATATACTAGCCATGTATTTTCAGTTACAATTGAATGTAAATGTCTGAATTTTAAGGTCAACTGGTATGGTGTCTACTTGATTTTCTTACTCTTGGTGTAAAATAGGTCAAAGAAAGAGCTAAAGAAAACATGATTTGGAAAGAAGATCCATTAGAAAAAGGCGTGAAATAAAAAAAAAAGTGGGAGGGAAACACATTAGGATTAGATAGAAAAGTGCCCAGGAGTCTTTCCAATAAATCCAGATCACATATACACGGACTTTTCAGGTTGTCAAAATGATCCCTAGTGCTGGATGACAGTTACTCCACAGCATTTTGCAGTGCTGGTGTAATTGCTGAGATTGAAAAGGATGGCATAGAAAAACCTAACAAATATGGGAATTCAGAAAGTTACCAGGTCTTATTCTACTGTCAAGTTGTGGAATGTATAGTCTGATCTGGTGTTTTGTGAAACAGAGCAAAAGCTGCCTTCCACATTACATTTATAGCTACTCTGAAAGTTGAAAAGTTGAATTTGACAATATCACTCTAGCTGTTAAAAAAATCTCGATCAAAGTTGGGCCAGACAATTTCACTAGGTTTAGCTCAACACAAGAGATTTGTTTCCTCTAATAGAGCACTTTGTGAGTGCCAAAGACCTCACCCAAAATTATAGTTGCAAATACAAGAGAATTCAAATGCTCATTAAATTAAAAAAAAGGACAGAAAAAATAAACCATTTTAAGAAGTTAATTTATTGACAATATATAATTCTGAATGTAGATTATCATATTTTAGATGGCTAAAAGGTATGCTCATTGAAGAATCCACCTACTTGCTGTTAAAATTTTTATCAATTGTATGATACCAAAGGTAATTTCAAACTTCAAAGTCAACACTTACATTATTATCATCACTGTATAAAATATTAATTTCTATAACTAAAAGCTGTATGTGAAAATTTCTGCCTATGAATAATGTGATGTTTCATGCCATGCTCTGCCGTTCAAGGAACAGTCCAGCCAGGGAAGTCCATCAGCACTAGTGGCACTAGGCACTGATCCTCTTCCTACTCTGGCAGCAGCCTTTTCCCAGCCACACAAGGATGCAAGGACAGCAGTGAAGGCTCCTCTACTCCCCCTCCTGGGAGGCCCGAAGTTCAGCTGCTGCTTTTCCTCACAGAGTAAACAGCCTGCTCTCTTCTCCAGAAATGAGGCACAGCCGAGCTGGATGGATTTTGCAAAGAAAGGCAGGAGCTGGGAGGTGGCAGAGCTCATCATCCAGCTGTCCATAGAATGTGGCCCTACTGGGACTCCTCTCTCCAATGCTGAGGAAGCTCATGAGGCCCCAAGCCATGACCCTGCTCCACTGTAATCCCCTCTCGCAGACTCTCTTACGTCTGGAACACCCTGGCATCTAGGCCCTCCCCCTCTAATGGCTCCGGGGGGCATCTTCCCCAGGAACCAGCCAGTGCAGCACCTGCAATGCCATCTCCAACAGACACCCCAAACCAGCTGATTTCCACTAATAGCAGTGGTATGACCACATAATAGGGAAGCAAAGCAATGCCTGAACGGTCCCAGTGTAGATAGCAATGGACATTTACTACAAACTGCCTGAATGGCGTCTGGCACTTCTAATACTCTAATTCAACAAGAATTAGAAGAAAAAGCTCTAAAGTAGGTGCATGGAGGCAGGGTTTCTAAACACAGCTTTTGCAGATTTAAAAACACAGCTTTTACACAATAGGAAAAACTATACTGAAGGAGAAACACAAGGAGCTTGTAAAACTGATGACAATGGAGCAAGCCCTTAAGAATGGTTCTCAACCCATCAATCATGCTGACTCCCAGCCACACCACACCACCATTCCACAGTCTACACACTGTGAGACAGACATGATTCCACACCACATGGGATTCCAAAATCCCCGAGTTTCTGGAAAATAGAGTTTGTCCCAATTTTTGTGACAGATGGAGTTGATAGTCTCAGGATGAAAAAAGCGCCAGTTTTGACAGGCAGCAGATACCGATGCCCCTTGTGGTTGCAGACGATGTTGCTCTGGAATTAAGGTAGCACTGAAAGGCAGGGGGTAAATGCACTACTTACTTTGTTATGCTCCTCTCCTTGTGCCTTAACATAGTTTCTACTTCCTGATAAACTGAAAGTGTAACAAGAAGACAGGACTCCAGCAAGGCATTTTGCTGTCAATTAAAACCCTTAACAGATTTTTAAAAACTTTTTACAAGTTGGCAGATCAAGTATCAAAGAACTATACTGTGATCTACTGTATTTCTGCCAACAGGCACCCTCGTAAGTCAGTGTCTTAAAACCGTGCACAACATCTCAGGCGAGAAGCTGAGTTGAATGACTTTAAAATCAGTGAAGCATGCGGCAACTGGAAAACTGTAATACTGAAAGTACAGCAAAGGAGTACTTACATGGTTGTACTACACCACTAGTTAGCTTTGCTCTCCCGGAGAGTACTAGCACACTGAAACCGGGACCTCCGTTTCTATTTCTGTAAGAACAAAGTCGGTCCCATTTTGAGCCTAATCCTCCCTACCGTTCTGGTAGCGGCTCTGCCCTTACTCGAATCACTGGGAAGTTTGGGCACACGCGTCACTTGAGCTAGAGAACTTGTTTTTTTTTTTTCCTGCTTGCTGTAGGAAGCAGGACTAGTGAGAGCACCGTGCCAGCAGTACCTGCGCAGAGAGCCATGCCGCCCGGCCCGGCGCGGTTCTGCCGAGCACCGCGGGTCCGGCCCCGCAGCGCCGGCCCGCGCCGCCGCCGCTCAGCGCCTCTCGCCCGGCCGCCGCGCCGCCTTAACGGGAGGAGGGGCTCCTCGGGGGGCTGTCACTCTCCTTAAGCCTTTCCTTTCAAGCTTTGAATGTGAGCTGCCCTCCAGCCCCCCTCTCTCCTTCCCTCCCTCCAGCACATCGTAAAGAGAAGGAGGGGGAAGAAAAAAAAAAAAAAAAAAAAAGGTTTCAACAACAGGCTGGGCCAATGGCAAGTGGCGAGGCAGGGAAAGGGGGCCGAGCGAAGGGAGAAAAAGTGGAGAAAGGGAGAAAGAGAGCGAGAAAGCGCAGGCTGGGGGGGTTGTGTAAAAGAAGAAGCGTTGCTAATTTTTTTTGTTTGTTTGCTTTTCCATGCATGCATAATGAAGCCTAATCAGAGCACGTTGCTGCTGCTCGGGGGGCACTTTTGTATTTAAAGCCTTGCAGAGAAAAAAAGATCCACAGACGGATCCACAGAGCAGCTTGCAGGGCTTGTTGACAACAGAAGCAGCATCAGTCGCCCAGAGAGAAAGAGACCGCGAAGGCTGCCTCTTCTCCTTTCCCTGTGCACTCGTCTTGGTAGCGGGGAAAGACATTTCTTCTCCGCGCCACCCGAAAGCGTGATCCGTACCGAGAGAGAGCGAGCGGAGCCGGGACTGTGAATGGCATCGGAGCGGCTGGCATGTGCAGAGATGCTGCGAGCGGAGAGTTAAAAGCTCCCGAAGAGGCAGCAGCAGCAGCTGGGCACTTGTTTTGTGGGGAAAAAAAAAAAAAAAAAAGGAGACGGAACTGCATGAAGAGCAGTACAGCACCATGAGCCCTCCCGGCGCAGCCTGCGATTCCCCGAGCGCACTACGGGTCCGCTGTCGTCCGAGCCCCTGTTTGCACTGACTTCCCGCACCTCTCCGGGCGCCTTCGCCGCCGCCTCGCCGAGCCCGGAGCAGCGGTTGGGGGACACGGGAAGGCCCCCGGGCGCCCGCTTCGTACCGCGACCCCGCCGACTTCAGATCCCGGGGGCTGGAGAGCCCCGGCCCCGGCGCGCATGGATTGATGCGAGGAGACCTCATGCACACTGCCGGCGGGAGTTTTGGAAACTTTTCCACGGGCGGCAGCTCCTTCTTCTCCTCCTCCTCGTCTACCAGCGCGTCTTCCCAGCTCGCCCGCGGCTGCAGCCACTGCCCCCGTCCGCGATGCTGGCCCTCTCGCCCGCTCGGCACGGAGGCGGCGGCCGGCGCTGGCCGCGGGCGGCCGCCTGGCTGTGGCTGGCGGCGGCGCTGGGCGCCGTGTGGCCGCCGCGGGGCTCGCTGGTGCAGGGCCGGCGGCTGATCTGCTGGCAGGCGGTGCTGCAGTGTCAGGGGGAGCCCGAGTGCAGCTACGCGTACAACCAGTACGCCGAGGCGTGCGCCCCGGTGCTCCTGCAGCAGCAGCCGGCGGCGGCGGGCGGCGGGGACGGCCCGGCGGGCGCCGCGGGCGCGGCCGCCTCGTCCAGGCGGCGGTGCCCCAGCCACTGCATCGCGGCGCTCATCCAGCTCAACCACACCCGGCATGGCCCGGCGCTGGAGGACTGCGACTGCGCGCAGGACGAGAACTGCCGCGCCACCAAGCGCGCCATCGAGCCCTGCCTGCCCCGCACCAGCAGCCCCGCGGGCGGCGGCCCCGGCGGCCCCGGCCCCGGCGGCCCCGGCGTGATGGGCTGCACGGAGGCGCGGCGGCGCTGCGACTGGGACAGCCGCTGCAGCCTGGCGCTGAACCGCTACATGACCTACTGCGGGAAGCTGTTCAACGGGCTGCGCTGCACACCCGAGTGTCGCGCCGTCATCGAGGACATGCTGGCCGTGCCCAAGGCCGTGCTGCTCAACGACTGCGTCTGCGACGGGCTGGAGCGGCCCATCTGCGAGTCGGTCAAGGAGAACATGGCCCGCCTCTGCTTCGGCTCCGACATGGGCGGCAACGGCGCGGGCAGCAGCGGCGGCTCGGACGGCGGCCTGGAGGAGTACTACGACGAGGACTACGAGGAGGAGCCGAGCCAGAAGGGGAGGGACGACGCGGAGGACAATGCGGGCGCCGAGCCCGGCTTCCCCGTGCAGGCGGATAACGCCGGCCGGCCCGCCGGGGCGGCCGGGGCGCTGCTCGCCTCCATCTTGGTGCCGCTGCTGCCACGGCTCTAGCATCCCTCGCTGCCCGCACCCCTCCCTGCCTGCTTTCCCATCGCTGCCTGCCTCCCCATCCCCTTCGCCGGGCCGGGCCGGGCCGGGCCAGGCCCCCCGCGCCGAGCCGCCGCGGGCCTCTAGTCGAGCGCTCCCGCGGCGGCCGGGGATCCGGCCGGCGGGGCCCCTCGGCGCGGAGCGGCTTTCAGCGCTCTGGCCGCGGATTCCCCGACCCATCGCCCCGGCGCCCCATCCCCTCGCGTCTCCTTCTCTGCCTCCGCTGCTGCCCGCAGCCCCCAGCCCACCCCTTCCCCCGGCCCGGCGCTGCGAGCCGGCCGCAGGAGCGGCGGCCGGAGCGCAGGGGCCGCTCATGTTTCGGGTGTTGGTCTCGAGTGTGCACTATGCAATTGCTGCCACCCTGCCTTCGTGTTACCAGCGAGCGGAGCGGCTGACAGAGACTGCGGGCGAGGCCGCCGGCCGCCCCCCGGGACGAACCGGGAGTCGTGGCATGCTGGTACTGGGGGTCTTTTAAGAGTTTTGACATGAAGGTTAGTAAGAGGTGAGCAACCCAAACTTGCTGCCAAAGCGTTGCCGTACTAGTTAAGTCAGCAATTTGATTATCGTTAGCTGCATCTCGCTCTTCCTGATGCAATTGTGCCCGAAAGGGGCCTACGCCGCATCTGCCATTAAATATAGGGAAATTGCAGACTGAATAAAATCGGTGGTTTACAGCACTCCCTCTTGCACACACATATTCCCTTATAACAAAAGCGTGCCAGCAGCCGTCTCTTACTCTGTAACCTAGCGACAGTAAAAAAAAAAATTGTTTCAGAGTTGTTGGCTATACTGAACAATGCAACTTTTGTTTTAAAAGAGCTCTGCACTGCCATCTTTGAAAGACACTTTTAAACTCGAGAACATGTATGTACAAATATCCTGAAAAGTTTTATTGCCTCGTCATATCAGGGTGCTGACCTCTGGTAAATCTTATATAAAAAAAGAGTATTTAAAACTGGGATTTGTTACCAGTCGCTCTTCATTGTATATAGAATTTTATAAATTGTATGCTTTGGGGATAATTTATTTAAAAAAATAATAAAAAGTTTTAATTCCACATCCTATTTGCCAGGTAGCTGCATTTGCTATTCGTTTTTGGAAAGGTACAGATTTCACTTTATGCTTAAAGGGATACCAGCAACAATGATTAAGTGAAGTATTCTCTAGAACGTCAAATGTACAGTGTATTTTACAGATTGAAAGTTAACTTTCTTATTTGGAGAGGCTTTATGAACATTTTAGAATTGTATAAATGCATTTCTGAGCTGCCTTAAACATTGTATTTTTATAGAAGACGTAAAAAAAGGCCTGTCTTTTAAATATGTATGGCTTTTTTTTTTTTTTTTTTTTTTTTTTTTTTTTTTTTTTTTCTAAACGTGTAAATTAGTAAAAAAAGAGCTTTAAATAATGGATGCAGTGAAATTGTTTTCCAGGGACACTTGAACTCTCAGCACCCGAGATGAGGGGGTGGGGGAAGAGAGGCGGGGATCAAACCACAGAATAACAAACCAAAAAACAATCAAAAAAACAAACAAACAAAAAAAAAAAAAACCAAAAAAAAAAAAAAACAAAACAAAAAAAAACAAAACCAAAACAAAAAGAAAAATACAAACTGTGTCTGCCTGTAATACTTCACATAGATGTAAATTACTGCTATTCTTACTTTAATGGATAATTACATGCAAGAAGTAAATACAGCTTTGAAAGTACTTCTTTAAATGAGTGGTTAATTTTATAATGCGTTGGCATGGTAACTTGCCGGTGCCAGAAGAGAGTAAAGCAATTCCAAGGACACTGCTCCTGTATATATACGTGTAGAATTACTAGTGCACCGCGCTTCCTTCCTGCAGGCAGGTTGTTCTCGCTGGCGCTTGTAGAAGTGCTTCTGGGCCTGCAAACAAGGGGTGAGAAATACATCACGCAGAGGCGGCGAGCGTTCGGAACAAGGCTTTGCTTCGCGCGGGCTGGGGCGCACGCATCAAGGCAGCTGCAACAAAACGCAAAGTTTGCTATTCAGCCTGCCTTCTCCCTCAACGAAGAATGCAAAAGTAAACACACTGAAGGGATCAGCAATTACTAGATCTTGTAATACTGCGCTTAGGAGATGCTTTGCATCGTGCTGAAGCCTGGTTTGCTGCCAGAGCTACTGATCTACACTCAAACGCCCTTAGATAAATAATTACACTCTTAAGCTGTGTCGAGTGCTGATACACTTGACCTTGTAAATAGAAATGTTTGCAGTAAGAATAAACTCCGGCAGTGGAAAATCTTTTAAACATTAACACAAAAGAGAGAGCTCAGTCCTCTGGGGATTTGAGTTTGGACTGCGTCAAGCTAGGCACTCACAAAAAAAAGAAAAAAAAAAAAAAAAGAAAAAAAAAAAAAAAAGGGAAAAAAAGTTTATTTATCTTCTGTTCATGGTGTTTATTTAAAGCTTTTCATTTTAAAGGCTATAATTGGAAGGCAAGTCAGAAGTTTAAAAGCTACCACAAATAAACTTTGACTGAGAGGGCAACAGATTAGCAAGATAGTGTCTTTTTCATCTTACCGGATCTTGACAGAGTGCAAATCCACATCTGTCTGTTGTATAAATTAACAAAATTAGAAATCCCTGCTTCTGGGTTAGTTATTTCAATGAAAGATTATTTTATTATTTCTTTAGGGTGTGATTTTGATTACATTGCCCAGCAATAAATGCACATAAGTGCACGTGCACACACATAGCCAACCCAAATAGTTGTGATACCAAACAAGTGTATGGCTATGGTGTGCGGCTATGATCTGAAGTTTGTTTTTAAAGTCATCTGAACGGTTGAGTAAGCTTATTGTTAAAACAAAGCTGGAAACTGTTTCTTCGGGAGGAGGACAGATAGTTGGGTGAGACTTGTAAATAGAGTCAGCTTTCTTTACAAAGTGCTGAGTTCACAATGGGGTAAGGATGATCTTAAATACTTCTTGCACAGATGACCAGAAACATGCTTTCAGTTTGTCAACAGTTAGTACCCACAAGGACTATTTAACTAGTTGTTGATGAAAAATTAAGTCCCAGCTAAAAGCCTTTATTTTTCTTCATTTGGGAGTAAAGACATTAGCACTAGAAAAGGACTGATAATTAACTGCTACAATAAAGTCAAGACTTAATTTTACAGGCTTCTGTCAAAAGCATCTGCCTGGAATAAATCAACACCAAGCACCACTAGGCAGGGAAGACTCATCTATATGCTTCCTTCTCCAGAAAAAGTGGATTGTTTTCATTTAAGTTATTGTGCCACAAAAACAACTGAACTGATTCTGTCCTGTGAGCTCCTCTCCATAAGGAGGTAGCTCTGAGTTTTGTTATATAGTCAGAGTCGGCACAGTTTCCAGTAGGAACGACTGCCTATGTTGCTAATTGTCCCAGGCAAATAAGCCTGTGCAGATGCTGATGTCCATCAAATCTGTATTTCTTTTGCTTGATTTTCAGACAGATGGAAATCTTGAAATGTCAAGTGATGTAGCAAGAACAGATTTAAGCAAGAGAAAGACTTCACCTTTCCTGACAGAGGGAGATTTTTCACAGGCAAGGAAGGTCTCTCATTTGTCTGGCTGTTTGGCAGTGCTCTCTGATGAAGTCCTGTCCAGGCTATCTCTTCCAGGAGAAGATGGAACTCTGCATCATTTTGTGTAAAATAATCCAGTAGGTTCTGATCCCTTTTCATTCCCAGTTACCAGGTTTGAATTCTTGGTGACAGTTTATTTGTCTTTGGAGGCACTTCAGTGACAAATGTTTAAGGGAGTGTGGGACAATGGTGGAGAACAAGGGAGGCAGTTCATTGAACTGACAGTGACCATACAGTAAATAGGGGGAGATTCAAGCTTCACTGATCACCCAAGCGCACAGCAAATCTTTTGTATACAATCACAATGGACATAACATAAGGTCTCTGTTTATTTTCAACAATATACAGCAATGTATACACTCAGGCATACATAACTTTAAATTTTATGAAATTAAACCTTGCAATGATCTGGTTTGGCCAGGTCTTTTCATGGTCACACTGGAAAGCATGATGGATTTTACTTAGAATCTTCCCTCCTTCTAAAAGCTGTTGGTCTACCAGATCTCTCACTATAGACATGCTTCTATAGAGCATATCTTAGAAAGGACTGCAAAGGTGGCTGCACTTCACAGGTAGAGAACAAGACATTCCATCTCAATGTGATGTAAAACTAGTACTTGATTTTTGGTTTGTTCTTTTCTTTTGAGTACACTGGAGTTTGAGAGGTACTCAAAAAGAGCCAAAGTGGACATATAAGAAGTAGTGGAATAAAAAATCATCACCATTTGAGTAATAGAAAATGCTTCTTGAGTGACTGAGTTGCATAGTCTTCAAATAGTCACCAAAATATTTTAGACCTTCAGTCTATTTTCTTCCTGTCTGCAGTAATAACTTCACACCCTTCCACACTGCCTGTGGTAACACACCCATTGCAAGTCCTAGGAAAAGCAGGTAGTTGTGCAACAGGAAACATTTTCAAATGGGAAGAGCAATGATTTCATGTCTGTGATACAGATTTGTAAGCAGTAAAGTTGAAAGTTACTGTATTTTACTTGAAGCATTGGCTGTGGTAGACAGTTGAAAAGGCTCACATTGACTGTCTGAATGACATAAGTAATGTGCTATTAGCATAAATACTTTCTAAGACATCCATTTAATCAATTTCTTAAATAACAGAATGATCTACTACAAAATAGTGGACTGTATACACTATATTTTGGCACAAAGATGGTCATTCTCCCACTAGTAACCAGGGGCTCTAAATAAATGATTTCAACAATGTTTTATTAAAGGAGGACAAGAGCCCTCGAGCTGCATTAATCGGGGAGAAGTCGAGTGGCACTTTTGTTATGGAAATGTTAAACACATAATAGTTCAGGCAAACAATGTGGAGCCACTTCATTCTCTCAGCCATGCTGACACCTCTTAAAGAGGAACTGCAGGGAAGGATGTGGGAAAGATTTGCTTTCTGAGGAAGCTTTCAGCTAATATTTTGGATATTTACCTCTAAAATTCAACCAGTGCAAATGTAACTGAAGGGCATAAAAATAAAACAATAAAGAGGGATGACTTATGCAGCTACTGCTAGTGATGAGGGTTTGGTGCTCAAAATCGAAACAGTAATTGACAAGCCTCCTTTTTCTTCAAAGTTTCTTTTTTTTCATTAATTTATTATAAGACAAGTGAGTATTATAGTAGAAGGTGAATGTGCACAAAGAGAGATTTTTGTTAACACACAGAGATAATAGTGCTAATACTATACCTTGGACATACATCAGGGAGGGGAAGGAGGAACACCCTAGAGTAAGGAAATAGTCTAAGGTTTAGTCTGTTGGTCATGAGGTAAAGTGTGATATGCAGGAAGCATAAAAATACATTAATAAAGTGATACAGAATCTGCATAAAGAAAGATCCACGTTCAAATGTGGTGTTTTGAATAGGTAAGAAGAAGAAAGGGTAGGGAAGAGGAGATGACTGTTTTGTAGAGAAGTTTTGGAGAATTGATAGTACACTTGCTAATAAGGAAAAAGAAGCTCCAAAATAAGATCAAGTTAGCTGAGACACAGATTGAAAATAATGAGGGAACGTAGAAAGAAAGCTGTCTGTCTTTAGCAATGTTAGCACAGCCAGAAGGTAAGAGTAATGTGGAAATAAGATGAATATTTAGCTCTGGAAATGATTTTTTTCTCATCTCCAGAAGATGGAGGTGAAAGCTATCATCCCCATGTTCTTGGTGTTCGTGACGGTGCACTTCAAACACTGTGTCTGGGTTTCAGACCACATCTCTCTCAAGTTCAGGAAGGATGCTGACAAACTCATGGGGCTACTAGAAGGCTGCCAGAATGGCTATAGTTTGTAACCAACAAGGGAAAAATGAGGGAGCAGAACTTTAGTCCAACTGAAAATTTGCTCTAATGGCACCCTATACCATGGGAAGAAAACTTTTGTAAAGACTACAGGGCCCAACTCTTCTCAGTAGAGTAAGAAGGTACGACAAGGTGCAGAGGGCACAGACTGTGGCCAGTAGGTTCAGACTGAGCATTAGGAAGAACTTTGCCAGGAGGTGAAGGAGGTAGTGCAGGTCTGAGACAAGTTTCCCAAAGAAACCCTGCCACCTCCATTGTTTGATATTTCCAAAACCTGGCTATCAAGGGATACAGCTGATTTCTAGTATTGGCTGGAATACAGCTTCTGGAAAAAAATGGAGGTAGATGATCTCTGGTGGTCTTATTAAATAAATTCTATAATACTGTGATTTTAATGTTGACCTGATGATGAGAAATCCAACAGGCTCCTTAGGTAGATGTAAAATTAAGTCAGGCTCAAGCATACGTGTGGCATATTTCAATGGAGGTTGAGGTGCATGGTGATTGAGGAGAGAAGGTAACTGTTACAGATGCCCACAAGGCTAGAGAGGATTGAAACAGCTGAAAAGGGGTCAAAGGGGAAGATTAGGAGGAGAGTGGAGACCCAGACATAGGATTTAGTTCAGGACTTGAAGACAGGAGGAACAGAGGAAGTATAACTCAAGGAAAATAGTGAAATATAAGGGAATATAGTGAGGATAAAGAAAGTGTCCATCTAAGAGTAACACTTATGAATTGGAAAATAGACAGTTTGATTGGAAGGGGAAAGATAAGACTAGGAAAAAATTTGGAGGAAACTGGAAGGACAGAAGGGATGTCTCTTTCCTTTGCAAGAGAGAAATACTTGTGTATAAGTTCTTGGCCACAGTATCTTGCTGCCTTGAAACAAAAGGAATAAAATTCAACTGAACCTTCTCCCTTATGTCTACATGCAAGTATGGACAATACAAACACAGTTTGTATTTTTAACTATCTGAGAGATTACAGTGCTCTGTGTAGTCACAAAACACACATTCTCATGTAAATAGACATAGATTGCTAGATGTTGTCTAGTAATGCAAAAGCAAGACACATCTGTTTATAAGTTTGTATACTAAAATAATGCAATCGCCTACTACGTTATGGTGTATATGAGAGTGTATATCTGGCTTCCACTAGCTTTAATTGGTTAAATAAAGGAAATTAGGTAGTTTAAACAGAGCATTTATAAGCACTACAAGTTTCCAGTCATCCACTGGCGACGACTTCTAATTCAAGCAATGATAGTAGCTGAAGAAGTATTGCAGAATGCACATTGCAGAATGCATATTGCAGAATTGCACATTCTGCATTCTGCATTGCATTCTGAAGAAGTATTTGCATTAGGTATATTGCATCCCTACAAAGAGGAAATCAGGAAGGAATGCCAGGAGGCCTGCATGGATAAACAAGGAGACCCTGGACAAATTTAAACACAAACAGGTAAATTACAAAGCATGGAAAAAGGGAAAGGTAACTGGGGAACAATACAAAGAAATTTTCCCAACAGCCAGGAAGATAGTTAGGAAAGCTAAAGCACTGGCATTTGTATATCTGGTCAGAGACATCAAGGATAACAGAAAAAAAAAGTTCCCTTAGGTACATCAGTAATAAAAGAAAGACCAGGTAAAATGTTGGCTCTTTTCAGGAGAGATATGGAAGACCTGGTTATGCAGGACATGAAGAAGACTGATGCACTCAATGACATTTTAGCCTCAGTCTTCAAGTGCTCAGCAGCAAGTGCTCCAGCCAAATCCCCTGAGATGCAGAAGGGGAGAGCAGGGACTGGGAAGATGAAGAACTGCCCTGTGCAGGAGAAGATCCCTTAGGAACATCTAAGAAACCTGAAAGTACCCAGGTCCATGGGTCGTGATAAGATGCATCTGAGGGTCCTGATGGGACTGGCTGAGAAAATGGCTGAGCTACTGCCCATTATATTTGAGAAATCATGTCAGTCTGGTGAAGTTCCCACTGACTGGAGAAAGGGAGATATCAGCCCCATTTTTAAAAAACGAAGTAGGGAAGACCCAGGGAACTAAAAGCCAGTCAGTCTCATCTCAGTGCCTGGCAAGATCATGGTGTTTCCTCCTGTGCTATGAGAAACTGTACTGAGAGACATGGAAAATAATCAGGTGATTTGTGACAACCAATATGGCTGCACTAAGGGCAAATCCTACCTGACTAACTTGGTGGCCTTCTAAAACGGGTTTATATTGTAAACCTAGCGGTGGACAAGGGAAGGGCAATGGATGTCATGTACCCGGACTTGTCGAAAGCATTGGACACTGTCCTGTACGGCATCCTTGTCTCTAAACTGGAGAGATACGGATTTGATGGATAGAACACTATCCATCAAATGGATAGTGGATGAAGAATTGACTGGATGGTCACACTCAAATAATTGTTGTCAATGGCTCAGTGTCCAAGTGGAGGGCAGTGACAAGTGGTGTCCTCAGGGGTCAGTACTGAGGCTGTTCCACGTTCCTCCTGGTGACACGGGCCCTGGGGTTGAGTGCACCCTCAGCAGGTTTGCTGATGACACCAAGCTGAGTGGTGCACTCAACACACTCAAGGGAAAGGATGTCATCCATGAGAGGTGCATCTAATGGATGTCATCCATTGCTCATGCAAACCTCATGAGGTTCAAAAAGGTCAAATGCAAGATCCTACACCTGGGTCAGAGCAATCCCAAGTACAAATATAGGCTGTTGGAGGAATGGATTGAGAATAGCCCAGGGGAGAAAGACTTTGGGGTGTTGGTGGATGAAAAGCTCAATATGACCCAGCTGTGTGCAGTTACAGCCCAGAAAGCCAAATATGTCTCGGGCTGCATCAGAAGAGGTGTGAGCAGAAGATCAGGAGAGGTGATTATGCCCCTCTACTCTGCTCTTCTGAGACCTTACCTGGAGTACTTCTGCCTGGGGTACTGCATCCAGATTTGGGATCCCAAGGACAAGAAAGATGTTGACCTATTGAAGGAGACCAGAGGAGGCCACTAAGCTGATCAGAGGGCTGAAGTACCTCTTCTATGAAGACAGGCTAAGTGA
The DNA here is from genome assembly GCF_021018805.1 of Prinia subflava. NCBI lineage: Eukaryota > Metazoa > Chordata > Aves > Passeriformes > Cisticolidae > Prinia > Prinia subflava. The sequence continues at coordinate 50,642,072 of NC_086283.1, read as the reverse complement.
GTCAGGGTTGTTCAGCCTGGAGAAGGAAAGGCCCCGAGGAGACATTTTAGCAGCCTTTCAGTGCCTAAAGGAGAATGACAAGAGAGCTAGAGAGGGACTTTTCACAAAGGCATGTCATGAAAGGACAAGGGGGAATGGCTTTAAGCTGAAGATTGGTAGGTTTATACTAGCTATCAGGAAGAAATTCTTTACTGTAAGGGTAGTGAGGCACTGAAACAGATTGTCCAGGGAATTGTGGACTCCCCAGCCTTGGAGGTGTTCATGACTTTGATGGGACTTTGATTATTATGGTCTAGTGGAAAGTTCCAGGGCAGGGGTGTTGGAACTAGATGATCTTTAAGGTTTCCTGTAATCCAAACCATTCTGTAATTCCATAGGTATTCCTGATACACTCAATAGTGATGATCATGTTATCTCCTTTCAGGAGTCACAGTGTCCTTCTAAATCCATTCAAACATTTTTGATGTCATGTAAAAATATGTTTTAGCAGGAAGTAAAGCAGCAGTCCACAGAAACTCTTATGGCTACCTTATTTTTGATATTAGTGTATACAGGTGTATACCACATGTTTGCAAATTAGTCTATAGGACCTGGCAAAGTCAAGTATAGACAGATGTCTTTATGCATATCAGGAATTGAGGCCATGGAAGAAAATTCAATACAAGAATGTGGATTTTATGGAAAGAACTGAAAGAACATATGTGCCAAATAATTTGTCCAAAACATCTCACCTTTCTCTAATGTAAAGTCTTGTTTGCACAGCTCCAAACCATTGACTCCTGTTAGAGGTAGTGTGAGTTTTCAGTAGTGTAACTGTTGTCAGAATTTACCCTTTGTCTTTCTTTCTATACTTAGAGAGGAAGATTACTCAGTTAAATGAAGCTTATATGAATCAACAAGCAGCTATCACTTGGGTTTGGGCTAGTGTAGTTAAAAGTTGTCTAAAACCTACTGAAGTGAGCAAAACGGAGCGCCTGGATGTGTGGAAGAGCATGTTATTATGCAAAATGTATTGCTAGAATGGGGAGGATATATTTGTAAAAGGAGTGGATAAGAATGATATATGAAATCTGAGAAACTGAAATCTTTTCCCTTTGGGGCTGCTCAAACCTTGAGTGGTTCAGTTCTTGGGAATATTAGACTAATTATTAGAATATACTGACTGCATGTAGAGCCTGAATGTTGTCCCTCCCATTATATTCAGAAATCATTCTGATTCTTTTCAGATCTCATTGGGAACTCTTCGGTTGGAGTCTGAGTTATGGCATTCATGGGTAAAATTTTATTTTCTCAATGTTGTAGGGAAAACTTGTTACACTTAAGAGAACTAGTGAAAACATTTTGTGGTGATGCTCTCAGTCCAGATTTTAAGCCCAGTGTTGTCTTAATACTCTGCTGTGTAAATGAAGGGAGGTGGTTACCCATTGTTAGCTCTGACTCAGTTGATGTTCCTGTTTAGCAGTAGGGATATCTGAGGCAGAAACTGTTCCTAACCCTGTCCTGATTCTGCTCAGGTCCTACCCTCATCCTGGGGTATAGAAATGCTTTAAAATACACCTGCCATTCAGTTTTTTCCAGAATGCTGCTTCAGTGGTGCTCTGCTGTTTGGAAAATATTTTTATTAGCCCAAATCTTTTTACCCATGCTGTCCTTCTGGGTAAGAAGATTAAGACACAGCATAAAAAGCTGGTTCAATTACCTCCATTCTGTCTGGAGAGTCTTCTGCACTGGGGCAGTTATAAATATCATGTTTGCTGCCAGAATGGGCAGGGACCCAGTCAAAGACTTTTGCCAGCAGATCTTCTTTTAAAAAGGGGGAATAACTGTTGTAAATGAGGTACAGCCTTCTGAAATGGTACAAATATGTCCTTGACTCATTGTAGTTTGCAGGAATCATGTAACTTCCATTTGTTTGGACTGGTTTTGTGATTCTTTATTCGGCAAACTTTATGGCAAAATAGTTCTGCAAACAGTTAGAGCTTCTTAATATTTTATGTTGTCTGTTTTGGTAGGAGTAGTGCAGAGAAGAGATAAAAATGCATAATGAAAATAAACTATGTGAAAACATTATTTTGGAAATATTTCCCTAAATTTATAACTTTTATGAGTTTCAATATTTAGTTATCAAGAGTGCATCAATACTGACAAAATTACTATGAATGTAATGAGAGTCAAGGTCAGGGGAAAAAAAAGATTTAAATGAAAAATATTTTGTGCAATATTGTTTACTGTGGAAGATAACATTTAAGTAGTCCTAGGCCAGCAGGACAACCTAATGACTTCTGTCATAAAAAAACCCTCATTATTTTAGATTCATTAAACTGAAGACATAAATCCTAAGAACAATATGTCATTTCAATCTTTAAAACAATGGCATTTTTATTAAAAATTGCATTTTTCTTTTCTGAGTTTCCTTAAATAACTGAGGATATACATATCTTCAAAGAAACTATTTAATATCCCACAGGGATGAGACTTTAAACATGAAGACCTTTAGGGAATTCTGGTCTAGATGAGTGATATTTTTGTTTTATTAGATTTTTGTTTTTTAAATTTTAAGTAACTACCTATATTTAACAATAGCTTAGTACTCACTGTGAAAAAAAAGTTATGAATTGTATATATATATATATACCAGCCAGCCTTGCTTTTCTCCTGAGATTTCTATTCTTCTATTTGTTTCAGAATTCCTTAAGAAAAAGAATGTGAAAGACACGGTTTCAGAAACACACTGCCACTTTAAGAGGATACAACATGCCTATTAATAATTGTATTACTCCTCTATTATTGTTAAGAATAATGAAGGAATGGGAGCGTTGGCCCCCAAGCTGAATTTATCCTGAAATGTTTTCAATTAACTCTTGGCACCGGCAGGAAAGCATCAAACCTTTCCCATGCTGAAATATGGAAAATCTGCAGGGAACATCCCAGCAGGAGTGGAATTTCATTAAAACAAGCACATCATAATTCAATGACTTCTGCACCCTCTTTAAGCCTTTCTATTGATAAGGAGTCCGAGGTGATTTTTATGGATTTGCAAAGAGAAATGATTTCATAAGATCTTTTCAAAGAGTTTGTTTTGGCTGAGGCATTTGAGTTATTATCTGCTCCCTGATGAAAAAAGAGTAAGACATTTGGCATAACTGTGACTACTAAATAAGAGGCATAACTGAAGAGACGTTAAACAAAGTTTTATCCCTCAGACAGATTTCTGTAATCTCTGTAGGAACTGACTCCATAACTATTTTCCCACATCTTTTAAAGAAAGTATTGCCATTAAAACCTGCACTTTTTAACAACTACATGTAAATACTAAAGCAAGCTTGTGTTTAATTACACATTCAAATACAGATACAGACATTTTAATATTAAATATACTCATGCATTTAGTAGTGGTATATGAGGTAGAGGTGCATAGTGATTTAATAATATGCATATCACTTTGCCCATATGTGGGTTGTCCTAAAATGTTTGGCTATCCCGTTTGTAAATAAAATTTACATATGTGTGGGATATAGTGTATTTTTAAACACTGCTGAAGGCTTAATATTTTTTTGCTAAGTCTTGTATAACTTAATCTTGATATAACTTTTTACCTCCTGCAAAATAAGTTTTCCTGTCAGGATATAGCTAAGGTATAGAGACATGAATTGTTGCTCATTACAGAACATTAGCATTTATGTTTATTAACAGGTATGATAATCAAGTATTTTTGCTAATCCCCAGTAAAGGCTCAGGCTGGCTGGATTTAAAGTATAAGACTGAATATCTGTGTCAGTCTTGGTTTCTCTGTTTTGAAGTGGAATTGAAAATTTGCAGGAACGTCTTGTCTTTTTTTCTACCCAATGTTCAAAAATATATTTGTGTATTTGCTGCCATTTCCTCCATGACACCACTACTCCTGAGGCAGGAAGAGCATCATGGAGAGTTAGGAAAGCAAGCTGCTGAGGCTGGCACCACACAGACAGGTTGTGGGGAAGATGTTAAGAGGAAGATGGTACTTTGGGTGTGCTTTCCATTGGTAGAGGAAGTGTGTTTTTTCCTATCCCTGTCCCATCCTCCTAAAAGGCCTCCAGGCTAAGCATCTCCAATGCTGATTGAGTACACAGCCTCTCCTTCTGAGACTAGAGTGGTACATGTTACGTGGTGCCAGTTTGACACATTAACAAATAGTGGCTAGATTCACGTGGTTATCCTTTAGCAAGCTTGGATGACAAGAGCTCCTTCTAGACAGGCCAAGACCAGAAAACTTGTGTAAAATCAGCCTGTGTGACTTGAATCCAGACTGTCACAATTTCACTGCATGTCTGTTTTTCAACATGAGCAGGAGGACTTAACAGACACATATATACCCACATTTTCACAGCAATCTGTTTTTTTTTTTTTCAGCAACAAAGTTTTATTCTGAGATTTCAGTAGTATGATACTCATTTGCAGCTTACAGTTTTTCTTTCACGTATATGACAGAGGAAGAAACCATGTAGGAGTTAGAGCACTACAAGTTCTATTCTGGAAGTACACCAGGATTTTTCTGCTTTCAGTTAGCCATGTTGCACCAACAGCTTTCACATCCTCGACAGCCTGCAGCAAGGAGTTCCACTGCCTTACAGCACAGTTTTGAGAAGTTTTCCTCTCCTTTGGCAGGACTTTGCCACCTGACCTTTCCTTTGCGCCACAGTGACTATATGGCACTTTTCCACGTCCCTTTCCAAGTTTTCTTTTTCCACAGAACTATTCCATCACTTTGATCATTCTTCTTGCTCTTTTCTGTACTACATAAAGTTTTAGTATAATGTGGTGGGGATAGGAGGAGCACAACCATAGGAAAGCACTCCTCCTTCTTTTAGACGGCTTCTAAATTCAAGAATATGAAAATTGATTTGAACCCAATGATTCATGACAGAGGTTTCTTGGGATATCTGAAAATTACTGACCAAAAATGGCTACTAGTGCTGCAAATACAGTGAGTCAGTTGAGTTTGCAGTGGATGAGTCTAGTTGAGAACAGGAATATAATGAGTGCAAGAGGATTAGATCTTACATTTCTCTCAAAGTTTGTTGCACGATACAGCAGGACCTTCACTCTTTCCTTCTGATGTCATTAAAAGACTGATAACTTACTGTGACCTATACAGACAGGGAAATTTAAATTCAGTGATTTTTGTGATACTTTTGATGGCCAGTAATGAGAAGATTTCCCAGGGAAGGATTGCACTGCACAATTTCCAGTTTATACTCATTTACTTTGTTTTTAACCATTATAGACCAGGATTTCTGCTGCCTTGGCAGTCTTACTGTAGTCCATTCAATGAGCATGACACAGATTTGAAAGAAAGAAATGTTGTGCCCTACTGGTTGTTAAGAACAACAAGCTCTACTTTGATCTCTTTGCTACATTTCTTTTTTTAAGGAGTTTTATGTTCTCATAGTTAGAAATATGACAACCTACTGAACCATAAGATATCCAGATTTTCTTGTTACCCTCTCCTTTTAGACTCCCGATCTTCCTACTTAAATACAAAAACTTGTGGGTTTTTTTCTCTGTTACAGCATCCTGTCATTCTGCCAAAAGATTCCTGTGTTTTCTGTTTCTTCTCTTTGTGGTTGCCCACCATAAGAAGAGTTTAAAGCAGTTCTGTGTTGTAACTCATCCAGTTATCATGAAATTAGTGTTATTTTTACCCTTATTAAGGTAGTGCCTTATGACATAAGAGCAACAATATTCAAAAGGCATTTCCTATCAAACCAGAAATGCCTTTTATACCAAATTCCTCAGGTCTCGAACACCTGATCTAGCCTATTGATATCATATTTATGGTGAATAAAGCTTTTTAAAATTAGGATTTTTTTACGGGTAATTGTGAAAAAGCTTTTCAAAATGGGGATGGGGACAGCAAAGTTACAACTGACAGCAGAGACAATAGTGTTGAACAATATTAAGATAATAATTAACTTGAGTTTAACTCTCAGAAAAACAGATTATCACAGTTTCAATTGACACTAGGTGCCTGTTAGAAACTCAATCCCAGATCTCAGTAGCTTATGAATTGCAATTTTACCTGAGATCATTCACTACCCTGCACTGTCTTCCCCCAGAAAAACTAAACACAAAAGGAAAATCCCCTTTGAGTTTCCTTAAACACGTTTTGAGGTGTGATGATAAGAATGCCTGAAAGCATTTGTCTATTTTTAATTTCCATAATTGCAAACTGTTCCTTTAAAAGGTTGTGTACAAACAGTATTTGTTTAATATATCAGTAAATAAAGGACAAGAACACAGTAGGGATAAGGAATAGGAATTTTCCCAGAATAAGGAAATACTGTTTGAAACAGTAGGTAAATCAATTGGAATTTTGTATGACTATAGATTAAGCCTACTAAAACTTTAAGTTTGATGAAGCAATTTCAGGGAGAACATTTAGCCATTATTTCCAAAATGTTATAAAGAATAGATGAAACTTTGGAAACTAAACTAGGAGAAACTCATTGTGAAAATGGTAGAGAGAAGAGGGCAAGAGCCATGGCAGGACAGGCAAAAGTGTAAAAAGGATAAGGTAGTGAAGAGGACCAGTGAGGTGAAGTAGTAACAATTTTCAACAATATAAAAACATTGTTTCAAGGAAGAAGCAAATAAGTTATTGCCTTTGTTTAGAATTAAATGGTACCTACTCAGGAGTAAATTTTCAGTCACCGACAGTTTGTAAGAACATCTGACAAGGTGTAGCTGGTCTGTGTGGCTTAACCCTGTAAGCACTGAGCTGCAAACAGCCTGTTGCTCACTCCCCACCACATAACGAGGAGGAGAATCTGAGGGCAAAATTGAGAAAAACTCATGGTTTGCGATAAGAACAACAGTTAATAGGTAAAGCAAAAGGAGGACTTCATTTCCTACCAGCAGGCAGGCATTCAGCCGCCTCCAGAACAGCTGGTCTTCATCTTGCATCATGTATTTGGAAATACAAGCACCATAACCATGAGTGGTTAGTTGGGGTCAGCTGTTCAGCTCTGTCACCATACAGTGATGTCTGGGGACACAGCTGAACCATACAGTCTCATGTCCATCCCCAGACTACTTCAACAGAGGGAAGATTTGAGAAACAGAGAAAGTCTTGGCCTTGGCAGAACTATCTTGAACAGCATATTGTCGAAACTGTTTTGGTCACAATTCCAAAACACAGCACCATATGAGATACTATGAGGAAAATTAACTCCATTCCAGTCAAACCCAGGACAACATGTCTTCGAGGACAGGACTAGATTATTCAGAGACACTCTGGAAAACTCAAGACTTGCCCAAAATAAGTGTTTATATAAGGAGAAACAACTGAAAGCAGAACAGTAAAACTTAAATACAATATTAATGCCAGAGCATATTTCTCCGTCCTTTGCCATATTACCTTGCACAGGTTCTGTTACACCAAATGCACATAATGTACTGCTATATTTTTTGTATGTTGTTGCTTTTTCTTTTGAAGTCAAGTTTAATAGTTGATAAATTTAAAAGACAAGTCTGGATCTCAGTCATCTCAAGAAATATGTCTAAATTATTTGAGATTTTTCTCAACAGTACAGGCTGAGTGTAAGTAAGAGTCTAAGTAAGAGTGACATCCTTTGTCTGTAATTTTCTCTTTGTCTTTCAGAGAACTTCACAGAAGACATCCTTTCTTTCCTCTTGCATGTATTTATACATGTATAGACACTCATATATATATTTTATGCTGTATGATTATCTTAGCAATAAAGGGCCAGAGGGAATCTGCAGATTAGAATGAAAGGTGCTGTATTTTCTAATAAATTCATATATGTGGTCCATGGTTCCACTAGCTGGTCTGTTGCTTGGAGAGATGAGTTTCAGTCTTTTGTTAGATGACCCCAAAGTGTCATCAGGGAAGAGCTGTTGATGTATTTCATTCTCATACAAAGTGAGCTCTTCTGGTAAGTTTTTACAGTCTTACATTATAAACCTAAACAAATTTCTTTAATGCTTTAGAGATATCTTCTAGTCAGTTCTTTATACTGCATGATGTTTTTGCAAATTTTAACAGGAAGTATCTATGAGAAGGGAGAATCTGAGGATACTTTACCTTTCTATGTAACAAAAAATGAATGTAATTTCTGTTGTATAAATGTTAGGATCTTGTGTAATTTGAAAACTGCAGTCAGTTTTAGGTGGTATGTAATAGGACGCATGGATAATATATCCCACATAGACAGTATAGGTGATTACTAAAAAAGCAGCATTGATTGCCATGTCTGTCTTTACTGTAACCTTTCAAGGCTGAATTATTTTGTCCCTTTGTATATTTAACATGTTTTCATTCTGACTACCTACCTTATAAGGCATTGTGGGCAATTTTCTTTGTGTATACTTTCTTATAAATGTATAACTCAGTTTATTAACCCTCTCTTTAAGCTTGTGTTTCTAACTGCATATGAAACTTCACCTGCAGCCAGGATTAGTATTTTCTTTTATGGAGCAATTTATTCGTATTTGATTTCAAAATACAGGAACTGCTGGCAGGCTTCACTGCAAAGAGTGTAAACATCTTGAAGTATTGTAGCACCACTCCCTCAGAAAGACGTCTGAAATAGGTATGCTACTATTGTCCCTAGTGTGCAGGTGAGGATTAGAAGATCAGAAACAGGGAAGGTGACGTGCTCAAAATCATGTGGAATCTACCCTTCCCTTGGATAGGTCAGTGAGCTGTTCTCATGTCTTTGGGGTCCTTTAACCCTTGGGAAGCGTCAAAGACAACAAAATAATAGTAGTAATTATCACATAATACATAAGTTTTGTGGCTGTTGTTATTGAGCTTCACCTCTGTTAAGACAAAATCTTCTATTATTGTCAGTAAGGGGATGTGTTAAAATCAGATAGCACAAATGCCACTTATTAGTTGATGAAAGTTATTTTACTATAAGGTTATTCTTGCTGGAGTAGGCACTATTTTAGAAATGGGATATTTTTTTATTTCCTCATGCATAACTTTCTTCTTTATATAGGCATTAGTGCAGTTACCACACATTCATATCCACTGCAGCCATTCTCTCAGATCTAGACTTCAGGAAGCTCAAATCCAAATAGTTTTCAAATCCAAGCTGCCACTTTGATTTCATCACATCAAACCCTTGTTGAGATCAAACCTTTGAAATGAGAAAAGATTTTTAATCCAGTTACCCCAGATGGGGTACAACTCTCCAGGTCCTGAGAGCTGCAGGATTAGGAATTCTCAAACTCCCCTCACCCACCCATGAACACACATGCAGGGAGCAAACAAGCTGCCCAACTTTACATGCTTTGCTCACAAACAGTCCTGCAAACAAATCAATATCTAAGAATGGAGAAACATCTTTCTGCCCTCATCTTTCTGATGTAGTGAAGTATGCACAACCCCAGTATAGTCTTTGTTTTGTAAACCTAATACTTTCTATTCAATAAAAATTGTTTTGAAAACTGGTTAAAATTCATAGTAACTCTAAATGAAGCAATTCACTGTCTACCTGTAACATGATTTGCAAATGGATGGAGTGAGATTTCTATTTCAAAAGGTCTTTGCTTCACTATCATAATACAATTCTTAGGCTTGGTTTTAATCTTCAGACAACTTTTTTCTTAAGATAAATATGGAAAGACCACAAACAATTTGCTGTGCATGAAAGCTGAAAATAACAATTCCATTATCATTATTATAATTTTCAAATCCAGAAATCATTTTGCCCTCAGATTCAAATTACGTGGGAGGATAATTTGTGCCAATACAAATTCCACTTTTCAGCTGACTGATGCATTTTTATAATGATAAGAATTCACATGCAGTTGATGCTGTTTACTAATAGTCTATATTATTATAATTTTGGTGACATCAGACTTGAACTATATCCAAAAAGTATGTATGTACTGCTATTAAATAGATTGGTATTTTGCTCTGTTACCCATGAAATGGGATTGAGAAATTAGTCATGAGCAGAAAGGCAGAATATAATGGGCAAAAGCACCAGTGAGAAAACAAAGCCATGTTTAGTTTGTGGCAATTACAGCTGGCATTTCTCCAAGATATCAAGTGTGTGTCTGTTTCTGTGTCTGTGAATCTGTGGGTAAGCATGTACATAATTTTTCACACAGCCACAAAAGATTTATTCATTATCGCTTTTATATTTATTTTTTTATTATTTTTGTACTAGTTGTTTTATCCTTTCTAGGATAAGCAGCCAAAGGAAGTGACTGCTCACATTCTCACAAATGTCAGATTACTTAATATAGTTTTCATTCCACAGGTAGCAAGATAAAGACAGAGAAATAAAGAAAATTAGGTGACAAAATAAGTAGAAAAAATTAGTGATTGTTACTTTTCTAAGGGAACAATAAAGAAACAAACAAATGTCTTTTGAAAATGACAAGGAAATAAGGCAATATCCATAAACCTCAGGTTTATGCGATTTGCTTCCCTGCCTCCCCCCAATCGCAAGTAAAGCAGTTAAACTTTAGTCACAATGAGCAGCAGCCCAGAAGTAGACAGACAGCCACCTCTGTGTGGGGAAGATTTATAGGGACCCCTCCCGGGCCCTTTGCAAGTCCGATTCATGGGCTGCCCTGACCAAGGCTCAGAGCTGTCGCTCCGAAAAGGGAAGAAGGGAAGGCTTGTCCTTTTTTTTTTTTTTTTTTTTTTTAGATGACCATTTGTTATTAGAACACAGGCTTCCAAATGACGAAGGAGAGAAAGGGTTGAAGGAAAGATATTTTTCCCCTCTCCCTTGTGTGGTCCAGCGTATTCAAAGCAGGGGCCTGTCTAGTTTTACTGAGAAGGAGGAATGAGCTGATTTAACATGGATTGCAGCACTGCTGAGAGAGGGGGAGAGCAACTCCCAATCAAAGTGTGAGCTGTTTTGGTGTCCATGTGTGTGGATGTACAAGCAAGAGAAGTGGCCAGTCTCTAGGCACCTTCTTTCTAAGAGCTCAAGGGCAGATAATTGATGTGACAGACAATTCTCCTTAACCCCCTGCCAACAAAACAGCTCTTGGGCAGCTCACAGCTCTTCTCACTCAATAAAGGCCTGAACCTATCACAAAAAACATGGGAAAGATTTACTTGTTGTGAATAGCAGCAACGCAAATAGGAATAGTGACCAGCTCTTCCCCACACACTGATGTGTGTAAAGAAACTGAGGTATACAAGTAAACAAGCAGAAACAAACAAGGTAAGTCTGTAGGATGAGTTGGTCCCTGATAACCTTGTCTCTGCTACTACCAAAGCAGAATTATTGTAGTGTTGTGAAAGTGGCTTTTATTTAATGTCTATACATCATCTACATAAAAGATAATCTGCAAGACCCTTATTCTGCCCCCAGCCCCAGCTAATGGTATCCTACAGATTCATTTATCAAATCATTTGTGCCAACTAAAAGCAGAGTACATAAAGAGGCACATGGTTGCTGGAGCTTCTTAAACAATGTTTCTTGCCTAAAATTATACTTTTCTCATGAACTTGTGTCACACCTGTGAAAAACATTGCCAGCAACCACTCAGTAATAATGGCAAAAATTTCATTTTGTCCCAGGTCTGGACATTTTTTTGTAGTCTGGTGAAGTTCAACTCAAACTGTGTGGGTAAACATTCTTGTAGCATATTGAGTGATGTGAGCAGCAGGTTGTACCTAGTAATAACTGGGGAAAGCAAGAAGAAAAATGCCAAGTCCATTTTAGCAAAGTAATTCCAGTGTAGAATACCTTAATATATAATCAAATATACATAAAGTAGAGGTGGCTGAATATGCAGGTAGTCAGACCTCATCCTCTGCTATCAATATACACATGGACAGCAGAACAAGTAAAGAGCTTAATCAAAGTATCCCTGCATTAGAGAGCCCTGGCATAAATAAACCCATTGAGATCATTGTCCTGGGCTAGAATAGAAGGCTAACTGCAAATTGTGCAAGTCTAAAGCCAGAAACTTTTGGACAAGTTATGGCATATGGTGTGATGTGAGCATTTCAGGTAGACAATATTGTTTGTATGCAAAGTATACCTATGTACTCATTTTTAAAGACTGAAAGAAGTAAATAAGTCAACATATTGGCTTCATATCAGAATGGGAATTTCTACTTGAAGCCTTTAGTAACTTGATCATTTTTCAAACAACAATTTACTTAACAACTTTGACTTCACTGAAGAGTCATAGGGGCTATCTCCTGTCATAACTCAGTATCTCGAGGTATTAGAGATATATAGAACAGTAATTTTCACCTGTTGGCTGTCTGTGGTTGTGAGCATCCTCAGGACATCCCATAAAAAAACCAGACCACCAAGTCCAATATCAATATATTTAAATTACTCTTCAGAGGCTGAAGTTTTCAAGGAATTAAAAATCAAAAGGAGATTGGAAATGACTGATGCAGAATACTGGTTGTTAGATTTGCAAATGATTCTTTCATTTCTGCTTCCTCCTCTCTTTCTTCCCCTCATACGTCCCTGCCCTGGAAGACTAAACGCTAATGCGATTAATTTCTCATGCTTTAATAAGCTCTTTACTATCTTGCTCTTTACAGAGTGAAGATACGGGGCTGGGGGGACAGCAGGGACTGCTATTGCTTTTCAAGCAAGATGCTGCGCCGTTCCTGGGTGAGCTTGCGCGTGCAGTGCGCACCAGCACACCAGGCCCTTCCCTGTGGGAAAGAGGCATCTCCCACAAGGAGCATCATCCTCCTGTGACAGTGTGCAGCAGCACAAGGCTCTGCTGGTGCCTGAGCCACGGCACAGGCCCGCAGGGTGCTGAGCAGGGGGAATGGCGTGGTGGGTGTCTGGCACTGCTGGGAAGGCAGGGTAGGTGCTTGCGCCTGAGTGAGCAAGGAGGGCTGCCTTTGCCACTGGGTCCTGGGGAGAGGAGGAGGAACAAAACCCTCCATTTTGATGGCTCTTCTTCACCCATCAGCTCCATTTACTCAGTCTCAATAGCTGGGGCTCAACAGCAGCAGTGGCAGCAGCTCCTGCCGGGCTCCCACCTCCTCCCTGGATGCGCACTTCCCAGCAAAAAGGAGAATGAAGAAGGGGACAGGGAAAGAGAAAGAAAGAGGGAGAGTGAAGGGGGGAGGGTAGGGAAAGAAAAGGGAAAAAAAACCTTGCTGACACGGGGCATAACTTAATTTTCACGGTGCCGGGACAGCTGTATCGTGTAATCTGCCATGGCATGCCATTAAAACTTCAATGCCTTTACTGACCCAGAAGGGAAACTCAGACCGTGGAGAGCCTTTTGAAAAGAAGTGGTGATCTTTCACGATTTATGAGCTTGTCTTAAAGCAACAGACTCCACTCACTTTAAATTAATCACCCTTTTCAGGGTACGTTGAAATCTGGGGTCTCTCAGCTGAAGACTGTGGAGACCTGCTACCTTATGAATGCCTGCCCTGTCTTTATTATTTTTTTAATTTCATTTTATTTTTATGCTTACCAAAATGGGTTGGTTTTCAGGGGAACTGTATCTTGCAAATTGAGGTGCAAAATCCAATTACACCAATTCAGTGAAAGTCTGAATGGGGTGGCGGTGGCACTTACACATTCTTGTCCCTGCATACATTGTGCAAAGGGGAAAAGAACCTGAGAAGTATGAGGAGTTAAGGACTCAAACACTAATGAAATGTGAGACACCCTCTCTGATTCACCAGCTAAAAGTAAAATAGCAGCAAGTCTCCTGCTTCCATTCTTCACACAATCCAGGGAACAAAGAGCTGTAAACTCATACTAATAAAACCTAAACAATTCTGAAATCATAAAAAAACCTGCGTGTTACAAGGAAGTGTAGATAAAACACTTCCTTACTATGTTCCCAGAAAAACTGCTGTGATTTACAAGAAGAATGCCGGGGTATAGGATTCACAGAGGATGTAAATCAGGATCCTTCCGTTGTCTGACATTAGTATAATATCTGATTTACTCCAGCTGTTTGTCTGGACTTCCCTGCAAACTCTTACCTTCCTTGGCCAGCAGTATTTCTTAATTGGCATATTTTTAATGCAGAGATGATAAGCAACTCTGGGATATGAGGATTGAAAGTGATGTAGCAGTGATTTTCACTTCCTTAAAGCTTTCCATATCTAGCAAAAGCAAGATGCATTTTGTTCTTTTGGTGAACTTACTATGGAGTAACTTAAACCAAAGCAAAATCTTTGTGAATCTGTAGGCGGTGATAGAAATAAAGTAATAGATGGAAGAAAGATCTGAGATTAGAATGAAACTTATTTATGAATCAGAACATCTGAATTAATTAAGCAACCCCCATCTAAGGATATCCTAATGCTCTTAATACCATTCATTCTACTTTTGCTAGAAGTCCAACTTCTGACAATCTTTTAAATTGTTAAATGTGATAAATACCAGAAATGGCTATACAGTGTAAACTACTCTATAGTTTTTAGGGCTTAGAGGTTTTGCCTGTTTCTCTGGAGTCTGTAATCAGCCAGGGTTAGGGCGTGCAAACTCCTTTACATATCCAACTGTTCTTTAGAAGGACTACCTAGGCATACCCAGATGTGCATGCCCATATTTTTCAAGGCTAGTGTACCCTCCAGAACTCTAGTTTATACAGGGCAGGTTTGTCTGTTTGCGTTATTTGTCTCCCTATTGTATGTACATTAGCATGCTCCCCAGTGGCTCTGACATGCATTTCTACTAATGCAGGTGTCCTTTTTCAAGTTTTAAAAATGTATGTTGCTGCTGGTACTTTCTGTGAACCAGCTGTACTAGATATGCAATAGGAGCTTGTATCACATTTCTATTTTGTAGATGTTCTATTTTTTTAAGGTTTATTTTCCATCAGCTTGTTACATTCACTGCACTTAACAGTCACATTTCTAAATCTATGTATTTTTTTGCAAGTAGTCTACAGTCTTACTCACTGGACTGTTACCTACTATGAGACATTATAATGGCAGATACATGAATTTCAGGGAAAAAAAATCAACGCATGCCATATATAAAACATTTGAGGAAGTCTGTCTAAAGAAAATAAGCTTAACTGTGCTGAGAAAAATATATTTTGCCCACGAATAGAAAATAAAGATACCTATTTTTCTGCAAAATGTTCAATTTTTTTTCATCCCTTCAGACTGCTTTCTTTGATGGTTTGTACATCTCGTGCACACAGAGCTTAATAGCATCAAAACATTCTTCACTTGTGGCCTGAGAAATCAAATTTTTGGATTTTTTTGATCTCCACATTGCTATTAGTATTTGTAATATTGTAAAACATCAGGCTCACTCAGGCTGTATGGAGATGCATTTAAATAAACCAGAATCTACTAGTGGCCTTCCAAATGCTTGTAACTGGAGGACAGACTCTCTGACTATCCCTTGTCAATGTCTTCAATGTCTAGTTCTGCAGTTAGTCCAGCAGTGACATGATGCTTTTAATCTGAATGCAGACATAGCATAATTTTGGACTGTTACTGTACTTGACCTGTGTTTCTGTCAAGACACAGATGTGCAGGTCTTTCTCATTCACTGAAACAAGAGTGAAGAGTGGCTGAACAAAGCAGATACCAAGCTATTTACAACCATTAAATCTAGATACAGCCTTGTGGTTTTGTGTTTGTTGTGGCTTTTGGTTGTTTTGTTGATCTGGGTTGTTTGGTTTTTTTTAAGAATGTGTTTATGCAATTAATTACAGAGATATTTGTAGCATGACATGAGAGTCTACCCTATGTCTTGTTGTGCTTTTATTTATTTCTCCACTCTGGCCTGACCTGTCAGTTTGCAGTGGTGCTGCACTGCTGGCAAACACTGACACTGAGGTGGCAAGGGAGCAACTTTACTGGCTCTTTAAATAACAGAGTTAGTTGTGATATGGTGTGCTCTGTTGGAGAGCTATCATTTCACCTAATGGCAATTCATTTCTCCTAAGGAGGACTACACAGGTGCAAAACCTTTAAGTGCAAAGTTGTAACCAGCATACATTGACTCAATGGGACTTCAGATAATTCATGAAGTAGAGTTCTCCTTAGGTTATGCATCATAAACAGAGTCAGGAAATGAAATGTTTAGTTTTTTGAACCTCTTGGTGAAATTACAAACAACAGGTTATCTTTGTAATACCCCAGCGCTACATCTGGAAGTATTTCTTCAGTTCTTTCTCAAGCAGTATCTGCAAGCTGTGGGACATAAAGTGCCACAGGAAAGGGTGTGAAATAAGAAAGGGAGAGGTTGAAAGATGCTTTATCAAACTGATGAACTCATAAAGCATACTTGTTGAGATGAGATGTTATTTCAGTTTTTGAGCATCTTCAGAATCAACCACACATGGCTCAGTGGAAAGGGTGGAAGGTGTCAGCACATTGGATCCTAAGTGGGAAGTTAAGTAGCAGAACTGTTATTTCATTTCATGTTTGTAGGACAGTTATGTTCAGGTACTTTTCCATTTTAATGCTTTAAAATTAGAATATATGGAGGGTGAGATTATAGCTGAAATAAAGGCTTAACACTGAAATGAATTCTTCGTCAATACAATTGAGTAAAGACAGCTGAATTTTGTGTTGTAGTAGGGTTATTTTCTCTTGAAGATCCAGGAAATTAAAGCCATTACATCAGCAATGCATACTGACTGCCTAATTCTTTACAGAATTGAAAGTCTGTATAAATCCTGGACAGAAAATAAAGGACCCAAAGTTAATCACCTGGGTACAGAAATCCCTTCTGGTACTTTAGTTGTCATCATCACAGGCCGTACACTGCTGCCACTGATGCAGGGCACTGGCTCTGAAGGAAATTGCCCAGCCTAGAAAGTTTTATGCAGGTAAAAAGTCCAATGAAATCCTAACTATAAAATGTTAAGAAATTTTCTAAATTACTCTCACATCACAGCTAATAAATTCTGCTACAAAAGAAATGTCATACTTAAAAAATTTACAGATGTTATGGATATCTATGCCAAGGAAGCACTCTGACCATGAAGCAGACATTTGGTGTATATATATAAATATAATTATTGTTGTTGTTATTAATATTATTATTATATTTTTTAATATTATGGAACAAAGAACAATTGAAGTCACAGAGAAATAGCTACTGGGAAATTTGGGTTAGAATATGGTGCAATAACTTAAGCAGTTCCTAAATAGTCTGAAAATGGAACAGGAACAGTTTTTGAATAACTAAGTTGCCTTTCTACTCTGGAGAACCTGAAAGTTCTCCACGTTTCAGCCAACATTTATGTTTAAACCATTTTATTCAAGGTTTTTAAAGTTTATAATTTACTAATGAATAGGTGTTGGTATGTTTTCTGTAGAGAGTAATTAAAGACATGTAAGTTTGAGTGGAAGTAAATGTTCTAGATGTTAAAAAGGAGGCATTTGGCATTAACAAACCTCAGTCAGACACAGCATACAACAATATTTAAAGTAGCTGCAGCAGTCTAGATATTCTCCTGGGTTACCAAAAATATTTGTGGAGTCTAGCTGAAAAATTAAAGCACTATCCTTCCCAGTAGGTTTCTGATGTGTAGGAGAACATAGGTTTTAAGAAGCCTTTTGATTGATCTGGAGCATGCTCTGTGGTTATGTTGGTGCAAAAGATTGAAGGTGTAAGGGAGTTTTTAAAGAGGTTAAGCATCGCTCTGCAGCTGAGATTATCCAAAGAGGTCTTACAAACTCCCTGATGCTCTTTCAACATAAATTGCAAGCATTTCATTTGAAGTATTTTTTGACCTAGAAAATGCCAAGTGAATTCTTGTTCTTTAATCACACTGCAGTTGTAGTGAAGGCTCTTATGTCTAAGAAGACTTTCACAGGAGACAAAATTTGTTTTTGTGATTACAGGTTGATTTTCCTTTCTGTAAACCTTTCACCTTTCACTTCTGGATAGAAATTTTGCCGTATGCTCAAGTTGGCATGTTAAGCCTGGGGCAACTAAATTTCCTGTGAAGTTTTGTACTGTGTTGGACCCTTTCATATTCTGGGCCCAGACTTCTTTGGAGGGTTAACTAAGCCACAGAACAGCTCTTAAAAAAAATTTAATACCCTTGGAAGTAAAACTGCATTAGGTCCAATTCTTCAGATTGTTTATACTTGTGCTGGTTAAATATCCATTTGTTATAATAAAACCTTCATCCTCTGTAAGAAATTTCATTTTTTCCCTGGTTTGCCTTGTTGTATTGCAGTTCTCTGCCCTGCAGCAAGCATCCTGCCTTCTGATAAAAATTAGCTAACTACCCCCAGACCATGGTTTCACATGGAGCTTATCATTTTTAGAGCAGAAGACTATGTAGTCTTTAGGGCTGTGTTTGCAGAGAATAGGTCCATTACATAGACAATACTTTTGCAGTCACATCAGAAGCTGAGAAGTGTTAAAAGGGACCCGTGGGAGGAGGAAAAACTGCCCACAAGCTGACTGATGGGAGGACAGGAGAACCTTGCTCCATCTTTGGTTATCTTATGTGAGACTGGATGACCTTAGGACAGGTGTCATTAACCAAATGTTCTCATGTTCTGTGTGTATCTCTTCAGACACCTGAGGTGAAATTAATCTCACCAAATACAGATGTCTCAGACACATTTAATCTAAGTGATACATGAGCCTTTATAGTCAGTAGAAAAGTACAGCCACATCTGGAAGATGGCTCATTCCACTTCACATACATACAAAGCTAAACTATGTGATACATAACATAGCTAAGAATAATAGATACAAAGAAATATCAGGGTTTCTCCAGTGGCCTGATAATACCAGGTGAGAGGAATCTCTTGCCAAGAGACATAGTGGCATGTCAAAGTGTCAGCAAGAATCAGTAGAAGCAAAGAACCTTTAAGACTGCTGAAAGATCAGATTGTTCCAACAACTTGAGAATAACAGAAAATAAGTGGACACCACCATGTTGTACCTATTATTTGTCAATGCATGAATTACCAAGGGCTACAATTAGAATATTGATAATTCTCAGTATTGGGAGGAAGTTTGAAAGATAACTCCACTAATGCTGGAATTTCATTGATGGGTACAAAGCCCTTTTAACTGTTACACTTTATTCGCTGGACATTGAGAAAAACTAGGATAGTCTGAAACGGTTCTGCAAGAAAGTATTTTGCATCTTATCATTTACTGTTTACTTACTGTTACTTAATTATCCTTAATTATCCATTAATTAAGATCAAGAAGAATTAGACATGTTGGAAACAACAGCTTGAAAGCAAGTTACACCTTTTCTAAACTTGTAGAATCCAAAGGGTGAATTATTACACGTACTACATACACATGTCTAGACTTTATTCAGGTAACTGATACATAAACATTATGTTAAAACAATCAGAAATTATGATTAGCTGATTTATATTAAGGATGAAAAAGGGCATGACAGAAATAAATTTATGAGTTTATGTGCATCAATCACAAAATTGGAACATCAGTATTGTATTCAGATTTGATCCTTCCATTTCCAGAAGAGAACTTCTAACAGAGAATAGTTATTTATTTTAGAACATGGCAGGATTTCAAGCAAAAAGATCTTTAAATTGGCGATCTCTAGTTCTGCTGTTCTCAGTTTTTCTAGAGAACACCTTTGGGTCTACTATTAAAAACAACAGAGTACAGAGACTGGTCTTGTCTCAATACTTAAGATGACCTTTTTTCTTTTTGGTTTCAAACCTACTTATTCATTTTATTTTTGCAGTACTATTATTTTCCTCTTAATTTTCTGAGCATTTCATTTTGCACCTGCCTTTTATGATGCCTTCAGTCCTCCTTCCCTTCCTTTTCCCCTTCTCCACCGTCTCCAGTCCCCTCTGAAATATGCTGTTTGACTTGGAAGTCCTCCTAATGACTTTAAGGATTAGAAAAGCAAAAGGGAAAGTGAAGGATTTAAAGAAGTGGAGGAATACACCCTTTCAGAGCCAAGAGCAGCACATAGGCAAGTATAGAAAAAAAACTAGTGACTGCGCAAAGGTACCTTAAACACTAGCCCTTAGCAGAATGGATGTGGAGATTTGTCATTGATCTCTGCAGATGCCCTGAAGTTTTTTAAAAACACAGATGCACGAGTGTCAGTCCCTGAACATGAGGTATTCCCAGGCTAAAATAAATGATTTTTTTTTTTTTTTTTGCTAATATTGTATCTATATGGCTTTTTGAAAATATCAGGTGCTATTGAAGTATTATTATATTCAAATAACAAAATTAATACTTGAAGCATCCTCGTCAAGTATTTAACCCTCTCTTTTCCCGAGACACACACAAATACAGTACTGTTCTAATAAATCCTTAATTTTACGGATTTCCTGCTGAAGTTTCTGACTAATGGTAAGTTATTTGTTCAGAAAGATTTTATGATGCTCATAAAAATTCAATCACAGTTTTAAAGTAACGTGTAGTTTTTCTGTAACATGATGCTGCCATCTCAGTTCCCAGAGGGTATATTAAATTCAAGTAGCAATAACAAATCATTTAAGCAATAAATAAATAACCTGAGACTGAGTTGTTAAGAGTTAATAGTCTCCCATACACTCAATAGAGACTGAGGCTCCACTCTATTAAAGTGACCCCCGGGGCCATGGGCCAAATTGCACCCAGTTGTTTTGTGGAAGGTATTCATCCCTCACACATTCATTTCCTTCTTTATGTTGTCTCCTTTCATCAGTGAAGGCACTCTGCAGTTCCTGAGTCCAGAGAACAATTACGGTACAGTCTCAGAGAAAAGAAAGAAAACTGGGGTCATAAATATGTTAAATGGGTACGGGGGTTTAAGTGGCTTTGTAAACTAAACACGAGGGAAACCTCAGACTAATTAATGAATATGAAGCGGCATGATAGGAATGTTTTAAGGGGAAATGCACATTACACACATACACACAAACCTAAAAACTTTTTTTTTTCCAGTCTAAAAATTTATTCCAGGAGGGCAATCATGACACAACATAACACGTGCTTATGTTTTACTGAAATGGTATCCAGGTAGGAACTGATTGCAGAGATAGCTAAGCTGATAATTCATTCTCATCGTCTTATTGGGAACTAAATTCTTTCCTGCACAAAGATTAGGCATTTATCATGATAGTATAGCTATATAAGAAATAAGCAGTAAGATTTATGACTTGAGCCCAAATCACCATTTAACTTCACCTCATATGTCAATTCATGACCTGACTTACACTCACTGCTAAAATAAGCAAGGATTCATTGAATGCCAGTGGTATCAGAATTAGGCCCTTTTATAACAATAACATTATGGGCCCCAAACAGCAGTATTCTTTCAGTTCTAGCAGTAGGACAATTTTTGCTCCCAGGGTCTTCTCATGTGCAAAAGCCAGCAGGAGACAGAAGAGGGGAAAGAGGATCTATGGGCTATTACTTACTAAGAGTCTTTTACTATATTTATATTAGTCCAAATTCTGTGGAACTTTGTTCCTGAGATCCGCTACAGCTTGTGCTTCCAGCCTCCACTGCTGTCATCAGGTCCACAGCTTGCTTCAAAATACTAGTTGATTTTTATGGGACATTCTCTGTGTTTCATTTTTGGAAAAAGAAAAAACCAAAAGCAACATGCTAGAAAGCAAAATTATTTGTTTTAGCTGAAATCAAACTCTATATAGGGAAAGACCAAGATACAGAATGAGTATTTTTTTTCGCCAAAAACGTTGAAGAAAGTTGATATTTGTATGCAGATTTTTTTGATATACAGTGTAATGACCCCACAGTCAGTACAATTCAGGATGGTGTCACCAGCCGTACAGTAGAATTTTGTTTGCTGTGGAGCTCCATACCATCTTTGCATTTTCCAGACCCTCCTCAGAATACTGCTCAATTGCCATGAGATTGATTCTGTATCTGTGTCTAGTGGCTGTGCCAAATCCCTTGTTACCTTAGTGAGGTCTAAGAAGGAAACAAGATTCATGGGGACCACAGCTGCTTCTGCAGCAGTGGATCAGGCAAGGTGTGTGCTCTGTTGGTGCATGATGTGAGATGACTGGAATTGGTAAGAGATAAATTGCTATCCCTGATGCTGTTTGTAACTCCTTTGTGGTTTCCTACAGTGTTTCTGTAAAACATGAGCTCCTTCGACCCTCAGCAGCATGGCCAGGTGCTTTTTAGAGCACAGGGATTATCTCCTCTGAAGGGAGATGGAGGAGCAGGAACTAACTAGTGTCTCCACTCTTGGTGGAGTGCCTGCAGGAAATGGCCTACTTTACTCAAAACACAAAGCTCTGACTTTGCAGATTTTGTGTGCTCTTTGCACTAAATATCTTTCACTAAATGTCTTTGCACTAATTGTCTTGCCTGTCAGGCAGTACAGGAGTGTTTCAGTCTGTGAAAGGTAACCAGAGAGTAATCCATCCCCTGCTTCAGGCAAAATGGGATAGGCTGTCTTAAACTGGTGGTGGAAGTATTTTGAGGTGCTCTGACTAATTGGTCAGGGAGTTGAAGGGGACAAGTGATCCCTGTCACCTGAAGTACTACAGAGCTGTAGATCTCTCCCTGATAGGTGGTGTGGAGCGGCTCATAAGGCTCTACTCCGATGCTGATGGTCCGTGAAGACCAGATCTGTTCATATACTAAGCCTTTGTTCTTCCCCTACCTCCATAGGGTCTGTATGTTGCAGAAACAGCTCTTCTGCCTGGAAAGTTTCAAAATCCATTACAAGTATTTCAGAAAGCTACAAATGAGCAATACAGAAGCTTAAAATATAAGTCATTATTGCAGCAATTTATACGCGTATATTACAGCATTGATATCTATGATTGCCACTTTGTTTGGTTATAATCCATGCCTTCTTTTGCTCGTTATTCTTCAGTTCAGGATACCTAATAGATTTGATCAAGTCATCTTTTAGACAGTCACAAATTCGCTGGATGTAAAGACTAGGTGGCTACTGGTGGTGTCCCTGGTATGTGCACACTCCTCATGTTAGGCACCAGGTTCCACACAATTAATGTCAAGGAGAGATTTTGTTTGAGTTCAAAAGATGGAAACCTGTTGGGGGTTAGATTTGTTTCTTTTTCACTTACAGAATTTTTTCCCGTAAATTGCTAGGAAAACTTAACAACTGAATGCTTAACTAAAGCAAAGAAGTGGCCAAAGGAGATGGCAGCACAAGGCTACACCTATTGTTTTTGGGTCTCTAGGAGTTTTCCCTCTGAGACGGGAGATAACACAAGCTTTGGGAAAGGTATAAGAGCTGGGGAGGCCGTTTCTCCCTCTTGCTCTCGGCATCGGAGAGGATGGTCAGGTTGTTGTTTGCTGCGGGAAAAGTTCACGGCAAAGGGAGGGAATTTGAATTCTCCATCTCTAGGGAGGTCCTGCCCCCTTCCTAGCAGATATCTGTCTTTCAAACGAAGACAGATTTTGGTGCCCAATGTGGGGCTCAAGGCATTGAGAGGAAAAGGAATAACAGTTCTTAAGTGACCTTGTGCACTGGGTATAGAAACCTCCCTAAACAGCATCATGTGGTCTAGCTTACCTTGGTTTGGGTGGCATGTGGTTGTGGCTGTGTTTCTCCCATTTGCAGGCCCTTATTTAAACATGGGCCCTATAACTAAGGCTACTGTGGCTGTTATCCAGTTTGCACTATGGGTTAATAAGGTGAGGAATTAATGGATTTTTAACTTCCTCTGGAAGGCAGGCACATGGATACATGGCTATCACACTCTAAGTGTTTGTTTGTGGGGTTACTTTAACAATTGTACCTACTGTGAGGAAATGACACCAGGGGAAATTTTTTCCCAAGCCTTCACTCAGCTCATTGGGTCTACTCCATCAGTTTTTGAAGGGTTTAAATCTTCTCTGAATGCTAATGATATCATACAATGGATGGTATTCCTCACAGGCCTGTCCTACTAGTATTCCGAGATAAAGGGAGATTGACCTGGATAACCACCGTGATACCTACCCCAGAGAATAAGGATACTGCCCCAGAGCCTGACACTGCCCCACAGATTGGGGATGCTGCCATGGAGCCTGATACTGCCCCACAGACTAAGGAGGTTGCCCCACCACCTGACCCTGCCATGAAGCCCACCTCAGAAATGAACCACCCAGATTGGGTGGGAATTCTGGTGAAGGAGATGGGCCAGATGCTGAAGAAGTACATTTCCCCAGCTTATTAGCCCCAGCTGGTGGCAAACCCTCCTCCTGCCCTGAAGAGGGAGAGTCTGAAGGTGCAGCAGTGGAACCCACAGACGTTACAACTGTCCAGGTTCCAGCTGAACCACAGGGGCAGTCACAGCCAGCAGCAGTTGCCCCTGTGGAAACAAAGAAATATAAGGTGAAATCAGAGCACCCAGGTGATAAGGTTAAAAAAGGAGGGCCCTCACAACCCACAGGGGAGCCAGAGGTTGAGATCATCACTGAGTCCCTGTCATATGAAAGTCTCCGTAATCTCTGTAAAGATGTTGCAAGATGGGGACGTGAGCCTTATACAGCCTGGTTACTTCTGGTCTGGGACCTTATGGGTAGAGGTGTGCAGCTGGATGGTGGTGAGGCAAGGAATATGGGGCCCTTGACCCAAGACTCAGGTGTGAATCAGGTATCTGTAAGGGAGCAATGACCCCTTCACCTTTGGGAGCGGCTTTTAATGAGTGTAAGGGAGAAGTTTGTCCACAGAGACAGAATGCAGGAGCACCACCTCAGCATGCGCTGGAAGACTGTTGAGGAAGGGATCCAACAGCTGAGAGAAGTGACAATACTGGAGGTACTCTTTGAGAGGGGTGGACAGCATGATAATGACCCCAACAAAGTCAGGTGCACAGGGCAAATATTGTGGAATCTAGCATCTAAAGAGCCATCTCAATACAACACCTTCATTGCAATGATTAATCCTGATACCAACCAAGAGACCTTGGGTTCTGCAGCCAACAAGCTTAGAAAATGTGAGTATAATCAGTGGCCCAATGCAGGCTCAGGTCTCTGCCATGGTTAAGGAACTCAAAGAGGAGATGAGGGAGATGAGGAAGGAGATGAGGAAGAACAGTTCCCATGTGGCACCAGTGCGAGTCACAGGCCCCAGAGTCAGAACCCAACGTCCCTCAGCTAGAGAGAGAGGGTACATCCCACGAGCTGACCTGTGGTCCTTCCTGCGTGACCATGGGGAAGACATGGGAAGGTGGGATGGGAAACCCACTTCTGCCCTAGCAGCACGGGTGAGTGAGCTAAAAGAGAGAAACACTAACCGAGGGGTTCCACTAGAATGAAGGTAGCCTCAGCCTCCCATGACCAGGCTGTCAGGTATTACAGAAATGAGGATGCTCTGTCAGACCCCCTTGAAGGAACCTCTACTATGTATGCACAGGAAGAGAGTAGTGACCAGTGCTAGAGGGGCCCTGCCTCTAGCCAGGAAGAGGCACGGGAAAACCGAGTCTTTTGGACTGTGTGGGTTCTATGGCCTGGCACATCAGAGCCACAGAAATATAAAGCTTTGGTTGATACTGGTTCTCAGTGTACCCTAATGCCATCAGAACATGAGGGAGCAGAACCTATTTCCATTGCCGGTGTGACGGGGGGATCACAAGAATTGACTCAGTTAGAAGCCGAGGTGAGCCTGACCGGGAAGGAGTGGCAGAAACATCCGGTTGTGACTGGCCCAGAGGCTCCGTGTATTCTGGGCATAGACTATCTCAGGAATGGCTATTACAAAGACCCTAAGGGGTTCAGATGGGCTTTTGGAATAGCTGCTGTGGAGGCAGAGGACATTAAGAAATTGAACACCTTGCCTGGATTATCAGAGAACCCATCTGCAGTAGGACTCCTGAAGGTAGAAGAGCAATGAGTACCTGTTGCCACCTCGACAGTGCATCGCCGGCAGTATCGGACGAATCGAGATGCTGTGATCCCCATCCACAAGATGATCCGAGAGCTGGAGAGCCAAGGGGTGGTCAGCAAAACCCACTCACCCTTCAACAGTCCCCTTTGGCCTGTGCCAAGTCTACAGGAGAATGGAGATTGACCATAGATTACCATGCATTGAGTGAAGTGACTCCACCGCTGAGTGCCGCTGTGCCGGACATGCTGGAACTCCAGTACGAGCTGGAGTCCAAGGCAGCGAAGTGGTACGCCACAATTGACATTGCTAATGCGTTTTTCTCCATTCCTCTGGCTGCAGAATGCAGGCCTCAGTTTGCTTTCACCTGGAGGGGCGTGCAGTACACCTGGAACCGACTGCCCCAGGGGTGGAAGCACAGTCCCACCATCTGCCATGGACTGATCCAGGCTGCACTGGAAAAGGGTGAGGCTCCAGAACACCTACAGTACATTGATGACATCATTGTGTGGGGGAACACAGCAAGGGAAATGTTTAAGAAAGGAGAGAAGATCATCCAGATTCTCCTGGAAGCTGGTTTTGCCATCAAAAAGAGCAAAGTCAAGGGACCTGCCAAGGAGATCCAGTTCCTGGGAATAAAGTGGGAAGATGGGAGGAGTCAGGTTCCCACTGAGGTCATCAATAAGATCACTACAATGTCTCCACCGACCAGCAAGAAGAAAACACAAGTTTTCCTAGGTGCCATAGGCTTTTGGAGAATGCACATTCCTGAGTACAGCCAGATTGTGAGCCCTCTCTACCTGGTTACCAGCAAGAAGAATGATTTCCACTGAGGCCCTGAACAGCAGCAAGCCTTTGCCCAGATCAAGCAGGAGATCGCTCATGCAGTGGCCCTTGGCCCCGTCAGGACAGGACCAGAAGTGAAGAACGTGCTCTACTCTGCAGCCGGGAACCATGGCCTGTCCTGGAGCCTTTGGCAGAAGGTGCCCAGTAAGACTCGGGGTCAACCACTGGGATTCTGGAGTCGGAGCTACAGAGGGTCTGAAGCCAGCTACACTCCCACAGAGAAGGAAATCTTGGCTGCCTAGGAAGGAGTTCAAGCTGCTTCAGAAGTGATTGGCACAGAAGCCCAACTCCTCCTGGTACCCCGACTACCTGTGCTGGGGTGGATGTTCAAAGGAAAGGTTCCCTCTACCCACCATGCCACCGATGCCACATGGTGCAAATGGACTGCCCTCATCACTCAGCGTCCCCGTATCGGAAACCCAAATCGCCCTGGGATTTTGGAGATAATCACAAACTGGCCAGAAGGTGAAAACTTGGGTCTCATGGATGAAGAGGAACAAGAGCAAGTGACACGTGCTGAAGAAGCTCCGCCGTATAATCAGCTGCCAGCAGAAGAAACGTGCTACGCTCTTTTCACTGACGGTTCCTGTCGCATCGTAGGGATGAACCGCGAGTGGAAAGCAGCCGTATGGAGCCCCACACGACAGGTTGCACAAGCCACTGAAGGAGAAGGTGGATCGAGTCAACTTGCAGAACTTAAGGCTGTTCAATTGGCCCTGGACATTGCTGAAAGAGAGAAGTGGCCAAAGCTCTACCTCTACACTGATTCATGGATGGTAGCCAATGCTCTGTGGGGTTGGCTGGAAAGGTGGAAAAAGGCCAACTGGCAGTGTGGGGGGAAACCAATCTGGGCTGCTGATGAGTGGAAAGACATTGCTGCTTGAGTAGAGAAGCTACCTGTAAAAGTCCGCCATGTAGATAGATGCCCACATCCCCAGGAGTTGGGCTAATGAGGAGCAGGTAGATCAAGCCGCCAAGATAGAAGTGTCAAAGATAGACCTAGATTAGCAACACAAGGGAGAGTTGTTCCTAGCTCGATGAGCCCACGACGCCTCAGGTCATCAGGGCAGAGATGCCACCTATAAGTGGGCACAAGACTGAGGGGTGGATCTAACCATGGACAGCATTTCTCAAGTTATCCATGACTGCAAGATGTGTGCTGCAATCAAGCAGGCTAAATGAGTGAAGCCCCTATGGTATGGCGGGCGGTGGTCCAAATACAGGTATGGGGAAGCCTGGCAGATTGACTACATCACCCTTCCCCAAACCCGCCAAGGCAAGCGCTACGTGCTGACCATGGTGGAAGCCACCACTGGATGGCTGGAAACCTACCCTGTGCCTCACGCTACTGCCTGGAACACCATCCTGGGCCTGGAAAAGCAAGTCCTGTGGAGACATGGCACCCCTGAGAGAATCGAGTCAGACAGTGGAACACATTTCAAGAACAGCCTTATAGCAGCCTGGGCTAGGGAACATGGCGTTGAGTGGGTGTACCATATTCCTTATCACGCACCAGCAGCCGGGAAAGTTGAATGGTGCAATGGCCTGCTTAAAACCACCTTGAAGGCACTGGGTGGGGGGACTTTCAAGAACTGGGAGATTAATTTAGCAAAGGCCACATGGTTAGTGAACACTCGAGGTTCCACCAACCGAGCAGGCCCTGCCCAATCTGAGCCCCTGAGAACAACAGATGGAGATAAGGTTCCAGTGGTACACATGAGAGGTATGCTGGGAAAAATTGCTAGGATGCTAGGATTAATTCTGCCTCCAGCAGACAATCCCATTATTATGGGGTTGTCTTCGCTCAGGGACCAGGTTGCACGTGGTGGGTGATGCAAAGGGATGGAGATGCCTGATGTATACCTCAAGGAGACCTTACTTTAGGGTGAACTACCCTCATCACTGTGTCTGTATCCATATCTGTATGTATAGATGTATATAATTAAGATAGTGCACATATGTATGTATTTTAAAGGTTTAAATTCAATGTAATAGGTTGGTATGGAAAAAAATTTGGGGTGGATAATGTTGGGGGTTAGATTTATTTCTTTTTCACTTACAGAATTTTTCCCCATAAGTTGCTAGGAAAACTTAATGACTGAGTGCTTAGCTAAAACAAAGAAGAGGCCAAAGGAGATGACAGCACAAGGCTACACCTATTGTTTCTGGGTCTCTGGGGGTTTTTCCTCTGAGAAGGGAGATAATGTGAGTTTGGGGGGAAGGAAAAGACAGGGTTGGAGGCAGTTTCTCTCTCTTACTCTGGGCATCGGGGAGGACGGTCAGGCTCTTGTTTGCTGTGGGAAGAGTTCACTGTCATCACTCTGCCTCGTCCTGGGAAATCTACTGTCATCTGCTTGTGTACCCAAGAATTCTGAGCTCTCCTCCTGCCCTGCTGGGCCGGCCGTCCACCCACCGCCGCTGCTTCCTTGGAGCTTTGAGGCTCTCCTGCTACTCTGTAGCCCTGCCCTGCCCAGCCCTGCCGGGACACCCCTGCCTCCAGCTGCCAGCGCAGAGCTCCTCATCTCATCCACCAGCCCGGGATTTTCCTCCCTTCCAGCTCGGCCTCTCGGAGTCCTGCAGGGGCACCGAGATCAAACTGCTCTGGGCTTTGGGGAAAGAGAGCCCTCAAGGTTCCTGGTTCTGTTTATTATTAATGCTGTAGTTGTTGTTTGGTTGTTGTTTTGTCATATATACTAGTGAAGAACTGTTATTCCTATCCTCATACCTCTGCCTGAAAGCCCCTTTAATTTTGTAAATTAGAATAATTTGGAGGAGGAGATTTGAATTCTCCATCTCTAGGGAGGTCCTGCCCCTTCCTGGCAGTTACCTATCCTTCAAACCAAGACAAAACCCCAGTTCAGAAGGATGACAAAAGGACCACTGCTCCTGCTAGGTGTGGAGGGGAAAACATTCCAACAAGCCTTTATCCCAGGATTTCAGAGTTTGGGGTTTGTAATGTATATTATATATATGTTACAATAATAAATATGTTTGTGATTTCTGTGTTTAAAAGCGCTATGGAAAAGCAGCCATAGGATAGAAAGAAGGGCGATGATGAAATTAAACCTGTGCAGTTAACCTGCAATACTGTCACTACCTTATTGACATAGTTAAACAGAAAGATATCTACAGTGTTTATTCGCCCGCATTCCCAAGTCAAAGCATCCCATGGAAGGCAGTGGAAAGAAGTTTTCAGAAAGGAGTAAGTGAGCTGGTTTAACTCTTTGGCAGGAAAAGACCATTTTCTTTCTATCCCTTTGGCCAGCTTCTCAGCTGACAAACCACCATTGTCTTCAATGCAGTGACACTGATCTATACCAGCTTTTCAGCTAATGGATAGTTCACAGGCCACTTCTGGTTTTTGTCAAGTGTAGTCAAGATTTGTAAGTATTTTCAGCTCTTTTTTTTTTTTTTTTACTTTTCTTCCCCAGCTCTTTTACTTGATGGCCTATCAGCTCATTGATCTACTAGTTCAAATGGTCTGAGCAAGAGGAATAAGAGTAATTTGCATCCTGTAAATGAAATTAAGGGGTGATTAATGCAAAAGGACTAAAACAAACAGAAAGCTTTCAAGATCAAAAGCTGTTTTCTGAATACCAGCATGTAACAAGTGACACCACTCCATGCTCAGGATAGAAACAAAGGCCGTACTCTCATTGGGTCATTTTTTCATGGTTATTATTTATTTAATTTTGCTATTCATTTAGCTCAAGGCTGAGCATGAGCTGAGAAAGGAATTCAGGATTACAGCCACCCTCCCAGCATCAGCAAAACTATAAATAGTGTCCATTCTTTCATCCTTTGAACACTCCGAAGATCCTTGTAAGTCTGCGGAAGTGTTAAGCACGCCAAAGGAGCCCTGAGTGGGGCCTTCAATGAATAGACTTCGTTGTGCCTGGTGATTACACAGGTAGATGGTGACAAGGCAGACAGTGTCCAGTCCTAACAGCAGTCTTTGTGTTTGGGAGATGATTCTTTCAAACCCTCTGTTCTGCTCTGTCTGATCCTGCTGTTCTCTTCCTAGATAGGCTGTATGGGAACAAAACTACATCCCGTTCTTTTCTGGCTTCAGCAAGGGGGCAAACATGAAACAGACTGAAATAGGCATTTTCTTTCTGGACCAATGGTTAACAGTGAGCATGCTGCCAACAAGACTGAGTGAGGCCTGGAGGCTGTTCACCTGTTGTCTCCCCCTTCCTGCTCTGGCATATGCTTTGAAACCACAGAAGCACTATAACAATTTAGTAATTTTTCAAATTACACAGAGAGATATATCATCTACGTTTGGCCTGTCTGAGGTTTTCTATTCCAAATACCAAATAGAATGCTAGGTGTTGACTTGGTGGTTTTTTACCAAAGCTACCACTTTGGCAGCTTTTCATGGAAATGTGAAAATGAAAGACATTCAGCAATAAACTGTCTCTTTCTCTATTAAAATTGTCAGTATAATAAATCAAGTTTTTAATGGCCAGGAAAAAAATCAGTACACTTACAAAACCAAGAGAATGTCTTTTGTGGCATCTAAAAATATCACCTGGTACCAGTTAGCTTGGAGAGACACAGATGTGACAAAGTTTATAGCGAAAATGTTGAGGCACTCTTCAACTTGAAACAGAGGGCCTCAAAACACTCTTCATATTTTCAAATGGCTTTGTCTGTGATGTGATCTGTTGCAAGAAGAATAAGCATTGCCATCTAGTCAGTACTTACTTTGTGTTTCATAAATGCCATCACAAGTATGGGATGAATTTTTTAAAATCTAAGCATATGCAGTTTTGATTTTTAGATGCCTTGTATGATGGGGACAACTGAGTTTGCAGGATGAATTATGGTGCGTGTAAAGAATAATGGATAAGTGAAACAAGAAGAGTAAAATATGCCTTTAAGGTGATTGATAGATCCTGCAGTTGTGACACCACCTGAAGTGAGGTTAAAAGGAGTTTTGGCATAGGGAGACTTGAGGCAATGAAAGTTTGTACCTAGTAGCCTTTTTGCCTTTTTTTCTTTTTTTTTTTCCTGTGGAAGATCAATCTGTCAAACTAAAAGAAAAATAGACTTCCTGTCCATTACATATACAAGTCCTTGAATTATCTTTAGCATTGCCTTTTCACTGAACTGTGAGACAACTTAATTTGAAATTACTCTTTTTGGAAATCCTAAACCCTTGACACATTTCATTAGGCACAAAATTATTACAGTTATCAGTTAATTTGTTTGAAGACTTGGTAAACACTTGTTACAAAGAGTTTTAGAGACATCTAGTAGTTAGCAGAAAAGGGAAGCTGTCTCCTATCCTTAGTTTATTTACTTAGCACTTATTAAGCACCACTTCTGTATCTACCCCCAAAAGAAATATTTTAAGCAAACCGTAAAAGTAGGCTTGACCCTTTCACAGGCACATCATAAATCAATTGTTAAAGCAAGGGTGAAAACTCTGAAAGAGGTCAGAGGTGGAAGAGAGGTCATCTCTGAGAAGGGACAGTGTGAAAATCCATGAGGGGTGGAGCTTAGCCAGAGATAAAGGCTGGAAAAAGGAAATTCTAGCAGTGGCAAGGTTCTTACACCATGAAAGGGCCAAGAAAATCATAGCTATCAGAGTGCTGAGGTTATTCACAGATCATTTCTAAGTCTGCAGCTCCAACTGCCAGATCAATGATGCTAGCTCCTCTGTCTAGTGACAGGGGCATTGTTTTATGTGCAGCATTTGCTTTTAGTCATACACAAAGTCAGCACAACACTTCTGTTTCTCCAAAATTTTACCATTTCTTCAGCTAGACTTTGCTTGACTTAGCTGACATCAGGTCAGAGAGGTTTACCTCAATGACATAACAAATTCTGTGGGCAAATTTTGGTAACTTGGGAGCAAGCACTGTATGTTTGCTGCTATTCCCTGAGAGAGAAAGGAATTCTGCATATGTTTGACTTCAGTGTTTTTGTCTTCCTGTGTTAACTACCAGTGCACCGCTATGTTCAGGACTGAGACTCCAGACAGACCTAAGGAAATTGTATAGT
Organism: Prinia subflava; assembly: GCF_021018805.1. Lineage (NCBI taxonomy): Eukaryota > Metazoa > Chordata > Aves > Passeriformes > Cisticolidae > Prinia > Prinia subflava. The sequence continues at coordinate 50,609,495 of NC_086283.1, read as the reverse complement.
GGCATGAGATGGAAATAACTCTCTGAATACATTTGAAATAGTGTAAATAAAGGACTACCAACCACACTAATTTGCCACTTTGTCAACTGTGGTTTCATCTTATCTTTAGTCAAAAGACATTATAGGGTGCAACTATAAGATTTGTTCAGTCTTTTTTACCAGCCCCACAGCTGTTGGTTTGTTGGTTTGGGGTTTTTTATGCAGGTTTTAGCTCAAACACAGAATTTCAATGAAGACCTCTATTTAAGCATCTGTTTCACTCAATAGACTGAAGTTTAAATTCTCAACAATTTAAGTTATTCAGATTTAAATGGGAAGATTTCCTGATTGTTTTGTAACTACACAATTTATAAGTCATAATGACATTCCTTCACTTTGTCCAGAAAAAACAAAGGCTGATTTATTTCCTAATAACAAAGGCAAATGGTGAGGCTGTATGAAACTGCTTCCTTATTTTCAATGGGTCAGTGCCAGGCTGTTAGGTATCCTTGAACCCCCTCCTCCCATCTATAGCTTTCCCCTGAAGCAAAGTCCTCCAAAATATTACCAATCTGTGAAGCACACCACATACTGAGTTATACTGGGCACCCAGATACAGTGCACAGTCTGATACCTGCACAGTCTGTTACAAGAGACCTGCTTGATATTCATTGTCAGCATTGATTGCACTGGGTTTACTGAAACACGGCAGAATGCATTCATCTGGCTAATGTATATACCTTCATTGATGCTGCATTGTGATGGAAACAATGCCCTGTTCCTTCCTTATAGTAACCTAATTGACAGCCAGGCATTTTGAGTGCTCCAAAGGGCTATTGTTGAGGTGAATGCCGTAACAATAGGATTTCATATAGGTTGGGGCTTAAGAAAAGTACAATGTCTTTTTTCTGATATAAAACCAAGAATTGTGTACTGGTCAAGAGTGAGATAATGGGTTCATCATGGAATTAAGGCTTTGGCTTTGTTGGGAATCAGCCACTTATTTTCATAGATACACTTGTTTAAAATCTTCCCTTTGAATTAAATGCGTATATTGTTTTTGTAGCTGTATTTTTCAAAACCCCTATCTCTTACTCCCCTGACTGATAGATTCACATGATGTGAAGCTTTAAACTATACTTATTGCTGTGTGTCGTCAGACAGTGGTGAATCCTCTGGGGACTTCTGGAGGGACCAGAAGCAACGCCAACAAAAATCACACCCTTCATCTGAATAACAATTTTGTGATGATATTGCTAACAGCTCAGTCCAGAAGTGAGAGCTTTCATCACAGGGGTTATTTCAACCCCTTATTTATAAGTGCTTTCCATTCTTTGCCTCTCTGTGGAGACAGAATCTCTTCCTTTTCCATCTTGCATATTGAGACACTGCCAGTCACAGGCTCTGTTTGAAGATCTAGATCTCAACCTCTGGGGCTGAGAGAAAAAACTGAAAAGGAAAGCTGAAAAAATGTGATGTTTGGAAGAATCTCAGCTAAATAAAATGGTCTTCACTGGTTATAGCCTTCTGTAATGAGGGTATTGCAATGCCTTCTGCTTATTGAACTTGAAGATGTTTCCCTGATGGCCACACATTTCATGGGGACAGAGGAATCAAGAAGATCTTGAAAGGAATCTTGAAAGAGCATTTTGAAAGCCTCCCTTCCTGATGAGGATGTTTAGTTTCCATAATTGACAGGATTTTCTTGAATACTCCAGAATACTTTTTTTGCCCCTATAGAAGCCCACACTTTAAGAGTGCTGAACATCCAAATCCTCATCTGAAATCAGTGTTTTGATTGTCTTTAGTAAGATAACTCTTTCACTTCTTGTCAGTTAAGATTATTTAGGCTGAGATTCTCAAAACTACTGAAACAGCTTAGGCATACTTTTCCTACTGAAGATGAATTGGTCTCGTCTTTTGAGACAGAAATTCAATAACATGTGAAGACCCAATCTCTAGCATGAAGTGGGATGACAGTATAATCCTGTACACATGGACCCTGGCAGCAGTAAAAGCCCACATCCCCTGTTTTGCTGGGTTCCAACAGATGTAGAATATATGTGAAGTTTGTACCTTCAAGCACATGGAAGTAAATCATGCTCAGTTATTGAGATCTCTCTCTGTCTCCTATGTATGTGTTCAGGCATGTGTTTGAATTTCTTTTCCAAAACACAACATATTGAAAATAAAGTTTTTTCCACACATACATTCATATGGTTAAAATTAATCTTCACATTGATTATTTTAATTGGTTAAATATGTTTTAAGAAGTGGGGAAGAGTGGGATTAGCAATATTTTCCTGCTCCCCTCTTTGGCATACTTGTGAGTCCACATATGCAAACACCTTCCTCTCATGCTCTCTTTCCTGGGTTCCTGAAACACACTCAAACAACTTTGCAGAAATGTTTAGCCATCTCAGTTGCAGCTGGACTGTTGTGATGACGGCAGCTGCTAGGGGAAGGATGGATAAGCTTTTCTTGGCGTCACTGCCAAGTGCATTAGGACAAGCTATCTGCAGATGTTGAAACTTGATTTGGGTGGAAGAGTAATTTCCTCTTAGTATTATTACTGGGCATGGGCAGGTTCACATTGCCTGGATGGGCTCAGACCCAGTAGGCTTGAAAATTCACTAAATATGCACATGTTATTTATTTTGAGTACCTCTGGAAGAGAAGCAAAACCAGCTCATTTTTTGTCAGGAAAAAAAAAAAGAAACAAAATCTCTAGTGAAAAGATATAATCCAGGGTGGAGGACCTGATGCAGTGAAACAGAAACATAAAATCATAAATAAACCCAGGCCATAGTATATCAGTCTCCTAAATCAAACTTTCTATAAGTACAGCAGGGATTTAAAGACAAGAATTGACATCCTACCTATTATTAAAAACAACCTTTTAGAGAAAGTAGCAAGTCATCTATTTCAGCAAACAGGTTTCAGTAGAAAAAATTATTCCAACTCCACCAAAAACAAAATCCCAAGAAAGAAAGAAGGCAGAGGAAGAAATGAGAAAGGAGGAGAGGAGAGGGAGAAAGGGGAAAGGAGGATAGGAAAAAAGAAGGATAGGCAGAAGGGAGAAAGAAAGGAGAAGGGAGGAGAAGGGAGGAGAAGGGAGGAGAAGGGAGGAGATTCGAGGAGAGGAGAGGAGAGGAGAGGAGAGGAGAGGAGAGGAGAGGAGAGGAGAGGAGAGGAGAGGAGAGGAGAGGAGATTCGAGGAGAGGAGATTCGAGGAGAGGAGATTCGAGGAGAGGAGAGGAGATTCGAGGAGAGGAGATTCGAGGAGAGGAGATTCGAGGAGAGGAGATTCGAGGAGATTCGAGGAGATTCGAGGAGAGGAGAGGAGAGGAGAGGAGAGGAGAGGAGAGGAGAGGAGAGGAGAGGAGAGGAGAGGAGATTCGAGGAGAGGAGATTCGAGGAGAGGAGATTCGAGGAGAGGAGAGGAGAGGAGAGGAGAGGAGAGGAGAGGAGAGGAGAGGAGAGGAGAGGAGAGGAGAGGAGAGGAGAGGAGAGGAGAGGAGAGGAGAGGAGAGGAGAGGAGAGGAGAGGAGAGGAGAGGAGAGGAGAGGAGAGGAGAGGAGAGGAGAGGAGAGGAGAGGACTCACCTCACTACAGACTTTTACAATTTTTTCAAAGTTTACGTGGAAAGGACCAAAACTACAGATGTCATTATCAGTTCATCCATCGAGGCACCTGTGTAGCTGTGCCATTGTGTCCTTGTGTTTTCACTTGAAGAGGGCTGCGTTGGGTGAGTCTCTTACAACCTGTAAGTCTTTGCCTCTTGACTTGAAAACTATGTAACTATTTAAAAAGCCTCTAAGAATTGCAAAATGACAGGAGATAATACCTCTGAAGCAGGCTGTTGTTTTACCAGCCTCTGATTTTTGAAGCTGGTAATATTTTATCCACTTTACATGCAGAAAGGTTCTCCTCAGAGGTTAACAAAGTAACCGGAGAGCATTGCTGGAGATTGCTCTGTAGTGATGGAAGACTCTAATGATAGCTGGGCCACATGTATGGGTGGCACCATGATAAGTAAGCTTCATTCACAACAGCTTATGTCCAAACACAAGAGCACAAATATAGTGGAAGTTAAGTTTTCAAGCAAAAGGCAAGGGTAAAATCTAGGGGTAAAATCAAGGAGTAGACCCAGTCATGCTTCAGTTATTAGCTTTTAACTTGAAAGTCGACTTTAGAGAAATACGGTCTGAAGAAGAAGCTCTCTCAGCAGGAAAAGGTTGAAAATGGAGCATGACATTTATAAAACAGCCTCTGAGAGAGCAGAAACTCTCCCTCAGACATACCACGGGTTTCTAAATTTCTCTTGAGCAAAGTGCAACATGAGGAGCACGCATTTTACAGTTCTAAGCATATTTAATACAATATTTTTACAACAGCTGTTGCTTCCACAGAACTTTAACCCCACTGTGTAAATGCATCACAGGAAAAATACTCTATTGTCTTGGAGACAGCCTTTGCTCGCACGTCCTTTTCCAGAGAGCTGGTGTCAGCTTTCAGCTCCGGCTGCATTCCAGGCAGGCAGGCACATCTCGGCCTCTCTCTCTGTCTTCATTACTAGCCCCGTTGAAGGATGGAGGGCTCAGGAATCCGGGCAATTATCGGAGCTCCGTACCCGCAGTTTCCATCAGCACACCTGATGAGAAAAAGAAAAAAAAAAAAAAATTAAAAAATAAAGCCTTAAATAGGGAAGGGGGACTGGGGCAGGGGCACGAAATTTCTAAAAGATTTTCCGAGGCCAAATTTCCTCCCTCCTGCTTTTAGTTATGTTTTGGTTTTTGCTTATCAGACCTGGTTCAGAGTCAAGTGTCTTTTTCCTGCTAAATTTAAGCCAATTTATTGTCTTAGTTGAAAAGTGTTATGTTACAGCTGACACTTGGAAGACCATTGGAGATATCATGTGACAAATGCCTCCCGTTAAAGGACTCCGGAAACCTCTCCTGTCTTTGGGAAAGGTGACACCAGCCAGTGACTTGACCCCTCCAACTCTCTGACATGCACCCACTGATGCAGGTAGTACACAGCAAATGCTGTCTCATTACTTGTTTGCAGACACAGCCCAAAAATGTGTTCTGAAGCTCTGTCTTCAAAACTGGACACAAGAAATAGAAATAATTGGGAAGTTTTCTTAACCCCAGAATATGTGTTTTCATCTGAATTTTAGACATATGAATGCTCTTGAGGTGGCTGTGCTCTATGCATGAATAAAAATTGTAAAAAAATAATGATACAAACTTCACATATCACCACCAAGAATCAAAGAGATTTTTCAAAACGGTGTAACTGGAACTAATCCTCCAAAGCACTGAATGCCCCTAAATGCAGTGAATGCTGAGAGGACTTAGGTCTCCCAAAAGAACACTAAAGATCTTAAAGAATTAAGGCCTAAAATCTATTAATCTCTCTGTAAACAGCAAGGTGCAGCCATACCTTTGGCTATCTTACAGTCAACACTCCTTTCCTTCATGTATAAGCACTGCTTATCTTCCATTGTATATGTGCTCCTGTGTTTGGACATAAGCTGCTGCAAATGGTAGGTGGTGTAAAGCTAATGCAAATCTAAAAAAGTACCTATTGTTTGTCCCTGGACATCCTCATTAATGCCCAAATCCAGAATGCACTTCTATCTAGGGCAACACTTAATTGCAGTCTTTAGTAGAAACACATATTTCAGATCCCTTGCATTAGATGACAATTCCAAGGCATATGTTTAACATTAGGAGGTTTCTTTCCTGACCCAGAGCCCAGAAGATTAGCTGAATGTTTTTTCTAAAGGTTTAAAAGTAAAAATTCCCTGTGTCAGAACAGTTGGGTGAGCAAAGATCTGAGGGAGCCTTTTGTAACTTAAACAATACTTGACTGGAGTAAAAGCAGTAAGGTCCAATATATTGTCCTCTCTGAAACAGAACAGGCCTCAACAGAAGTAAGAGTTTTGGCTGCTAAACAAGATTGGGATGGAATCCAGGACTGGACCTGCAAATAAGCTCAATTCAAACAAATGAATGTTTTAGAGCTATGTAGTATTAAAATGACGAAGAGGTCGTAGAAGAGCTGTGTACCCTACAACATTGCAGGAAGCCCTTTCCTGAATTAGGCTGGCTTTTAAGTTTATATTTTGTCTTGAGCGTGACACTGATGCTCAAGTGGGGAGTGATATATTGAGCATTGATTCATACCTGCTGGTGCTCACAAAGTGTTGTTTGTGAAATGGGGGAAGAGGGAAGATGCCTTCAGCCAGGTCTAGCTTTACTGGCCCAGAATGAAGCAATGTCTTCCACTCATGGACAAAGGGCTCAAGAGGCAGTGCAGTCAGTTCCACCCAGCCAAGAAATGTGGTGCTCTTACAGTGCTCCTTTTCCAGCATTTGGTTGCCCAAGGCTAATGATGAAGAGCTCCATGAGCCAGCAGTCCCTAAGTCTGCTCTGCTGGCAGTTGGGGGTCACAGCACTGCTGTGAGACTGAGCAAAGCCAGCGAATTCTCATATCCAATTCTGCCAGCAAGGGACTTCCCCATCTGGGCTGGGCAGCCAGAGTGGCGAGCACAACTGCAAGTACTGTAGTGCGTGGCTTCACCATCCCCAGAGGGTTGTCTGAACTAGACTTTCTACTCATCTCTTTGCTCCTGCCCAAAAAAGGGTTTGAGAACCCTTGGTGCAGTACTTATTCCTGTCCATCTCTGATGATTTTGACCCACAGGCACACCAGTAATAAAGGAAAAAAAAGATCCTAGATTTACATCTTCCTTAATTTTCTCTTGCTTCTGCTTATTCTGCTGACACCAATAAGGAACAATGAAGAACACTAATTAGGATGATTTTCCTGATGCATCCAGAGTCACAGTCTGAGCCCAAAAAAGTAAGGGTGAGCAGAGGGTGTTTGCTAAGAATTGTAGCAGATTTTGAGCACAGAAATAAAGCTAGGTGAATGGAGACAAGGATGCAAAACAAATGTGTCCAGACTGAAGTGAAGAGTATAAGACCTCTTGGAAGATATGTGCATATCTGTCCACAATCAAAAATAACATGCCACATTCTACAAGTGTCTCACGTCCACCCTGAATAGAGAGGTTCATTAGGAAACAGCACTGGCAAGTGTTGTCAGACTAAAGCATACCGAGGAGAGTCATTCTGATCTGAGTCACAGGATAATTAACGTGTACTTGACATTTGTGTGTATAGTTTTCCTTTAAGAGAGAAGATATTTCTGACTTCACACAGATATCACACAGATATTTAAACTGTGCCACCTCTGACTTGGAAAGTACAAAACCTTTCTGAGTTTGTGCTGCCAGCTGCATTTTTTGCTTCTTTGTTTGTTTCTGGACAATCAAAAATGCACCTAAAATTACACACTAAATAGGTAGAAGGTTGCAAAGGCAGCTGCGAAAATCAATGTGACACTTCAGTTGCTTCCAGTGAATACTAAGCCAAGGTGAGCAATTAGAAATATATCATACCTAATCACATCCATTTTGCTTTTGTAAAAGGGTGATCCTTATCTGGGTTCAAATAAAAACATGCATGTGAAAGGTTTGTATCCAATCACAGACTATACAATCTGACATGTTTCTAGTCAACGTGAAGCAACCCAGCTGGAACACTGAGGCTCTGAATGTTCCCAAATATGCAGGGAGACAGGATTATTAATAAATGCATTAGCAATAAGCTTGGCTCAGTTCAAGGTATTATATTTCAAAATAGACTTAGGGGCTTTTTTTGTGGTTTGAAACTGACTGAAGTGAGATGGTTGTGATTTATGTAATGCTAGCTCTGACATATAATATTTTTTAGAGACTGCTCTCCTGCATTCGTACATAATTAGAAGCAAATATGTCCTGCTATTTTCAAGAAGGGAATACTTCAATGTCAGAGTTATATTCTTGGAATTTCACCTTGGCCTTTCAAGATGTTTAACTGGTATTTTATTTATCTGTGTTTGTGACCTCTGATATCTACAGTTTCTTATCCTCCATGGATAAGACATGTCTTTGTCATTTTTTTGGTGCAGTTGCAGACTTCTAAAAATCTATGATAAAGTGTTCAAGACTGTTTAATTCTCTTGGACATATTATGAGCCATTATTTTTTCTTTGGTTCTTTCTTTCTGGACTCCAGAAAGAAAAATGAGTGTGTATAGTTAATTATAAGAAATCACTGGTAAACAATATTGAGTTTTTTCATTCCTTAGCAAAATATCAAACTAGTAAGATAAAAAATTTTCTAAAAAAAATCCTACTGTATGCTGAAGCAATGTTATGGTGTTTTTGTGGTCATGTTCTTCAGTGAGATAGGACAAAATTCCTGATCTTTGAAATGAAAGGTTGCATCAAAACTTTCCCAGCCAAGTGGCTAGGTTTCAGCAACAGAAGAAAAACTGCATCAGGCTGTATGTTCCATTGTAAGATCTCAAAGTACCTCACTGCATCTCACGCCCTGTCCAGGCTCCAACTCAGGAGTGTGTCTTCAAGTGCCCTCACCCTTGCTGGTTCTGCATCAGCCTCTGTCAGACAGAGCAGCCTACCCTGGGGCAAATGTCCCCTGTGAGCTGGATGTATTCTAGTAAAAAGCTTTCTCTTCTGAAACCTATGAAATATTGGAAAAGAACTAAATTTTCTGTGGAGGAATCACCTGCAGAAGTGATGAATCATCAGATCACATTTGGTGCCCTACTTCTTTGTTTTTTGGACTCCTTCATCTCAGAGGTCTTTTCTAACTTAAATGGGTCTGTAATCCTGTGATTTATTGGACCAGTTGCTGAAATTCTTGTGCCCTATCACCTGCTAATGGTGGCAAATCCATCACCAGCTGTTAGATATTTGGGAAATAGATGGAACTCAGAATAAAGTAATTCACACCTGCAGGTTTTAAAAGACACTCTTACTGATGTTGGTCAGTCTAAGGAGTACAAATGTAAATGGAAGGAGGGAATTCCTTGTTATATGGGTGTTTTAAAAAGATTTTTGCTTAAATTAAGCAAGCTGAAAAATTAGATCAGTTGAATCAGAAACAAAATTCTTTTCATGAAATGAAGCACTTTTTAATGAGTTTTCATACTTTTTGGTAACATAAAATATCAAAATACCATGTATTATAATTTCTAATAATTTAAAGAACATCAGGTGAAATATCTGACACACAAACAGTCTCTCAGGTGAATTTGATGCAGATAGACAGTTTCAAGAAACAGGAACTTTTTTTTTTTTTTTTTTTTTTTTTTCAGCAAGAAGAACATATTAGATACAGTATGCTCTCCTTTTCCAAATTAACTGTCTACCAAAGGCCCAGTCAGTAACACAGACTCAAGTTGAGCACTTGTTAGAGCCTGTGGGACCCTTGCCAGAGCTGGAATTGCAAGGCTGATCCCTCGGGGAAGTATTGTAATAACTGTGCTGTGCTGAAAGACTTTTGAAGGAGGAAAAAAAAAAAAAAGCCAAAAACAACCAACCATGGGAAACCCTCCAGGTACTTCTTGTAATTAGATACAAATTCAGTATCATTTTAAAAAGCAAAGAAATAATTACCTTCATTGTTTCATTTGGAATGCTGAAAAAAGTTCAAAACATCCCTGTTTTCAGCAAGTTCCCCGACGTGGGAGCTGAGGAATGTGCAATACCTCCTCAGGTAATCTGGCTGGAACTACAGCTAAACGATGGCTGTGTCTTCTGCTGGTCACAGAGATGGAAAGGGTCATGCCCAATGGACAGCTCAGTCATGTACAGACTAGCCACAGGTACCCAGCCAGGCCGATTACTCTGCCCACGTCTCCACCTCACCCTTTCCTGCATTTCCAATGCACTCTATAGTTTTCAGCTTTTGGAACAGTTTCAGGTCTAGCATAAGTAGTGGCAACTGCAGTGAAATGACTGCCCTCAAGACCTGTTCCACAAACAACAAATATGTCTGATTTCCCTTCTTGAGTCACCTGTTACTCTCTGACCTGGACTTCCATACAGGCACAAAGTTGTTTTGAGAAACAGTTTGCATCAGAATACATGAAATTCATGTTAAATAGCACTTATTTTTATTAAACATATGCATTACATAATAAGCATATGCTGGTGAATGATTTCTGAGTTTGTCAGTATCTGTCACTAGAATTACATTATCGTGGAACCAAAGCAGGGAGGAGATCATCAGTGATGTGCAGCTCATGACCTCTCATTATTGTCTTTAGTTCTCAATGCAGCAGCATGAACTTCTGGCTCACAGAAGGAGATGCTGCCCTAGTTCCACTAGGTTATATTAATTTTCTTGGTTAGGAGAGTGTCTTTAAGGACACTCACTTACCACCCAGTCACTCCAGCACATGGAGTTTCAGATCACTGACTGGTCTTTGCGCACAAAAAAATATACGCCCCTATGGTTAAACTAAACCAGAGAACATCACTTAGCAGCACATTGACTGTATTCCCATAGCTAATGAACATTTAGCACAAACTAGATCGGAGATATTCTGACACAAAACTCCTGAAACACATCTGTTGTGAATGTCTTCTCTGAAGTACTGCTCATACTGTGCTCTAGAAATTGCTTACTTACTAGGTACACAGATGTCAGGTTCACTGATGTACTTTAGGTTGTTACCTGAGAATGTGTGATTTTCTGTACTGCTGCCCATCATGTGTCAGAGTTCACACTGTATCCATACAGGATGATTGTAGATCATTCTAGATATGACTGTATTTAAAGATGCTATATTTTTTTCCTAGGAAGATTCTTAATTTGTTTCCTTTATCTAAACGACCTTGTAACATGACAGGTGTGCTCAGCTCCTGCTGTCTCAGACTTTTGCTCTGTGTGGCTTTACCGACTCTTTGGCTCTGAATTCAATTACAGACTGCATTCAGTAACAGCTTAAAGATAACAACTGGACAATAAAAGCAACTGAGCCTGCCAATGGATTAATAAAAAATACAAAAACACTATATAGAAAATATTCCACCATCACTTCAGGCAACCACTTCTCAACTATCCTCAAACTGCTGACGAACTTTTCTGCTGCATTTGCTTAGACAAAATGTGCCCAGCAGCCAATTATCTCCTTTCCCTCCTGAGAACCAAAGCATTTTTCTTCTAGCAAAGATCTTGTTAAGATACAGACCTATCTTCCCTAGCAGCAGAAGATATATGTATCTCCTTCTCAAAAGCACAGCAAAGAGAGCGCCCTTGTCCATCATCAATGACTTGAAAGTTTCAAATGTTCTCCTAAGCTACCACTTGCTTTTTGCTAAGCCATGCAGTTGTGTTAGAGAGAGTTTTATGTAATCCATGACTTAACGACATGGAGCCCTGACTTTTAAATTAGGACTTTGTTATTACAGTCCTCTTGTTAGCCACACGTGTCAGTATTAGAAAGATACTCTTATGTATTCTGACTTTCTTAGATCTAAATCCTGCCTGTGATGCTGTGTGGTGATAAAAAGTATACAAAAGCTTGAAATGCAAATACATTAATGGATATATTTCTCAGAGAATTTACAGCTTTTGTAGGGTCCCAGATAATAAGTAAAGTTGACTTATGTGCTGCAGTTCTTACTGTCTCAGTTTAAGATGCTTCAGAGGCAGATGCACTGAGGTAAAAAAAAGATGTTATTTTTACTCCGTAGTTTATGTTAAAGGTTAAATTTCAACAGCCTAGTCTTGTGGACGTTGATAGTTTCATCAGATTGTTACAAATATTTTAGTAAAAAAACCTGCATTCACTACTAACAAAATAAACAGCCACTGAATCTTCTTTTTATCTCCAAAACAAACAAGCAAACTAAACTTTACAAAAACAAAAAATTTACATCTGGGAAGTGATCTGGAATTAAACGGCAAACACAGAGTAGTTAAGCCTGTAATTTCATATATTTTCTTACTTTATACTAAATGTTGTTTGAAATGTGGTACCGTGTAGGCTTGATTTACACCTAGAGTTAGGAATGTGCTCGCTTGCTACTGTTCTTTATGTATGGCTTTTGGCCCTGGCAAGAAGCATCTGTTTCACATGGCAGAACACTGGAATCAAGTTGACTTGGTTTAAATTAGTTCATTATGTGCTAAGTAGTGATTTGGAGCTGTGGGTGTCATTGAAATGTTTTTCTTGTCTATAGAAAACTAGGAAATTATCTAAAGAAAAGGTGGAAAATGTTAACTAGGGCCAATAGCACTTGAAAAAAATGGCTGGAGGTGTCAGATCTTCACTACATGAATCACGTCGGATTTTTAGCTGCCTTTCCTGAAGTGCACCTGTAATGGAGGGGTTTTGATGAGAAATAGATTTAAAAAATATGTGAATGATAAAAGAGAATATGAGTCGCACTTCACATAAACACAAGATTTAACAAATGTTGTTAGGTCCATAGCAAATTGTAACTGAATCCCACTGATTTCTTGAAGGCTCATGAAGAAATTCAAGTAAAAAGGACATTCTTGAAGGAAATGAAACATTTCAGTAGTTCTGCTAAAATTGTTTTGCTGTTATATGGGATACATGTTTTTTAATGAAAATCTGTTTTTATAAAAAGTGCACTTCAGTGGTTTGAATGGAAGCTCAGGGGTTTTTTGATAGTCTGCTTTCATGCCGTACCATCTAGGAGGGGTGGAGAAGTGGTGACTGTGGCTCTTCCAAGGAGCAAGGAAATCTGATTGTGAGAAATCTCACAGCATGAGCACCAAGTCTCTGATCTCTGACCACTAACAGGTCATGCATCAGGACATTGCCAGACACTGAAAACTCACCCTAAGCAAGTGAGCCAGCCAGCTATCTGAGTGATGTACTGAGAAAGACGTGTTGTCTCACTGCTGAAGGAAAATAAAACCAAATCCATGTTTAAAGATCGAGGCATCTAATTTTCACCTTTAAGTATTTCAGTCTGAGGTCAATAAATGCTATTCACAGAAAAACATAGCTATTGAGCAGCAACCCTTTGTCCACTGTTCCTCTTCAGAAGAGACTGTAAAACAAATACATACCAGCTTTTGGGCAGCCAGGATGCAGAACAAAAGCTAGTACTGATTTCTTCTCTCTCTCAAAGCTGTCACTTCACCACACACAAGCACTTGACATAAGCCACTAATTATTTATGGCCTCAGACACACGAACCCTGAGTCTCATCAGCTCTCTGCTCCCTCTCTTCACACCCTCTCTGCTACTTCTCTGCAACCAAAGCCCTCAAGTCTCTGTGTACAACTTTGGTCCCTCCTCTACTTTCACAGTTCAGTAAACCCTGACACCTACCCCAAGAAATCCAAAATTATATTTGGCATCAACAGGAAGGATCCTAATGGCACAGGACATTGTTCTGCTACCTAATAAAACTTTGTAGTGCTGCATGCAGAGTCTCTCTCTGAAGCCCGAGAGGGGTGTAATGTGTTCGGAAAGCACACGCGAGGGAAAGCAAATTGCTTAGTTTAGCAGGGCAGTAGTCTTGGCAAAAGGGTTTAGGAGGACTGTGACTCTGATTCAGAAAGGAGACATGATATGACATATCTACAAAATCATAAAGGTAGCGAATAACTTGGATGTCAGGGTCCTGTCCAGCCAATCTCACACTGTTAGAGCTAGAGGACACCATGACATTCATGGATCACCTTAAGTTATATTAAAAAGTATCCATTTATAGAGCACACAGTGAACTTCTGGAACTTGCTGCCAGAGGAAGGTGAGAAGGCAGGTAGTACCAGCAAGGCCTCAAACAAGAAAAGGCAAAATTTGTGTGCAGTGTCTGTAATTTATATGTGAACACTATGAGGACAAGGCAGGGATATAGCCTGTCTCACCCCTTGGTGATGCTGGGAAAGAAGAAGAGGAATGGCTCCAGAGTGTCCAGGCTCACAAACTCTCCTGCAAAATAGCATCTTCCCTTATGGATTAATATCTTGAAAATCTTCCTGAAGCTGTAGACGGGTTACCAAGCATTTAGCAGAATCCTTGAAATGTTTCATCTGTAACATAGGCTGCAACACAGAAATCAATGCCAGAGGCTAGAGTTTTCTAGGGCATAGGTGGAAATATATTTTTTTTTTTGGAATTATTTCCCTTTTCAAAATTGTGACAAGTATTCTTACTATGCACTGCCTCTCAAGGAGAACTGTTCTGCTCCTATGGAGACGTGGCTTTGGTCATACCCCAAAGATACTATTGGTGTTAATAGTGTCATAATTGCCATTGTACCTCTACATATCTCCTGATAGTAAAACACATTGAATTCAGCTAATTTACTTTTTAATCTTGGATACTAAATATTTAATTTCTTTTTTTTTTTCTGGTTTTAGAAAGAGCCATTGCAACCTTTCAGACTCTTACTACTACAGGGTAAAAAAAAAAGCTTGCTAATGTTTCTTCTCATCAGATGCCTGTCAATCTTCGGTCCTTACTTATCATGGACACAGAATTCAGAAAAGAATATATAAATAAGATATGAATTCTGCTTTATCTAAGACGTCTGCATTTTTTGACATACATTGATTTGAAATTTGAGTAGTATCATCAGTGGGACAGTGATACAGAAAGAAAAAAGATTTGGTGGTGTTCAAAATTTGCTGTTCACACGATTTTGACTATGCCCAGTTGTGACTGACACATTGTTGGCAATAAGGTATTTATAACTGGAAAACAGTCTTTGGCTGTAGAGAAGTGATTAGTAATTTCCCTCTTACACTGGATCCCTGACTCTTGAACTGACTAACATGTAACACCAGATCTCAGATCACTTAATTCCATATGCATTTTAGACGTCTTATATTCTAGTTCTGGTATGCAAACATTTGTTAGCCCCATTTATCCCACCCCTTATTTATTTGTTTGTTTGTTTGTTTGTTTTGAACAGATTGGATTACTGCAACAGATTGTATCAGTCTGCAATAACTGATATGGTTTGTATGTAGAACTATGCCTTCCTCCCTTCTTCATGTTTATGGCATTGCTTCTGCTCTTAAACAGCAAAACACACTACCTTTACCCCAGGCCTGTGTTCCAATCTCAAAGTGAAATTTCCAGAGGCAGTACTGTCTGGGGCAGCAGGCCTTCTCATGTGCATTAGGATACCTCTGAAAGTCCAGTCAGTAGGGCTGTGGGCTTACTGAGGGCATGCATGTGTCAGTGTGACCACAAGGGCTTATTCTTTAATAAGCAGTAGCAAGCCTATCAGTAATAATGGAAATGTTCTAGCAAGGACACTTGAATTGAGAAAGCTCTTAGCTACCTGCACATTTCCTGCCAGTGCTGGAGGAGGCTGTGAGCTTCACAGATCTGCTGTGGGTGCACCTGTGAGGTCACATCTATATCTCACCCCTAGCCCTGCATCCACAGACTGCCTGTGCAGCTCCCTGGCTCTCTAGGTGGAAAACCAGGGATCTACAGATATCCAGAGAGAGACAGAAGATACTGAACTGTTATACCATTGCCAGTGTCAAACACAGGGCTAAGGGTTTGGAGAGCTGAAGGTCTGTGAGATGGGCATAGTGTGCAGGAGAAGGGACACATACATGTACAGGCCCTTCATAAAATTCTTCTTGTCTTAGAGTTCGTGGTTTGAGAAAAAAATGGCAAAATCTTGGTGTTATTTTGTTTCTAATAGAGATGCCTTGGGAAATCCATTTTTTCAAAAAATGGACAACATCTGAGCTTTTTTGTATGTAAACTGTTTGGAGGAGCAGAGCTTCAGGTATTTTTAAGGCAATTGAGCAAGGGTTAACTTCATTAACTGTCTGTGATGGATGCATGTCATGAGTCCTACTTTTATGTATCTTTTGGGATCCTGGAAACTTTGTCCATAGCAAATCAAAGACCTTGCCACAGATTTTAAAGAAACATATAAACTCTCAGTTTTAGCACGGTTTCTCCTTGATGCCTTTCAGGACAAGCAGTAAATTAAATATCAACTATACAAAAAATCACATTGTGTTGCCAGGTAACATACTCTGTTTTCACTGGAATAACATAGTAAGTTTGGAGGATATTTAACTAGGATCGAAATCAGAGCCTAGTAACTGGTGAGTGGCCCTTAATACTGTGCCAATCATTATTTCCCAGCATCGAGTGGCTGGACAACTTTACTGTAGGTAAAGTGCAGCTAAAGGATGATTGTTAATAGACACAATAAGGTCAACATTATTTAAACAGAGTAGCTTTTCCCATTACGGTTTATACTGTCTTGGAATAAGTGGAACAACATAGAAGTGATGGCTGCAATGAAGAGGAATTCAATCCTTTCTGACTCAGAGCACTATATATAAAACTCTTTTCCAGAAGCAGCTGATGTTTCAGCACTGAAGGCCACCCCAGCTCCTGAAGAAATGCATTCTTTAAAGGGACAGGACAACAAGATAGATGTAAGAGATTTGCATTTGTTTTGCTTGCAATAGAAACTTCTTACATGACCTGCACAAATGTTTCTTTATGTTGTGTTTCAGACTAACCTTCATTGCCTTCCCAGGGACATTGCCAAGATGAGGGGCTGAGTCCCTAGTAAGAATGACATTGCTTAAGAAAGCTGGTGCAGTTCCTGTCCTCTGGTCTGTATAGGGATGGCTAAGGCTTGACAGACACCTACGCTCTCTTCACCCCAGGCTGCTGGCTTGCCTGGGTTGAAGAGAGCACTCACAGGCCAGGTGAGGGGGCAGGAGCTGATGGGTTTGATCACCTAACTGGTTTTGCCTCAATCAGGTGTACAATGGGAGAGACGTAGCCCTGTCAACCGTTGTACCTCATCAGTCAGAGCTCTGAATATATCCTCAACTTGGCTGTTCTGATGGTAGTCATGCAAAAATATGTATAAGCAAATCAAACTGAAGTAATCTGTACTTTTTTTTCTTTTTCCTTTTTTTTTTCTTTTTTGCCTACATGTTGTGTCCGTGTGAACCACTGGATTCTGCCCACTTTCCTACTTTAGCTGGGAGCTGTGTACAGGACAGTGACAGATGCATTAGGCTGAAACAACAAACCCAGAGCAGGTGTAAGGATCTTCATTCCAACCACAATTGTGTGTCGAAGCACCTAGGAGACATAATGATATTAAAAATAGTAGCGTAAGCAGCATAAGAACTGCAGGAACTAAGCTAGGTACCTACCTCCCAGTACCTTTTCTTGCAATAGTAGGGATAAGAGACAGTTTGTAGCAATACAAAAATTAAAAGAATATTTTTTTTCATTCTCAAAACACTAAACTGAGAAACAGTGACTTAGAGCAATGCTGAAAACCTACATCTCTTGAGCATTAAATTAAAAAATTACCATTAACCCCAACAAGGGAACAAGAAGACTTTTGGAGATTTATGCAACAATTTCCCCTTCTAAAGCAGGAGGCTGTAGTTTCATTTGATGGTTTACCTTGTGGTACATATGAAAATAGCCATAGTTCCTGTTTGGTAAGCAAACACAGAAAACAAAAGATGATCTTTGGGGGCTGAACTTTGTTATTTTGGGTGCAAAGGTTTGTCAAAGAACATGGAATAAGCACTGTTCAGCTGGCTTTTTTCCTTGCTAGCAGCTGGTCAGTCACAGGTGCTGGCAAAAACCCCACCAACCACTGAAATGTTGGGACTTTGGAATGGAATGGAAGGGCTTTGTTTTTTTACCACCACACTGAGAGAGTTCCTAATTTGCTCTGGTTTGAAGCGCTCCTTGTGAATACAGTAAAAATAAAAAGAACTACAGAAGGAATATGAATAAATACAGAGGAACTTATTTGCAAATAAAACAGCTAAGGGAACAATTGTACAGTATCTGTGCACAAAAGACAGTCTCTGGGGTAAAATCTGATTGTCATTTCACTTTCTAGCTGTGCTATCCCTCTACGAATAGGGTTGTAGCATCTCTGTCCTCTGGTATGTACCAGAGGAGCAGATGGAGAGCTAAAAAAAAGGGTTTTTAGAGAGTGTGGGAAGGTGCCTGGACACTCAGGAAAACCACAAGATAAAAGTCAAGCAGTCTCATTACTTCTGGGGGACGTCCAATAACCTTTGTGATGCGAATACCTTACCATGGAATTTTCCTGGAAACTGGAGCCCCAGTGGGCACTTGATTCCCACAGTAACACCAGGAGGCCAAGAGAGCAGCCACAAAGCACCTGAGGTAATGCTGGGAAATGTCTCCAGCAGGAGACAGAAAATCACGTTTGGACTTTATGTGCTACTCCCATCTCAGTAAAGAGCATAAGGCTGTAGTCACAAATAACCTGTATCAGACAGTACCATTTTTAGGGCTGGACAATAGCCACAGGCCAGAGGGAAGCACAGATTTCACTGTGGTGACATATATGGGTGAGTTTGTTTTCCATTACTTTTGTCTCTACAATCTAAATGACATTTGCTGTGCCAGGAACCGAATAATTTGGAAGCTGTTTGAAGTTCAAAAGACCATCGTTTTTTGTAGGATAGGGGACAGTAATGAAATTTTTGAAGGAACAAGGCATATTGCATACTAAATGGATAAAACAATTGAAAATAGAAAAGAACATAGGTTCTGGTATCCCTGACAAATCTGCTGTCACCCCATGTCCCATTTCAAGTTTGCACACTGTACCTCTTCAGTGTTGATACAAGCTTTGGTGGACATAGTAGGTAGCACAAAGAATAAATATACGTTTGAAAAAAAACAACAACAACACTTTTTTCCAGCCGCATTGGTATTTCCAGATGGCATTAACTGAGTACCAATATGAAACAAGCTATTTCAATTATCTATCTCTTACAGCAGAAATATCTTTTTATGAAGAGAGATATTGTATGAGGTATTGCATGGAAAGCACTGAAGTTTTCTAGAGTGATGAAAATTTCATTTCTTTACTGAACAAGACTTGTATTATCATTATGTTTTAGATGGTATTCCACAACTTTTCTTTCTAATAACACCTGATTTTGCCAGCATTCTGCAGTTTTGTCTGTGCTTGTACCTAAGTTTTTGTAGGTTTCAGATCTGTGTTCCTTTAAGGCTGTTCATAGTTGTCTGTGCCTTTTTTATTATTATTATTATTTAAAATTTACTGTAGTATAGTAAAACATGGAACAAATAGTGTTTTCTGGAGTTATATTTTTTCAAATGCATTCCAACTTCTCCATATTTGTCAGATTCAAGGAAGGAATGAGAGATGAGTGCAAAATGAGGGCAGGGACATGAGAATAAAGTAGCCTTAGGAAACTTCAGGCTTTGTTCCGGGTCTATGAAGTAAGACAGACAATATGAAGTGGAAGATGAAGATCCATCTAGAGGTGTGACAAATGACATAGATATATCTCCCAAGATGTACAGTGTCCTCAGATCCTTTCAGGAGAACAAGATGCTTATATTACTTGGCTGCTTATCTGCTATTTTCTGGGTGGCAGTGGATAAGATCTTGCTTATGCCTGTGAGAATGACTGAATTCAACCTTAGGCAGAAGATTGCAATCATATAGATAATCTAGTCCCTAAAGTAAGCTTGGTGGCCTCAGCTAATTCAGTTTATGGGCTGCTTTTCTTATTGTGGGATCCTAGGAGAAACTTGCATTCACCAGCGGCTTGATCTACAAAAGGTGCTAAGTTTTTCCACCTATGATTAATTTCATGCAAAGCTGTGTGTGCTTGCACCTCTGAAACTCAAACCTTACCTGTGATGCATGAAGAATCTGTCACATTCAGTTTCTCATTATCCAGGGGCACAAAAGTGATTGAAGAAGGGGAGAAAAAACAACAAACCCAAACTTCATAAACGTTCATTAAAGTCCATCATCAGTATCTAAGCAGCATGATAGCATAAGGATATGTCAGTTGTCACTTTGCAGCATGCAAGTTTTATTCCCAAATCCCCCCAGTAACCTAAATAAGAAAGGCAAAAAGCACAAAGAATATGGCCATCTGGAATACATAATGTGGAAAGATCTGCAATGCATTATATGGTCTGGAAAGTGGCTGGTTGAATTCCAGAGAGCTAAGATAGACTTCAAAGTCTGGCCACACATCAGTGAAACTGCTGATCAGCTCAGATATTTAAAGTGGGTGTAGATGAATGAATTTATTACATTTTTTATCTGTTGCATTCATATGGGAAAAGATGTCTGTGGACAGGTTCTCTGCTGATTTCATGCTGGGTTCTTTTATTTGAACTGTATAATACATTTTCAAAATTTTACATCATATTGCAGTTTTGCAAAAGGAGTATTTTCCCATAATTTATAATGCCATCGTACAAGAGAGAAGAAAACTAAAAAGCTCAAATAATAGTAAAGAATTAGACATGACTCAAATACCTTAAGAAAAGGTTAGAAAATTTTAATTAAAAAGAAATAAAGACAAATCAAGCTGGGTTTCCACCTTTGTTCTGTTTTTAACTAAACACAAAAATATCTATCACTTAGGATGTTTCATATTTTAATTGCAAACAGCTTCCTCCTAAATTAATTGATATGTCTGGCTCTTATTTACCCAGACTTCCAACTTCTCTACATTTGTTGGAGAAAGGGAAAGAAAGATAAAGCCATACATTTCACTGTTTTCATGTGCTGATCCTAGAACTTCATGTATCAGACCTGAGATTTGATGTCTTCAAGGTGTATTTTACCAAGCCTATGGATGAAATAATTAATCTCCAAATTCTGATAATCTCTAATGGATGATTCTACTCTTCTTTTTCCTCTACTGAATGTCAGTTTTGTTCCAGTAGCTCATATGAAACATCCTTTATTAGGATCTTCAAAGATAAAACTACTCAAACTAAACATAATCTTACTATTTTACCTGTTATTTAGACATAGAATTTAACTATGAGTCATAAATAGATGATTTTTACTGTAAAATAGCACAATTCTATATATGACAATTTTTTCACAAATTAGTTTGTTTGTGTTAACTTTTGTACTGAGTAATTCAATTTCCTGTTTTTACAGTGCAAGTGTCAAGTAAATTGTTGGGAAAGCTGTTTTTAATTGACTTTAATTATGGTATAATACATGCATGGGACTAGTTGCATGGCGTAAGAGAACTGTTTATGGGAAGTACATTTGTGACTGGGTTTTTAAGGTTTTACCTTCCCTGGGTCTGTAAATTCCAGTTTATTTCATGCAGTTTCCCATCCTCCAGCTAGGTTAGCACTTACCAAGGAAAATGCAGCAAAATTCCTTCAAATACTGTCAATATCTAGATCCGCACCTACAGCACAGCAGAAATTGCACCCCTTCTTAACACCATCTCCTCCCTTTCAGGAAGATAAGAATAATTGTCTCAAAACTGTGATGATCTTGGAAGATAAATTATGCTCTGCACAATATTTTTCCAAGCTATTAATGAAGTCTTAGAAAGAGGGGGATATTTTCCAAATATGGACGTGGTTAAGGACTGGTAATTACAGTTAGAGTGGACTTCAAGCCACTGTAGCTATAGATCACTCGATTATTTCAATGACCATCTCCCTGCCAGGGGACCTCCTCCAAAGTTCTCTGAAGACTTTTCAGCCATGCATTCTTCACCAAACCTCAAAAGCTGAGGTTTGAGGTGATTTACCTCATTATTGCCAACAGCTTTGAAATATCCGTAAGGGCAATCCCCATGGACATTTGACTCATCAGCTTCCTGTTTCTACTGAAATCCAGATGTCAGAAATAATCTACTATGGCTGAAGAAGAAAAAAAAAAACAAAGAAAAAAGTTGGCTGAGTATTTTAAAATCTTCACACACCACGGAAGTTTGGGTGTAATTTTCCTCATACTTCATTCATACCTTTAAAAGAAGGGGAGAGGAAAACATGTACTTAATCAAAATCCCAGGCGTGCTTCCTGAGCCTATGTGTTTTGCAGATGGCAAAACTCAGAAGACAGATTGACTTTTAATCAATGTTAAATAAAGAAGAGCATCTGCTTCATGTAGTAAAAATGTACCCTATGGTCCCAGTCATCTGGCACACTTGCTGCTGACATCACTGACTCAGTGACCGGGAAAGTGTGGTGGTAGCACAATGCACACCAAAGGTGGGAACAGGGGTACCTGTGATAGAATAACTCAGTATTCAAGAGTCCATTTACCACACCTGGGCACAACACACTGAGGGAGTAATTCCTCATAAAATCCATGGGAAAAAATCCTTCTTTATTGTAGAAACAGATAAAAAACTCAACTGCTTGAATAGTTTATATTTCTGAAATGACTGCGGACAGGGTCTAAACTTTGTTGTTAGATTGCAGTCTCATTGTCTTTTAAGCAAAGGGGTGCAAACCCAGAAATTGCTTGGGTAATTGGCTGGAACATTTTATTCCCTAGTACAACTTATTATTTGCTGGTGAAGACATTCCTATTTGAGGAGAAAGAACTGAAGCTGTATTTGCCTTCAAGAAAGGTTGGTAGCTATATGTACTCTGCCATGATCTGTTTCACTTGTTTTCAAGCTTGAGAAAATAAAATTGCAAAAAACATAAGAACAAGGTGTTTTAAGAACTATGAATAGAAAACAAACATAATGGTTGATATAAATAATGTATCAGTAACTTGAAGGCTAACTTTTTAAGTCATCCAGAAAAAATATGCAAAGTACTA
The DNA here is from genome assembly GCF_021018805.1 of Prinia subflava. Classification (NCBI taxonomy): domain Eukaryota; kingdom Metazoa; phylum Chordata; class Aves; order Passeriformes; family Cisticolidae; genus Prinia; species Prinia subflava. Next base: position 50,587,015 of record NC_086283.1, on the reverse strand, counting down.
TGTTTACAAACATGTAGGTTCACTTTTAGAATGAACAATCCACATAAAAGAAAAGTTTCCTAGATAACTACTTTCCAAGAAAAATCCTTCAACCAGGTGTAAAAAGGTATGAAAAACATGCTAAACTAAGAACAATAACATGAACCTGTGTGCAGTAACGTTCTGAAGAACCTGAAGTGTATGGGATGTAGCTATTTCGGGAAGATGTTTGGAACTCATGTCAGAAGATATTCTCTTTAGATGAAAGTCAAGAGTGATTCCAGTTAATCATAATGGCACTTTAGGGCCTCTTCAGGCCTATCTTATAAACTGGACTGCTGAGGGCTGTTTAGCACAAGTGTAAGCTAAAATCACACACGACCCTCAAAGAAGTGCTAGCAGGTAAGAAAAAAGGTCTGAACAACCACCCCCACACCCCCTCACCCTCCTCCCCTCCCCCCAACAAAAGAAAAAAAAAAAAAGAAAAAAAAAGAAAAAAAGAAAACTAAACGAAACAAAACAACAAAACCCAACCCAAAAACCACAGCCTTGTTTCAGAGTCTCTAGGACACAGCAGTCTTTGTCTTCTGAGCATTTTCTGGCAAGCCAGGGCTTTACTTTGGCAAGCGTTAACCCAGTTTGAGGGCAAAGGCTTCACTTTCTTATCAGCTATCTGTTGCTTAATGACAGCATACTCAGTCTTGTCCACGCTTGCTAAAACTTGTCATCCTAGAGGTTCTAGAGTAACTTCTGGAATCACTTTTAAGGATACAGGATCTTAGCTGAAGATCCTTTAGACATCTTAAAGAAATCTAGATTACCTTCACCACCATTTAAAAGCAAGGAGAGGGGAAGGTCAGATGTATCATCTTGCTAACAAAACAAAAATTGCTCTGTAGTAACTGGGAAAAAAACAAATGACCCTGCTTCTTCTTGAGGGAGCGGAATACTCCTATTCCCTTTTCCCAGAAGCTGCAGCTTCTAGCTCTTTTCTAACATAATTGTGGGTTTCTAATCAATTCCCTGTATTATGAAAATCAGAAAGGGAAGGGAGTATGTGGGAGAAAAATGTCCATATATAAGACATATATTAAGGATAGCACTAGAAGGAAAGACTTGAGAACAGTGCTAAATGAATCATCTGAGGTGTTTCTTGGGTTATAAAGTCTTGCATGTCTTACAATGGTTTCTTGGCTGCTAGTCGAGACCAAGTTTGTCAGTCACTAAAAGTTTACTGGAAGTCTGAAAGCAGGAAACTTATCTGTTGGGTTTGGTTTTACATGTAAGCCTTTCTCTTTCATCTTCTTGTCCTGCTTCACATTTTTCCTATTGTTTAGATGTTCCAGTTTTTAGAATGTCCTAATAATCCTTTGAAGTATTTAATTTCCTCTTTTCCAATCTAAGCCAAAACACAGACTATATTCCATTTGACTGATGTTTGACCATAAGGATTTTTTGTATCTATGTTTGCACACACATAGATACATACATACAGTGCAGGCACAGGCATGTAATACTTCAGAAACACACCAATCTGTTACAAAGCTGAAAGCAATCTTCAGCCCAAATTCCTCAGTAGGTCATTCAGGGAGCTTTTTGAAGGGCAATAGAAGAATATCCCTTGTGCTCACAATTATTTAATGAAGAAACATCTAGATTGCTTTCAGAGCTCCATCCAGCAGAGGACTGTGTGTTCCACTAGAAAACTAAGCTTTCTCTGAGAACCACTGGATGAAAAGCTACACTTATTTTGCCATGCAAACTATGCAATTTAATGTGTACTTTTCTTAGGAGGTGACATGGAAAAAAAGACCTAACTAAAGTCTTCTGATCTAATGCCCAAAATACACTGCATTTATTTGCTTTATATATCTTAATGAAAAAAAGTCTTTTGAAAAATGTTCACATTTAGACACAAAAGAAAGCAAATAATTTAAAATAATTACTTTTTAAATGTCAGTTTTTCATAAATGAACCATCAAAGCATAATAGAGCAGGAGCAGGGCAACATTGTCAAGCAGGTATCCACTTCATAAAGCTGCACTCCAGCAGCAAACATTTTTAAAAACTAAATCATTGAAGGGCTATTATCTTTTTGTGGCTGCAGTCCATTTCTTCTCTCCTTTGGTTGGTTTTGAGGAAGGTTTCAATGGACTTAGCTGGTATCCTGGCACTCTTGCAATGTTAGACCCCCATGTGCTTCTCCACTTCCCCATCCAAGCAAGAGCTATGCAGTTTCCCCTTCTGCCTGCAGTCACACAGGAGGACAAGGGTGCAGAAGGGAAGAGAGAGTGTAGAACAATTAAATTCTCACAAGATTTTCCAGGATCTTTCTTTGCACTGTTTTCCTTTGTATTTTGTTGGATAAACTAGAAAAAATTTGCAAAGCAATAGGGAACTCATCCATATAGAACAAAACTGACAGATTCTATCAGTACATGGGTAGGTTTATGTAGAGAAACAATTTTTTTTCTGATTGTCTGATAGAAACCTGTATGTTCTCTAGAAAGTTGCTTCTTCCTCTCTTGAATAAAGCAGTGACAAGTTTAGCTTTCTGATTGTTTGTGATTTCCAGAAGGCTCTCCTGCAGCACAATCAGTACATGACATGAGGCATATTAAACCAAGCAACATGCTGCTCCTTTCAAAAAATCCCCAGCAGTAGGACGGTTTTTGTACCTCTGATCGTTTTTCTTCATAGAGAGGGAAGGCCACTAGAATATAAGATGGAAACACAAAAGGAATACTTGTTCCAAATAACCCACACTAAGTCCTTGATGAGCTTTCCTTCCTTTTCTCCTCAGCTTGGCTACAGACAAAGAGAAACACTCAGCAGAACACTGAATACTGAGAATACTGAGTATAACATGCATGCACTCTTTCAGGAAAACATTTTCATTGTGCTGCCTTCTAGTCCAAAAATTATTTGGCAGAAATCTTACTAACTATTTTTCACTTTGTGGTTTTTATCTACCTTATAAGTTATACTGGGAATAGAGAAGTTCAAATTCCAGCCCAAATGAAGACAATCATTTACATATACATCTCTTTCTTCATGTCTATTTGTGTTGCCTTTTGCCCAACTTGTAAGTGAAACTTGAGATAGCTTCAATAAGAAGGAAATAGAAAAGGGCATCTTTATTTGAAGACCTCCAGAGGCAGTTATGGAAAGATGTCCACAAAAGCCTACCCCCAAGGGGTCAGTACATTTTACAGGTTTAGGAAATTAGCATAATTGATAAAAAGCACCAACTAGGAGGACAAGTGATGATGCAGTTCCCTCCCAGGTCAAGCCACTTCTCTGGAGCCTCCCTGTCAGCACTAGCTGTACTTTGTCCATGAGAATGTATCTGGAAGAGTTGTTCTCAGCCTCGGTTCCCTTTACTCCACCTCATTTGGGCTCAACCAGGTTTTTTCAATCACAGGTGCTGCACAGAGATTTGTTTTTCTTGTAGTGCTTGCTTGTATAAAACATTTCCCTTCTGAAATGAGAAGGTATGGGGGGTCAAGCATTTTCTCTCATTTAATATTTTTGTTTGTTTGTTTGTTTTGTGAAACTTAAGAAATTGCTGGGATTTTTTTTGCTATCATGTTGCCTCCTTCTGTGATGGTTAAGGGGTTAATGTGTTGGCATAAGGTATTGATCAAAGCACAAGAGTAAGACCAAACCCGAATTCTTTTTTCAATTGTGCTGGATGAAACAGACTCATACCATGCTTTTGTTATGATCCCTTTATTCCTTCAAAGACCTGTACAACAGCTGAGCTTATCACGAGTTGGAAAAAAGCCCTAGATTTTATGGTTGTATGAAACCTAGGAAACAGCAGGTCCTTGATTCAGGTCTCTGCATATAAGAATGCAGCTCTGCTCTCTAGGGACAACAGGCTGCAATGTTTTAAATCATATAAGTAATTCAATGTCTGTTTCTTACTGTAGTTGGTAGGCTTTCTCTAAACTGAGAAGGGCAGTTCTTCAGACAGAACACTGAACAAAGGATAAAGTACAAATGCCATTCAATGGCTTCTAGCATAACTGATAAATGCTTTTTGTGTTCCTGTATCTGTCAGGTATGATATTAAACCTTCTCTTGTTAATCCTGACTACAGGTTTTCAGAAATATAATAAAACCATAGTTTTGCAGTGAAATCACCCATGGTGTGAGTTGAATTTTGAAGAATAATGGATTTACCTACTCTATGGAAAAAAGAATCGCTTTGTGGGTTTTCAAATGTGTAAAATATTTTCTCTGATATTAGTTTCTGTTCCTATGTGTTTTTCTAAGAATTAATCTATTTAAAATTCATTCAGGATGATACAAAATACATTAGCTCCTGTATGCCTGGAATTATTCTTTTAAAAATATATATGCACATTTCTAACTGAGCTTCAAAATACATCGCTGTTCTTTAGCTGATATGAATGAAGCCTATCTAATTATGAAAATCATTTTTTATTGTCTTTTTTTTCCAGACGAATATCTCCATGACAACAAAGTACAAGAAAACAACATACTAGTGAGTTCTCTCATTACTTACCCTATTATGAACATCTAGTTATCACCAGATTTCTTATGTGACTGCCTGGAGTACCCCAAGTGTAGACACTTAAATGTGTCTCTGGAAAAGCTGTGTCACACAGCTTGATAAGCTCATACTTGTAACTTTCAAGTATTCAGCTACAAAGTAAATTAATATTTTAAAGGCAGTTTGTGGGTTGCTTAAGGAATATTTGTGTGCAAATGTTGCCCAATGAAGAGAGTAAAAAAGAAATGTGCTTTCCAGCTAAATGTACCCAATAAAGTTTCAATGACGCAAAACACATCTGGCTTCAGGTTTTGCAATGCACTTCATAAATAAATTTTGATTAGTCACAGGTTTGCAAATCTACAAAGCAAAGCTGTGACCAGTGTCTCTGTATGTGGAAAGCTACTTATGGTATTTGGCTGGAGACCTTACAAAATTTGTATTTCACCAGCTTTGGGAACTTTTTTTGTGGTTGTATCTGAACTGCAGTTTGACTTTTGGCTTGCTCAACATAAAGGAGAAAGCAAAATTGAAAGCTAAAGGTTCTGTGTAGGTAGAAGCAAGAGAAAATGATCATATGAATAAATAATGGCTTTGCAGCCAAATTTGTGTAGCACTGTTCTTTTGTTTTTATTTGCCCTTTAATACAAGAGCAATTCGTATTTCAGAACTCAAGCCCAAGCACTGGAATCAGGATTTAAAGTACAAGGTTTTAATAACCCTGTCACACGTTCAAAAGCTCTGCAGATCTGTATCTCTGTAAGTAGCATTTTCATTTCATTTTCATAAGGAAACAATCTCAGTCCAGTACTTTGCAATTACTCCAAGATTGTCAGGAGAGATTTTGGCTCATATCTGGAAGTAAGGAGGCAATCTCAGTAGAGAGGGGTAGAAAAAATTGTGTGGCCACCACAGGGCAGCCATGAGAAAAGAGAAAGCAAGAAGAAGAAGATGCTTGGAAGTAGATCTCACTGTCAGAAAGTGGATATCCAGTCACCCCCTTCTGATGCTCAGTAAACACAGCAAATATCACCAGAGCCAGAACTTCAACATGACTTTTCTTTTACTAGAAGAAGGGGAAGGAAATTTGCCCATAACTAATTGTGCACTTGAGAGCAATGGAAATAAATAATCAGAGGAACTTGCTGGCATATGGAGTCTCCCAAAAGAAACAAAACATACAGGAAGTATGGGAAACACCAAAGCCAACCTTGGTTTCATCCTTTTGCTCATCTACTCTAGTTTATCTCTCTGAATGATCTGGAAGAAATTACACGTGTAACCCATTTTGTGATATTTCCAACATGTCCCAGATGTCATCCCTCAGTATCAGAGTAGGGAAGTCTGTTTATGAGGAAGGGAAATAGCTGCAATTTATGGTCTGACAAAGTCAGTATAATAACTGATTAGTGAGTTAGTGGGTTTCTGGTATTCTGCTTCTACTAACCACTTTTCTCCCATCAATTGAGATGTCTCATTTTATGGCTTCAAAGATGCTCAGAACAATGCTAGAAAGCAAATGGACTAAGAACAATAAATAGACCTGCATTTTAATTTAATACAATACAATTAATTTAAAACAATACAAGTACAAATACAACTACTATTCATCCCATCCAGAAATTTAGCTTTCAAGTTATGAAAACCATCACTAAACTATGCTGTTATTTCCAGTGCCTGGGAACAACATAAAAAAGATCTTGTTTTATGGAAAGGTCAGATCCTCTCACAATTGGAAAAAACCTGTTTGAGAAGTTTGGTCAAACCAAAAAGGCACTTCTGCAGTTTCTCACTACACTAGCCAGTAAAATAATAATTTTTAAAAAGAATAGTGAGGAACTGCAGATTATGTGCTCACATCTTTGGCCTCTCCAATGTTGCAGAAACACAATCAGATGAAACCCAGTCATAACATGCTTGAAGTTAATTGAGGAGACTGCAATCATTTTGCACAACCTTGTTGTATACCCAAGGCCGTAAATTCTTCTCCACCTGAAATACACTGTACCACAGGTTTTAAGTGGCAAAGAAGGGAGGTTGAATGGGAAGACAAAGACAGGGCTCAGTTCTGAAAGGCTCAGATCTGAAACAGTGGAAGAGACAGGGTGAAAGAGAAAACTGAAGAGCAAAAAGAAGGGGCAGGACTCTTCATGTGGGATGGCACTGTGTTGTGTAGGTATGCAAGTGAGTGAGCATGACAGCTACATGATGACTGGTTTAGCAAGGCCAATATAAGAGATGGGAGACATACCTGTGGCTCTGCAGAGTGCACACACAGAAGAACCAGTGGAGAGTCCATCCTCATGACCAAACCACAGTTACTATGGGCACCTCTAGCATTATTTCAGATTCATAGACCCAGGTATGACAAAGGTGTTGATCCTGTGTTGTTTTAGCAAGAGTGGACAAGAAAGCCTGGATATCCCTGCCACAGATGGACAGAGACACAAGGCAAGGGACGCAAAGTTTACAAGTCTCAGCAGATCTATTCACACCAGCCATAGCCTTTGAGAACTCTTCTTGAGAAGTTTCCTAACAACCTGGCTTTCTGACTGGGGGAACTGCATGGCCTCATCCTAAGGACTCTGTTTTTCTGTAATGAGGTAATCAGGTCCAGGCTTGTGCAAGGTAGGTAGGTGGGAAATAAAAACCCAAATTCATCTCCTTGAGGGAGTTGGGAGATACAGACACTTCTGGAATTAAACTCAAAATAGACTGTGTCCCAGATTTCCCAATGAATATGGGGAGATGCTGATTTATTTTGGTTGATCTATTTTGTCTAATGTAACTTGTACTGAAGCATAAGAGTAAAAAAGATTACATGTGTGTGTTGTGTCAGGACCCTTTGTTCTCTGCTGCCACACAATAAGTGCTAAGCCAGAGGAGTCCTAGAAGGTACTTACCTGCCTGTTGGCATTCATGACACATTCCCAGAGACAGAATACAGATCTCTGTGGTACTGTAGCTCTGTAGTTTGAACAATGCAATGAGTGGCCAGGACTTGCAGGGACGAGGCAGATATCTTCACAGTGGAGACATGGGAAGTCCTCCCATGAGAGTGAAAAGTTTGGAAGGTCTGCCTGAGGCATGTATTTGGAGAACAGAAAACCTCAATTTTTTAGGTTTGTACAATGCTGTGATCTTCCAACCAAAAGAACAAAGGACATGCCTCAAAAGATGAGGCACAGGGGACAGGCAGAAGACATGGCTATACCCTGATTAAACTGGAGAAAAGTATTGAATCCCATGGTTATATAGAGACATAGACAACTCTACTGTAATGTAGTCCTCAGAATGGAAGTACTTGAAGTTCCAGGCATTCACTTTTTACAATGAGATATTAAATTTCTGATCCCTGCTTTCTTCCTCTGGCTCACAAATATATGGGCTGCCTGCAGCCATTTTGCATTCGTGGGAAGGTTTGACTAGATCTCCAGAGAAGTGTCTGTATGAAGAGGCTGTATGAGCTCTGCTCCTGGCAGAAGATGTTGTGATGAAAACCCAGAACTGGAAATGAAGAGACTCCACGCTGCTAGCAGCATGCTGGCCTGTGAGCTTAAGCAGTCTGGTTAAGATTTCAAATAAATGTTTCAAAATTGGAATAATTTCACTCGCCTGTCTCTTAGGAGGGCATGAGGGGAAACTGGATTGCAGAGATGTAAAAGAGGCTGAAAGAACACACAGCCACTTCTGCTTCACTGTCACAACCCCAAAGACAAGCCTACTTTGTTGTAGTATTGTGTAGGAAAGAAGCAATAAGCAGTTCACAGGCTAAACCATATCCTCTGGCTCAACACTTTATTCTGGGATGAAAACTTTTCTGGGCCTGGCTTATTTGCCCTGCCCAGACAGACTGAGGAGCAGCCATCTTATGCCGTGAAACAATGGAGGGAAATTTGAGTTTGTCTTTCCATGATATGTTTGTCACCTACAGACAGGAGGATCTCATATCTTCCTTGGGCAAACTGCCTACAACTCCTGACTTTTCTGTTCTAACTCTTCAAAGCAGTGCAGTTTCCAGAGAGTAGTAACTGTGCTTTCCAAGTTGCAGAATCAATCATCAGAGTATTTCCCTACTTCATAGTTATTTTTCATAAATTTGGATCCTTTGCATAAAGTAATCACGTCTTCAAAAGCTTAACATTGGTATTGAAAAGAAGATAATTAAATACATCCTGACAAAAACAAATCATAGACCAGTCTAGAAATGTGATAATGTCTGTTTGCAAGATTGGGTTATTTACTTCATCCAGACTGCCAATATCCAGATTTGCCATTATCTTTTCCCAAGTTTTACTGTGGATAAGGATTTTTCCTGTGATGAAATATTTTCTGTAATTCAGGAACCAGCCTCTTGCTAGATAAGAACTATCCAGCTATATAAAGTGAGACATATTCTTGGCCTGCACCTGTCTGTCTACAATAAATAAAAATTTAAAAAATAAATATTATGTTCTTTATAAAGAAGCCTGCCAGTATTTGCTAATTGGAGAGAAAAAACTTAGCCTGAAACACAAAACAGAGACTGTATTGGTTAAAATTCCTGGAAGAGTTACTAGCTTCCATACATATTTCTGATTGCCTGATGGTATGGTTTCTTGCAGTTAAAAGACATAAATGTGATTGTCTGCATTCAGCAAAGTAATAATTATTTTCTTTCCTTTTTCAGGACGGTTCTTAAGCAGATAGAATTTTAAGTCCTACAGAAGTCAGTGACTGCTATACCCAAAGTCAACCCCATGCCAGCTTGGTTGGAGGAATGGCCCTGCTGAAGCTCAAGGATAAGAATGGATTTCCCAGGATAGCAGATATCTTAATCACCATGGTTGTGGTGGTGAGATTAGAAAAGCATTTGCAGCTGTGTCATACGAGTGCCAAAGGGATAGTTTGTTGTATGTTGCAAACAGAAAGGTGACCAAAAACTTAGGAAAAAATCTAACTAAAGGCTGACCTTGTCTAACATCCCGTCTCCAGCAGTGTCCAATGCCAGGTGTTAAGGAAAGAGGTGTATTTCTCTTGACCACCTTCCCAATGTCCAACAACAAGCAGTTCAGTAATTCCTGGGCCTTTGTAAGCAATAGCTTCCTATCAGGTTTTTCTTCTCTGAATTTGTGCAATTCTTTCTTGAAACCTTGGACACTTAATATGTCCACTGCCCTAATGTCTTCTCTGTGGAGAACCCTGCATAGGTATTTTGTGTTTTGTTTTCTGCACTCATCTCATTTGATATCTCCTGGTTCCTACTACAGAGGAAATGATGAACGCTTTTTCCTTATTATTTATTTCTCATTGCACTGATTGCCTTATTAGGAACTACTAACAACAACAACCTCAATAATCTTTCCCATAGAGCTCTAGTTTAATTCTTTCTTCAACAAAAACATTTGACCACTCTTATTTTCTCTTTGGCTTTTCCATTTCTTCTGCATCCTTAAGGAGGTACACTGTACTCAAGGTGGGGAAGAAAAAAAGTTGTGACATCTTCTACTATGCTATTTTTTTCTCAATCAATTCCAAGCACACGAATTGCCATATTATGGAATAGTGGTTGATGTTTATAGTGGTTTATAGTATAGAATAGTGGTTGAGTTTTTTTCCCTGTGAAAACCAGGATCCTATTTCCATAGAGAAACAGTTCCACCCAAGCTGCTCAAAGTATACGTTAAACTGGAACTTTTTTCACTGACATGCAGTTTTACAGTTGTCTACACTGAATTTCATCTGCCATTTTCTTACTTTATGTCTTATTCTGTGATGCCTTTCTATAGTTCTTTTTAATCAGGCTTTACCTCTGCCTCCTAAATAACAGACAAAATCTGGAGGTTCTGATATATTTCACTCCCTTTTCCAAATCTAAAACGTTTGTTGGCTCTATTGATGACCAGCTTCCACTGTAAAAAATTATCAGTTCCTGCCATCTAATTTTATTCCTTCTTTTAATTATGCAAGGTTTATTCAGTGTATCATAAGGCTCATTAGATTTATGAAGAATCTCTGCTGAGGGAGAGTCCTGCTGTGTGATGCTAAGAAAAGAGCTGTGCATCCTCCTTGACACACTGCCCAAAAGAAATAGCTATACCTGAAAATTCCTTTGTCAGTAACTCAGGTTTGGCTGCAGTTATCAGAACCTCATTAATAGCTTCATGTACGTTGCAGTTTCATACCTCTTCATTCAGTGCAATGATGGGGAGATGCCTGTGCTCTTTGTCTCTAATGAAAAATATTCCCTTCAATCTCAGATATATTAGGACATGCAGAAAACCCAGAAGGTGTAGGCAAACATACTCTTCATACTGCAAGATTTTTCACTTTGGGCATTTTCTTAGCTTTTTACAGAGGTCTCAGCCTTCCCTGTGATCTGTCAGCCAAATTCCAGAGGTATCTCTACCATCCACACTCCCTTTCTGCCTTTAACCTCTTGCAATTGTAAATGTTCTTTAATGTGATGCACAGCATGGCTCCTGTTCTGAGTGCTTGGCATAATGACAGGAGAGTTGTTCATGCTCTCTCTGGGCTGTGTGAGTGCTCAAAGAATTTTTTACCCAGAAGGCAATTGCTTGAGGCAAATTTAGTGTATTTGGGCAAGTGTCAACTAGAAGACCTGTGTCCTCCCCCTCTCAGTTCATGAGATTGTGGTTAGGGAAAAAATAGTATGGGTACAATTCATTGTAACTTATGGTAGACATAGTATCTCATACCACCTGAAAACCAGAAGTAAACATTTTTCACATTTTTATTCTAGTTTTTCTGAGGTTATACACAGTTACAGTGAAGTTTGAGATAAAGTGAGGACAAAGACACTTGAGAGCTGGGAGTTAGGCCAGTGGCTTCTCTGACACACAGGTCTGGTTTGAAATAAAATCACAACAACTTGCCAGTGTTCAGAAAGGGAAGTCAGAGGAACTCCAGCTGAAATTACTTAAACTTATGTTTAGCAATCATGGTAATACTAACACTATATGGATCCCTGTATGGTACCTAATCAAAAAATAAAAATTTCTGAAAGTCTCCTAGATAACAGGAGACGTGTCTCAATTGTTGTATTTCCTCTTCTTTTTTTTCTGGCCTATGTATTTTATTAATCTGTTCCAAAGTATTTGAAGTCTTTGAGGGACAAGAGCAGTGCCAGTAAAATGATCTCTGTAATTCAATTTGTCCCCACAGCAGAAAATTAGAGTAGAAAAAATATTTCCTTTGAAGGAAAGTATCATTCATTTGCAGATATAAGAGAAAATTTCATCTTGCTTTCTTCCAGAAGAGCTTCCCCTTCAGAGACTGTTGCTGAGACCTCCACTTCTTAGGTCATGGTCATCTCTTTTAGTGTTTTTATTTGCTACAAGTTGTCTGTCAAGAGGGTGAGAGAGAAAAGAGGAAATAGCTCTGCACCAGCTCTTCAGGTCACCAATTATGAAAGTCACCCCTTTGGATTTTGGCCAATTACTTCAGATATCTCCCTCTGAAATTAGAAAATCATCTTGGGACCAGCCTATACCCTTAAAGTGAAATCATGCTGTTACTTTCCTCTGATATTTGGCTGAAAAAAGCTCTGTATTTGGTTATTTTTCTAACACAACATGACAGGTCCCCGTAGGTCCTAGCTCAAAACTAGCATTTCCCCTCCACCCCATCCCATTTAACTGTAATGAAGCAACTGTTCAGAAGCAGAGATGACGACATGACACCTGTGAAAATACAAGATCATAAATACCATTATGTCATTGTAAATCTGCAGGAATTAAATAAAATTATGAAAATTGCAGAGTCTGTATATCACTCACAAGGCAGTCCTGAGGGTGTGGGTGTTGAGACAGTAAGAAGCTCAGCACCAGGCCCAGGAGAAAGCCCAAACCTCTGTTTGTAGGGCTGAGTCGAGCCTCATTGCTATGACATCGTAATGTCTCTGAAGCCCAGGTTTCCATTAACTTCAGTAGACTTTTAAAGTGGTCCCAAACACATAACCTAGAGTTTCAGCTTGCATAGGTGCTACATTTTCCCTCTGATTCAGAGGTTTTGTCAACCTGCAAATGGCTGCAGGCAGCTCTTAGGCCAAGACAATCATGACTGCAGAGCCATGACATTTTCTTTCAGCCTTTGAACAATGGGCTCCAAACCCAAATCCAAGCTTCGTTTAGTCTGTGGGCTATTTTCTGCCCTGTAGAAATCACCTGGGAACCACACTTACACTTTCTCCTCCTTCTGTGCCCCTGAAACCAAGGCTCTAGGCATTACAGCAGAAACTAGAGGCTTTCAGGGCTAGGATTTCAAAGGGCAAGAGCTGTGTTTGTGCACACAATATTTGAATGCACACTCGTTGCATGCTTAATCCCCCTCACGTGCAGGAGAAAAGGGTTGGATTTGCATTTGTAAGATAGCTGTGTCATGCCCCAGAGCTCATTTGGCCAAGGCTGCCATCTACCACTTTGTGTGTGCCTGTAGTTTGCATCTGTCCATTTTGCTGAAAGTGTTGGGTAGTGTGTGGCTCCAAGAGGGATAAATTAGACTTTAATTTTTGACAGCTTGCCCTTGTGCCTTTTCTAGCCATCTGGGAGATTCCTGCTCTGACATTGCCCCTGTGCCAGGACTTCTGCCAAGGTCTGCGTGTTTTCAGCTGTATCTGGTGAAGCTTCATTTCCTTGTGCCCACAGGTAGCCTGGAAGGTGGCTCAGTCTTTCCTCACTTATGCTTCGAAGACCCAAGGCTGAAGGAGTATATCTGGAGAAAACCTGCCCTGATCACAATGATAGAGTGCTTGATTTTCTGAAGGTATGGTTTGAATAAATGATGCCTGCTTTTGGGCATTTTTCAGCATGAGATTCACGCATGTGCTTCCATTTCCATGAGCTCTCTGTTGAATGGATGAGCTCACAAAAGAAATAATTAACATTAGAGGAGGAGGGAGGGGAAGAGTATGCTCAAATCATCAACATTGCCTTTCCTTGGGACATTTCAACTGACTTTGTGCACTTTGTGGCTTCATACTGTATAGTTTTTATGTAAATTTTTCTACTTCATTCCCCACAGAAGTATCCACATATTAGTTCATAAGACTCTGCTCTTCTGTCAGCAGACAAGCTACGTGTTAGTCACAAAGTTTCTCATTTATTCTGCTGCCAGGAACCTCTGAAAAAGATTCCCAAACCCTACAAACCTTAAATTGCATTAGCCCCCAGGGAAGGATGTCTCATGATAAGTGATATCTGATGGTGGCAGATTTTATCTGCATGGCAGATTGGAATTTATAAATATTCCTACTGTAGTGCAATCACCATTTTTCTGGGATAAACAAGTGTACTGTGCTTTGAGGGTAAGCAATAGACTGTCAGATTGGTGGTCTTTAAAGGGTTAAAAAGGCTAGAGCCAGTGTGAGAAAGCTCTTTTTTTACAACATTTCTAACAAGCTGAACAAAATCCAGGCCTTGTTTAATGAGCACATATTTTATACAAATAAGCTCAAACGAGCTTACCCATCTCTAATTAAACTAGAAAGGAAGCATTTGTCCTAATTGGACTGCATAACTGAAGAATTAATTGTGTGGCTGCTTAGAATTGCAATCTTACGGCCCAATTCACAGAAAATACCTTCATGGTAGGACATACACAAGTTTTCCCATCTTTAACCAACACATAAGCCCATATGTGATATTGATGCTTTGGTTTTGTTTTTTAAAGAATGTTCACACAGACATATATGGGCCTTAGTGGAGGCTGTGTGTACAGTATTTCAATATTCTAATTAGACCATGAAAGAATAGTGCTCTATCACTGTAATTAGGTACTCAGTTAATTCCAACAGTGAAAATGCTGTGCTAACTTCTTTACGAATATCAAAAGGGTGACTATTACATTGACTTGGCTTCCAAAACCAAAAAACCTGACATGGGAATTCATATTTCCTTCCAGTAAGGCCTGGCTCTGTGCATGGCATTGCAAGAAGCTCCGGAGCTGTTGGTGTAGCATCTGCCACGTCTGGAGTGTGCATATTAAAACAGAGGAGTAGCATTGATAAACAACTCCCTGTGAATCTTGCAGATCTCTCCTGCTCTGTTTACTAACTGGAGCAGGTTTCAGCGCCTGGCCATGCTGTACAGCCAGCTCTGCTGTGAGGGAGGAATGACATGCACCCAGCCCTGAGCACTGCCGGCAGGGCTGTCAGCACAGCTCTGGCTCCGAGATCTCTGGTGGTGATACAGGAGACAGAGAGCTGCACAGCTGTCAGACACAAGCCGGGGCATGAGGCAGGCTGGCAGTCATAGGAATCTCACTTTAGCTCACAAACTAAACTCTTTCTATAGGTCTCCCGTGTGAAACCCTGCTTCTCTCTGGCCAAGCTCCTGTGACTTCACTTTAGCTCTTCTAGAGCACTGTTTTCAAACCAGTTTAAGTAATTTAGGTGCATAACTGTTTTTTGAACTTTGCTGTAAACAAGATGCTGAAGTACTTCAAAAGGCAGCGAAACTCCCTGTTGACAAACAATAGCTGTGAGAACACCAGCCTTAATACTTGGAATGCTCCAGCACCAGTGACAATATAGGCCTAGTGTCAATTATTTCTTGGCAGAGTGACTATAATGGAGGTCAAGACTTGAAGATTTGGCTACATATGAATGTGAACAATGGAGGAAAAAACCATAAAGCATTGAGTGATAAGTTTTTCAGACCCTTCCTGATTGTTCTGCCTGCAAGGAGAATGCTGTTATTCTGCAGCATAGGTAATAAATATGTGTTATATTAACTGCTCAGCTTTAGATTCTATTTGATCTTTCAATGCATAGGAAGTTTATTTGCTAGACTCATTTCTTCTTCCTGTATGAGGTTTTCATTTAAAAGTTCCAAAAGTGCCAATCTGTCCTTTCCTTATTTAGAAATTTTTATTGTTTGAGTCATGCCTGTTTCCATTTATTTTCCAAGATGTACATAAAGTGGACAGAAAACCAGAGGATCTTCCTAAATTAGACACAGTAACTAGAAATGCAGACCTTAATATTATGCAAGACAAAATTAGAGATCTTCAGAAAAACACATCTGTATCATGTAGACACTGCTGCAAATCTTGGTGGAACAAATTTAGCCAGGAAATGCAGAGAAACTGGTTGAATTTTTCCTTGTGGCTCCAGAGCAAACCCTTGCACTCAATCTAAGGTTATACTAGGTATATCAACAGTATGTGTTGTATCACAGCATCAACAGCACTTTTACACACATCTTAAATTAAAACAAAATAACATGAACTACAGGAACCAGAAAAAAAGTTGTAAATGTACTCCTTATGGACAAAGTTCTGCTCTTAGCACTATGGGGCACCGCTTCTAAAACACTGACACCCAAACCTTCTGCACTTCTGGGTCCATGCTGAGAAAAGGCCTGGGTCTACAGCAGCAATCCATCTTGTGGTCAGGTTTCCCTAGCTGAGACCTGATTTCTACCATGTGCCACCAATAATGTCTTCCAGGATGCCAGAGGTACCAGCCTGTACACTCCTCACTTGAAGGGAGCCTTTATAATGGATCTCCAATTAGTGTATGAAACAACAGTCATTCTTTGGATTCCCAAGGTTCAACCACCTCAGCTAAGACTAACGTGAGTCACAGTTAACCTGCACTCCTGTTGGCATTTTAGAGAGGGAAAGAGAACAGGCTTTTGACCTTTCTTATGGGTCAGTCATAATGATTCTTGTCCAGGATTTTAAATAGGCGTATGAAAAGAATGATTGCACATTCTCTTTGCAGGTAAAGCAGTACATAACATCACATCTACTTTCTAGGATTTTTTATTTAAATAAAGCTGTGAAGCAGTTGAGTAAAAATGTTTACTCCCACACTCCCTGGTGTGGGGACAGTACTGTCAAGGGACTATATGGATTAAAGCATTGTTTTTAATCTGTATAATTGCCAGCAGTATGTGGCCACAATAGTGGAAAAAGAAGTCCCCATGCAAAATAACAGCTGAAACATGAGCCTTTCTATCCTCTATAAAAGAGTTCAATGGTTCCAGTCCAGTCAGTGACTTAAATGAAGAGTGCAATTCTCTGTGTGGTGTTCTGTGGGAAATGGGTTGCACTGCCAAAAGCCTTGACACATAATTTGGCGCAGTTGGCCAGTCTGCTGCAGCGAGAGGAGGCTGGAGCAGTCCAGAGACCAGATTGACTCACAGTGATCGGGAAAACAATTGTTCTCTTGAGAAAAGTCTGGTCTTTCCTGGCAGCCTGTTTTTACTGTTTGAATCGTGTTAGTACAGGAAATAATACTTTACCAAGTTTAGGAAATATATCTAAAAACTTTTGGTTTTATCCATGGCAACGATTCATTGCAATACCAGGTACTAGGTAAAGGGGTACTTCTTAGCCATCCTTTTTGTGAATAGAGTGTCCTCAGGCAACCATCAGTGGTTTTAATTTAGCCTCTTCAAATTAATGTGTTGCATTACTCACTGCTTTCCCAACACAGTCTGTGTATCTTGGCCTGGAGTTCATCTATCTCACCACAGGAATGAAGAGTTAAAATCTGCTGTCACTCAGGCTGGTGTAAATGCTGAGAAAGTACTTGAAGTCAGCAGAGTCATACTGGATTTATGCAGATGTAAATGACAGCAGAATTATTATTAAGTGTCTGTTTAATACCAGCAAAATTCTCTGATGCTTTATGAGTCAGTCTCTAGTTCTCAATTCTTTGCATTGGACAAGTTAAAACAATATTTGACACATTCTTAAACAGCAGGGTATAATTTATTACAATCCAATTACAAAAGTGTCACAAGAGAAAGGAATCAATTAGTTAGACTGGGAGGGCATAAAGAGCCACTGATAAGATGCACAAAGCCAAAAAGGAAAAGGGAAAAAAACCTCCCAGGGTCAAATAGAGGAAGATCTTGCTTCTCGATGGAACTTTCTTCTGCAGCTGACAAATGCTCATTCGGCAGAGCAAAAGGAGCACCTGCCTCTCTCCGGGTCTTGGGACAGAAGCAGTTTGTGCCAACTGTCTAAGGCTGCCTGAAGGTAAAGCAGGCCCAGACTATTTTTGGAGTGGTATATTGACACTGATTTATGTCTGGTATGACAGACACGACAGTGAAGACAGATTCCTTGTCAAAAGGAGGTTCCTATGGAGCAACATGTTCTGTGTAACCCTGTCCTGCAAGAGACCTTGGGGATAGTGTGTGTGCAATCAAAACAGAGCTGCAGGCAACATATGCAATCAGCGAAGGCATGTTGAGCACAGGCCAATCTCAGGAAAGCTGTAGGTGATATTTTTGCTGCATATAAATGAGGTCTGCCAGTGATAACTTGTGTCTTGAACCAATTTCCTGTTCAGAAATGTATGCTCATAAATTGTTCAGAAATCATAAATTTGTCCTGAGACAGCATCTTCCTTCTCATGAAGAACCACTTAAAACTGTGGTTATGGGGACACAAAACCCCTGATCTCTTCTCACATTTTGTGCTTCTCTGTTGCAATGAGAATGTGAATTCATTGCGCAAGACTTTCTGGAGCCAATGTAAATCGTTCAAGCTGCGCTGAAAGCAGTATAACTGTGCCTTTCTCACACCAGCAAAGAATTGCTTGTGTTTTTATAGAAAAACAGAGCTCCTCAGTTTGCTGCTGCAGCTGGCACATAGGCCTGGAAATGGAAAAGCATCTCATTGTGTGCATCACCTCATCCAGGCACTCCTCAAAAAGGTGACTGAAGAGAAGATTCTGAGGTGTGTCAGAAAGCTTCTACACTAACAAACACTGTAAATGCCTTTTCCCATCCTTTGTATCTGCTTGTCTCTTACTCGTGTGAATCTGTGTGGTATTTCCAAACATCCAAACATGCTGCAGCTCCAAGTAACAGAGGCAATCTCCAATTGTTCAGCTTAATGGCATGAGACCATTGCTCAGTTAGCTGTAATGGAGTTTTCAAGAAAGACGTCTCTCAATAATGTGTTAACAGGGCAGCCTCTTTTCTGTAGAGTCTAATTTGAAAGTCACAGAAAACTTTCATAATACAGCTTGTTCTTGGTTGTTATTTCATAGTGAAAAAGACCAAAGTTCAAAAGAAATCAGGTGCAATCAGATGACTCAACGAAAGAAAGAAAACTTTAATGAAACTTATGTTCACCTTCTTATTGAGACAGAGTTTAAAATTACTTTCGACTTTCAATATCTTCAATAAAACTTACTATGACATATCTTTAAATTCTTTAAAATATCTTCTCAGGTGTAGCCAGAAAACTAAAGTTATTCTTTTTAGGCTGGTTTCCTGTGAGTGTGTTGTTCAGACAATCACATTATTTGAGTGAACATGCATAAATATACATTAATAAATTGTGGGAATGAGTAAGGAAGGTAGAATTTATTAGTGCCCTAAGGTGAGGTAAATTTCAGAGCTGTTTCTTGGAAGCTCCTCTTCAGGGCACAAAGTCAGAAGAAAGTCCCTCATGCTAATTTTTTTTTTTCTTTTTTTTTTTTTTTTTTTTTCTAAAATCAAAACTAGAAGAGATGATTTTTATATCCTTCATTCTTCCAGGATTACCTTCTAACTTCTCTTTCTATGATATGGTACACAAGAAAAAAATCAACATCTGAGTCCCCTCTTTAGGGCCTACTTGTCATCTCCCATTCTCCAGCTATGTCAGTGGAAGTGGATAGGTGGTACAACAGTAAAAGATGCTTCAGCAGACTCTGGTATATGAGACAAAATTAATACTACATTCATGACCAAATTCTGAATTCTTTGGCATCTTTACCTTTAACTTCATTTATGTGCTTATGATTGATATAAGATGATGTGAATTGCTTTGGAAAGTCTAGCAGCAAACATATCAACTTCTAGGGTGGTCCTGTTTATCTAGAAAAACTATTAAAATGAAACAGTAATATGACCATGGTGTAAAGATAGAAACGTAACATATGGGTATGAGAATCCAAAGATGATAGTGAGGTGTGAGGTGTGACAACACTTCAGCAACTGATGCAGAGATTATAAGGACTGGGTTTCCATTTTCGTGTTGCCTTTGACAGTAGAAAATCTAGATTACTTGAACTTTCATTCTAGAGAGAAGGTCATGAAATCAGATGGAGTTTGAGGTCAGTTTTCGTGTCCCATAAGTTTTCTAAAGCGAAAAGGCTTCTTCAGTGTGCCTCATAATCAAGATGGCACTGTCTCAAAATCCTTTGGAGAAAGGGCTAGAAGTTGTAGAATACCCTGCAATGAATAAAGATGTATAAAAGGCAAATTATTTCCAACATTCACATTGTCGCTTCTCTGTAGCAGTAATTTCATCCTTTAAAGTAATTAGAGATTGATGAAGTATTACTTATTTCGCAGAGAAAGAATTTCTGCTAAGAGATCGGTTGAGATGCTAGTATTGCCTTGTATCATCCAAAGAATCCTTTTTCCAAATGTTTCTACATTTACCTTGCTCTGAAACTTAGTGCTGTGCATGTAGGACTGTCCATAGAAATTCTCTAATTTATATTCAAACTAACAAGAAAATTCTGTGTTTAGATACGAGAAGAAAAAATGCCTTTAGACAGGGTTGCTGGATTTTTAAAGACCTTAACTGAGAAGAATGAATTTCACACTTACCTATCTGTTTAGAGAACATCTGTTTTGTATCCATCACTATGTCAAGAAACAAGCATGATAATAAAAGTAAAATTGAGATATTGGTTTTACTTCATTTAATTTTCAGCATAATATTGCAATGGTATCTCTTCTTTCTCATTTTTTCTTTACTCTCTACCACATCACCCTGAAGACACCAACACCAGAAATGCCAGCTCATCTCCCCATTTTTCTCCTGAGGTTCTCCTGTGCTTTTGCCAAAATCTGACTCATTAATGATCCATTTGATAGGCAGCCCTAAAGCCAGAATCCCATGGAAATGCCACATATCTGATTGGCTGTCCTACTCACTTGTATAAGGAGATCTTTAACAGTAACACTTTCCATTCCAAGGCAGTCACTGCTCAGCCTCAAAAACATGACTGAACAGGCCAGATACGGACCACCCTATTTTACCAGTAAGTGGTCTAAAATTAATGGAGCTACTGGTCTACTGGCAGCCGCCTGATGAGAATGAGGCTTGAACTTCTGTTGGAGTCCAGGGCATCCCTCTGGTCGCCCTGGAGGGCCAGGGACCCTGTCAAAGGGGTCTGCGACCTGGGCAGGGGAGTTTGGAACATGTACAGGGGTGTCTGGGATTGGTACAGGGGGACCTTAGCACAGAGCCCAGGGACACACAGGCTTTGACTTCAAGCCATGGGAGAGACTATCTACATTGCAGGAGGAGTTGCAAGTCACCAAGGTGTGAAATAGATAGTAGCTTATCACTGGGTGTGCATGTATTTTGGGTGTGTGGACTTGAGAAGACAAAATGGAGGATTCAGGGCATGGTCCTGTCCTCCTGCTTCTTCTTCTTGTCCGACATTTCTGCTGTGAAGGTGGCACATTTGGGTAGAGTCAAAGTGGATATGACCTGTCTAGCATAGGTATTAGGTATTTTTGATTAATTGTAAAGAATGGAAATATAATATGTAGTATAAGAGGTCAAGACCCTCCCAGACAGGAGGAGTCCACGAGTGACCCTGCTGCAGCATGGAGCTCTGCAGGGCACAAGAAGAGCTGGAGAGATAAGAAATAATAAACAAAGAGCGAGACCTTGAAAACTAGAAACCTGAAGACTCCGTGTTTTTCTCTGCACCCAACGCATGACTCCTCAAAGGGCAGAGACATTTTATCACCCTAATCTTGGGGAATCAAACCCAAGAAACTTCTTTCAGCCTCAGGGTCCATGAGTGCTTGTTACAGCAAGGTGCTCATAGGAGAAGGGTCCACAAGCCGCTCATCCACCTCAGACAACGCACAGTTACCACTGCTCAAGAAAGTAAGGACGAGGCAAGCAGTTGCTGGTCAGGTGTGCAGCAGGTCAGTTCTGAATATAGTGTTTGTGCTTATACAAAGACATAAAAGTAGGACCCAGTGAGGATAACATAATCTCTATCTTCCCTGTGACGATTTCATCCAGCTGGCAGTGTCTCAGTAATTCCACAGAATGGATCTGGTTCACTGGGGCTTTAGCTGCGACAGCTACGATCATTGTGTGTAACCCCCACAGCAGGTTAGCGGAGTGCCTGTGTGGAGACACAAACCCTCAGTGAAAATGGAACTCTAATACCCATATTTCAACAAATTTCAATTTAGATGTTGACAATGTAATTGTTCTTGAAAATATATCCCTAAATATAGCAATGTGAAACAAAGCCCAGATCTTCTGACGCTCAGTGAATAAATGGGGCCAAATGTACTTTTCAAATAAATAACTCTTCAGATTTTTTTTAATCTGCTGTCCTCAGTAAGCCTACACAAGTATGACTGAAAACAAAACTGTCTCTCAAATGCCAGTCTGTAATTAATTCTAGTTAACGTGCACCTAGTTTGAAAAATCATGTGCTGGTTGATTCTTTTCTTATATCTGGTTTTAGAAATATTGTACCTTTTGATCCTTGGTCAAGCATCCATGTCATTTTTTTTTTTAAAGCCTTGGGTAATGCCAGTTAACCAAAGCTTTAGGCTGAAGATTTACAAGCAGACACCAACATTACTATCCCTCATCTTTGCTCAGAAATCCTGTTAATATTAATACAATCTTCATCTACAGAATTATTCAAAATGATCGATCAAGGAATACCCCAGCTGATGACAAATAATAGAAAGATGGAAGAACAACAAGTTTTTTCTCTCTGATCTCTGAAATGCTTTGGAGCACATCTGAAGTAAGTAAATGAACCTCTTGTTTCCTAAAATCTTTTAAAGATTTTGGGGGATTGCTATTTCATCTAGAGAGAGGAGTACCTGTGCCACAGGTCTGATGAATCTCATCAGCGTAAGATAAGCCTACTTATAAAGGCTGAAGGAGTCTTTCTATTGGTAGTAGTAATTTGCTTCACTACCTTTTCCACAACCTAACTTGCTTAAAAAGACATTACAGTGAATGAACTTCCGGTAGTTCATCTAGTGGTGTTTCATGGTATATCCTGTCAGAGACAAAAAGGGATGAATGGGAGGAATTTCTAATGCTGCATACTTTCAGACAACCAGCAAATGAATCAATTAACTAGTTGTGCCTATGGTAAGTCCTCTAGAAGGTTTAGTTGCCAAAATTTATCATAATCACCGAATAGAAGGAGCAAAACCAAGCAGAATTGTTATGTTGTAACTCACAGAAAGCACAGAGCTGAGTTGTCTCATATATATATCTGCAAATACTCTTTTCCATTTTGAAACATTTGTAATATAAAATATACATTTTGAACAATGTCAATGCTAATTTCTTGTTAAATTTTGTTTCTGGCATTGAGGCTTTCTGGGCTGACTACTAGCAGCCAGTAGGAGCAGTCAGTAATACTGGGTTTTCTTATACTGAATTGCAGTGGAAATGGGTGGTTGCTGTGGGTTTCGTCCAGTGAGGACGTCTCCAAGAGGATACTTCCACATACAGGTATCCCTAGAGAGTTTTTATCATTTAGGTGCATTTGAGCAACATCCAGGACAGTGGGAGAGGGTGCTGCTTGGCTGGTTCTGCCCTCATTTTTTCTGACATCTGAAGCAAAACTGAGTATCAACACTGTTTCATTTTGAGACATCTACATTGTAAATGTATATTGGAAAGTGTATTGAAACACCTGTGATAGAACCATGTAGAATAAAGAATGTAACTAGACTCATTCACCACAATCACTGTGTGTTCCAACCATGAGGTGAGATAAAAATGTCTCCCCTTAGCCCCTGACAAACCTTGCATGAAGAGACATTTGTGCCTTCAAGGAAAGAAGTTTTAAAAATTCTTCATGCATAGTTTTCATCATTTGGGCACAGTACCTCCACATAGCTGCACCTAAGAGAGAAGACAATAGTTTAAGCTCATATACTGGTAGGTCAAAAAAAAAGATCAAATACAGGCTAGGCTAGTGAAACAGATGTCACTAAAGGGCAGACAGGACTTATACATTACAATTTCCTTCTCTGCCTCTCAAACTAGCCAAGATACTGATGTAAATATTGCTAAAATGATGTGGACAAGTTGCTACAATTGAAATGGTACTAAAAATCAAGTATATATATACTTAATAAGGAAACAATCTTCTCCCAACTTACAAGGGAATGGGGATGCAGTGATTGACAGTGAAATTAATAAAAACCACCTTGTTGTACAACTGTTTAAATTCTAGTGACATTGTCAGAGAAGGTGCTCTGCCTTCCAGGTCTATAGCACCTCTGTATCTTGGGAGTTAAGGCACAGAGATGCCTTCCCAATTTCTGATTCTGCAGGCTGACAAGTGTAAACTCAGACCATTATATTCAGTCAGTATCTCACAGGAAAAAGCACAACTTCAAATGTCTAGTGGCTGAAGGTAGTGACTTTTCAACAAGGGCTTATGCCAACATATTAATAAATTAATCAGTGTTTTTACAGCTCATCTTCCCTCACAAACTGTGAATCTTCCACACTTGTCCCTTATTTGCTTAACTTTGGCTATCCTTGACTGCAATTGTATACTCTTGTGAGTAAAGAGCCTTCTGGTTTTCCCTCATAATTTGTTTTCAAGGTAGCAAAAATGCCTCTGTCTTCATTTTTACCATAAGTGTTTTTACTTGAGTTGCAGGTGCCCCCAGTGTTTCTGCTGTTCATAACTGGAACTTTGATTTAGCAATAGTGATAAGCTACAGGCTTTATGCTTTGATATACCCTGTACTGGTTAGGTTGTAATGTTTCAGATCTGGATAAGGCATCAACAAGCTCCTCAGACGGCAGCTTGTGTGCTGGGAAGAATTGTAAAGAACTGTTTGGCTCCTTTAGACACAGCAGATTCTGGAGCAAGAAGGACGTCAGGGATTTATCAATGAATCTAGAGTGGTTCGGTATGCCTTGGTTATTAAAATCTAAAATAAAATATCAGTTATCATTATTGTACTTATACAGTTACACAACTTAATTCAATCTGATTAGAAACACCTCTGTGAAGAAAGCCACATATTTTACCTTTTTATATGGTTACAGTGAAACAACTTCGCAAAGCACCTAGCTGGGGAGGCAAAAAAAAAAAAAAAGCTAACTCCCATATTAAAACACTGGTTCAGATTTTCAGTTTGCTCCCCTGTGTGATTTGGGGAAGCAGGGATGAGAGAAAAAAGAGTCTCCCTTCTAACTTTTTTCCCATTTATTAAACTCTGATATTTCTAGCTACAAGAGGGACTAAATAAAAACCAGGCACATATTATCTGTGGTTTTTAACATTAGATCAGCTGAAAACCGTCCTCCTTTACTAGGAAGTGCCTGTATTTGCCAACAATTCTTTGTGTCTGACTCATTTCCTTATTACCTCTCTCCCCTCTTCTGTTTTCCCTTAAGGGGTTGACTTTCCCCCACCTCAAACAAAAATAATTTCTTTGGCATAAGAAGGTCAAGGACAGATTTCCTAATGTCTGCCTGCTTGCATGTCTATCTCTCTATCCCTCTCTCTCATTCTATCTGTCTACTCCTCTAAGGCCTCTATCCTTGTAGATTCCTGGAGCACATAAAACAGACTTTGCTCCATAATATTGCACTCCTTTTGTTTTGGTTTTTTTTTTTTAAAGAAGATGAACCCAGATGTGCCACTTAAGATTTCTACATTTAGTGATTGTGACCAAGAAGTCTACCTGTGTTCTGCAAACCTGACTCAGTAGTCATACTGTAAAATAAAGAAGTGCATGTAACAGCAGGAAGGAATTAAGACCTCTCCCAGCTCAAATATTGAGTATCAATGCACTCTTCCTCCTTTGTGAGTAGTTCAAGGGGGCAAAAGAGGGTTTAATGGATTAGCCTCTCTCAGCTCTAACTGTGACCAAGAGAAAGGTAGCATATTTATTTCTCTCTCTATTGCTGGTGCCCAGACCTTGGAGGATGCTCTTTGTGCATTAAGTGGGTACTGAAAGGATTTAACACTACTCTTCTACTGCCTGTTTCTTTCTCCACAGGAGACAACTATATAGCTTATGTAGTGCTGTATATAGCATATGATATACAGAAGGTAGACCACAGAAGAAAAACAGCTGCAATATACATAGTGTAGGCAAGCATGCTTTCGGTCTTGTGTTTTTATGATTTAACCAGGAAGGGAGCAAAGGTTGGAACATGAGGACTGTATCTTTACTGCTAGCTAGATGCCACAGCAATTAGTCAATCCAGAGAAGGGAAAAGCCAAGAGCAGTGCTTTTTAAGCAGGCAAGAAACCTTTAACATCTTCAAATCCCACTACTCAGGAGTGGCTTTTTGTTTCCATTCTGAGAGAATATTCACTCTCTCCATTTATGCTTTCATTTACTACATGATCTACAGATAAGTTATGTTTTCTGCAACTTTCAGACTTCTTCTTTTCTGGCCCTGTGTGTCATGTCAGAGGTAAGTATTGTAGGTAAATTAGTTGATCAGACTAGGATTGAAAGCAACATGGTTGTAGTACAGAAGAGTGACCAGGAAAGAACCCTGGAAATGCTATATCCCATAGAAGACCACTAAATGAAGAGCACATTTCATCTTTTATAATCATGGCTCAAGTAGAAGAAAAAGCTCAGACATGAGTAGTGATTTGGGATATTCATCCTTAGATGTAGTCATGGAGCCTGGCCCTCAGGGAAGACTAAACCTTCTTCCTGAAGCTCAGATGACCTTTCATTGCCTCAAACTGAGAATTAGAGTTGGAAATATTAACTGTCTTTAATCAGAATTGAACTCCTGGTGTGCAGGGTGGCAGCATAAAGAGAGTTTTTCCAAACTCTGGCCTTGTAAATACAATTGTCCAGGTCAGTTAGGGAAGCAGCTGAAATGCTATATAAACTTTACAGCATTTGTAGAAAGAGATACCAAAATTATAGACTGTAAGTCTTCTCATAACAATGTCAAATCTAAGAGTAATGCTTATTCAGTTGGGAATTGTAAACATGACTACTATCAAAACATACTTCCTGCCAGTACTGAGCTGTGCACAGTTTTATTTATTACTCCTAGAGGGTTATTCACACCATCAAATTTGGACATCTCACTTAGGTATGATTCAGAGGATCAACACCACATTCCTGAAAGAGTCAACAGAGAGACATGTAGGCACTTCCCAGGCACAGGGTAATTCTGTGTAATTAGGTCAGATGCCTAATGCTACATAAAGTATATGGTTTGTGTGCTTCCTGCAAGGGACTTGCTGGCTTTGCTAATTCTATGATCACTGCCCTGGATGAGATCTCCTTGGGTTGGCAAATATTTCCATTTCTTCTTTTCCTGCCACCACAGACTCAGCCCGTCAAACCCCATCCTTTCAGATTTGCTTCTTACTCCTGTGGCCACTCTTTACTTTGCTCTCTTCCCATGGAGGTCAGGAACCTCTGTGTGAAAGTGAAGGTTGTGGGGAGGGTGGTGGTGGCAGGGATGGCCCAGGGAGGGACAGGCACCAGCATTAAATACTGGGATTAGCTCAGCTGGTTCAACCACAGTGCTAGTAACACCAGAGTTGTGGGTTCATCCCATACAGGTCATTCACTTAAGAGCTGAACTTGATGATCGTTGTGGGTCCCTCAGAATATTCTGTTATTCCATGATTAAGGATGCAGACAGCCATGCACAGGTGTGATGAACATTGTGGGTACAAACTGCAGCTGTTCTCAGTTCACCGCTCAGTGTCCTTGACCAGCTGTCTTGGCTTTCCCCATTACCTGCTTTCCTGTGGCTGTCAGCTCTTGAGGTGCTTTTTTACGTGTTGATAAACTCTGCAGTAAAAAGTAGAGGAGTAATATATATACTTAAGGTCTGATGTGTTCAATACATTAGCTGAATCAAATGTCTCTATGTGGCATGAAATACGCTGCAGGCACAACCTCTCTATGCCTTTTGAACATTTTGATAACCCTGGTAGCACAAACTCAAAAAAAGTTTGCTCCTCCCCAGAAAGTTTAGACAAAAATGGCAAAGATGGCTTTCAATGTCAAGAAAATCAACACCTCCACAGATCAACTGTGATTATGTACCTTTATATAGACGGAAGAAATAAGGTGAAGAAACAGACCATGAAACAGACCGTGTTTGGCTAGCTCAGAATGCTGGAGGTCTGATGCTCAGAGATGAAGTTGAGAGCACCTGAAAGTGCACAAGTGCTTAATTGTATAATTACAAAGGCATAAGCTGTCTGACTACAGGAGGAACTACAGCTCTGAGAGAGTGGGGAAATTTAACCCTGCACACTGTAGACTGCTATTGTTTTTAAATTGTTAATATAGCTTCAGCAAAAGATATTGCCTGAGGCATGACCAATTTTAAACGCTGTATTTGCATTCACTACATTTTAAAATAACAGTCTGGGTAAATTAGTCCCATTTGGACAACATCTGCTCTTTCTCAGCTTTTTGGATTCTGCTGTATCAGAACTGAATGTGAGTGATTTTTAAGTTGCCTAAAAAAAACCAAACAGCATTTTACTCCACTTTAAATAAGATATATGATAATGTTTTGCAAGTGTAATTTTAGATTACAAAGGTTTAGAGGGTTTTCTTCTCTTATGACTAGTGTACCATGTGGTCTGGATAAAAAACTGGCTTTGGTTACCAATAGTGTTAAACAGGAAAACAAATCTCCACATGACTGAATTCTTGACAATTATTTGATCATGGCACACAATAAAATTTTACAATTCAATGCAGTATATTTTCTTAAGCTGAGCTCACTTTCATTAAAGCAGTGGTAAAGAAGCAGCACTGGAAGGAGCTCATGGGCATGGTGGGCCCAATGGCCCCACTCAGGCCAGGGCAGAGGTTGCCATGAGTGGCAGCACTGCCCTTGGAGCTCTGGGGGCTGGTGGGGTCCCACAGCTCTTGAGTACTGACACATTCCCAGTGCATCACACTGGGACATGGGAATGTGGTGGTGGTGGTGGTTTGCATGATCCTGGAAAGACAAAGCAATCACAGAGAAATAGTTTGTGGAGGCCCTCAGGAGGCAGGTGAAGGGCCTGCTTGTGTCATTTAGCTGTCTCACTCTCAGTTTCCTCATGTTTAAATATAACTAAACCTCTCCTTGCCTGCACAGCTCAGTTTTACTGCTTTAATCTTCACGCTGTCTTGCAGAGCAGAGCAGCACCTCTGTCCCTCCAGCATGTCCTGGACATGGACACAAGTTGGGCCTTTCCCTCGAAAACAGGTATTTTTGAAAGGGGTGGATACAGCACAGTTAAAGACTTGGTGACCTCAGGTCACAAATATCTTTGCAGAAATGAGTGCTTGAGTTCCTTGCTTCTTGTTTTTTTCCTTCGTGATTCAGCAAATTCAGCACCAAGTATCAGCAATAGTGGTAACAGCTCTGAGACCGATCTTCTTGGCTTGAGCTGAAGAAAACTCAGTGAAAGTTCAGACAAGCACAGACCAGATGCCATGATCTGAATGTTAAGAAATTTTGCAACCTTATTTAAAACAAAGAGTTCACAGTAAATGAAATATAAGAATAAAGGATCTTTCCTCATCTTCAAGATCAGTCTTGAAGTCTTTTGCACTCTCTCCCTGTGCATAGTTGCTTGTTGTATCATCATCTTGGCAAAAGTTAAAGATGAAACTAGGATCATTTAGAGCAGAAGAAAGTTCTGTTTTACATCCACAGACATGGAGTTCATCTTGCAGAGGGCTTGGACACACACCACATTGTGCATGTGTGTGCAGAGAACAGAGTGCCAGAAAAGGAAATAAAAATCACCAAGAACTGCTGGGAGAGTACTTTTGCTCACAGAACTGATAATTCTAGATGATAGTCATTTTGGCTCTCCCTTCAAAGTCTCCAGCAACAGAAAATTGAAATGAAAACAGGAAAGACAAAGGAAGATGAAAGAGAGAAATACTCATGATAGATTGAAAAATGATACACATGAAACAATTTAATCTGTGACTGAAGACAAAATGATTGCCAAGTAGCATTTTAGTCAATCAATATGTCTCCCTGCCTTTTACACAAAGGCCAGTGATTAAAGCAACTCGGTCCTATTTAGATGCAGTAAATTTTCTATTTCAGAAGAGATAGATAATTCCAGGACATGCATTTCCTGAAGATTCAAATGCTTTCTGCATGAATCTTATTTCCATTAAGAAAAGAAAGACACAAAAATAGTCTAAATCATATTTACAGAGGGGAATGTTGGATCATGTGCATGAGGGTTTCAAAGCCCTGAACATGTAGAATGGAATCTCTCAGAAATTAAGTCAGACTTGCTAGCCATAAAACCGACAGAAAGAGCTCAAAAGAGCAAAGTGGTGAACAACTGTTGAGAGAGATCAGTAGACAGAGATAAAGTGTGTATTAGAATCATAGAATCATAGGGTGGCTTGATTTGCAAGGGACCATGAAGATCATCTAGTTCCAACCCCCCTGCCCTGGACAGGGATGTCACCCACTAGATCAAGTTGCTCAGGGTGTCACCAGCCTGTCCTTGAACTCTTCCAGAGATGGGGCATCCATACCCTCTGGACAACCTGTTCCAGTTCTTCATCAAATTCTGAGTAAAGAATTTCTTCCCGATATCTCCTCTAAATTTGCCCTCCTTCTGTGTAAAACAATTGTCCCTTGTCCTTTCACTATCTGTCCATATACGAGTCCCTCTATCTCCTTTTCTAAGCCCCCTTGAGGTACTAGAAGGCTGCTGAAAAGTCTATCCAGAGTCTTCTCTTCCCCAGACTGAACAGTGCAAATTTTGACCTGCTTTGTGATCTCGCTAAGATCATTTGGGATGTGATCCATGTCTGAGTCTTGCACTAAGTTTCCTTAAAGACAGTTTTAAAACAGTCGGAAAGCTATTTCAACTCATAAAGAAACTAATAATTTTTAGTAAATTCTAAGAAAAAAATAATTTTCGCCTAAAAAAAATCTGGTGTTTCTGAGCCTGATCCACTGAAAATTTTACAGTAATAGAAAACCTTCTCTCCCCTTTCAGCACAAAGCTTGACACAGCCATAGATATGGTAGATCCATAGGTTACTCCCTTAAGACTAGTGACTGTAAATTAGCAGCTGGACTCTTGAACAAACTGTGAGGCCAAAAAGAGCATTTTTAAAATTTTTTGATAATGTAGAAATGCAATTAATACAAACCCTGCCAGCAGCAAACACTTAAGCCTCTGTGTACAAATATTGGACAGGTAGGTAACATATTTTTGACTTGTCAGGTTGTTTCAATTTCTAAAAGCAGTAATTTGGAAAATGGAAAAATATATTAATAGAAGTCAGCTCTTCCACAATATGTGCCAAAAGCCTCTTTAAATATAGAGCTGAAACTGTTTTACTTTAATCTCATCAGTTTTCTGTCTTCTTTACTCTTTCCTTCCTTTGCTTTCTTCTGAAAATTGCAGAATTATCACCTGTTGTCATCTCCATGTATGTTCATACTTGTCTGAATGTGAGTCAAACGTCAGCTTGTAATTTAATTGAAGGCTATAAGGTTTGTGTTGGGCTGAGTGTTAAGCAGCTGCATGTTGTGCCTGTGGCCTTGAACAGGAAAAAAAAAAGGGGGGGGCAGCATTTCAAGTGAATGTGAAGACTTCTGTGAAATAACGTTGATAATGAAGGAGAAGGTTAGTTCTCTTCACCTTTACAAAACCCTGTGATACATATGAGAGCGCTTTGTCCATCTTGGTTTCTCTCTAAAAACTGGTTACTGAAAAGAGCTAAACTTTTAAACAGTGAGTGAGGAGCTGATGTACACTGTTTACAGAAAGTCAGGAAGCCAATGTGTTAAAGAAACCTCCACAATTACTTATTCATAGGCTCCAAATCATGCATTTGATGAACTAGAAATATAATATCAGTCACCGTGCAAGTGTATTACCTGTGTTCTCTTTCAATACCATCAAAGCAAAGTACCATAATGATCATTTAATCCATCTCATAGTACAGATTCTCTGTTTACAATCTTTATTGCTACACTTGATAAAATACAAATACTTTATCCTGTGCTTTACCATAAACACTGAAATGATTTACTGGATCAGCAACTGAATATACCTACTTGTGTTGCTGTGGCAAATACAGATAGGTAAAAAGCTTCTTATATTTTAATATGTCAGTTTCTCTTTAATTCAGGTTGCAGAATTTAAAATCCTGCTAGATTTTTGCTTTGAGTTGTGTTTAGGATCCTAACTATAAAGAACAGTAAGATTATTCTTCCAAAAGAAAGTGAGAGGGTTGTCCCTCTTTGAAGGAATGGAAGAACTCCCACTGCAAATTCAGTCTTTCAATGAACTGTTATAAATGAGTATAGCTACTTCACCATGGGTGCTGCTCCTATGGCCTTTCAGTTCTCAGCAGAAGCACCCCAAGAAAGCTTTCCAGAACAGTGCTCAAATAGAATATCAATATTTGGAAATTTTTATTACACACTATAGTGGTACACCTTCCTTGGCTGCTGCAAAATCACCATCAGCAGAGATCATTGCCCAGATATGTGCCCAGAGAGATGAAGCAGCTTGGAAATTAGTGGCAGCCACTGGAAATAAACTGCCAAGAGCATGGAAAACAAGAAGCTGGGATTTCAGCTTCAGTAATGATCAATCCTACATATAAAGGGTTCATGTTCCAAAGACTGGCAGTATCATAAAATATTAACTATGGAAATATGTGCTTGTCCAAAATATCCCAGTTTTCAGGTAGCAGGCACCCAACAGT
This sequence comes from Prinia subflava, assembly GCF_021018805.1. Lineage (NCBI taxonomy): Eukaryota > Metazoa > Chordata > Aves > Passeriformes > Cisticolidae > Prinia > Prinia subflava. The sequence continues at coordinate 50,554,810 of NC_086283.1, read as the reverse complement.
AGATTTAAATAAATGTGTTTATACCTTCAATGTACTAGTACAGTTATTATATTACTTGGCAAATTACTGAAACAATTGTGTTTGCTTATTTTGTTTAAACAATTTCCTAATGGCAAACTATTACTGATGTATTTTAAGAACAATTTGCTTTCTCCCTGAATGCAAGGGCAAATAAATATTTTGCTTAGAGAAAGTTGGAAAATGCTTTATTTCTTCTGCCTTGGGAATTACAGATGTTCCAGTGTTCATCATTTACAGACATTGGCCTTTAATATATGAATTATTTCAGCCCTAGGAAAAAAAAAAAAAAAAAAAAAAAAAAAAAAAAAAGACACAGATGCTGCTTGCCAATGTCAGTGCATCCTTGGTTTTGGGGAACAGCCCTGTTTTACAGGAAAAAAAAATAGGAATATGCTGGTACCAGTTAGGAACATATTAGTATAACACTAATTATAAACTGGAATGTGTCAGAATTGAGTTATGATCTGGTTGAGGACCTGCAAACTATAGTCAGATCCTTAATACAGTTTAGACATGCAGCTGTGAATACTTCTGGATTCTTGCCACCTTTTATTAGAGTGGCGCCCAGCAACGCTGCCGTAGTTAAGGGTCTGTCAGCATTTCCATTATAAAACTCCATTTTTTCAGGGCTTTGTAACTTGCCCATTTTAAATCATATCAAGCTGAAACTTGTCATTAAAATTGTCAGGAATAATTTCTTTTAATACACAAATGTTACTTAGAGCTTCAATCTGTCTTTGTTTTGGATTCAGATAGGTAAAGAAAATAAAGCAAGTGTATGTCCTACTTTATTAGAAACTTTTTTTTGCCATACTTCAAAAAAACCACCCTACACCATGTCAAAAAACAACAGAACAAAGGCTTGAGTTTGAAAAATATATATTTTTAACCCCTTAGGGCTGAATTCTGCTTTTTGTTTCCCGCTGAGGCATAATCAGAGAGTACAAAAAAGGCACTCAATTCTAGTTTCTCAACCTGCTGTCTTGAATCAGACCTGAAATTTCATGTGAATTCTCAAGATGGTTTGAATTAAACAACATCTGATTATAAATTTTGTGCATGGTGGGGTTTTGTGTTTCTTTTTTTGTTTTATTTACATTTTAGATTTTACAGTAGACTTTTCAATTAATTTCCTGCTTGTTTTCTATCAGAGCATCAAGTATTTTAGCCTGATGTTCATAGAGCCCCAGAGCAATGCAGATTTATACCACCTGAGGATCATCTGCTCAGCTGATTAAAAAAATTCTTTCTCACTCTGACATCCCTATTTCTGCCTTCCTTCATGAAAAGAAAGCAAGGAGAAAATACTTGAAAAGGTTATTTTTTTAATATTCTTACTTCCCTTTGCAATACAAAACATGTAACTATGAAAGACGTGCAGTTCTAGTCAGGTTTCCTTTTAGCTGATGTTGCATCTTGGTTTTGCACTGTGTGCTCTGCAGGTGGTCAGAATTGGAACCAGCCAGTAAATTTTTTGAGGCATCCTTTATTTTCATTGTCTCCTCTTCTACTATTCTCCTAATATATGTGAAAAAAATTAAGTTAGTTACTCAGACTGACGTTTACTACTGATCACACAACAGGGAAAAAAACCACATGAGTTTTCAGTCTAGATAAGCCTGGAAATCTAAAGCAGAAATTGAGGGAGAAAGGTCTTGTAGGGATTGAAACTTATTATTATTGTTGTTGTTGTTGTTGTTGTATTTGATCAGAGGGACAAAGAGCAGCTTTGTTACCCATTTGGAAGTTCTCAATAACTACTAGCAGAAACTACTCTTTCCAACATACCATAAGTGACAGACAGCTCCACATAATGCAAGCCATCACCTGGTCTCCCCTTTCCAAATCATGCAGGCAAACTGAAACAAATAAGACATAATTGAAGCAGTGATAGCTACATCTTAAATTTTGGAAGTATTTCTGCCTACATCTTAAATACTGTATCTGTCAGCCTGCATCCAGCCCAACAGTTCTGTATTGTGTTCTGGGCAGCCTAGAGTAAGAACATGAAGCAAGTTCAAGGCAGCAATTTGACCTGACATTCCCTATGGATTTACCCTTATGTCTTGCTCCTGTCTCTTTAGAGATGGCCTCTCCTCTATTTAACTACAGCTTTAGTTTGTAATTTTAAATTTGTTTTGTCCCTTAACTCCTCTGTATTACACATTTGATACCTGTTCCATGCCCTCAAACTTCTTCTAAGGTTGAGCATGGTTGTCCATATCCTGTTTGACAATCAGACAGACTGATCACAAAGGACTGAATTTGAGTTCTAATGGCAGAATCTGGGCCATGTGATTGGCCTTGGCAAAAGAGTCAGCTGATGGGTTTAGATTTAGTTTGTGCTGGACTAACATGAGTGCAGGATTGATTACCACAGTTCATCTGATACGGAATAGCTGGTTAATCCACTAGTTACCTGGTAGAACATCTGAGACCTACCTCTGAAAATCCAAACCCAAGTAACCTCTCCTCCTCCTCCTGCTCTCCCTGCCTGCCAGCCTTCCTCTCCCACCTAGTCTCCAGACTCCTGATGAGGTGAGCATGGTCATTAGTTCCTTCAACGATTGGTTAGCAACAGATCAAGCATATGTTAAACACTAATAAGCAAACATAATGATTTGGACAAAGTATCAAACCTGAAATATTGCTGCACAAGCGGGAGTAGCACGGCTCTACAATGGAGGAAAGCCTCTCTTTGGCCCATATAGTGTGTTCACTCCTCCTTCAGCCAGAGGGGTATTTTCTTGCCAGGTTCAGAAAGAGCTGATTAAAAATTTTTTTGGCCTGGAAGAAAATAAGAACTTAGGCTGGCTTAAGCTAAGCTGTAGCAAAAGTGTCTGCATTTTTTCTGTATTCATAATTTTAAAAGTAGCTTAAAGTATTAATATCCAAATATTTCCAGCCTCTGAAAAGCTGCTGATAGAAGAATGCTAGAGCAAACTATTGGAAACAGAGTGTTCTTAAAGCTGTAAGGCTGATTGACCAGGTCAGCAGGAGCAGTTGTGGAAGAAAAGTGTTGCATTGTTGCCATGGCAGCTGATTCCTGGCATCCTTCTCTTGGAGCACATCTCCTCACTCTCTGCTCAGCACTAGTGTAAAGGACAGGCCCACGGCTGGCACAGCCTCGGGCAGAAGCGCAGCGTGTCCCAGGGCCATAGGGGCAGGCAGGCTCCCAGGGGGCTCTGCCCAGCTCACAGGGGCAGAACCACTTGCAAGGGGTGAAGCAGAACCTCTCATCCCTCTCCAGCTGCTCATCTTCAAATAACTGTGTGAGATGTTACGCTGTTTCCCTGTCCAGAGCTACTGCACAAACTGACCTCTCACTAAGGCTGTGACAATTCTCTGATTCCCAAAAGGGGATTCCTTCGTGGCAATGTGGTGAAATTGCACGCAGGGAATACCTGCAGAGGAAACCAGACCTGGGACAGACAGTGTCAGGGGGCTTGACAGCTGTGTTCCACATCACTGCATGCAGCAGCAAGCTCCATACCCAAGTGTCCACCAGTACCATCAGGATCACCCTGCACGTACGCAGCAAGCCAGTAGATGGAACAAAACTGTCAGCCTCCAGCAAAGATAATAGCACGGGAAAGGCCATATTAAGGCAGTCTAAAATCCACTCCCTTCCCTAGATATGGTAGAAGAGAAAAAATTCCTGATGTCTTGAGGAAAGTCTGAAGCACAGAGTGACACAGATATAGCTTTTAGGAAACATTAGGTGCAAGGCAGTGTTCAGACAGGAACGCTGTTCCACATGAAAAATGCAATAAAATGTAAAAAAAGCAGCCACATCTGGGAACACCAGCTGTTGCTAGCAATACCATAGGGCATGTTTAATTATCATGAATAGCTAATACTTGTTTTAAATTATCATGGCCAGTTTCATCTGCTACACAAAGTCATTGACTTAGCTTTGTAGAACCATAGGGAAAGACACAATCAACAAGGCTTAACAATGCTTAATTCACACAATAAACAGCTGAAAAAATACTTTCCTGGGTCATATCAGTGTATATGTCAAAGCCTGGAAAATTAGTGGCATTGGAAGGCTGAGTTAAAAAGTTGCCAAAGCTGGAAAATCCTGACACCTTGACAGTGCAAACAGCATGAACATACAGAAAGACTAGACACTGAGATAAGTTCTGGCAATATTTTCTAGCAATGGGCCCTATACTGATGCTTCCTGGAGAAAGGTGAGAGAAGGTGAGGCAGAAGTCAGGAGAATCAATCTGTTATTTATATATGAATAGCCATGAGTTATTCCAGTATTTTAGTCTTTCATGGTTGGATAAAGGTATAATAAGACACAGCTTTGTTTCTGACGTGCAAAAACTTCCCAGGGAAACAAACAAACAGCTTCAGAGAGCTTCAATTCATATTTACATCAGGGTCCACTTAAACGGCCTGATTAATGCAAAGAGAGTTAAAAGAAGTGTTAAATAGAGTGTCACTAGAGCCCTGTAACTATTCACCCATTCTCTCCTGCTGTGCTGTGCCGTGCCGAGTGCCTGTAACAGCAGATAACTAGGTGGGAGATGCCGAGGAGTCAGCCTGGCTTCTCCCATTTAAGGACACTGCACTCAGGGCTCTGTGCTCAGCTGTGATTCCCGCTTGCAGCTCTCTACACCACTCTGGTGGTTTAGAGGGACTTTGCTCTTCAAAGCTGCCTTCAGTGCTGCTGGCATGTCAAAATGCTGCACTGCACCATTATCCCTGGCTGCCAGAGCTGTCCCGAGCAACCCAGCACTCCTGGCTTCTCCAAGTTTCTGAACATCTTCATCTTGTTCTTGAAGGTCTCGCTGTCTCTAAGGAGGACCACTGCTGCGAGGCTGAGCTCATTTGTGTGCTGTTTCTGACTGTCATGTAGGTCTGCAGAGAGAGAAACAACAGTGTCACATTCTCAGATGGATCCCATTTTAGGGAAGAAATCAGACTTGTGAGAACAACCACAGTTTGGACATGTGGCTGATTGAAATACAGCCATTTTCCATTAGGGCAGGCTGGAACTACAAAAGATGGACATGTTTGGTTTTCATTTCATAGATACTTTATTAGCAATTTAATTTGACTACATTACATGCTTAGGGCAGGCTGTTGATTTGAAAGAAATTGTTGTTGATTTTTTTAATGTTCACAAATTAAATGAATGGCTGATTTCTGCCCCAGTTCACTAGTAGCAGAAAAGTAGATCTGACCCTCTGTTTCCAACTATGCTGACCTGTCCTGGGGGTGGGGATCTGGCTACAACCAGAGAAGAGCAACAAAGAAAAGCACCCATATAATAGAGTTTTGAGAAAACTCACAACTTTAAGAGCTGATGTTCAGGATCATCTCATCTCTGTCTCCCTTTTCCAGCAGTTGCTATACCATGTTTTCCTAGAAACACAAAGAAGTCTGACCAGAGCCATAGATTTTGGTAAAGGATTTTGAAAGGTGCAGTGGGAGTAGCCCCACTGGGAATATTACAACCAGCTCCACAAACAGCCCCATGTCCCAAACCAGCCTTGGCCAAAGTTTCTTGAAAGTGCAGCTGGAACATTTGGAGGTTTAATAAGCATTTCATCTTCTTTGCAAACAATCTAAGGGGTTTGTCTTTCTTTCTACAACTTGTAAGTTTAAGTGGTATATCTAGTAAAAGGGCATTATTATCTATGCAAAGCTCAGAGCAAATATATGAAGAAGCAGAAGGCAGCTACGTGCTCCCTTTGTTTCCTGGCAGACTTTGTACACTTGAGCTGCTTCACCACCTCACTTTCTAAATTGTGAGTGACTACTGTGTTACAGTGATGGACTGTGGTAGTCCATATTGTGATAGTCCTGCTGAAACAAACCTTGTTTAAGGTTAAAGAAATAAGAGGGCAGTAATGAGAAGTGAAAAGACCCCTAGGTGTATCAGCTGCAATGTATACCCCTGGCAGACTGCCTGTTTCAGAAGTTCATGGATGGAGGCATCATTCTATAAAACTTCAGAATGCAACTATCGTTGCCATCTGCAACTTCAGGGACAAGGAAATTTCTGCTTTTTTCCCCTTATCTGAATGTGGGAATAGATTTTTTTGCTTTTGCTGAATGGATGTGGGCTGTTCCCTTCACAGAGCTTGGACAGAAATGCATTAAAAGATGCTTGAAATATAATCTGGTTCCAGACAGTAACAGGCAAAAAGTCAAAAAGAACATGGTTGCTTATCTATTGTATTGCTGTTTGGAAACAGAGCCAAATGCACTTCTGCAACAAGTGACAAGAATATATATTTGTTGTCTGTCTTGAGAAGTCCTGTGCCACAGAATAGCCAGCACTTGCTAAGTCATAATAGAAAACCCAACACTGCACCCACAAAATAAACTTCAGCTCCAAAATGCAGACAAACACTAGAATTGTACACAGAAGAGCTGTAAACTACAAACTTTCTTCAGTCGTCTGAAGTGCACAAAAAAGACTCAGAAAGGGCTGAGCAAAATGTAAAAAGAGAAATCACAAAAAACTCTAGAGAGGTCTAGAAATCTCTTCCAATTGTGTGAAGTGCAGCTTGATCCAGAAGGCAAAATATGACCTGAGACATGGAGAATAACAAAGAGCATTCCTGTATGTTTAAATATCTCAGCTTCTATAGCTGCAATTCTGATAGGCTTCACCAGGAGTTTGTGGGTGCTCAGCAGGTGCTCAGTTTTCAGGCTTTTGCTTTGTGTGTTTAATTATAAAAGAAGTAGAAGAGTTTTGTATATAGAAGCAGCAGGTCACTCATATTGGAATAACCTAGGCCTAAAGATGTTTTAGAATAACTGACACTAGGACACAATAGCTCTACGTCAAGCAACTGATGTGAATGGGCCTTGTTGTTGAACAGCATCCTTATACAAGTTGGCAGAAAAAGAAGAGAATGAGCTAGCTACAAAATGATGTAAACACTGAAATAAATGCAGTGCAAATAATAAAGGAAATCTGGGATGTCTGCCAGCTTAATGCTGGTCGAATTGGCTAGTAAGAACAGAGTTAATCCTTGGGACACTCTTCATTGTCCAGAACTAGTCTGGATCTATGAAGTCCTGAAATATTCATTGTTTCTGCTGAAGCTGTCCTATGGAACAATTTCCCAGAGTCCCTGTAATCTACTAACACACTCACTTGTTATATGCTTTTATTACACTCCCCTGCAGATGTTGCTGTTTCCAATTAGAGATGTAACTCCTACCACTGGCTGTTAATAACTATTTTGCCTTGAGACATATCTTATTTGCTAACTGAAAAAGGCAGGTTAATGGTGTCTGCACTATAGTATATTATTAGAAGTGAGTTTGTGAAGTAAACTCCCAGTGACTCTAATCTCAGGAATGCTGACTCCTCCTGAGGTCAGTAATTGGGTATTTTGGAATTTGCCATAGCAGCAGGCCTAAGCCTGTCTTCAGCTTTCTTTGAAATTTGGACCCTGAGGTCAGCAAAATAATTGGTTCATTTGAACTGAAAACCAGAAAGTGAAGGGTCCACTTTTCCCATAGTGTCGAACTTCCAATCCATCAAACTGATTTTAAGATATTCTCTCTCCTTTAGGTACCACAACAAAGCTAGGCACTGTTCAGTTTCATTTCCCCTTTACTATCCCTGCCTGACATTTTTGGTTTGTGTGAATCCTAGACAGCAAGTGGAGCAAGACATGATTACTCTCTGTATGTATTTTAGAAACCCTTTTTCACTTCGCCTTCACTACTTGAGCATTATAACAATACAAGATCTAGTTCTGGTTTGGGTTGTGGTTTTTTTCTAGTTTTATGTATTGAGAAGTTATGTCTATTTTTCTCAAAGTGTAGCTTTGACTGCCTCAAGGGCTTGCTTTTGAGCCACCCAATGGCTTTGGTTTCAAGCTCTTTATTTTGGTGGACCTTGACCATAATTATAATCACTATTCATCCTGCTTATGCAGAGTTTGAAATGAAAACTCCTTATCCATATTCATGGCCCTATGAGTTTTGGCATGTGTTAACGAGTAAATCGTCAGAAGTTTAGGGTTTATGATATCAACAAAACATTAGAACAAGGCCACGATATCTAAATAGATCAGTATATCATAGAATAGCAGAATGGTTTTGATTGCAAGAGACCTTAAAGATCACAGACCCTTCTATCATGTCAGGGGCACCTTCCACTAGACCAGGTTGCTCAGTTTCATCCAGCCTTAAACACCTCCACAGATGGGGCACCCACAAATTTGGGCAATATGTTCCTGTGCCTTATCACCCTCACAGTTAAGAATTTCTTCCTAACACCTAATCTAAGCCTACTCTCCTTTAGTTTGAAGCCATTTCTCTTTGTACTATCACTATCTGCTCTTCTAAAAAGTCTCACTCCATCATCTTTCTTGTAGGCTCCCAATTAGGTCAACCCAAAGACATTTCTTCAGACTGGACAATCCCAGTTCTTTCCTCACTGAAGAAGTGTTCTGTCCCTCTAATCATCTTGGTAATCCTTCTTGGATCATTCCAACAGTTCCATGTCCTTCCTGTGCTGGGACCCCAGGGCTGGATACAGGGTTCCTGGTGGGCTCTCAGCAGAGCAGAGCAGAGGAGCAGAATCCCCTCCCTCCCCTGCTGCCCACGCTGCTCTGGATGCAGCCAGGACACGTTTGGCTTTCTGGGCTGGGAGTGCCCATGGCTGGGCCACGTCCAGCCTCTCACCCACCAGCACCCCAAGCCCTTCTCACAGGGCTGCTCTCCATCTGTTCATCTCCAGCCTGTGCTGGTACCAGGGGTTGCCCTAACCCAGCTGCAGCACCTTGCCCTTGGTCTTGTTAGACCTCATGAAATTCCCAACGGTGCCAGTTCTTCAGCTTGTCCAGGTCCTTCTGGATGACATCTCTTCTTTCAGGCTTGTATCCTTCCCTAATGAAAACACTAAACAGTTGAGTTTGCTTTGAACAGCACAACCTAAGTGACCCCTAATCGTCTGTCTCAAATAAAAAAAAAAAAGAGAGAGAAAGTGCAGAATTAACTCTGCAGACTGCAAAACACACAACAGTTTGGATACTGTTTCTGCAAAACTAAAAATACATGATATTGCCATCAGTAATTCAGTGCACATGGGTGCTTTGCAGTTTCAAACATGTAACAACTGAGTAAAAAGCACCAAATATGTATGGGTCTTTCCAAAGGTCTTCTAAGGAAGAAAAGTGATACATTGGGTCTAGGTAGTGTTATGATTCCAGAGTGTTATCTCTGGAACAGAGATACTCACAGTATGGCACGTTATAAATTGATGTCAGATCAGATTACCACTTATAGCCAGGCTGTGCTTGAAAAAAGTTTAAAATGGGAATGATATCTGGGTCCTGGATCCTGAATATCAGCCTTGATATAGGTTAAATAAAAATGCTAGTTTATGCAGCTTGTTTGGACTAATGTTAAAAATGCAATGATAATAATAATAACAGCTTATTCTTATAGGAACAAATTTTGATTCTGGCATGATTTTTGCTAAGATCTGATTAAAGGAAAAATCTCCATTTGTGTTTTGTGCCTTATATAAAAAATAACAGTTATTTTCATGATTAATGTAGGCTTCATACACTATAAATTTTTCTCTGCTGAAAGGAATGAAAAATGGTTTTGCAAGTGGGAATGCCATGAGCAGGGAGAGACTCTGGAATTTTTCCCATATTTTTCTCATTTGCCATTGTTTTTTGTTTGCTTGCTTTTTTTCCTTGTGTTACTTATGATTTGAGATTTCATTTTCCAAGAAGTTTGAAAGTTTTATTCCTGCCAGATTCTGTTCTGGTCAACAATGGAGTCTGAATCAGGAGTGAGAACTCTCTGCAGTCTTCACCACCCACATTTTATATGCTTTGTGATGATGACAATGTCTATTTTGAATTGTTAGGCACCTCAAATTATACAAAATAAAAAGCTAAATTTATAGAGCCTTTGCATTTTTCTTATGTTATTTTAGGAAAGATGTTAAAACCCAGCCTATTCCAAAAGAAATATGTTCTCCTAAGCATCATTTCTCTTAATAAAGAAAGGCATTACCATGCATCTGTAATGCCAATTGCTTTCTCTGTCACTATGATTCCTGGGTCTTTATATTCTACTGCACATTTCTTCTTTGAAGCCTAGAAATTCACTTAAAAAGAAGGAGCCACATTGTGGATCTATGAAGAAGAAAGCAACCCCACAGCAGGTGGGGTTTTCACAGGAATGCCTGTGAAATCCTCACTACTAAAAGCAACAACAGGATAACCAAATAGCACTGTGCTGGAGATTTGTTATGGCAGCTTTCTGTCAGTAGAACAGTGAGTTGGCTGTATAGTAGAAACAAAAATCCAGAGGATGTTTGTTAGGCACCAAACTTCCAATTTACTGTTTCTACCACACTGGTAACCTGTGGATTCTGACTCTAGAGCTGAACTGCATTTGCACGATTTAGATGGATTGGGGATAAGGGTGTTGTTACCACATAACTGCTCCCATGCTGGTACAAAAACCAGGGTGGCTCACATCACACAAATTAACTGGAGGCTGATCGATTTTATGCTGTCTGACACTTTTCCACAGGGTTGCTTTGACAGTCTGGGATTGCTAGGGAAGAATAGAGCCTGAAAACATCCATCTCTCTAAGACAAATTCTCACTGTGGATGACTGGGGAGAGGCTTATATGGTGACAGTACCACAGAAGGACAGCATTCTGGGGTCAGAGCTAGCAGTTTTCTGCTGCTTCTTGTGCCTGGGGAGCTGCATAAATCAGCCAAAGGGGAGGCAGGATCTGTCTCACAGGAGGATTGGCCACGGAAGATGATCTTGAGAAAAGATAACTTTGACACTTGGGGCCTGCTAAAGCTCTCCACATATGAAATGAAAAGTACCAGAAATGTAACTAGAGCTGCTGGATGATACTGGTTACCATCATCCCTGACTCCTGCAGTTTTAATGACACTATTTTTTCTGTCTGGAAGTCTTTGTCTTGGCTCCTTTTTGGAAATAAATCCCTTGTTCTTAACTCCTCTGTTTCTCTACTGGTTTGACTAAGACTTCTGTGGGAAAGTTTGAGACTTTCTTCTGTTTCACTGGCAATGTTTCACCTTTTCCCCCGCCCCCTCCTCATTTCTTTGGACAGATTCCCTTTTTCAAACAGATGTTTCTTGTTTCTGAAAACAACATCCACATACACAAGATTTCTTTCTTTTTGCCATATTTTTCAGTCTTTTCTTATCATGTTCTTCTTCCTTGCTTGCTTGCTTTCTAATCTAAATCACTGTGTATATTCCACAATTCAGTTGTGGAAAAATTATTTCTGAAGTATGATTTTATAGTGCCTTTTCTACCATGGAGTGGTAGAGGCACACCAGAGGCCCTGAAGGCTGGATTTTCATGTAATAGGATAATAATAGAGCTTCTACATTAATTATCTGCATAGGTAATCAGGGCATGCATGCATGCAGATGCCCAGCAGCAGGTGCACAGGCCTATTCCTTATATCCAGAGCCTGACACTTCGGACTGTTCCAGTGAGAGGCTGTCAAGATGCAGGGCCCTGCTGTTGTTTTGAAATCACACAGTCAAGCTGAAGAACTGTTCTTACGAAGAACGCTGGTTCTGCATTTGGTAGAGTTCAGCCTTCAAGCTGCCCTACATATGGTGGCAGAAGAAGAAGAAAAAAGAGCTCAGCTCTGTTGCAGGATGTGTAGGTATCTGCTATATGCTTGCTGACAGTCTGCACACCTAGGACTGAAGTCCTTAAGCCTTGAGTAGGGGCCCATTTTTTTCACCCCCGAACCAATTAGCACCTGTGCTCAAGAGAATGGCTGTCTGTGGTACCTAGCCATGGATGTAAGTATCTGTATTTTGAGATACTCAGATTGGTTTTAGAACAATTCTAGGTCAATATTCAGAGTTGAAACTTGAGTATTGATCTTCTCAGTAACTATCCTTTTTGTCAACAGATCTTGGGTTTCTTGGGATGTCTAGGTGCCTAAGGAGCACTGAGAATCTGAGAAATATGAATATAACCAAGACCTTGCATATTTTTCACATGCTCCAGGAGAGCTGAAGCCTGACCCTCTATGCAGGAGCATAGCTAGCAGAGCCATTTCTAACCAGGCTTCCTCAAGGGTAAGGAAGTTGCACAAATATGTGCTTGGTTCTCACTAACCAATTAAGGCAACTATCTCTGAATGCTCTTGGGCTTCCCAGAGCCTCTGAATTTGGCTGGGGTGACAAGGGCATGAGCAGAACTTTTTGAGTGGGAGCTCTGTGCCAGGCATGACAAGAATTCCTGTCCACCTCAGAAACTGTAACTTAGACAAACATTTATGAAAAGTTATCCACATCTTTCTTCTAACCTGTAGGTACCATTGGCAAACCTGAGGTTGGTCAGGTTTGATTAGATCCTTAAACCTTTTCCTAGCAGGCTTGTAAGTATCTGTGCAGGACCACAAAGAAAAAGACGTCATGTGCATCTGGGATTTGTAGGAATTTGAATGTTTAATGAGAATTCTTCTATTACTTCATGGTCCATTTCTGGTGCCCAACTTAATTTCGAATTACTGATGATTTAGTGGGTCTAAGGAGAAGAGCCACATGTCTATCACTGATGAAAATGAGTTCCATATGTCCCATGTACCCCCCCTTGCTACATGTCTGACTTCCCACAGTCAGTATCACCTTGGGATGTCAAGCAAACAGGGAAGGAGAAGAAGAAATCTGCTTTTATTTAAACCTGAATAAATGAGGGAATAAATTTAGGTAACCTATTTTGCTGTTGAAATTTGTTCCAAGAAGCTGACTGCATAGCTCGCTCAGAAAGCAGCTGCCAAATTTCTTACTTGTTTCCACCCCATGCCCCAATCACATCTTTTCATAATCTTTAGCCAGAGTGCAAGCATGGCACCTTGAACTTTTTTCAAAGTCTTCTTGTCCTTTAGATGTTGAAAACAGCTGCCTGCCTCTGCCTAAGGAGCAGAGTGAAATCTGTCCAGAAAATGGGAAAAGCAAACAAAGACATCTCTGTAGAGCTGAGAGCTGGAATGAGAGTCTATTTCCAGAGAATCATGCTCACCTTTGCTTTCATTTTTACTCCAGTCAGATTCTTTGTCCACTGCAATTTAAATGCAAACAGCAAAAAGTAAGAGGTACTCTGTGTAGTGTGTTATAAAACATTTTGTAAGAGCAAATGCAAGAAGCAGTCTCTCCTCTTAGTTCTGATCCTATTACCCTATCTTTCCACAGGTAAAACAAAATATCATCACAATGTCAGCAAAACTGTAACTAAGGGATCCTGCTATTCTGGAATGGGAGGAAAGCACTATGTTGCTTCTTCAATTTTATGCAGTTTGATAGGCAGTGGCAAGATGCCTTGGAAAAGCAAACTAACAGGCTTCAGCCCATTGCAGGACTGGGCCACAACACACAGTGTAATGGTATATAATTTGTAAAATAGATCACCATATTTTGACCCTTTCTGAGACAGTTTAGATTAACTAAGCTCATTCTTGTCAGTACTATTTTGTACAATCACGATGCAAAACCTTCAACAGATTCTAATCAGCCTCTATAAACACAAAAGGATGAGCAAAATTGCCTTGTGTTGATGGTAAAGCATTGCAATTGTCAGAAGCAAATTGTTCAAATATAAATAAGGCTTTCTTTATGTCATCAGTAGAATAACAATCATGATTTCAGAGGCATACATGTAAGGTGGGGAAGAATGTGTAATTTACTTCAAGTCAGACACCAATACCCAGCTAATCTGTCACCATGGAACTGTGGGATTCAATTGTCTCTGCAGCTGGGAAGCAAAAACATTATACACCAGGGAAAGTTTGGGCTGACATTAATTATACATTAAACTTTGCATAGCTTCACGTGGATGAAATTGTCTTTGTACGTGGAATGGTAAAAGAAAACGTAATTGGCCAAAAAATCAGTCAAAATGAAACATTACAATTAATTGTATTCCTTGGCTTATAGAAAGAAGAAAATGTTACTAGAGATCCTTTTACTCTCTGTTGTTCATAACGTGGAATTGCCTTCTGAAATACTATGTACAGCTCAATCTGCAGAGTTTTCATGGGTCTAAGCATGAGTTCACATAATTTCTAAGTTCACGAGGAACCCATAAATTTTTACATTAGCATTTTTCCAAGTTCTGTAGACAAAAAGAATAAATATTTGTGTTTGTAAATGCTTTCCCTATCTTTTTTTTAGCAGAAAAGAAATGGCATTTATGTCAACTGTATTTAGGTGGTGAGCACTAAAACAAATTTCTGTTGCAAAAAAATAAATAAAAGATGTCTTCATGTTGGAAAGAGTGCCACAGCCGTACGTCTTCTGAGAAAAAAAATCAAGATGGGTCATGAGGGTAGAAATAATGCAAGCAATGATGAGTACAATATAAATAAATTTATTTGTTTTTAAAAAATGGAAAACAAAAATATAAGACAGGAAGAGTGTCCAGTTGGAATAGTACTGTCATTGGGAGCTCTGCTGGTCTAACATATAACAGACTTGTAGACATGAGGCTCTCTGCCTCTTGGTTTTTATTTGGAAAAGCAAAGATACCCGTTGCCAGGATCATCAAAAATGTTATTCTTCATTAAATCTATGAGACCTTGGAAAACCTTGCCCAGATTATTTTTTTAAAAACAAAAATAAGTAAGTCCTGCAAGTGCCTAAAGGGAGGATAAGATTACTCACTGTTGCTTAAAAATTCACTTGATGCCATGTCACGGCAGCACTGGGTATATTTTAAAGTGACAGGTCTGAAAAATATTGTTCTTATTCCCACCTGCCCCTGAACTCCCTCCATACCAAAAGAAGAATTCTCCATAGTCCCCAATTAGTGAGCTGGAGTATTTAAAATTCAAACAAGGACCTTCTTCTCACTCTCATACTCATTAGCTCACTCCAGCCCTCCTTAGTCAAGGGATTTTCTAAAGAGTCCATTTAGGAGTGCTAATAATAGTAATTAGAGGTCGAGAAACCATCTTGAAACTTGACCCAAATTTTCACCCAAAACTTGAAATGAACACAAACCCTTTTTCAGTTTTGAAGGAACTGGGAACTCCTTCAAAGAAAAAGTTCGTGACTTGGAAATTTCCCTTTTAAAATGTTGTTTCAGTCCTGCATACCAAGTCCTTGACAAACTATCTAAGCAGAAAGGCTGCTTTTTAGGAACCTTCTAGAATCATTTGTTGTGCTGTTCTTTTGCGCCTGCTCAAAATGCATGCAGTATTACTGAGCCCATTGTAAACTGCGGGCCTCTTTTCCCCCTCATTCACATTTATTCTATGCCAATGGGGTGATATTAAATTACCTCCTGCACCTCCCAGGAGTTCAGGCATTCTTTGCACTACCTTTTTCATGTCAGGCTGACGCAGTCCCCTGCAGACAGCGACAGCAGCCCTGTGGCTGCTTTGATACACAGATTCTTCATACAGCTCTGTTTTTTCCAGTCTGTAGCTCAAAACAGCTGAAATGATAGTGTCCCAACTGTTCCTCTTTCTTTCACGACAGGACACCCAGCTGTACATTGTGAATGCTCAGCTAGGGTGGCTAGTGCCACCTCCAAGCACGGGACAGATGCAAAAAGCAGTATTGGGAGCTAAACTCTGTTTCACTGGCTCCAGTGGAAATTAATCCTGAACGCTGGGGCAAATAAAAATGGAGTAAGGTCTAATGCTTCTAGCGATGGTTTTGCATTGTCCCCACCCATCCTTCTCATGTATTTGTCTCCAGGTAAACAGAACATCTGCAGAAAGACACAAGAATCAAGCCTGAGCCAGGCAACACATAGAAAAGCCTTCTATAAGTAGATTGATGTGATAATAATTTAGAGCTGGAAATACACACTGATCTTCTACAAATATTAGCAATGTTTTTAGCTATAATATAAGAACTGGGCCTTACTGCCACCTGGTACTGCCTGAATGGTTTGTCTTCTAAACCTTATTTTACGGCTGTTACTTAAAGCTTCTAGAAATGTACTGTATATTATTGAATATATTATGTATTATATATTTTCTATTCTGGCAGGTTACTTTGGAACAAAAGGATTCTATATTATCTTGCAAAGGACTTTTAAAGTCATTGGCAAGTTTTCTCTTGTAATTTGGATAAATTATGAACAGATTTTTAGATTCATAACATCTTGAAGAAATTTATAGGTCATTCATTATCAGAAGCAGACATGGTCCAAAACTGGAATTTCTTACTGCAGGGATGTTTTAATATTTGGGTTTGCCCTGAACTGAAACAAAATGTCAAAATGGCAAAGTCATGTATAGAGTGAAAAGCAGATAAAAGATTGATTCAGAAAAATCAAAACATTTCATTTTGTAAATGTCCAAGAAATATTCTGGAAATGTCTAAGTGTTTCAGTTAGAATTTTTCATCCAGATGGAACATTTGAGCATTCTTAAACACAAATATTTCATATCTGGCTGGGCTTACTTAGGCCTCTTTATAAAAGCGCAATTACCAGATACAATCACTTCTGGCTGGAAAGAAGATTATTGCTTCTAAATGGTGCATGAACTATGTGCTGTTTTAAAAAGGTCCTGATATATTAAGATATTAAGATTACATGAACATGTTTTCTTTCAATATTTAATCATAAACTGTTCCTGTTATGTAGATTCTCAGATAAGTTGCACCTCTTAGTAAGAAAGAGGATAAAAACTGAATGATCAACCATGTCAAAACTCAAAAAATGAAGCTGTAACTAGTTAGCTCAAGAAATGCTGGCATTCCAGCATGTAGGAGATTAAAACTGATGAAAGTTTACAGCTAGAATAGAAATATTATAGAAACAATCCAGGTTTTACAAAGATTTTGCAAAGAATTTCTAAAAATCATATACTTCAATAAAGTATATGCTGCCTACCCTCTTCTCAGTTACCTTGCTGCTCTAAAGCATTATTTGTGATGGGGTCAAATAACATCAAATTGTATTTATATTCCATTTCTTTAGTATTGGACCATGCCTGCATAAATATTCTTTGAAGACAATGACTTTTTCAGAGAGACCATAATGGGATATTGACTTGAAGTTCTTTTTTGGACAATGGCCATTTGATGAAAAGTGACTTCTGATTAAAAGTGTTAATGGCTATAAAAATTGTTTAACCAAGGAAATTTTTAATTATTGAGAAAGTCCTATCTTTTAAAATATCTCTTGTATGAATACTGCCTTCCTTAACACCGGACATTAGTGCTTTACAAATAAACAACTAAGTTACTGCAGCCTTGATATTATTCCTCTAGTTTTTAGAGGGGGGGAGAAAAAATAGATTTGGTTTGTTGATTTATCTCTCTGTCTGATATCATTGCAAAAATAAGTACTTGAAATCTTCTATTTATGTAATGGATGGCATAAATGTCAAGGGTAAAAAAACTTAGAATCAGTTTCACTTAGTGTATATTTTATATATAGTTCTAACTTGAAATGAAAAATATCCTGCCTCAAGAGATTACTTTCTCTCGACCAATAGTAGAGTAGGATTTTGTGAGGCCACAAAATGACAAAAGTCATGAAAACATTCTATCTAAATAGAAAACCACCACCAACAACAAAAACACCAAGAAAACTCCACCCCCCCTCAAGAATTATTAATGACATATGACAGTCAATTCATTTTTTCCTTGCCATCTTGAATAATTGTTCTACAAAGGTAGACAGGAATCTTGGTTAATGCAATTTTTGCACAATAATCAAGAAAAGTCTTTTCATTTTAGAAAGACACTCATAGTCTCCTGCAGTTGATCTTCTTCTCATTACGTGACTGCAAATGATGAGCTATTCCACTGAACTCAACAGCAGTACAAAATCAGGGTAAGATGGATCAGGCTGTGTGTAACACATTCTTCGCAGTACACAAAGTTCTCAGTCTTATAGACAGTTTGTAAGATTTGTAAGTCTGTGGAGGGTAGGCTGGGAATAAACTAAACTTTGAGCACAAGACACAGTGTACATGATTTAACGTAACTGCACTCAACAGCATCTTTGCTGATCAGCAGTGTCTGATCAAACCATGTGGCCCTAATTGTGTTGGCAAACAGAAGATGTGGTACTTTCTTCTCCTCACAATGTGAGGATCACATACTGCCTTCTGGATAGAAACTTTTCTGTTTTTAAAAGAAACCAGAAAGGTTTATGTAAAAGCTTTTATAGCCTCATGTGGTCAGTCCCACATCCCGAATCAAGCCCATAATTACAAGGTATTAAATCTTGAGTTCTTATTCTTTTTTCAGTATTTTTTTTTTAATTTGGTGCGTTTATAGCATCTAGTTTAAAGCAGTAGGATGGGAATGAGGACTGAGGATCAAAAGGATACCTGCCTGCGTCCTTCTGCCAGAGCTCTGGAGCCCACTGCACACACAAAGGCATAGCTTTCAGTGATGTATCTACTGCAGTGAGCTAACTCATTAACTTCAGTACAGTCAACAGAAGCCAAAGCATCTTCTAACATCACACTTTGAGTTCTCTGGCACAGTGGCTATATTGACTTAAGCAGCAAATGGCAGTTGTGGCTGCCAACAGCATGACCTACGATTCTTGAGCCCTGGGGCCTTCACACAACTATCCTATGGATTCCTTGACAGTGAGGACACATAAAGGCTGACTGTGATACAGTATTATAAATCCATCTATGTATCCAAGCTTTATAGGTCTGATTAACAATGTTCCAATCGGGGCATTTGTTCCAGCTACTGAGATGTAGACACCTTGGATGGTATGGGAATGAATTAGCAGAATGACTCTTAGCCTTATGTTTTCACTCCTTCTGAGGTACATACTCTCCCACTCTCCCTACCATGCCTGTCCCAGATATAATTATGTTCTCTAAAGATTCATGACAGCCAGTGTGCAGAAGTGACAGCAGAGAGGAAATACTAACTGCATAAACTCGAAGCCAGGGCAGTTTTAAACATTTTGAATATGTTAAGAACAACAGCATCCTCATTAAACTCTGATTAGCAAGTGGACTTGAGCCAGGCTAATTCACGGCTGAATGGGGTTTTTCTTTTTTTTTTTTTTCACTGCCAGTTTATCAGAGGTAGGCAATTAAGGGCTCACACACCTCCAAGTCTTGTGTTTTTTTGAAGCAGAGATCTCATACCAGCCTTGCAATAAAGCCTTATTGTCCTTGGGACAATATTCTTCACTAATCTCACTTCTGGCAATTTACTTTTTCTTGCTGAGCAGATTTAGAAACAAAAAACCTTGAAAGGGCATGGGAGGAGGAATAATCTAGGGCTATCTAATCCCATCCCCAAAGTGGGAGTTTTCCATTCAGCTTCTCTTTTAATGAGCACTGGAGAAATAAAGTTTTACTGCAACACTACTTTGATTCAAGAGACCTGTGAGGACCCAATTATCCATCCAGTGGGAGTGGGGTGGCAATCTGGTTTTCAAAGCAAAAGCAATGTAGCAACACAGGCCCCTTGTAATTATGTCTTCCCTACAATTTTATAAAACCAGAGGTGAGCTTTGCTTTGGTTGATTGTTTAAATGCAATTATTACCTTTCTTTCACTTTCAGCTTGTTAATAAAGCTTTCCCAAATGCAGTGCTTGGAGTTATTCTTCCTGAGCACTAGGATTCCAAAGGCTTAACTGGAAACCAATCCTCTGCTCCACTGAAAGGAGCACAGTCAGGTCCGGTCAAAGATTATCTGAAGAGCCAAAATGTTTGACAGACACACTGAGGGGGCCACATCCTATTTTCCACCTGAGAAAGCGAGAGGAGAGAGTGAGACAGAAAGAAGCTGAAAGAGACTGGGAGAGACTCGGAGAATAGAAAAGAAGAAACACTACTCAAACGGTAGTCTGATCAAGGGAAGAATCATGCTTACGTAATTTGTCTTCCTTTGCAGCTGTCAATACTATATTCACTGCACAAACTTGTGTTTCCTTTGGAAGTGTATGCAGATTTTCTTATAACCTACTCTGTTTAAAATATGGAAGGGGGACAGTTGTTCTCAGCAACGTATTTTTCACTCCTGGTCTCTTATAATCCCATGTTCAGTAGGCCACAAGGAACTCCTGACTCTTCCCCACTTCTAACCCTCACAGGTGGTTTGGATCAATGAATCAAGTGTGTCTATGTCATGTAGGGAGAGGCATGGAGTGTATTGCATCACCTCACTTTCACTGCATAGAATATGTGTGCATCTTGAGGCTGTGGCTTCAACACACTGACTTCCTTGTCTTTCAAAGGCATGCCAAAGTTTTAAGGATACAGTTACACATGGGGGGCTAGGGCCTAAATTTAAACCAATAATAGAATCAACTTCATATATGATATATATAGAGTCTACATGAGATGTAAGTATATCACAGTATGCTTTGCTTATTCAACCTGTATGAGATGATATATACACAAGTAACAGATGTAGCCCATTGCATATCATTCAAGCACATTAGTATGACATATGTAGAGCTAAGTTATAAAAATCATTTATCTGCTGAAAATGCAGTTCGAGAGCATGGCAACCATTCATGACTTACTCACTGTGACGATTTGTGGGATTTTCTTATGTATATGCTCCGTCTTTCAACTACTGTTGATTTGAAAAGGATATTGCTGTTTATTTTAATGCCCCTCAAGGACCTTATAGGATACATTACATTGCTCCTGGAATAGATAAGAGATAGCCATTGGATAAGAGAAAGATGTGATAAGGAGAAGAGGAAAAGCAACAGCCCTTCATTCTGTACAGAGGCAGTGTTTTGCAAAAAGAAAGCCATAAAGCACCAGTTGAGTGAAAGTCAGACAGTCTCCCATAGTTGTACAGGGCTGAGGGGAAGGGTTTGCAGTGGAAATGACAAAGCAAGCTGGACAAGACAAATTGTGGTTCAGAGAGAATGGCATGAGTGGTACTGAGGGCTGCAGTTTGACCCCATGACAAATACTGGTTTAGAGCAGTTAGGAAACTGAAAAGGCAAAAGGAGTGTCTACTAGATATATCTATGTGAAAAGTAAAGTTTTCAGAAATGCCCTGTGTGCATGGAATTATACAGTCATGTGTGTCTAAGTCTAATTTCTGTCATCAAGTGTCTCTCAAGGATTAAATGGTATGTAAAATATCTCAGGGGATTTTGGAAATGGTGTATCTTCTCTGTGTCTGAGTTTGAGGATTCAGCATTAGTCTCAGGAAGACAGTGAGATGGACTGTATTCCCAAGAAATTATGTTGTACAGTGGACTTCTGTCCCCAAGTACATTTATAGAGACACCAGCCAGAAGCTATTCCTGGACTCCTTTCAGACTTCAGGGGTATCAATCATGTGGTACCTAGCAGAACTGGAAACTAATCACAAAATGAGGAATTATCTATAGAAGGGTGACACTTCTACTGTCTTTGCAGCAGAGTTGTTTATGCTGAATTACTTTGATCCTTCAGAAAAAGAAAAACAGATGAACAACAACAACAACAAAGAACTCACAGAAAACAATTTGGAAGTGATTATTTAAAATCCCTGAAATGTTTCCATCTGAAATTTCACATAGAGATGCAGATCAATGGTCTATGTTATAGAAGGGTAGCCATTCACTACACGCCCACAGGAGGTGACTCAGATCCCTTGTGTGATACTATACTTTATTAAAATTCTCGTGCTACTGAACTAGGATTGGCAGAAGCTCTAATGTCAAAAAATGATTCTGAGTGGAAAACTTCATCCACCTTTGTAAAACATGAAAACCAAAAGCACAAAAGCAAATAGTTCAAACCCTTCATGGTGTTCTGATGGCACTGCAGCACATATATATGAGCTCGACAGCCTAACAGCGAGTTTCCTAAGTACGACCTGATCACACAGAGAATTTCACCCAAAATGATATAGGCTTTTTAAAAAAAGAAAAATGCAAGTAGCTGTGATTTAATTCACTAACTGTTTGTCAAATCGCAGTAGATCAGGGGTATAGTAGGGAAAATTTGAAGTGTGGAAAGGTACATGTGCATATTCTGTTTGTAAAATCAAAACATAGCCAAATTTAGAGATGAGACAAGTTACACAGAGGGGAAAAGTTGGCTGTTTTATAAACCAGGTTATACGGAAAATGCATGAAAGTCATGTTTGCTTTTGAAAATACAAAATTATGTGGTAGACTGCTATGTGAAAAAGATTTTGGCCAGATTAGTGGAAATACATTGAAATCACTTTTTTTTTACTATTTTTACTAAAGGGAACCTTTCCAAATGCAGTATGCTTTCAAAAGCTAGAAAACCTTAAATGACAAATCCTTTAAGAATGAGAAATGTGCTTATTTAGGGAAAAAAAGAAACAGAAAATGTAACTCTTCTAAATTCCAATAATACTGGCCATATGCTGACTTAAATCTTCTGTTTTTATCTATCAGCCATTACTCCCAAAATACAAAGATGATGTGCTGTCTTGGGTTGAAAAATGTAATCAAAAATGTGTATTCTATTTTAATTTGTTGAAGATATTGTTCTTTATCTCTTGTAACTCTAGGCCGGGGAGAGGGTGGGTGCCTTCTGTTAATGGGACAACTGATAACACCAGATAAGGCAGTGCCTTCTTATCTCTTCCCCATCACCTGTGAATGGGCCATTTAAGGCCTCTCACATGACTGATAACATTACCTCATTCCATTGTGAGATGCTCCACTCAGTGGGAAGAGCCAAAGCCTTTGCACCAGCATAAAACCTGCAATCCCAAACACTAATTCAGTCAGAAGACTGGACCCATCTTGCCAGCACTGCACCCTTTTTTCTACAGAATCATCTCTATTTCACAGAACATCTGTTACTCCAGGAGGACTTATTTGCACTGCTTCCAACACCCTGACAACAGGGTGTCAGGTCATATCTCTGACTCTGTCAGGGTTTTCTAGAACTTTTGTTGGTTTGTTTTTGTACTAATGCTTTTGTATTTTTGTAATATTCCTAGTAAACATCTGTTATTCCTATTCCCACATTTCTGCCTGAAAGCTCCTAATGGCAAAATTGTAATAGTTTGGAGGGAGGGGGTTTTTACATTCTCCATTCTAAGGGAAACTCCAGTTTTCCCTGATAGATACCCGTCTTTCCAAACCAAGACATGTGCCCCACAATATCAAAGAATAGTTAAATGATTAGTCTGATTTTCAGAGAAAACGAGGCTTAGTAATTCCAGAAAAGTCAGTAAGACTGCATAGGTGTTTGTGTTTCAGAGACTCAGTCAGGTTTTGCAGCCATTCAAAAGGGTATCCACAATTATAACTTCACTTAGCTCTAAAAACAGTGTGGGAAGTACATTTCCTCGAAAAATAACATAAATGTTTTAAATAATTGAAATGACCCAGTTATTTAGAATCAATGTTTGCGTAGTATTTGTCTTTCAGCTGAGACATAGCCATTTTATGAGCCAGTTTGGGTTCTGAGTTCAGTAATAACATGATATGAAATGGTGCATACAACATAGGAAAACCTGGACTCTAGTCTTTTTTGTGTTTTTAAAAAACATTAATTTTAAACAACTCTTTTAAAGTACCTCTCAGTCGTGGTATTACCCAGGGTCCTATACTACGTCCAGCATGTTTAACTCATTCATCAGTGATTTGGGCAAAGAGACAGATACCTCCTCAGCAGGTCACTGACAGCAAAAAGCTGGGAGCAGTGGCCAATACCCCAAAATGCAGCCTTTCAGAGGGACCTCAACAGGGTGGAGAGATGAGCAGAGATGAACATTCTGAAATACAAGGGCAAATGCAGGGTTCTGTGCTGGGGAGGAATAACCCCAGGTTCCAGCACAGGCTGAGAATGATCTGATAGAAAGCAGCTCTGTGGAGAAGGACCTGGGGGTCCTGGTGGACAACAAGCTGTCCATGAGCCAGCAGTGTGACCTGGTGGCCAAAAAGGCCAATGGTGTCCTGGGGTGCATCAGGAAGAACACTGCCAGCAGGACAAGGGGGATGATCCTGTCCTTCTACTCAGCCCTGTTGAGGCACATCTGGAGTGCTGTGTCCAGTTCTGGGCTGCTCCGGACAAGAGTGACATGGAGCTCCTGGAGTGAAGGCAGAACCAGACAACATAGTTGCCCAGGGGTCTGGGGAATCTCTCTTAGGAGGAAGGGGTGAGGGAGCCAAACCTGTTCACCCTCAAGAAGAGATGGCTGAGAGAGGAAGGACCTCATTAAAGTGTATAAATATCTAAAGGGTGGGGGTCAAAAGGGTGGATCCCATCTCTGCTTGGTGGTGCCCAGCAAGAGCACAAGGAGCAACAGTGACGAACTGATGCTCAGGAAGTTCCACCTCCATATGAGGATGAACCTCTTTACTGTGCAGGTGACCAGGCACTGGAACATTGTTGCTCAGAGAGGTTTGGAGTCTCCCTTACGGGAGATATTCAAAAACCATCTGGATGCAAACCTATGCAATGTGCTCTAGAATGACTGCCTGAGCAGGGAAGTTGAACCAGAACCACCATGGTCTCTTCCAACCTGACTGATTCTGTAATTCTGTATTTGGAAGGGGAGATGAGCAAATTCTATTGCTCTTACATTGTGTTAAGTTTTTCCTGAAGCTTTAATTTGGGAAGAGATTTTTTTCTTTTTGAAACTGCAGTGCAATGAAAACTCTGCTAGATCAAGCTCACAGAACCCTTCTCCTACCTGTATTTTCTTCCAGCTCTTTTTGTGGCCAAGGACATGCCATCAACAACAACAACAAAAACATGATGTGAGGAAAAAAAGACACAATGAGCAAGAGTAACCATGTAAATATTACAACCCAAAGGGCATCTTGAGGTAAACCAGAACAAATGAAAAAAAGATAACAGAGTTCCTTTCTGCCACTTCTAGGATGCCTGGTTTTTAACTTGTGTAATCATCCATTGGCCTCACCCTGCATAAAGAGACAGCTGAGCGAGCTACAACCAAAAGAAAAACATGACAGAGAGTTTTGACAAGCATAGTAAAACAGGTTAGAGAGTCCTCTCCCATTAACATGGCATTTCATAACATACGCTCCAATAAATTTGTGGCAAATATTGCAATTTTCCACCAAGTGAATGCTTCTGATCCTGGATGTAGAAACAGTGCAGCTACTAAGTATTCTGAGAGGACATAGCCACCAATGCACAGTGAAAATTACACAGCACCAAAGAGGGACAAGGCAAGGATGCCTCTCTAAAATGGGGCCTGGTATGCAAGAAAAAAAGAGTAAGTTTTTAATATATATCTTCTACCTGAAATTCAGCAAACTTCATTAGCACATTCTATTTGCATTCCATGACATAGCTTCAATTTAAAATTACCTTTCCAGAAGCTTAAAGGATGCTGCCTTGTTTCTAAATCTTCTAGTCCAGATTATAGCTGATACGCATCCATGGGCTTGAGTGTTCTCAGTGTCTTGTCAACAGTTTTCTTCCTAGTGCTCCCAAGAGGGAGGCAATTGCAAGCTAAGTTCTAGGGCTACAAGTGTTAGTGACTAAGGAGAGTGGGAAGGGCAGAAGTCCTTGCACTGGGGCTACCAGAATGTATTGTGTGTCAACAGTAGGATAAGACAAAGTCACAGATCTCCTGCCTCAAAACAAGATGGCTCTATGAGCCCTATATTTACTGTGAGGCCTTAAATACAGAGTTTCAAAATGCCAGTACCATAGCTGTATCCAGCACTGCTGCCTTATATATAGTGAGGTTTGTCTCATCAGTGACAGTGTGGATCAGTTTTTGAGATTTCCATCTGCACTGCAGGCTGACTGGAGGCCAGCTGGCTCCATCCAGGACCAAATGCAGTGTCTGACAGAGCACCTGGAGCAAAGCTTCTCTCTTTAGCAAAAAACACTCAAAGATGACCTGTTGGATGAGGAGATACTTGTTCTTTGCTTTACTCACTGTGTGGATTCTATTTTTGGATATATTTGACTCTGCATCAAAAAGTATGTAACCCATCAGTAAGAATTTATTAATTCTTAGTCAGGCCTTAATTTATTTATTATTGGGCAGACTTTTAAATGACATTCTATAAGGTCATTGTGACTGAGAGGGGAGGAGAGAGAGATTATACATGTATATATCTATTCATTATGTGTATCTATAAAAGTGTATCTATTCATATGCATACATACAAAACAGAATCCTAGATTTGATAATAGCTACTAGAAATGACGGGTTTTTTCACCCATGGAGCTGTCTGATCCATCTTTGAATCCATTAATACTTTTGGCTTCTGTTGAATTCTATTAACTATGAGCCTGCATCATATGAAGAAAACCCACCAGTTTTCTTTGTTCTTTTTCTGTCTGCCTGATAATTTAATCAGAAGCCCTTTTTCCCAGCTCAGTCACAAATATGCTGCATGATTGGGGTATCACTTATAAATCTGTGCCTCAGTTCCTTGTATGCAGAGCATAAAAAACCCCATTCCCTCAGGCACTCTCCCACTGAAATCAAATGACTCTAAATGACTTGTAGCCAGGTATATTTAGCATCCCATCTTACCCGATAAGAATATTTGCTAAAAGGGACTATGACTTCTGTGGGAGTATGTCAGGTAAGGAAGAATGAAGGCAATGAATGGCCTTCAGAAGTGGAGATAAGGAATGCAGCACGAAGTTGATTGCATCCCTGGTGATTTCAAAAACAGACTGCTGCTGACCAAGGCTGAGCAGGTCAAAAATGGTGGTAACACTCCTGTGATAACAGATTCAAGAAAGGAAAGAAAGGTTATTGCACTCATGTAATTGTGGCCAGAGAGCAACAGGGTGAGAACATCGAGAGGAACAACTCTGCAGGCACCAAGGGCAGTGCAGAAGGAGGGGGCAGGAGGTGCTCCCGGCACCAGAGCTGGGATTCCCCTGCAGCCCGTGGGGCAGACAGCCCATGGTGAGGCAGCTGTGCCCCTGCAGCCCATGGAGGTCCATGGGGATGCAGAGATCCACCTGCAGCCTGTGGGGGAGACCCACACCAGACCAGGTGGATGCACAGAGGAGTCATAGAACCCAGGAGAAGCCCTTGATGGAGCAGATTCTTGACAAGGACCTGCAGGAGAGAGAAGCCCATGCTTTAGCAGGTTTTCTGGTAGGACCTGTGATCCTGCGTGGGAACAACACTGGAGCAGGCTGTCCTTGAAGGACTACACCCTGTGGAAGAGTGACCCACACTGGAGCAGTTCATGGAGAATTGCTCATGGGATGTTGGAGAGTTTCACTGAAGACTGTCTTCCATGCAAGGGACTCCCACAGCGGAGCAGGGGAAGGATTCCTCTCCCTGAACAATGTAGGAAACAACTGACCCTAACCCTTATTTACCAGTTTTCTGAACTCTTGAAGGGCAGGAGCTAGAGCTGGAAAAGAGTGAGGGGTGAGGATAAGGGGGTCTCAGGTTATTATTTGACTTCCCATTATCCTGGTCAGATTTTGTCAGTAATAAATTCAGTTAATGTCTCCAATTCTATCCTGCTTTTCCCATGATGGTATTTGGTGAGTGCTCTCTCCTGGTCCTTAGCTCATGAACCCTTCATTATACTTCTTCTCCCCTGTACACAGTTGTGAAGGGGAGGAATAGAGAAATTCTGATGGATGCCTAGCATCCAGCCAGGGTCAATCCAACACAGATTGGAAGGACAAGAAGCAGGACTGGAAGGGGGATCTGGGGAACTACAAGACCCTCAATCTGACCCTGGTGCCAGGGAAGGTTACACAACAGATCAACTTGAGTGCCATCACACAGCACATTGAGGATAGCCAGGGGATCAGGCCCAGCCAGCAGGGGTTTAGGAGGGGCAGAGCCTGCCTGACCAACCTGATCTCTGTCTATGACCATGTAACCTGCCCAGTGGATGAGGGAAGGGCTGCGGACGTTGAGGAACCACTGGACACCACACTTAGTACTGTGGTCTAGTTGACATGGTTCTGATCATTCAGTGGTTGGATTCAATGATCTTGGAAGTCTTTTCCAACCTAGCTGATTCTGTGATTCTGTGTTTTGGGGTTTTGTGCAAGTTTTGCTTTGGTCTCAGTCCCTCTAGTTTCATTTATTCCTGAAGGTGAGACAGAGGCAGATGTGCAACTGTATGCTGAAAGCTGAGCAGATCACATTTTTCCCCACCCTCAGCTTCCCATTCATCTTTCTCCCATGCATACCAAGAAGAGATTTTGTTACAAAGTCCTTAGGCAACAAAACTGATGACAGAGGAGAAAAGTTCTCCAGGAAGCTCCAGCTGCCACCATCAGGGTGTCATATGGGGCCAAGGACTCCCTGGGGTTGTGGGATCCCATGGGAGTCCATCAGGGAAAGGCTTGGCAGCCAGGGTCCATTCCACCACCCCAGACAGGAGCAGGGCAGCTGGGGGCACATGAGCAGCCCCAGCCTCAGCACTGGGCAGTGCCCTGGGGGTGGCCCAAAGCCAGGCCAAGCCATGGCCCCATAAGCAGCCCTGCTGGTGAAGATCAAGGCCAGTCAGGGCAGGGATATGAGGAGCTGGAGAGCATGCTGTGGCATGATCTGGGCAGAAACTCTCTCCTACCAGCTAACATTTAATAAACTACAGGTTCTGGACACAGATTTTAACTGCAGATGCCCTCTGAATACCAGTATTTTCTGTGTTTCTGGGTTGTTTTGTTAGCAATCTGTGTACATATGGCATAGCTGCAAGTATGTGCTGGCAAGAATATGTGGTGCTGAAACTGAGGTGCTTCAACGCCAAAGAACAGCAATTATAAGAAATTATATTTAAGTAGCAATTTTGACCTTCATATATTAGTTAAATCGTTTACATGCAAACCACGTCTCCTCTAAGGCTTATGGAGCTGACAAGAGATCAAGCCTCCTTACTTCCTGTGGTTTCACCAGGTATGAGCATACATTAGGATCTTAAGGGATGGCAAAATTCCCACTGACTTTGAAAAGCTTGGAATTCCAACCTGATAGGGAACCTCACTCACTTAAACTTTTCATAGTGAGCATCCACTTCTTCCTCGTGGAAAACATTGTGCCCTTACTCACTGCTCTTTACCATCCAGACAGAGGAAAATCTTAACTCACAGAAGGCCCTAATATGGGCCTGAGCAGCATCTGAGGGCAACATGTCTGAACCCCCTCTGAAGGCAGGATTTTTTCAGCTGGTGAAAACACAGAGAATTTTAGCTTTGCTGATGCTCTTCATTTACTAAACATACATTTTAAAAAGTCCTTTCTTTTAGACAAATTTTCTAAAGACCTGCAGCTAAGGGTGACACAGATAGAGCACACTGACTCCCATAATACCGACTGTAAGAACATCTGTTTTTCTCTTGTTAAAAGATGTATATACAACTTTCCACAGAGTTTAAAGCCTTTTGACTGTAAGTGTACTGGAAACACTGATATACGTGTCAGTAATATAGCTGTAGACAAGGACCAGATCCACCTCCAGAGCGTTTTTTGACAGTTTCCAGGCTTTGCTATTGAAATGCAAGTAGATGCTGAATGTGGGAAAAGCTAAAGCTATGCTGCTTGGCTCAGAGCCCAGGACTGAAAGATTTGGATTCACTTTTCCAGCTGAAAAATGTACTTCCTCACAGAGCTTCAAGGGGTTTCATGCTCAGCTAGGGAGAGCCAGGGACTGAAGTCCATGAAAATGTAGGCATAAATTGTGGCTCTGTTTCTGACATGTATTTTCCTTTAGTAAGCATTAAACTCATTGTAGATGGATCAGACACAACAATCACCAGAAATTATTTTTTATTATTTAGTCTTTCTTATATTAATCTGCATCAAATGGTGAGTATTTAGATTTATGAGCAGCTCCTTCTGTGAACACTTTTGAGGTAACCTTTCTATTAGTGCACAGAAATTGTATGGGAATTTTGAGCAAAGAAGTTGTTTGCCTGGAAACTCTCAAATAAATTATCAGAGTTTCTTTTGCTGTTACTTGCCTTGGATTTTCTGATATTATAAAATCAATGTCTCAAATCAACATATGTCAGAAGTGTTAAAGAGAATTCAATATATTGTTCTATTGGAAAATTACTAGAATTATACTACTAAAGCTTAAAAAAAACCCCAAACTCAAACTTGTGATATGCACAGTCACATATGCATACCTCAGTTCAAGTGTTTTATTTTCACTAATAGCTTCAGCCAGGCAGAAGATCATGGTGTTCTGATGGAAAACTTTGGTTAGCAGATGTGTGTTATTTTTTCCTTTCCATTTGCAAGTTTTTTGGAGAAAAGTCAGGCCCCATGACCCAAATATGCACCCTCAGGGTACTGTGTGAAAGGATCTGGTAGCTCAGGTTCTTTCACTAATCCAGGTCAGCATCTGTCCCAGACACAGACTTTATCCTGTAAGTCCCTGTGACAATGTGCAGCAGGAAAGGCTGAGTTATTATCCTCCTTTACAATGCTGAGTAACATCTAAAAAGGATGCAATAAAGTTAATTACTTTGTAATTGTCTTTCACTTGAAGGTAAATCTATGGCTTCTTGGGGCTTGCTTCTTCCCTCAAGGGCTAAAAAATCAGAAGCATTATCAGACACTAAGCATAACTATCAAATCATGGATTGGCATTCATGCAAATGGGAACCTGAATTAAATAGAATCACAGAGTCACTGAATCATTTAGGTTGAAAAGACCCTTAGAATCACTAAGTCCAATCATTAACCCCACAATGCCAATTATATGGCCTTTTTAGCTTTCTCTTCATGACTGCACAAGGGTAACATGATGAGAAAGTGTAGTGACTTCTGGGACAGAGTACCGGAGTCTTCTAAACTTTGTGGTCACCTTGTGTCTTTCATTTATTGTGGAATCACAAAATGGCTTGGGTTGGAAAGCACCTTAAATATGTTCTAGTTCCAAACCCCATGCCATGGACAGAGACACTAGACCAAGTTGCCCAAGGCCCCATCAATCCAGCCTTGAATACTTCCAGGGAAAGTGTTAGGATGTTACCTGTACCAGTTTACGGGATCATAAGATAATTCAGGTTGGAAATTCAATTAAGTGCTCAAAGCAGGAATTAGAAGGGGTTTTAGGTCCTTTCAGAGAAGCCTCTCTTTCTTTCTTTTCCTTTCATCCTCTTTTTGCACTATCATTAACTTTGTTGCAAGTCCTCCTGTCCCAGACTCTATAGCTGTGATCTTTGATGTAGGCATGGGTCACAGCCATTAGCAGCCTTGGATCAAGTGTGCAAATTCTGTGAAGTTCACAAGGGTCTGGAGTGAGACTGAGCAAAACTAACAACTTAAGCAGGAAGATTTTCCTCAGTTCTGGCAAAGCTTCCAGTGCCAACCAAGCAACATCTCTGTAACAGCAGCAGCCTTGCCAGGTTGTGTCCTTTTCTTAATGCAGTGTGTTTAAACAAATAGAGGGGAAAGAAAAGACCTTCCCTCTCACCCCTCCTGCCTCAGCAGCCTCAGCAGGTTAGGTAAGTGCAAAGCAACTCTCACAGACGTTGTTTTGCAGGTGTTGTGGATGGAAAGTCCCATGTCATCTCATGCTGACCAAAGGCAAACACCTTCTGAGAGGTCTACTCGTGCAGTGCCATGGCCCTGGAGTGTACTGAAGGGAAGGAGGGAGCAGTACCTCTCCCATCCTGGTTAGCTCTCTGCTGCCTGCAAGGTGCAGGCACTCAATGGGTCTCACTTGAGGAGCACCTTGAACAAATGTCTGCACCTGCTCTGGTGGAGGAAGGGGTTTTTATTGCATACTTCATCAGCATTAGAGAAAGAATTTATCCTGGTGGACTTTCACCCTTAACAAGCTGCTCCCTTTTTACTAATGTGATTTAAGTTGACGTGAGAAGTATCACATTTAATAACAAATTTATTTACTGCTATGCAATCCGTTGGGCAGCCAGAGAAAAGACGAGCTGCAGACCCACAATTACCTGCCATTGCCAAATTGCAAATCATGTGGCTCCTAATGGAAGACTATCTGTATTTTATCAGGGTTTTTTTGTTTTGGTTGGTTTTGTCTGTTTGTTTGTTTCTTGTATTTTTGTTATTTTCTAACCCAAAGAGACAGCACATTCCATATGGTAAAAGGCCTGAGTCAAGGAAGAAGGATGTTTCCTATTTTTCTTAACAATAACATTTCATAACATTATGAAAGAGAGAGATTTTTTTTGAGGGGGGAGTGGTGGTGGAAAATAAGAATGCACTAGTGCACAAGACTGACATAGTTGGTATGTGCAAATAACAAAATAACAAAATAACTTTGATTTCCAAACATGACAACTTCTCTATAACCATTGCTTCATCATGAAGTCATTTACCTCATCAAATAGCAATTTTTGTTAAAAATTACAATACAGAAATGTCTGACATACATT
The DNA here is from genome assembly GCF_021018805.1 of Prinia subflava. Taxonomy (NCBI): domain Eukaryota; kingdom Metazoa; phylum Chordata; class Aves; order Passeriformes; family Cisticolidae; genus Prinia; species Prinia subflava. The sequence goes on along the minus strand of NC_086283.1, from coordinate 50,522,542 downwards.
AATTCCTGTGTGATTTAATTCCTTATGTTTAAAATAGAAAACAGAAACAACTTTCTGCCTTTATATCTGCCATTTGTACATTCATTTCTTATTCAGCATGATAGATATGCAAGTGTTTAATGTTTGGTTGCTACATCATAGTAATCTCTCTGCAAGATTTTCATAAATATAACACAAATCCAAACATTTATGAGTATAGGAATAACAGCTATTAGTATAGACCTTCAAGTTAAAATTATGTCAATCTTTGTACAAGGAAATTGCTAACATAAACTGCTTATTTTGTTACTTCAGGTAATAAAAAAGTCTGGCAAATTCTAACCCACGTCACTGTTTCAACTGCCACACTTGCACTGTTCTTGTTGATATGCTGAAGAGCCATGGATCACAGCAATAGATTCTGGCACTTAATTATTAGTTGTAAGTAATTTGAGATTTGTCTAACAGGTCTGTGTTTGTTCTGGGCAGATATAACACCTCATGAACTCTTCACAGACAATGTGATAATGAGTCACAAATACTAGGCAGTAAGTCAAAATAATAATTCTGATCTAACAAAAAAGTCATGCCATACTGGTTAGTATCATCTGTCATTTTTTCATATCTGACCCATTGACTATTTTTCTTCTTTTCTTTTTTCTTTAAAAATAACTTGATAGATGCTTCAGTTCCTGAAGCCATATGAAAAGGAAATATTTAGCCAGGATATACATGCTTTTCTGATCATGTCTGATCTCATTACACGAAGATGTTATAAGCAGCACTTCTTCTGTTTGCATCGCAGATACTATTGGCAAGATCAGCAAGACAAAACTACAGCATTTTAGAAGGGTAGTCCTAGCCACAGGAGGTACTAAATTCTCAAAAATGCAGCACTGCAGACAATCTACAAGACAGAATGATGACACAAGAAAAGAAAATATGACAAGAATGGCAGAGAAACAGGGTGGGCAACTTCATTCAGCTGTTACAGGAGGCACTGAGAAACCAGATATGGTGAACTATCCCTATCTCTGTGGCCCCTGGTATGTAATTTAATCCCTCCTCCTACTGCACAGTTGGATAGTTCATCCAGAAGGGGCCCAGGAAATAGTATGGGTCTGCAGAGCAGCTATCACAAATGGCCTTGATTTCATTTTATGATCAAAAAATACATCTAAATTATGCTTCCACATGAAGAGCCATATTGCAAACATGTATGTGCAGAGCATGTTGCAGCTTTTCCTACAAATGCTCCCCAAATGAACTTGAGATATGTTTTGTAATTTATAAAATTAGCATAACGCTCACATTTCTACTCAAAATTACAGTATGTAACATTTTCTGACATTTGTTCTCGTTTCCAATTTTTCCCTTTACATTTCTGTATATGTCTCCTAGACCTTTGCAAGTTCAAAAAATTAAGTCTTTATAGAGAAGTCAAAAAAGCAGTATGTTACTTTTTGAAGCTGTTTATTAAAAATATCTCCTCCTCTTTATAACCTCCTTGTTTATCTGTAAAATTCAAAGCTTATTAGGAGAATGCTGAAGTGGATTTGTCTGTGATTATCACAATCTATGACTATCTTCTGTGTAGCACACCAGGCAAATACCAAGTAAAAAAGGATTTACGTGTCCAGCTTCAGGCTTGTGAAAAATTCCTACTCCTTTAAGAAACTGGAATCCAAAAATCATGAGATTTGCATAAAGAGTATGAGGTTTAAAGAAAGCAATACCTTTTGGTGCTCTTTCACTTTGTTTTTTTTTTCTTCTAGGAAGTGCTCAGGTAACATTTTTAATCTTCCCTCTGAAACTCTACGGACTAGAAAGCTACACTCAAAGGAGTAAAACGTGACCTTTTTGCCTCTTAAAACATCTCTGGGATTTGGATTTTAAGAAACACAGCAGTACAGTACAAGCCTTAGGACAAATCCATGACAGCTTTCCAGGTTGTCTGTAACTCAGCCTTCCACTTTTTGTAGAAGTCATCTGGCAGAGCAAACGTGGCTGAAAGAGCTAAATAAAATAGTGAAAACGCCAAAGGCATAAGGATGGAAACATGGGAATGTGGGGGGTGGGGTGTTTCTGAGGTAAGCACTTGCTAGGAGAGGCTAATGGGATGTAATGAGAAGGAAAGTGGGGGAGTGGAGCAAAAGTTGTGGAATGAGTGAACTGATTCTTGTTAAGTTTATGGCCAATTAATGTTTTCCATACTTGGTAATCAAAAGTTTAGCAAGGGTTTCTCTATATTAAAGGCAGTTCTTTGAACAATAGAGTCCTTTTTCTGCAATTCACAGCTGTCAGAGATCATTTCACTCCCTGTATAATTCAAAAAAGTGATGCCTTTAATTGGCAGCATAAACACTGTTGGGCTAGTGTGTACTGAGCTTGATTTAGATGCTCAGTGTATGGCACAGTTTGCATCTGTCAGGATTTGTAAAGAAAAGCTGCATAAAAAAATTTCTACTCAAGTTTGAAGACTGGGAGGAAAAAACAGGATTCAAAAATATTACACACACAGAACTGAGACAGGCAAGCAGGAGCTGAAGGTGAAACTCTATCTGGAAGATCTTTTCACAATGGTCATTACCCAGGTGCCACTATACAGCACAGCACTACCATAAGATGGAATGGCACATGAACTCTGCCCTTTTTTACATTTACCTTACCCTCAGTATTTTAACACAGTCTTAGTTAATTTACTTTTTGGGTTGACAGTTTGCTTGTTTATCTGATTATACTGCTTCTCAAAAAACATTTAACAGATAGAAGTAGATTTCTGTGCCCCTCCCACACTGTTTTGTGTTTGTATTTTTTCATCATCTCAATTAAACCCAGAGGTGTATCTGAACCATTCAGCCTGTGAGGATTTCATAGCACAGGCACAAAAAACAGCTAGTAAAAGATCTTAGGGTGTCTGAACACACTGCACCTGCAAATAGGCTCTACCCCACTGAGATTCATCTGATGTCCAGGTACAATCTGGAGAACTCCAAACTTCAAAACATCAAGATTGCCATGAAACCCATGAAAGAGAAAACTAAGATGTATACAGACTGAGTTTTTTTTTTCATAAAGCAATCAATATTTCAAATAGAAGGAAATGTTCAAAATTAACAACGGTGTGTACAGAACAAATGTTTCTTATTTATTCTTCCTTTTGTGTTGCTGTGGTATCCTACTGTAAGCACTTGTTCTTCCTCAGATCAATAAGGCAAAGTAAAAATCCATCTAACAAATAGAGACAGTTTGCCTCACAGGAAAAACTCATTCATTAATCCAACACACTGCAGCTTTTTATGTAAGCTATAAGAATAATCTATCAGAATCAAAACACACTAAAATTCATCAACTTTCAGCATTATTAAACCTCAAGTTTGCTCTTGAAATTGAGTCTCTCAGCAGATCGAATCCCCTCAGCCTGGTTTGTCACACCTCTGCAAGGCTGCACACTGAAGGTTAATGGGTGGAAGTAATTTTCAGCAGACCATCCCCATTTTAGGTGGTGAGGAAAGATGAGAAAATATAATAAAAATATGATTAAAAAATGAAAAGTGAGAAACCAGTGTTTCCTGAAATTTAGTTTCATCCATGGAAATTTATCAGTGTTGATTTTGTTACCACAAACTTGCAGTTCGAGATGAAATATTCTGTTCGGATTTTTGCCTTTTTTCCCCCCTTTTTTCTTTTCCTTTTGTGATTCAAGCTGTTATACTCTTCACTGAAGAAAATTTAGCTCCCACCTCAGGAAGACACAATTCAGTGATAGACAGAGGTCATCCATGAGCAGTAAAGAAATGGTCAGTACAAATCAATAAAGTCTTCAACAAGCACCAAAGAGCTTTAAGAGACATCCAAAAAATGAATGAATGGTGACTTTGTCTAAGGAGGACAAGAACTGGGAAGGTTGTCTGATGCAGAAGAGTCTCACAAGAGAAGGCATGGAGATATTTTTTAAACAGGTGGCCGGTGCAACTTGGGGAGAGTTGGATGAGGCAAAGGAAACAAAAAGGTTTGCTACAGAAAAATATGGTATGCTAAAGGATACTGTGAGAGGAGGCTGGAAGACAAAAGGACTCAACTTGCATTGCTAGACAAATAGAAACTTGTTAGGGGACTTTGGAAGAGGGAGGGAAAATCAGCCAAAGTATATAGTTAATATAGGAACTGGAAAGGGTATGAGGAAAATCACAGGAAAAGCCTTCTGTTCAGAGGACAACATTTCTCAAAATACTTCATATTTCTGCCTCAAAATTCTCTTGTCTCTTGTGCCTTGCATGCATTTAATCAGGATCCTGCATAACAGGTATGCTGTCCACCAAAGCACAGCTGTATCCCAATCTGCCTTTATATATGGGCTCTCTTACACTGGGAAATCCAATTTTCACCTTGAGAAAAAGCCCAAATTGGTTAAGACTAGGAGTTTCTTCTGAAAGAGCACCAATTAAAGTCAAACTTCAATTTGCTTAATGAAACAAAAGGCTTTGGGGAAAATAATTGCTGCTTGGAAACCTCAACCAGGAAAAACCTCCTCAAAATGAGAAATTTGGAACCATATAAATGTGTATATAAAAAATAATGTCAGTATTTAATTTGAATTGCCAGTGCAAATAACAACATTTGTTGGGATTTTGCATTGTAATTTTAAGAACATTCCCAGCTGAAACAGTGATCCAAGTATAATCTGACATGGGGATGTGAGTTAGAAAACATTGCTCCCTTCTTTATTTTCATGCATTTCATGGTCATCTGTGCAAGCTACCATATATTTGTGAGCTATATTGGCATGAAAGGCCAGTCAGCAAACTGTTGAAGTAAGCCTGGAAATATCAGTTGTTGCCTAGGCTGGGTACGGGTATAAAGTCTCTAAAGATCTTACCACATCTTGATTTCTAAATAAAGTAGTTTATTTATACAAAAGCACATATCTGAAGGCAGAGAGTTCTAAGAGCGGCCTTATTCTACAACCAGTTACAAACCTAGGCAAAGAAAGTCTGAACAAGACAATAACTAAAGCATAGAAATCTTAACACACAGAGTTCTAATGAAACAGCAAATAAAGCACTGAATTCCTAACAAACAAAGCTCTAATAAAACTATAGACAGAGCATATAATTCACAGCCTCAGGGTAAAGCAACCTCTTATTACTGTCTGCATTTTCAATCGCTGGGATCACACTAACAGAGAGGAATCGATCACAAATTTCAGACAGGAATCTCAGCCACAGGGATCGTAGTAACAAAAGGGACCCCGAAATTCCAAACCCACACAGAGCCCTCGACCACAGGGACGCGGACGCAACGGGAAATCCCGAACCGCACAGAGCTCCCGTCCGGGGGATCGCGAGGGCAGTGGGGGCCCGAGCCACGCAGGGTTCCCGAGGGCAGTGGGGGCCCGAGCCAAACAGGGTTCCCGTCCGGGGGACCGCGAGGGCAGATGGAGGGTCCGAGCCGCACAGGGTTCCCGTCCGCGGGATCGCGAGGACAGTGGGGCCCCGGGATCCCTCCCCTCACAGAGTCCCCGACTGTCCCAACCAGCGCACCGGTGGCAAGTGCTGCAGGGAAAAAGGGGGGACCCCGGGGCCCAGGTCCCTTGGAGCGGGGACCGCGATGTATAATACCTTAAAATCCCATCTTGGCTCCCTGTCAAGGATCGTTCCTCAGGTTGCAGAGAGTGGAGGTTGGATCGATGGATCGAATTGATCAATCAATCGATGCCTCCACCTCCAACCCTGAGGCTTTTTATCCCAAATTGCAAAATGCATATTCATATTTTTTATCTACACACTAACCAATCTAGGTACAATTCTAAAGTTCGTAAAACTACGAAAAACAGTATCAGAACCTACGCACTTAACATATCTATTAACGCAAAACACTATCTTGCTAGCCTCAAGTTCTATCTTGTTATTGTAAAAAACCTCTATTCTATCATATATGAAAAACTCTATCTTCTCTACATAAAGTTTATACGAGTTACAAACAGCAGTCTACCCTATTTTTGTTATGTCTTTAAGTTTATACGAGTTACAAGCAACAATCTACCCTATTTTTGTTATGTCTGTACTCTATCACTAAGCCTGAAGCTGTGTCCTTCTACACTGAACTAGGACTTAGGGCATGCAAAGCTTAAAGCTAAGGGTTAGATTTCTACTTTGTGCATTTAAAGCTTTTATATATTCTAATTTTTCTAAAGGCTTTAATTCTATCTCTGTACTTTTCACTCTCTGTGGAGGATCCATGAAAACATGGACTCCGACAAGTTGTGTGCACTTTTCATGCCCTTTTAAAACAGAATGTGTATGGCAAGAGCAAAAGTAGTAAGGTATTAGTTGTTTACAGGAACATTCTTTACATTAAGCCACCACGCTTTTTACAGGGAGGAGTCAGGAATGTCCTCTGTAACAAGCTCGTTATGATTATAGATCTCCTCTTACAACAACAACAAACCAAAAAAAAACCAAAAAAAACCCCACCACAACAAAACCAAAACAAACAAACAAAAAAACCCCACAACCAAAACCACCAAGAAACCAAGAAAAACCACCTCACCCCAAAAAACCCAAACAACCAAACAACAACAACAAAACCCCACCTATATGTGAAACACACTGAAATTTCTGCAGGTCCACATGAATCTTGAGCAATTTAATAGCTGGAGAGAATTGTACCCTTTGAATCAATTGCTATTTCTAAGGAGCTGGTCACCTAGATGAAGTGCACCAAACACTGGAACCTTTGTCCACCCAGAAGTATGGGGTACAGTTACCTGAAGCAGGAGCTTATTAACAGGGACAAGAGATGCATACCCACCCAGTCTCCCCAAAGTGCTAAATACCTGCTGACAGATGTTCAATAATATTTGCACAATTCAAAAGGAGTGTTCAACATCTCACAGGAGCAAGCAACAGGAATCCAGGTTTGACCCCCAGAAAGGAGAAGGGAAAATTCCCTCTGCTTTGAGTAGCATCTGAAATTGGTATAGAAAAGAGAGAAGTACTTCCAAAGAAAGCCAGGTAATTTAGCCCTACAAATACAAACTGAAGTCAAGTTAGCTACACCTGCATAGTCCTCACAAGAGAGAATTCAGAACAATGTGGCTCTTGCAGCTGATTAACCTTCCTACATCCCTATCCTGATGTGAAATATAGAGGAAATTTATTATGCCCTACAGGCCCTGCTCTCAATTAAGCTAATGTCAGTTTGTAACAATCCTATTGTTATCAATGATCTCAGTCTGAATGTGCAAGGGTAAGACTGTGAGCAGAGTGGGACTCACACCTGAGGAAGTTTTATGATCTTACTGGTTTGTACTTTCTAGTGTCAAGAGTGACAGAAGGAGATTCCTGGAATGATAGCACAGGTGGTGTTAAATAGCCATTAGCAGACTACAGGTATGGTTTAAAGTGATCACTTGTTCAAAGGAATGGTTTCAAAATAAATGTCAAGGATGTATTACACCTTGTTTGAAAAAGAGGAATGTGATGGGAAAAATTTGCAGCCTTGGCATGCAGCTCATTATAGCATGCATAAAGACAATTAGCTATACCATCACAGTACACTTTTGCGTCTACAAGCATCCTTAATTTTGCAGTTCTAGTTCTCTTTCCCTGACTACCTACCAACAATAAAAATAAAATATTTAACAACATTTTTTTAACTTTCTACCAAATAGATCTGGTTTCTGGTTCACAGGAACTTTCCGGTTCCCATGCTAAAGGACTACAGAAGAAGTCTTACAGATTCATGGTAAGAACTCAATATGTGGTAAATATCACAATGCAATCATGAAGGAAAAAATCTTATGCAAATGCCAGACCCCCTAAAACACCCCAGTCTCTCATTTAGCAGCTCATGTTCTCACATCCATTGTATCAAACACATGGAATCATTCTGAAGAGCAGTTTCACTCTGATGGGCCTAAAGAAACCTTTCTCACAGCAATGAAGTTTTCCTAAACAAAAGAGGAAAGGAAATAAGGTCTTGTGTTGCTGCTCATCATTTCAGCCAGTGGAAAAAAAAAAGGAAAAGTAAGCCATTGGCTTACTCATAAAAGCTTCTTGCAGATTTTCTTAAATCTGATTAGGATCATTTAGGCTTTTTTAATTTCAACGATCTCTGGAAGCCATGTTCACTACCTATTTACCTAGGAGCTCTCCCCTTGCTTTTTTTCTCCACACATAGTAAAAAATGAAGTACTTGTATGGCTGAAAAAGGCGGAGACATATCTTACATCCATAAGAAATATCAGTGTAAATTTGATTACAGAACTGTGAAGGCAACGGGCCAACAGACCAGCATCCTGAAAGGTACCCTCAGAGAAGGCAGGCCACTTATTAATGCCAAGCCACAATCTCATTGTAATCAGATGACAGTGATTCCATCAGAGCTAACCCAAGGCCTTTTGAAACCTAGAGTATCTCAGATTTTGCTCAAACTTTGCACATTGGAGCTTTATATTCTTCTGTCACTGGATAAGATGATTCTTGTTGTTTTACTTCGTTTTCATAATGCATTCCTCAATCAACAGTTTCCAGATGTAGCTTCATTTCACCTATGCTCTCTGGCTTCAGTAAGATCATTCTCTTCTGTTGTCAGGAGCCAGGCATGATGAAAACATGAAGCTCACAAGATCTTTTCCTTCTTTAGGCTTCCAAGTGTTAAAGGTACATAAGTAGCTTGGCACGGGAAATAGGTGCGTAACTCTGGTAGAGGTTTCACTGAGAAACAAAGAAATCTCATGTGAGGAGAAAGAAGATACTGTAGACCTTTACAACCATAAATCTAGTTGTAAATAAAGGATGGCTTAGCCTTTGAGCAAAAAAAAGAATCAATTCTGTGTCCTTCTTTTCTTCTCTCCCCCAGGATGTGGAATTGATTGAGAAATTCACTATTTAAGCATATGAAACATTTTTTATAAAACTGTACTATGTTACCCTATGGATCAGAAACAGAAAGTGCTTTGACAGCATGATTCAACACTCATCCCTCTCAATCAACACTTAATTGATATTCCAGCATGGTGTTATTTCTGGGAAGAAGAATGGTACAGCTGGGAGCATTTCTCAAGCAACTATTTAGGTCCAGGCTACTCATTGCAGCTAAAAGGCCACTAAAAAACAATCACAAATTGTTCCTAGTAAATTGCTTGATAAAAACCCTAAAAAATTATGTCTGATCAATATTAAAAGGTATGGTGGCATTGGGTTTGAGGTTTGGGTTGGGGTTTTTTTAAGGTTTTTTTGGTTGGATGGTTGGATGGTTGGTTGGTTGGGTTTTACAGGGGAAAAAAAGTAGGAAATACCTGGAAACTTAACAATTTGGAATTGGAATTTGGAACAAATTGGAAACAAAATTATTTTGTATATAAAATAAGACCTATCAGTGGCATAGTCTCTTTATTGAACTGAGTTATCTGACTTAGAGCAATCAGCTGGCTGAGGTGGCTGATATTGGTGATAACAATAAATTTGGTGATACAGGTGATTCTGTCTTATTACTTACTCTCCAAGTCACAAGGAGAAGCTGGGCATAATCACCATGATCATCACATGTTTGGAGTAAGGTATCAAGAAATTCAAGGACCAGGAGGAGTTTGGTTTGTGTTGCTTTTTAAGATACCATGGAGTGAAAGATGTAATAGCATAAAGTCCAAGAATTGTAAAGCTCCACTACTGATATCTGAGAGCCTGAACAGGGCAGGAGAGTGATGAGTATGCTCAGGTGTTTCTGCATTTCACCACTGGGGCCAGATAGAGAAGACAGATTTGGGTATGCCAGGAGAAGTCATATTATTTCTTTCTTTGTATACCAGGCAGGGCTGGTTTTCCAGTCAGGATAAAAGAGGTTCTCTGTTTTCTGATGACTGATATTTGCTGAGAAATGAATTGCTATGGTGTCATTTGATATAAGAAATCCTTTCTCTTTGCAGTGTTGCAGTAAGTCAGGTGGCAAGTCCTTTGTCATATCATAGTAGTCCATATGCAGACACCCTTCTCAGTGCATGAGGAAAGGCTGGAGTCCCCACATCTGCTGGGGGAAAGGATGCTCTCCAGTGTGTAATGAGAAAATGACCAAATGTACCACCTTAGCACTGCAGGTCTCATGAAAGCTGCAAAGGGCATTGTTTTCCCAACAGAAAGTTCAGCTTATGTTCCTTGTTGCTGAGAAATTTGTGGCCCAGATTTCCAGGAGGTTTGGCACCAGAAGTGTTTTCCTGAACTATTGTCTGTAACTGGCAGCCTCTGTGGGGCCAAGGGTTAGTGGCATAACTTAGGTAATACTTCTTTCTTCTTTGTTTTTACATTCATGTCCAGAAATTAATAAATTAATAATAGCAATCTCAAGAGATAGTAATAATAACAAAAAAAAAAAAACAAAAAACAAAAAAACAAAAAAACACCCTCAAGCCAAAGATTGGCTTTCCAGCAATACCAGGTATCTCTTGAGTTTTTTTGTTATTATAAATATGGGTTATAGTCATTCTTACTGAGAGTTCTTTTTGATATTCAAATTTGAAGATTTATTCAGGGCTCCTTCAGTCCTATCACCACCCTCATTGTAAGTTTTTGCATTCTGAATTTAATTTGCTTAAAAGGTTAAGTTAAAACACATATTCTGTAATGATTCATTTTACTTTCCATGTTGCTTTCTGAAATTCAGAGGTCAGTAAGGACAAGGAATCTGTAAATACAAGTAACACCAGTATGAAAGTGAGTCAGATGTTCCCTTTGTTAAAATAATCTAATGATAACAATATGTTCCTTTCTTACCACAAGGCAGAAAACTCCAACTTTATAATGAACTCCTTGGTGGCTGTCTGACTTCTGGCAGTGGATGTGCTCCTCGGCTAGGAATCAGATCTTTGCAGGAGGGTATGAGAAACTATTCTCAGGACAAAAGGCTTCAAAAGATAAGATGTCATTCTTTCACCTAGATAAGTAACAGAATTTAAGCCTGCCTTTGATGTTGTAGCTTTGGCTTCATCCCTTTAGCCACTTCAGAAGATGATCCAGCTTCCTCTAGACTGTATTGCACAAAGGTTTTGGACACCAAACTTGTTTTTAATCTGGAAGATATTAGGCACCAATCTCTATGCAGCACTAGAGGAAGACTGTGTCCAAGGAAACTTTCCTGTACTTTAGTAACAGACAGCCCATACAGGGAGTTCTGTGAGGGTTCCAGGATTTCTGTACAAATTCAAACTACTTTTCTGTAGTACCTCTCAAAGGTTAACTTTTCCTCAGAAATACCTATCTACATCTAGGCACACAGACTTACAATTCACCTTGTTAATGTTTATACCCCAACGCTCTTATCTTAGAACTATTATGAATCTTAGCCTTGCTTTCCCTAGCAGACCGAGAGACTGCTATCAACACATTTAAGATGCCATATCTTCTGTTAGAAAGTTCTGGACCTGGTGGAAGCCATATTAAAATTTGTAATGCTTTTTGGTCCCTGCTAAAACTAAAGTTTTGATCATGCAGAGACAGGAATGATCATATCCAGGTGAAAGGTATTTCCAGCCAAATTTGAGTAAAGTTGATAGCAACTGCTGTGACATGAAAGCTGTAAGGAAAATAATAACACAAAAAGTCAATTCTCAGCTTTTGGACACCTCTAGCTGTTTCCTTATAAAGTATTTCAAAGCCATCCTTTCGCTCAAGTAAAATCCCAGTTTGGGAAGCAGTTACAGTTTGTGTAGTTGTGGCTGGGTCAGCTGATGAACTTCCAGTAATTTCTGCAGCATTAAACTGATGTGCTCCACTTGAAATACCAACACAGGCTTTGGAGAGTTCACTGATACCACATATTAAATAGAAATAAATCCAAACCATGAAGTTTGATGTCTCCTATTGTTGCAAACTCCTGAAAATATAATGTATTTGTACTTTGAAACTTGGCCAAAGCCATGATATAACTGCGCTCCAGCAGGCAACCTCACATCTGTGCTAGTGCTGCATTCACAAGTTTTAGCTCCATCTTTCAATTTCAATGTTACTGTGTGCTCAGGTTGCATGGTGAGCAGCAGCCATATAAAAAAATCTGTAAAAATCCTGATCCATTTGACTGCAATCCCCTTGTATTTTAAAGCATTTTGGGAATGATTTCTCTCTCTTTCATTCAAGTTTTATATTGATGTTATTCTCTTTAATCTTGTGTAATTCTTTTGGGGTCATATTAGTGTAAGTGGTAGGAGAATAAGGCTTTATTTCCTATTTATTTCCTACATAACTTCTCAAAGGACAATTTTAAATTTAAGCATGTATCCTTCTTTGTCTTTTTTTCCTTCTAATCCTTACCAAAGCTCAAAACATCACAGAAAGATGAACAGAGAAAGTTTGTGTAATGCGTGATCTTTCATAAGATAACTTATCACCAAGACAGTGGGAGCTTTTTATTCCTTCCACCCTGTCAGTAGATATTGGCTCTAAGATACAGGAGATTAGCTGAGTCTTAATGACAAAGAAACACAAACCAAAATTAATGAAAAGAAAACAAGAGAAGAAAACAGGAGTCTTTAGCCAAATCACGCTCATGTTATTTTTCTAGTTTCTTCAATTTCGTTACAAAAAAATCTTTTGAAAGCCCATATTAAAGAGGATGTTAAGTGAATCTAACCTGTTGTACAGCTTTGTAATCTCTTTACAATATTTGTTACCTTCTCATTAGCTCCTCAAAAGCTATTTAAAAATTACCTTGTTTCTTCATAGCTAAAACAAGATGTCAGAGAGATGTTGCTGCTTTTCTCTTCCACTTTTTCAAGGAAACTCATGAGGCAGCAACTGCAGACTGCAAATAGTCCTTTATAGGTTATTTTGTAAAGATCCTGTGTGTGTTAAAATTTCCAATGATTGCTCAGTAAAAGCTGTCACTTTAGTACTCCAGTGAGGTACTGTTTCTGACTAATGTGGGATTTAAATAAGTGGGACACCCTAAAACAAAGCATCTGAAAATGCATCAGAGCAGATGCTGAGCTGTGTCATTAAACAGCAATTTAACAGAAAGAAATAGGAAGGATCTTAACAGTCATCCTGGTAGGCAGCGATGGCTCTGCATAACCATAGAACTTGAGCTCAAAAACCTTCCAGAAACATCTCAAATTAAGAGTAATAATTCACCCTAGATTTTCAATGATTTTCTTTGGTTGTTTCAGATATTCTACTGAGTTATTCTGAGGGAATTCTGATGATGCCAACAGTTTCTATGTGGAAATTAGGAAATGCTTGTGGACTCTGATATGTGAGCTGGTAAACACAGCTGACTCCATCAATTTAAATACCATTGTCCAACCATGAAACAGAGACATATTGTACGACATGATCTCCAAAAAAAAAAAAAACAAAACAACACCCCAAAATGCTGACAAATACAGCTTAGATTTTAAGCATTGAAGAATCATTAGCAGCAGCTTGTAAACCACAAGAAGACAAAGAAGTACCCGCAGGAGTTATGGGTAAGTATTATGAAATAATTAATAACTTTAAACACTCAAAATGCATAAGATTGGTTTAAGTGTTCATTAGTCTACTTAGTATTTGATGACTGTTACTTACACCATTCTTCCTGACTAAAAAATTCCTTCCCAGTCATCACCCAGGCCAGAAAGGGCTTAGAGGCCAGATGCCCTATACAGGAACACACAGTTGAAGATAGCCATGAAACAGCCTGTCTAGATTAAATACTAGCTTTGCCACACTCCTCATGGAGTCATGTTTTCCACAGCACACATCTAGGACCCAGAGTTTTGGGAGCATTTACACAGCCCCAAGGCCAGCTCGCATTCAAACTTAAGTCATTGCGAGAATGTCCTGTTGTTATTAGCAGAATTGATTCCCTTTTGTGTCTGGCAAAACTCAGCTTTGCCTGCATAATCCATTTTAGGGGTGACTAGTGGGGAGGGCTAACTGCTAAACCTTGAGATAGGTCCTTCAGTAACACGGAGCAGAAATGCTTAGTGCCTGTCCCACTCTCACCTGTGCACACTTGCGCCACTGCACCACTTACCCTTTGAGGTCATGTTCTCCCTGCAAGCCATCTCAAGAGATTGCAAGGGTGCCTATGGGGAGGCAAGGGGCTGAGCAGGGGTCATGAGCTCGATATGGCTAAACTGCCATCCCAAGAGATGTAGAAACCAGCCCTGTGCCTTGGCTGGATAAATGGACCCCTGAGGGTGCAGCTCATGGTCCCTTCCAAAAGCACTGACCCACTGAGGCCCTGTAGTGATATTTGAAGAACAGGGATCTTTGACCTGAGTGTGGCCAAGAGTCTGGCTTGTAACTGAGGCCACCAAATCTGGCAAGGAATGCTGTGATCAAACTTCTGAACCCAGGGAATGGCTGCTCTAGAGCTGAGAGCCAAAATTTTCTTTACAGATGCAGTGGCAGAGAAGACACAAAATTTACTCCTGTTTTTTTCTGGGTCTTTTGTATTAGCCAAGGGATGCCAGAAAAAGAACAATGTAAAATTATCTTCTGGACCACCTTGGTCTCACACCTGAAACCATAACAGCTTTTCTGCTAAAGCCAAGAACTGCATCCTTGTGATGGTGTGAGAGCATGAGCATCCAGTAGCAGGAGGGGGACCAACATGGGAGCCTAGGGTCAGCCTGGGACAGCCTGGTATCACTGCTTACAGGAGCTAACTAGCCCCTCTGAGCTGAGTTCCAGGAAATTACAGGCAGGAAAACATTGCAGCAGCCTTGAACACTGGATTTCACTTCACAAGCTCATTTAAGATTTTTCTTCCCCCGTGCCTGCTAATGGGTTTCCCAACCATCAAGAAAGCTTGCAAGTTAATTTTGAGTGTAAGAAAGTACTATAATATTTGAATCTCTAGATGCAAAAATCCAAGCACTCAATGGATAAAAACCACTGTTCATTCCAGGAACATTTTAGCAACTGTCGACTGGTAGAAAGTAAACAGATTTCAAAAAGTGTCAGCCTACCATACCACTGCATGCCATTCCAAGATGAACATTGTTCCTAATATATTTCCTGTGAGTGAGAGGAAAATAAATCTAATTTTAAAGAAATAAAACCAAACCAGATGTGCACAAGAATATGTTTAGACTTCTTTTTTTTTCCTTAATAAAAGGTTTTTCCTTACTTTAGAGGTACCAAGCCAATAAATGTAACCTGAGAGCTGGTATGGCATTCGTTACCACCCTATTTAGCACTCCTGTTATCCTTTAAAGCTGCACCCATTTGCCAGTTTCTCAGAACATGTAAATGAGTGTGGGAATGCAGCAAGTAGTTAAAACTGATGAAAGCATTTCAGACTTATCAAAACCACTTGTGTTTTTATGTTTGTGAAAGGTGCGATGTCGAGCTTTGGCATATTATGAAAAATAGTTGAAGGTATATGAAACTAATTAGACTAATGCCAAGAAACATACACTAAATGATCTTTGCATTGAAGGCCCTCTGACAGTTCAGTTCACTGCTATTAGAGACTGCTGGAGTGTTTTTACCTGCAACTAAAACTCCTGATTACAGATCTTCCATTTACTAATGGCCAATGTCATTTTACATAGTAATCTACCCATATCCACTATGGAGATGAGATAAGAATGACTCTAAGAGAGAAAATAGTATTACTTGTAGCTAACTGAAACACAAGGACTTCTTTTAAACAGGAAAAAGTTTTAGCCAAGTGTGGATGTTTGCTTAAATTCTTTTTTTTTTCCACAGGTGTGAACAAGCATGTCAGTTCTTGAAGGTTGTCTTCTTTCTCACTACTCATTTCCTTGAGACTGAAACTTCGGGGGTAGGGTACAGTGATGCTGAAGGTTCTCATCCCAGAGGAGATTTTAATTGACTCTTAAATGCCAAAAGCTGGTCAAATCAAACCATGTGACACATAGAGGGAATTTCCAGATGATAGAATGGAAACAGGTATGCCAAGAAATGAAAAGCCACCAAAGGAAAAGAAAAGGAAATCCAGACTAATTCCCTTTATGACTCCCTTGTAAGAGTTATACAGTACCTTTCTGTTTTGGATTTTGTCTTCCTTCTCACAAGACAGGTCATGAGAACTGAGACACAACCTGTCGATGCAGATATGTGCACAGGTACACACGCAGGCACACACACATGCATGCACAAACAGAGTTACGGTTACCATGACCATTCACCCAGCCTTTGCAATTGACCTTTTAAATGACTGTTGGTACTAAAAAGCCAGCTGTCGATGGTAATTTTGCACATGCTTATGTAATTACCTGCAAAGTTTAGAAATGCATGTTTTTGAAGTTTGGCTCTCTGTACATCTATTCAGGTTAGAGATCAGACTGAGAGTGGAATATGGAAATCTCTTCTTAAAATACTACTGTCTCTAGTAATAAATAGCAGATAAAAATGTTTCAGATGGTGTTAGAATTGTGTTCTGATTCATGTTATAACAGAAAGAAAGACGGGGAATTTTTTTCCGTGGTTGCACTGAGGCAGACCTACACGGGAATGCCAGAAAAATGAACTCTGGTAGCATAAGTCTGTAATTCCTTTAAAGAGCTAAGGTTCTTAGGAAAGTGCTCCCTAATAAAACACATGGCAACCATAAAGCTGCTGATACCACAGTCCTTAGACAAAAGGTCAAGACTCCATTAGCACTGGCCACTGCTAAGAAAGCTGTAAGACCAGTAGCTGAGTGACACAACAGACCTAGAGAGCCCTGCAGGTGACACGGGACATCTGATAAGAATCAGGCTTTGCAAATTCTAGTCCCATATCTCATGATAGGAACACAACCTTGCTATTGATTAATGTTTCCCAGGGCTCGACTCATGTCAGGTGGCAATGGATCAATAGCTTTCTAGCTTTTAATAAGGCAGCCAAGCTCTTCATTGAGATTTACACATAGAGCTACTAAAATAAGTTCCTGCTGCTGTGCCTCTTGTATTATTCCTTTTAATGGGTATGATACCAAGTCCTGACCTCCATTGTGTCTACAACTAGAAATGGCAGGATACAATTCCTTGCAGTTAGACAAGCAGCATATTGTAGATTTTAATGATCATTTTTCCCTGCCCAAGCTTTTCTCTTTAGCACACAATAAGTACTTATACTGAGCTAGAAGTTAATATCTCTTGTCCCATCCCTTTCCTCTCCTCCTCCCTACCACAGATTGTGCAGTTCAAAATGAGGAAGCAAACTGGTATCCCTGCATGAACAAACAAATAACCCTTAATAACACAACTACAGATGATGGATGTGCTGGATCCTGGCAATTTATTTCACTAGTCTAGCAAATAAGCAGGTGGAGAAATGTCAATAACTTTCTTAAAAGGAAAACTATACTAAGTCCTAATAAAGAGTTAAGCAAATTTGCATTACTGTACTCATGTGCAAGCCTAGTGTGACTGCAGGCTGCCCCCAAGTTGTGCTTGGGTGGTCCTCTACAAATTTGTATGCAGCAATTTATCAGTAGTATCTAGCAGTGATTTATGCAGCTGTCAAGCTGCCTTCATCAGTACAAGTGAATTGTGGGCACCATCAGCTAATGTGGACTCCTTCATAGTGTCTAAAGTAAATGAGGGCCAAATTAAAAGAAAAACAGCCCAAGGTACCACCCACTCATCTTCTCAGTTCTTTAATGACAAGTTCCCTCTACAGAAAAAACATACAGCTGCTCATATGAGACCACACTTACAGAGACCCCACTGTCTAATCACAGACAGCCTGTGAAAGTCAGCTTTCAGGGCCTTGGTTAGAGCAAGGAGAGCAGGAAAAGTTGGCAGGGTTCCACCAAAAACTAAAACAGTATTGATGGCAAATAAAATTGACACAGAACAAAATCAGTTAGTTTTCATAATAAATAGTTATGTATTCTTTTTTCAGAGAATAATATGAACCATCCAATGATGACATAACACATCTATGTAGCATGTGCTTGTGTCTTTGTTTTAAATAGAACCAGTGCTGTAGAGGATCTTGGTCCAGCCACACAAATGGTTCTTAGCTGTTGGCTACTCCAGCCCACCAAACTCAGGTGCACAAACACACTGGTGCTTTGCAAAGGAGCAGAACAACACCCATGAGTCATGTGTGAGTGACATGCCAGTTATTTTAATTAATTAATATAAAATGCAGTGAGAACCACTTCTTTATTAAAATACTATAAATTAACAAATGGATCAGAAAAAAAGGCATAGGCACACGTGCACTCTCACAGTTTCTTTGAAAAAGATGCTTACATTTCCCTCTAATCTGAGAAGCTGTTTCCAGCAAGACCAGAAACTTGTCCACTCTGAGGCATAATTAATCATCGCTGATTTTGATGTAACAGAAAATAAGTTTTTCTGCGTAAAATTACATAATTATACATAAACTTTTCAAGAGTTACTTGTAGTTCCTTGAGCCAGTGGAAAAGAAGACACTTGTGAAAATAGGGTCCACTTATTTAGCTTTACAGAGAACATGTTTAATATTGCACTTTTCAAGAAGGCAGAATGAAGGAATCACTTGTGGACATTGGAAGGGTAAAAAGCTGTCCCTAAGCACAATATGTATTAAAAGCCCAATTATGCACAATACTATCTAAGCTTAGGCAGGCTGGTTGAAGACTAACATGTGATTGCTTAAAATAAGTGTGTTAATCCCCAGTGGTTTCAGTTGGTAACATCTCCCAAAACACAGGCCCTGTAGAAGATGCCATACACCTAGAATTCAAACAGATGCTGATCTTGTCCTCAGTCTTTTTAACAATTTGCTCCAAGGTCTAGACAGGAGTTGATATGCCATGGTACTTTGCAGCAGCCCTCCCGAGGCAGTTGCCATTCAAGGACCAGCACAGGACAATGAAATCAAGAAGGTGGTGCTTCAAACAACACCCTGTGGCAGAAGAATGGCAACAGCTGGCTTTACATTCATTTTGCCAGCACTGAACTACCTATGCTGTCAATGGCAGAAAGGAGACTGGACTTAAGAATTCCTAAATTAAGGACTTAAGAATTCCTTGGTTGTCTTAATAATCATGCCATGATTGCAAGAATATTATATCAATCACATTCAGACTCAGAGAAGTTTTGCCACCAAATACAAATGTATTTAAAAGTTTTTGCCCTGTGCTAGTACCATGTTCTTCAGGACATTTTCTTTATCTGTGGTACTGAACATGGTACGAACAGCTGCAGGGGCTGTTATAGTGATTATGGCCAACTTCCTCTTTTGTGAATTCCTCTTTTTTTTCATTACTGTTTAGTCCTGAATCAGTGAGTTTTGTCCTAGCCTGAAAATTACAAGTATTTCTCTTCTCTCCCTGACAGGTCTTGGATGTACCAGCACAAAAGACATCTCAAAGCCATTTTAATTTTAGAAGGTGGTCATTTGCTGGACAGTTCCCCAGTGACCTGCCACAGAAAGCAAAAAAGAGCACTTAGTGATGTATTGAAACCAGAAGCACTGAAAGGTCCTGTCTTTGTGCATTTATTGTAATGCTAGAGAAGGTAGAAAAGTGAGGCGTGTGCAAACATCATTGACCAAATTACACCAGAATGTGTTCCACGATTACCTTGTCCTCATTACTGAGATTGTGTAAGATAAGCAGTGGCAAAGAGCACTTTTTGCCATTGAATTTAAGTATCAAAGAATTTCTTCCAGACTCTTTGTTTTGCTTTACTTATTATCAGATGTGTTAATTATGACACATGAACTGAAGATAGCACTCATCCTACCACCATGAAGATACTCCCAGGGTTGCCCAGGTGTTGATAGTTATGACACCAAAATAAAAGTGGGGATATCTGTGAGCTAGGTCTTGCAGAATGGTAAAAACTGTCTCCAGATTGTAATTTAATACTTAGGAGCATAATGCTTTTACTAAATGGTGTTGGCTGATAGTAGGAGAGACTATGACTTATCAGTTAAGATGGTTCTTATCAAAATTGGTGTCTCATGCTTCCATCCAGAAATCCAGAAGTGAGACTCTATGAGAGTGTCTCTTATAGGCAGAAGACTAGAACATATTGGTTACACAGTTATATGAAGAACAAATTAAAACAGTAAAACATCCTTCACCTTTAGCAAAAGTTTATTAACTTCATTGTTGATGCACCAGAGTAAATAGAGAGTAACAAAATGTTTTTCTACCACAGCATTTTCACATTCCCCCAATATTACTGTATTTGTAAAAGCTTAGTAAACCAAACTTCAAGAAGAGGAATTCTACTAAAACCAGGAATTCTACTAAAGTCTGACTTATGACTAACCATTGCAGAAGTCAACACAGAAGCAACAGTCCCCACAGAATCCTACTGTAGCTGAGGGATATTTTATGTCCAGCCATTGGAAATAAAAAGAAGGGTCTCATTAACACCCACACATGGGTCTTACTGCTGTCTCATGGGACATCCACAAATGTTCTTTGCTGCAAGAGATGAACAAATGTAGATTATATGGCTCCCACAGTGCCCCATGTATGTGATGGGGTGTAAAATTTTAGGATTCATTGTTCACACCTATCAGATCTACAATACAGCAGATATTTAAGAATGCACCTAACATTATGTAAGATGGAAGATGAAGTCTTATATTAACTTCATTTTATATTCATTGGAGAGGCATATTACTTATCATTATTGTATTTATTCAGGTGTTCATTATTCTCCATTAAAAGAGAAACATTCACCTACTGTGGATGCCACAAGTGCTATAAATTGCAGTATGGTTAATTTTAAGCATGTTGTTAACCATCTTGCCAAGTCAGGATTTTGAAAAACACAGATTTAAATTTTTAATGACAATGTAAATCTCTTTGTGAATGAAGAAAAGTGTAAATTGTGTGCACCTGCATGTTTGTCTTGGTGTGACAAGGGTTCCAGGAGTTCAGGAGCATGGTCACATTGCACAGCAGAGATCAGCACAGAGGTCCCTGTAGTTCTATCAATGGCAATACATCCCAGACCCAGGAAGAGAAAAGCTGTGCCAGTATGGAGCCATTCTTGGGTGTCCTAGACTTGTTACAATGTAAGGCTATTTAGGGTGGATGTCCACCTGTGCTAGCGTAGTAGTACTGCCTAAAAAAAAAAAGAGAGAAAAAAAAAAGGAGAGAAAGAAAAGAAAAAAAAAAAAAGAAAAAAAAAAAAAAGAAAGAAAAAAAAAGTACTAAATCCAAGCTCATTTGGAAGAGATGGAAGAGATTCAGAGATCTGTACTGTGACTCTGCACTGGGTGGTTTGATGGTTTGAGTCAAGTAGGTGACATTCAGAGCAAAAGCAGATTACCTTAAGCAGGAGATCACTGTGAGGACCTTAAACAGATGGATGTTCCAAAAAGAAAAAGACTTCCCAAAGTTGTGCTAAATAAAGGCAAATTATTTAGACCACAGTAGGAAAAGCCTTGCTCGTGGAAAGAAGAAAATACTTTGGCGGTAAAAGCAGATATCATGGCTGAAATCTAGTTCACCATGTTGAAAAGATCAGCAGCAGAAGCAAAAGGAAAAGAGAAATAAAGAGAGCTGAATTCAGCATGGAGTATATTTTCAGGGGACAGAAAAAGATGCCTAATGAAAAAAGTAAGGCCAGAAAAGCTTGTCAAAGTTTCCGTACCAAACAATTTGTTCAGCCAGCAGAACTGTAAATCAGACACTATTTTATTTTTGGCACAGATATAAATGAAACCTTCTAGTCAGGAAAATATTTTTCATTGTGTGCTGTGTAATCTTCTATTCATAGGGACATGTTAAATGCTAAAAATGTGTCTAGAATGTTCTCTAAATCAGTAGAGTTTTACCTACAATCTCCTGGAAGCTCTATAGTTATCTCAATTTTCACGGCTTTTCTTCCTCATGTTTGTTTTCCACAATATCATATTCAAACCAGAGAAGAAGTTCTGGCAGCTTTCCAGCAAATTAGCTCCATAAAAACATGTTTCAAAATGGTTTGCACTGCCTCACTACAAGCAGACACACAGCTGATTTAATCTGTCAAAGGGGCAGAAATATAGTTGGGTTTGTAAATTTACATCTGAATACAGAACACATTTTTCTAAGAACTAATTGTACCTCAAAAGGCAAATAAAATGAAAAGAGGCTCCTATGAAACTGTTTTATGAGTGGATTCCAAAGCAGCAGCAGGACAAGAATACCAAAAATAGTCAGAACTCCAAGTACTTGTTAAGCAGCATTTAAAGTCTTCAATATATTTATTATTTTCACCATACCACCCTCTCATGAAAAAAGCCAGGCAGCTCTTAATTTAAAACATTTTCTTATTGGAGCAGCTACAGCAGCTCTCATCTGTGTAACTATATGCAATTATTTTTCTCCATCAACCCTACTGACTCGAGATGCTGTCCTATTTTGATAAACAAATCAAATTTAGGTTCAACTTCACATTTCTCCCTATAGTCACAATGTTACCATGACCACAATTCACAAGGACTTAGCCCTGGGCTATAGCCTGCTCATACCTGTCACACTGAACACAAGGTAGATAGAGCCAGCCCTCACTTCAGACTCCTTTTTAACCTAACACAGGCACTTCCAGGCAATTCCAACGCAACCATTGACCTCACATGCGCTGCCTACCAGGAGTTCCATTCCCTGGCAAGACTGTGTTGCCTTCTCATCTCATTGCCATGTGCCACATGCAGTCTCAACCCCATTCTCCTATGCCAAAGGTCTAAGAAATAGGAAACTTGAAAGTCACATGCTTATTTCTGTTTCAGCTTCTCACTGCTCATATCAGGACACATCTTTTGCCTTTCTCCCCATAAAGCAGACACCTCATCCCTCAGAGGTTTCTGTGATGCCCTTCAGCTCTCTCACACAGCTCCAATGGCACAGAACCATTTAATGGCAGAGAGACCCCAGCAACAGCCTTAAGTATTACCTAACGGTGAGTTATATTGCTGTAACTAACGCTAAACAATCAACTTTGCATCAAGGCTTGCCTCTCTTTACTTTCTTGAGAAAGTTACTTCACTTTCTCAAGAGGCAACCACTTCCTCAGTTCTGACAGATACCACAGTGGCTGAAAAAATACTGTCAATACTGGTCTAAAAACTCGTCCCAAATGTAAAATCGTTTGGAACACCTTTTAATAACATAGTTTGTCCCTGCTGGAAGGGAATGAAAGAAGCAATGAAAGAAAACATCTGCTACTACAATTGCAATGTCTGCCTTGGTGCAGGTGGATATCTTACCATGCTGGAGCAGACCTGTCAGGAGACTCAGGACCTAAAGCAGAAAATTACTGAGACTCTTCTCTGGGTAAAGAAAAGTATTTTGGTGAATCTGGAGCAATTCAGAGAAGTACTGATCCGAAAAGTCACTGATACCTTTCAAATTGAGGAGATTATTTCAGCCTGTCTTTTGTTTTGTAATACCTGCAATATATATACTGTTATTTTGTCCAGAATACAACCAAGACCTTCAAGGTGCCAGGAAGTATTGTAGTAAAACAACATTTTATTTTACATGGATAAATTTATCTTTCTAAAGTATATCCTCTCCATCTCCAAGCAGGAGCCAGATGATCAGCCTGAACAGTTGTGGGGACTGATCCACACAGCCACTAATAGGCCTTCCCTGAAACCTTGTCATGATCAAAAGTAGAAATTGTTTCCAAAGTTGAATTCTCGATTTCTTCTCAGCTCTTAAACATGACAACAGAAGTTAAAACAATCCATA
Organism: Prinia subflava; assembly: GCF_021018805.1. NCBI lineage: Eukaryota > Metazoa > Chordata > Aves > Passeriformes > Cisticolidae > Prinia > Prinia subflava. Next base: position 50,498,932 of record NC_086283.1, on the reverse strand, counting down.
CAGGAAAACAAAAAGATTCATTATGCAAAAACACCTGGCTGCTGCTTACACAAGGCAGGAGAAATAATCATATTTACAGTTTCTGGCTGGTAGAGGACTGGTTTTAATTTGGGTTGTTTACCCTATTTGTCATTTTAAAATCAATTTCATTATCAAAATCTTGAGATAGGAACTTTCTACTAAATTTCTAGGATGAGTAATTATAGAATTGGTGAGTGAGAGCAAAATATGGTGAAACTTGAGACCTGCTAAGTAGGAAACGGGAATTACCTTTCCAACCAGGTGTCCAGCTCCATGCTGGGGTGATGAGATGCTCACCTGTCCTAGCAGAGGCTAATGTCTCAGCTGAGTGCACATGGGCAGCTCATCACTTCCAGGTCAGTCTCACACCCCTGTATGTAGGAGGTCAAAAGCTCCAGAACAACGAGGCAAGCTTGGAATTTGGTGGCTGAAGACCCTTGTTTTGCTTTCTTGAGATGGCTGCTATTAAAATCTGATGATCAGTCTCGATGTTCTGTGAAACTTGGAAAGAGGCAAGGATCAAAAAGGTATGTTAAGCCCCATAAGTCAGAAGATATTCAAAGTGTTCCAAATTCTGATGTTGTTTTTTGCCACGTGGAAATGATGCAGTACTAGATCAGCAAAGTCTGCTCCTCCAAGATTTATGGATAAGATGTGGATTGTTTTGTGTAAACAAAATAACAGTTTAAACCCAAGATCTTTTAAATCCAAGTGTGCATCCTGCTCTTTCCCAGGCTGAACAGTCCCAGCTCCCTCAGCCTCTGCTTGTATCGGAAATACTCTTGTTCTTTAACCATCTCCATTGCCCTTTACTGGACTTGCTCCAGTAGCTCCATGTCTGTCCCTACTGAAGAGCCCAGAACTAGCCCCAGCTCCAGAGGAGGCCTTGCCAGGGCTGAGTAGAGGGGAAGGATCTCCTCCCTTGACCTGCTGTGAACATTTCTCCCAGGAAACTGTTGTTTGCTGAAAGGGTACATTGCTGGTTCAATGATGAGTTTGGTATCTACCCCCTGGACCTTCTCTGCAGAACTTCTTCCCAGGTGGTACACTCCTGGTGTGTGTCTGGAGTTGTTCCTCCTCAGGGGAAGGACCTTGCACTTCCCTTTGCTGAAATTCATGAGATGTTTTTGAGACCATTTCTTTAGTCTGTCCAGGTCCCTCTGAATGGCAGCATTCTGGTTTGTCATCACTTCTTCCTATTGTGTTTCATTTACAAGCTTGGTGAGGTACAGTCTATACCGTAATTTAGCAAAGGTTTAATCAGCATTGGCTCCAGAATTGATGCTTGATGTACATCACTAGGAAATGGCCCACAACAGGACTTTATGCTACCAACCTTTTTAGCTCAGCCTTTTAGTCAGATTTCAATCCATCTCGGCATTCAGTTATCTACAACACATTTCAGCAACTAGTCTGTTAGAATGCTGTTGGAGAAAGCATCAAAAGCCTCTCTGACATCAAGATAGAAAACAACCACTAGTCTCCCCTTGTCCATTGAGCCAGTCATTTCATCACGGAAGGCTATCTAGCTGGTCAGGATTGACTCCACCTTCCTAAGTCTATGCTAACTACTCCCAGACATTTTCTGTCTCTAAATGGTTAGCAGTTTGATATCTGACTATAGCTGAAAATTAACCAGAAACTTGAGAAATCAATAGTGTTAAAGAACGATTTCCTATGCTTCATAATTTTTACTACATGGTGTGTCAAGTCAATATTTTACAGCTATTTCAATTAATTTTCTATCGCTAAGCATGAATTTTATTCTTGCCTCCATTCTCTGTGCTTCTCACAGACTTCCTCTTCTGGCTCAATACGTCAGTTTCTCAACTACAGCTAGAATACAGGTAGTATTTCAGCCTGCAGTGGGGTAAGACAATAAAAGAAAGGAAACCCTAACACATCTTAAAAACCCACAGAAAGAAAACGGAATTTGGTTCAAAGCCTTTTAACTCCTGAGGAAATGATCCAGATAGGCTGTTATGTAGAAGGCAATGACCACCACCCTTTATGTCCCAACTTAACAGCTGTACAGAACTATTTTAATATAAAATAATGTCTGGCACTCTTGTAGTTGCAAGCTCCATACTGTAAGGACAGGTATTTTCTGCAGAAGCCTAATTTCATGTGCTTTCACATGCCTTTGGCTTAATACTGTATGGATGGTAGTTGTTATTTAGGCTGCAGTTTATCTGTCTCAATCATATCTACAGTATCCATGAACATTCACCAACATATGCTGATATGAACTATGGGCATTACAACAGCATCAAGGGCAGAGGATTTCTAGGCATCTGTAAGTTTGCTGTAAATGGAGGAAGTTTCAGAGTCTTGGGTTTGGAAGGAGCACCTTAGTTCTAACCTAGGCACCAGAATCCATTTGGATATATTGTCATCGGCGTGGAGACATACTGGGACGTAAATATGAACTTGAATAGGCTGTGCTTCTGCATTTCATTTACCAAAAGTGCTTTTCTCTCACATGGGTAATGCAACATCCAAATTACTGTTTTAAAACCTAGCCACACCACGCAAAGCCTTCTTCTTGAAAGGAAAGGTAATGCAAGCTGCTAGAGGCCCTTCCATGTGTTTCAAAGTAACCAGCACAGCTGCTGAAGACAATACTGGTAACCTCTTGTACAAGAAATTCAGCGTTCTCATGCTGCTTGTTCTCTAACTGTAACAGGGACAAGTGAATGCTCTGCTTCTTATCAGAATTCTGGTATCTGTTCCTCCTTTCAGAGAGTTTATGGCTCTCACAGC